>NC_090925.1:446386612-447061255 GCF_040938575.1 Ambystoma mexicanum | reverse complement strand
CCTTAAATCAGTGGCTAACTTCTCGGAGAAAGCCACAGCTTGGATTACATCATTCCTGGACAATAGATCTATGAGGGTCTTCTCCGCCTCTGTCACTTCTGAACCTTCTCCTGTCACATGTGGTGTCCCCCAAGGGTCATGTGTGTCCCCGACACACTCTACAACATTTTCACAAAACCTCTGTTTGACATACTGGACCGTACGGGCGTCACGTACACCAACTACGCTGATGATACCCAAATACTTATTCCCATTGCGGGTGACCACAAAATTGACTCCCTAGCTATCAGCGCCATTTATCAAGTCATCCAGGCCTGTATGGCACAGCATGAACTGTGTTTAAATGACGAGAAGACTGAGCTCCTCATCTTAGGTTCACCCCAAAAACTCAGTAAACTTGACTCCTCATTCAAGTCCTTCAGCATTGATGGTAACTACATCAAAGTGGCCAAGGACACCAAGACATTAGGTATTTATCTTGATTCCACCCTCTCCCTATCCAGACAAACGAATGCAGTCTCCTCAGCCGCATCTTACACATGCAAGCTTATCACAGCTTGGCGCCCTTTTCTGTCTCCTGCCAATTGCACAACTCTAGCCAAAATCGATTACTGCAATGCCCTCTATCAAGGCACTAACCAATTCAATATCAGAAAACGTCAAATCATCCAAAACAACGCTATTAGAGCGGCCCTGAACATTCCTAGAACTGCACATATCTCTGAATACAGACTGAGTCTTCGCTGGCTCTCAGTTACCCAAAGATTCTCTCTTAAAGCCTTGGCCCTCACACATAAAAGTATCCCGAACCTAGCCCCCAGCTACCTTTCCAATAGGTTCACCTCGCACTCAGCTGCGAGACCTCTCAGAAGCGCACACACTAATTGCCTTGTCATCCCACGGTTCAACCTCCAAAAATCTGGAGGCCGCAGTTTCCCTGTCCTAGCAGCCAAGCTGTGGAACACACTACCCAACCCACTCAGAGCTGAACCTTCCTTCACTGCCTTCAAGCGTAATGCCAAAGCTTGGCTGTCCACCCTCGACTAAGGATGACTATTGACTGTAACAATATTCTATGACACCACAGGCTATTTTTATGTCTCTGCCATTGCATTCTGGCCTATCCTGTAAATTGTATACCTTCGTTTATGTCACTTGTATATTGTAATGTGTATACCTTTGATTATGTCATATATATATATTTTGTATATCCTAAATGTAAATACATCTATGTAAACTGACTGTAACTAAATAATGCGCCCGGTTGCCCTCGGGCCTTGTGCGCTATACAAATCTTACATCTTACACATGCAAGCTTATCACAGCTTGGCGCCCTTTTCTGTCTCCTGCCAATTGCACAACTCTAGCCAAAATCGATTACTGCAATGCCCTCTATCAAGGCACTAACCAATTCAATATCAGAAAACTTCAAATCATCCAAAACAACGCTATTAGAGCGGCCCTGAACATTCCTAGAACTGCACATATCTCTGAATACAGACTGAGTCTTCGCTGGCTCTCAGTTACCCAAAGATTCTCTCTTAAAGCCTTGGCCCTCACACATAAAAGTATCCCGAACCTAGCCCCCAGCTACCTTTCCAACAGGTTCACCTCGCACTCAGCTGCGAGACCTCTCAGAAGCGCACACACTAATTGCCTTGTCATCCCACGGTTCAACCTCCAAAAATCTGGAGGCCGCAGTTTCCCTGTCCTAGCAGCCAAGCTGTGGAACACACTACCCAACCCACTCAGAGCTGAACCTTCCTTCACTGCCTTCAAGCGTAATGCCAAAGCTTGGCTGTCCACCCTCGACTAAGGATGACTATTGACTGTAACAATATTCTATGACACCACAGGCTATTTTTATGTCTCTGCCATTGCATTCTGCCCTATCCTGTAAATTGTATACCTTCGTTTATGTCACTTGTATATTGTAATGTGTATACCTTTGATTATGTCATATATATATATTTTGTATATCCTAAATGTAAATACATCTATGTAAACTGACTGTAACTAAATAATGCGCCCGGTTGCCCTCGGGCCTTGTGCGCTATACAAATAAACAAAATACAAATACAAATAAGTCACTATGGGTGTGATTTGCTGTGATGGTTGTACTTAATATAATATACTTACTGTTTGTATTAGTAACTGGAGTACATGTATTTCTTGTTTATTTCTGTGATAAAAGAAAAGATCATGTTAGTATTGGTATTTTGTAACGACTTATAACATTGAATAATCAACATTGTTTTTTTACCCTTATATTTAGTAGATTACAAACCAGTGTACTGTGCAATTTGCTCAGTTTCTGTGTTTGTTGCTAAAATCATGGGGTTTGTGGGAGAAAAAAAATCCATGTTGGATTAAAAAAATCCTTTTTTGTTATGCTACAGTCTATTTGTTTGTTTTGTTTTCAGTGTTGTTTCTGGCTAATGCTCTGTATATTGGCTTGTTGCAGATTTTTGGAGCAGTTAGATACCTGTTGACATATTCTAACAGTCAGTCTATTTTTTGTTATAATGAAGTGGTATTGATTTATCTGTTTGGATATTGTGAAGTGGTATTGATTTATCTGTTTGGATATTGTCAAATTTTGGGGCAGTTAGATACCAGTTGGCGTATTCTAACTGGCTATTTTCTGTTATAATGTAGTGGTATCGATTTATCTGTTTAGTTATTGAAAATCTTGCGGTAGTTAGATACCAGTTGGCATATACTAACTGTTTATTGTTTGATATAATTTAGTGGTATTCATTTATCTATTTAGTTGTTGTAGAATCTTGGGGCAGTTATATAGCTGTTGGGATATTGTAACAGTTTATAGTTTTTTAATAGAAGTTTAGTTAATGTTTAAGTACAGTTTAGTTAATAAATTTTGGTTTTAAGAACATTAAATAAGCGTTTGTAAGATTTGCAGGTAATCAGTGCTTTAGAGTAATGGTACTATCATTACATTCGAACCATCCACATTTTTTTAAATATATGCAGTATAGTGACCTGCATTGGTTGTGGCTCCTGTATGGTAGATTATACCTATTGTTGTGAAGGTTTTCTTACCAAGTGATACTTGAGCATGTGTGAATCCAGTCAGCTTGCAGGTGTTTTTGGTAACATCTGCATTGTAACGTAGAAGCATTAGTATTATGTATTTACTAAGTGTTTGTATTAGTAAGGTGGAGCGTTTATCCGAATTGCAGGTAGTACTTAATCTACCATGGTTTGCATTTTGTATAAGTTGCTGAAATGGAACTGGTTCACAATTAGGTATTGATACATACACAAAGCGCTCATTGGGGATTTGTTCTTGTGTCACATTGTTGCACAGAGTGCATGTATGTTTGCACACGTATGAAATCTGGAAGATTTAATTTATAGGTATATTTTTGTTTTCCAGTACTTGTAGTAAGTACATTAGACATTCTTGTAGATCTTCCTGTGAGTTTATAGTGAATTTCACCATTCCAGCACAGTAGTCCAATTGTTGTCTTATTCCATAAACACTATACGTGTAGCCAGGATTGTTTGTTGCGTTTCTTTGAAGTACTAACATTTGCAAACACAATTGGTCTGTACTGTGTAAGTAAATGGTGTCAACTATTGGTGGTAATTGAAATAGAATATTTATTGCTACATTTGCGTAGCAACTTACACCAATTACATTTGAAAGTTTAAATGGGCCAGGTAGTGTATCTGAGTGCTTTTTTTGGAGTTTGTCTTCCTTCTTTGAAAAAGTACTTGGTTTACTTTCCCTAATAGGTTCTTTTTTGATTGTGGTACTTGATGAAGTATTAGTTTCTTTTAATCTCTTTGGAGGATTTGCAGAGACATCCTGTTGCATTTCTGTTTGATTTAGTTTTCTTTTAGAACATTTTACTTTTTGTGGAATAGGATATGTTTTTAGATGGGGGTGTATAGTGAACAAAGTCTATTGTATTCTGAAATGCAAGGAATATCAGCGTTTACTTTCCTTGCATCAAAATTGATTAGAAGTAGACCGTCAAGTGTACGCAAGTGTGATAGTGCTACTTAGCTCATGCCTTCTTTAAAAACTGTGTTACCAATGTCTATCAATGCTTTGTCTAGGGTAAGACCTTGTGATTTATGAGTGGTGACTGCATATGCAAGAGTTAGAGAAAATTGTTCTCTGCATACATACATGTCTTTGAAGAGAAGGAATCGAGGTGTTGAGCGTCCTATCCTTTTCACTTCTGAAAGTTTGTCAAAGAGAATATTGACAAACTGAATGTTGCTGTCATGTGGGTATGTTTGAAAGCCAACAACTGTACCCAGTGCTCCATTAACTAGTCCTTGATCCACGTCAAGGTTAAGTTTAAGCATTACTCTGCAATTTAAGGAGAATTTTAATATTTTTTCCAATCCAGCTGAGTTGGAGATTGAATTTTCTAAACTATTTAGCCTCGTTGTTGCTTGTTCACACATAGGTAGTGTCATACCATGTATGTCTAATTTGTCTGTGGCGCTAATTTCAATTATTGGTTGCATTTCTTTTTTCAACATTGTTTCTTTGAATTTGAATCAACTTTCAAGAGTTGGCATTAAGGCCATACAATTGACATTTTTGTGGGCTAATTGTTCCATAACATCCGTTGCACATGCATTATCGCCATAAAGTGCATGAATGTGCCGGTTTTTCAATATTGCTTGTGCTTCTTGAGATAATATACCAACTCTAATACTTTTTAAGATGTTGGCATAAGTGAGATCTGCAGATTGCCGCATGTTTTCTGTTAATCCTCTGTATCGGAAATGTTGCCAAAGGTTGACATTTCCAATGCTGCCAACAGTTTTACGGCACAGTTTGTGTCCTAAGGTTTTAAAAATAGGCTCACCTTTCACTGGTGTCAACTGAAGATCTCCGAAAACAATAATGTGTTTTCCTTCAATGAGCTCTTCGTAGTTTGTTTTGAGTACTTCTTGTAATCTGAGGTGAATCAAGGCCAACATTAGGTTGGAGACCATGATCACTTCATCTATTAGTAGCATTTTCATTTGTTTTAATACTCTGCGTAGTTCATTACAGCTTCTGTAGAAAGTTTGTAATAGTCTAACCTGTTTTGGTGTTCTACTGGGAGGAGTAGTAATCGGTGTAAAGTGACACCGCCTATGTTGTAGGCAGCTAAACCTGTGGGGGCAGTGAAAACAGCTGACAGTTTGTTGTTTGTCAATTGTTGAAGGAATTTACTGATGATTTTGATTAAGAATGTTTTGCCAGAACCAGCTTTACCACTGATGTACAGTAGTATAGGTTTGTAATCTTGGCACATGCATTCTTTGTTTTCATGTTGTGCACCATGTGCAATTTCTTTTGTTACTTCTTCAAAAATGCTACGTTGCTCATTGTTTACTTTTGATTGTAGTATAGTTAAGTCTTCTTTATCTTCGTACTGACAAATGGTGTTTTCTACTTTTGTCATAGCTAATTCTGCCTCATTTGTCATTAGTGGCTCTCCCAGTGGTTCTTGGATTCCTGTTACAGAAGGTTGACTACTGTCAAGAGTGTCCTTATCTAGTTGGGCATTACTATGCTAGCAGCCTTCTCAATGGTGAAGGCGGCGAGTGCCAATGATTGTTCGCAAGGAAAGTGACCCCTCATTACTGTGTCTAGGATCCCACAGTAATATGCAAGGGGTATGTACCCCAACATGGTTCTCTGCGTGAGCACAACTGTCATAACAGTGCCATTTGTGTGCGAAAATAGGAAGAATTCCTCAGCATAATTGGGAATCTCTAAAACTGGAGCTGTGCAAATTGCTTTTTTCAATTCCTCTTTTAGGGAGAATTCTCTTATAAGGCTAATTTCACAAACCTAGTGAGTCCCCCAGCAGCTTTGCTGGATTTTAGGGGTTTGTTTTTTTCTCCTGCTAAGAGTGAGACTCTTTTACTCCCACTCTTAGGCATGATTTGAGGTATGCCTAACCCCAACCCCTCCAACCAAGAGGCCTGAGACCCAACCTGCTCCCAACAGAGAGGTGGTGAGGAACCTAGGAGGCCCCTCTAAATCTAAGGGAGTCCTTTATAAGGACCCCTTGAAAAAGCCTAACATAGGTTCAGAAGTTGTACCAACTTCTGAGGGACTGGTCAACCAGATCCCCTATAGATTCAAAAAGGAAGATGTTCCTCAAAGGGTTTGTAGGTCATATAGCTTACAAAGGAAAACCTTTGATTTTTCCATTGAACACAGGTCAAAGTGTCACCAGCAAAATGCTGATGGTCTCTCTAGGATGTGTATAACCGACTAGAGGCATGAGATTCATCCAGGAGTGGATTCAATCCTCCTGTCCCTTAGTCTGTGGCGGGGGGGGGCGAGTGTTAGGGAGCATTCTCTTATAATGCTAATTTCCCAAACCTAGTGAGTCCTCCAGCAGCTTTGTTGGATTTTAGGGGTTTGTTTTTTTCTCCTGCTAAGAGTGAGACTCTTTTACTCCCACTCTTGGTCATGCTTTGAGGTATGTCTTTGACTATTTGTGTGATTTTGGGCTATGGGGTCTTTTACTCCATAGGGTATCATCTGTTTTTGTGTATGTGTTGCACAGCACCCTCAGTGCAGTAACACAGGGGTGTCATAGTGACCCCCAAACATAGACTCCATACCCTTGGACTGACTACTGTCTCCCAGGGCATGTTAAGTCACCATTGACTTTACTAGTCTTAAATTATGAACAGAACCAGTACAAACCATCATATTGTGGAAGTACTAGAAGGAGTTCATTATATTTCCCCTGGGTCTGTTTTCGAGGGGCACTGTCCAGTCCCCTCTTGCTGAGTTTCTGGCTGGTGGCAGTGGTTACCACGCAAAATATTCCACCAGAATATTTCCTATGCGATTTTCCCATTGATTTTAAACGCACCACTTTTTGGTGCAATGTTAAAGATACCGCCGGTTTATTTATTTAATATTAAATCAACGGTTGAGTCTTTTTGCCAGAACTCTTTTCTAAAATGGCGTTTGTGTCCGTCTCTGTAACTCTGACCAAGGTCGAGCCCTTTGTTCCACTTTTTTGGCGGGCTTCTCCACAGAAGCCTTCCAAATGGTGCCACTCTGTCTGGGTTCCACAGGATGGGTGGGGAGGGGAATTGGCACCCTGGACTGCATTGCCTTAGCAACTCAAGTCGCACTCTGTTCTGATTGGGCCAGTGGTGTTAAAATCCATGGCGCTAAGGGACCTTGATGATAATTACGCCACCGTAATTTACGGTGGCGTAATTAACGCCTTCCCCACTCCCATTATGCCCTATGGGGCAAAATGGGAATGGGGAAGGGAAAATGGGAAAATGGGGATTTCCCGCCCCGCCAAGGTTGGAATGGGGCGGTAAATCCGCCAACCACAGGATGGGTGGGGAGGGGAATTGGCACCCTGGACTGCATTGCCTTAGCAACTCAAGTCGCTCTCTGTTCTGATTGGGCCAGTGGTGTTAAAATCCATGGCGCTAAGGGACCTTGATGATAATTACGCCACCGTAATTTACGGTGGCGTAATTAACGCCTTCCCCACTCCCATTATGCCCTATGGGGCAAAATGGGAATGGGGAAGGGAAAATGGGAAAATGGGGATTTACCGCCCCGCCAAGGTTGGAATGGGGCGGTAAATCCGCCAACCACCATGGCGTAAACATAGTTTACGCCATGGTGGTAAAGTCACGGCCCAGGCGGTAACTTACCGCCTGGGTCGTAATGAGGCCCAATGGGTTTGTACTGTGTGAGTAAATGTTGTCAACAATTGGTGGTAATTGAAATAGAATATTCATTGCTACATTTGCATAGCAATTTAAACCAACTATATTTGAGAATTTAAATGGTCCAGGTAGTTCTGTATCTAACTGCTTTTTTTGGAGTTTGTCTTCCTTCTTTAAAGAAGTACCTGGTTTACTTTCTCTAATTGATTCTTTTTTGTTTGTGGTACTTGATGGAGTATTAGTTTCTTTTACTCTCTTTGGAGGATTTCCAGTGACGTCCTGTTGCATTTCAGTTTGATTTAGTTTTCTTTTACAACGTTTTAGTTTTTGTGGAACAGAATATGTGTTTAGATGGGGAGTGTATAGTGAGCGAAGTCTATTATATTCTAAAATGGAAGGAATATCAGCGTTTACTTTACTTGCATCAAAGTTGATTAGAAATAGACCGTCAAGTGTACGTAAGCGTGATAGTGCTACGTAGCTCATGCCTTCTTTAAAGACTGTGTTACCAATATGTATCATTGCTTTGTCTAGGGTAAGACCTTGTGATTTATGAATTGTGACTGCGTATGCAAGAGTTAGAGAAAATTGTTCTCTGCGTACATACATATCTTTGAAGAGAAGGAATCTAGCTGTTGAGCGTCCTATCCGTTTTACTTCTGAAAGTTTGTCAAAGAGTATATTGACAAACTGAATTTTGTTGTCACGTGGGTATGTTTGAAAGCCAACAACTGTACCCAGTGCTCCATTAACTAGTCCTTGGTCCACGTCAAGGTTATGTTTAAGCATTACTCTGCAATTTAAGGATAATTTTAACATCTTTTCGAAGCCTGCTGTGTTTGAGATTGATTTTTCTAAATTATTTAGTCTTGTTGTGGCTTGGTCACACATGGGTAGTGTCATACCATGTACATCTAGTTTGTCTGTGGCGCTAATTTCCATTATTGGTTGCATTTCTTTACTTAGCATGATTTCATTGAATTTGAAACAGCTTGCAAGAGTTGGCATTAAGGCCATACAATTGACATTTTTGTGGGCTAATTGTTCCATAACATCTGTAGCACATGCATTATCGCCATAAAGTGCATTAATGTGCCAGGTTTTCAATGTTGCTTCTGCTTCTTTAGAAAGTATACCAACTCTCAAAATTTTTAAAATGTTGGCATAAGTGAGAACTGCAGATTGGCGCATGTTTTCTGTTAATTCTCTGTATTGGAAATGTTGCCAAAGGTTTACATTTCCAATGCTGCCAACAGTTTTACGGCAGAGTTTGTGCCCTAATGTTTTAAAAATAGGTTCACCTTTTACTGGTGTTAATTGAAGCAGATCTCCAAAAACAATAATGTGTTTTCCTGCAAAGAGCTCTTCATAGTCTGTTTTGAGTACTTCTTGTAATCTGAGGTGAATCAAAGCTAACATCAGGTTGGAGACCATGCTCACTTCATCTATTAGTAGCATTTTCATTTGTTTCAATACTCTGCGTAATTCCATTGCAGCTTCTGCAGAAAGTTTGTAATAGTCTAATTTGTTCTGGTGTTCTACTGGTAATAGTAGTAATCGGTGTAATGTAACACCACCTATGTTGCAGGCAGCTAAACCTGTGGGGGCAGTGCCAACAGCTGACAGTTTGTTGTTTGTCAATTGTTGAAGGAACTTACTAATGATTTTGATTAGGAATGTTTTGCCAGAACCAGCTTCACCACTGACGTACAGTAGTATAGGTTTATAATTATGGCAGGAACATTCTTTATTTTCATTTTTTACACCATGTGCAATTTGTTTTGTTACTTCTTGAAAAATGCTACTTTGCTCATTGTTTAGTTTTGATTGTAGTATAGTTAAGTCTTCCTTATCTTCATAGTGACACATGGTGTTTTCTACTTCTATCATAGCTAATTCTGCCTCATTTGTTATTAGTGGTTCTCCCAGTGGTTCTTGGCTTCCTGTTACAGAAGGTTGACTACTGTCAGGAGTATCCTTATCTAGTTGAGCTTGGAGTTCTTCTTCATGTTGCTGTTCATTGTGCAACATTGTTTTGTACTGTGTAAAGTTTACATCAGTTATAGTGGTTTCATTTGCTTTCAAAGCATCCTCATATGAGTCATAGTTATCTAGTAATTGTTCTTCTTTTCTCCATGGTTTGAAGAGTTGTAGCAGGGACATGTAATATACTTATTTATGTTGAGGAGTCTTCAATGACAATTTGATATGATTAATTAAATTTGGTATAGTGAGTTTAAGCTGCCTTCACAGTCTGTCACTCTATATTTACCTTTTTTTCATTGGGTTTCATATTATTTTTGTATGTGTTGGGCTATTTGGTATAGACACATGTTTTCCAAAGTATTACTTCTGTTTGGGTAGTATGTGTCTAATAAATTGTTTTTTAAAATGTCTTGGCTGTTGGGATCATGTTTGGCTATTGTTTCTATATCTTCATATGATTTTAGAACCCTTTTTCTAGATTTAGCTGGACCAAGACTTAGCCATACTATATTTTCAGATTTACCATACAATGAAGTACCAGTTAAACGATCAGCTGCTTCATAAGATCCACATTCTCTATGGGTGAGCATTTTTATGCCCAAGCTGTATAATTTCTGAGATACTGTTTTATCTGATGATAGGTAATTCCAGAGGTCTTGGAGCTCTGTCTTTTCTGCTTTAGTTAAGTATGCTGTGACATATCGTGCAACTGCAGTAGAATTGTCTGCAATGTACTGCACATCTATGTTTGCATTCCATATGTGGGCAATGATTGCATTATAATCATTGATATATTTTTCTTCTTCTATTCTTTTTATGTAATATGTATTTTTAGGTGACTTTCCTTTAACAGTATGTCTAACTGAAGACATGAGGTTGTTTACTTGACCTGTATTTGTAACTGGTCTAGAGAAACCAAATCGGCATTTGGTGTAGTATTTGCCTTTGTTTTTGTATTTGCGACGACAATATTTTCCACATTTGTGTCTTTGAAATTGTAAAATTTGTGCACAAAGATCACTATTTGTGGCTTCTGATGGAATATGACAAGTGACATATTTTTCAATAAACTGTAAAACAGTGGCATCACTGTCTTGACCAAATTTAGGAGCATCTTTAATCCATATAAGCATGTGGATATGTGGTGCTCCTCTGGCTTGGTATTCTTTTCTCCAAAAGAAATGTTGCACTTCTCCAAGGGGAGGAACAGTTTTATTACAAATAAAATGTAGCATAGCAATGAAGCGATGGTGAAAATATCTTGAAACATTAACAGGATCCAAAGAACAAAGTTCTCCAGGTGTTAGAATATCTATGTTTGTTTTGTTTTTATTTGATATGCGTAGGAAATCATGTAAATATTCCCATGCATATTCTGCACAACTTAATGTAACAAACCAAGTGGGTGGGCCAAGGTTTCTGATCATACAACGTACATCTCCATGACGTTGAAACCAGTACTCTTTAGTACCACGGATATTTGCTAATAGATTTGTAATATTTGATTGTAAAATCTCATCCTTTTGTTGCACTTTCTCTAATAATTGTGTAGCTGTCATATTTTGAAAGTGTGATCCTGATTTTAATATGTGTGCAACTCCGTAACATAAAGTTGCTAGTTCACTTTCAAAGAGTAGGTGGAATATGTATTCCACATTTTGTCTAAATCTGGGATCTTCAGAATACATCCGTAATGAGCGGTATTCTGAAGCTGATATTTGAATAGGTCTATCATCATATCTTCCTCCTTTGCCAGTTGGAAAGAGTAGAGGAAAAGCACGTGCTTCTATACTTTTTTCCCATATACTGATTGGCGATCCTTTTGTTTGACGCATTTGGTAAGTTTCCAGTACATCTTGTACGGTGTCATTACAGTGCAAAGGATGAATTGTATACTGGTCTAAATATTTGATATTGTAGCAGGATCTAGTAGCTCAAATTGATCAGCTTCTTGTGTTTCTTGAATTATTTCAGTTGTATCTTTCAAGTTTTCTTCAATATTAATTTCTTTGTAATATTCATTATTCTCTTTAAGATATTGGAAGGCTTGTCTAACTTTATATAAATCTACCAGCTGTTGCCATTTTTTTTGTCTTTTGTAGGTACTCCATTTACTAATATAATTAAAGATTGGTGCATTGGACGTTGTATTCCTAGAGTATGCACATTTTCTTTTAGATTTAATGGTAAATAAACTACTTTTCCACGAATGCCTTTTACCAATTCAGAGGGAGGTAATTTTGCTGTTTTTGGTTGAAGGAGTATTATTGCTTGAAATGGGTGTACTGTTTGAATTATGATGCTCTCATATAAATTAAGTTGTTGTAGAGGTTTTGGTACTGGGTATAATTCCAAATTATTTGTGATAGAACGTGAAGGAGTTTGGTTGTTGTCAAGTTTTGTGGTGCAATAACTGCAAAGTATTAAGGGCTCAGTTATTTCATATTTGTTTTCTGCTAGAAGGTAGAGAGCTAATTCAAACCATTTAGAATCTTCATTGTCTTCTATTTTGTATGATAGGTCCACAGTTTTTGTGTTACTTTTATAAAAGATTCTATGGCAACATACACATACATGGTTTGGTACCTCAGCTGATGTACTTTTAAATTTTAGTATTTCTTTTTTGTATGTGTTTAGCAAAAGGTTGCCATGTGTAGAATTGTTGCTTAATTGGTTTAAAGCTATTTCATTCTGTAAATGGCTTTCACTTCCAAAATATTTTTTCTCGATATAGTGAATTTCTTCAAGTAGGTCTTTTGCTGTACCATGTAGAAGGATGTTATTTAACTTTGCTAGTGCTAAAGCAGGACTTTTAGCATAGTACAGTTTATAGACTTGATTTCTTATAGTTGAATGATGTGTTGATATCCTTTTGATATCATGGAAAGTGGTTTTACAAGTAGGTCCTGTAATGCAGGCCAATGAATGTCCTTGTAGTCCTGTGTACTTGCGCACTGGACAGGTATCTATATTTTGCAGTAATTTAATTTTGATTTTGTCTTTGCTTTTTACATATTTATTGAGGAATTGGTGTAAAGATTTGAAACATTGTTTGGGAATGTTACACATTGACGTGCATGGCCATTTGTACACTAGACGTTCTGATTCAGTTGAATGGAGGGGTAATTCTAAGTTTTCAGGGCATATTTTTGTAAGGAGTACTTCTTGTTCCATTATGGTATTGTTCACTTTTTCATAACCTCGACCACTGCTATGTATGGCAATTGTATTTGTTTGCTTTGTTTGTACGCTTCTTCATTAAAATATGGTTCTGTGCTCGTAGTGTGATTCCATTCACCTGTGCAGATACTTAAGAAGTTCTTTCTGTTGACATTTCGCTTATTGAGAAGTCTTTTTTGTAATTTAGTTATTAGTTTTGTTAGTGGTTTCATTTTGTTTAACAGTAAAATAAATAAATTTCTTTTGAGAAGAATTGCACTGTCCATCAATGCTTCTAAGATTAATTTCCTACGATAGGTTTTAAGCTTTGAACCTGATTTCTCTCCTGTTTTTATAAGATTTTGAAGGACTTTGTTACGGTATATTTTGGCTAAAATACTTTTCTTGGTATGCTTACTTTGCACTATATTAAAATTTGAAGAAGTAGTTTTATCTGTACTGATAGGTGATTTTCTGTTAATTGTTTTTTGGTTTGTTTTACATTTTGATAGAGGAAGCGAAGTTGTTGTACTTGAAACTTTTTGTGTTTCACTAAATGATTGTATTAGCTGTTTTGTTTCAACTTTTTTTACAAATTCTGCTAGAGATGGATGCTTATGTTGGACACCTTTATTTTCATTTGCTCTAATTTTGCGTTGCTTTCTACGGAGTTGTCTTTTGGTAGGCATTCTTTAGGGTCTGTTGAAAAAAACAAAGAAGATATGGGTTGGGGTGTTCTGGAATGTATGTGTGCTGTGTGCATGAGTGTTTGAGTAAGATGATAAAGATGTATGTAATGGTGTGTGATTGTGCATTGGGAACCAAAACTAGTAGAGGTAGGTATTCTTGAATTTATGTGTCACTAAACTGGGGTTCAGATGACAAAAAAAAAGTAAGCCAGTGGTGTGGAAAAGTACAAATAGTAAATGTAATGTAATATACAATTAAAACAGTTGTTTGTTCTATAATATGAAAATTGTAGTGGCTAATTTGTGTGTCCAAAAATAGAAATTTGTGGGCCATTCTGGTTGTAAATCGCTGTTTACGACATGGACATTTTTGGACAAAATGTTCCAAAATCTCTATTTTAAGAAACCAAAATAGCTGGTATTAATGTTATAGTATATTTGATTAATAATATAAATAATATGGTGATATTTTACTTACTTTTTTTTTTAAATTAACAGGTAACCTCTTTCTTCTTCTTCGAATTCGGCTGCTTCTTTTCAGGAAACTGGTCTTCACTGCAACTGTGAAAGCTTCAAATTAGTAACTTTGTTTGTATATAGCACTGTTTTTAATTTAGATATTGATTTTTTTAATTGAAATCTTCAGTGCCTTCTGTAAAACTATTAAACTAATTTATTTACATAAGATACATTGCATCAGTTCAGTGTATATGATATGTTCTTAATGAACAAATTGTATTGAATGACTAACTGTAGCAAAAATAAAATATCTTTACTATGTCTTGTGAAATTTATAATATATTAGTGAATACCACTATTTCGGTAAGTAAACTGTTCTAGGTAATAGCGCCTCAATGTCATGTCTAATTTAAAGTAATTAAGTAAATAAATAAATAAAAACAAAAAATATGAAATTGTATAAGTATTTTTATAAAGGTTTAAACATAGATTGTGTTTGCATGCAATTTTGTTTGAATATATGTAGTCTATATATTTAATTTAAAAAATGTTAGTTTAACATGATTTGAGTGTATGTGTTTAAAGAAAGTAAAAAGTATAAAGGTGTATAAGTGGTAGTTGATTTTAGGAAATTGAAAAAAGTACAGTAAATTCATTTAACAGATTTTACAAGGTAAAAGTCTGTTTGAAAATGTGTTCATCTACCATAGCTCTCAAGTCACACGCTTTTGGCGGGTGTCAAACGCCTTGTAAAGGGCAGACTCACCCGCCAAGCCTCCTGCACGCCCATTCATTCCAATGGGCGTCTCACCCGCTAAAAACAAAATCGGGTGATTTCACCCGCCTGTAAAACAAAACTGGTTGAGAGCTATGTCATGTACTATACAGAAAATATGCATACCTGAAGTTTGTGTTCATGCATATGGATATGCATGGAGCTGCAAGTAGAAATCTTGAAGACTTGTACAGTATTTCTGGTAGATGCTGCTTGCCAATGATATGACACTTGTACTCAGAGAGATTCAGAGTACATTTGCAGTGCTGATCTATGATGATGCAGTTAGATGTAGAGGTCTTGAATGTGATTGGTGCATGGTCATGTGATTTTTGAGTTACATCCAATGAGGGAATGGCAGAGAGAGTGTAGTGGAAATGGTAGAAGGGCTGTTCATGTTACGATATGTCCGCGGACATGGCGCTAGTTCCAGGACATCGGGAGTTACATCCGGGGATTTTTCGGGTTCAGAAGTCATGCAAATGAGAATAAGCACTGAAAGGGATTGGTCAGGAAAGTTTGGTGGGTGTGTTGTGCCAGGAGAGATTTTTTGAGATACTCTTTTTGCTGAGAGAACAAAAGATAGCTATGGCTGTTTGTTTCAGAAAACAGATTGTTTGGATTTTAGGAGATTCGTGGATACATTGGTTGAAGGTGCATGCAGAAATCTGTGGAGTAGCTGTAGATCTTGGATTCCCACATGTGGAAGTACACTGGCATGGAGTACGTGGAATGAAGTAGTTGGATTTGCTACCTCTCTGTGCTACTTTGGAGACAGAGCAACATCAAGACATAATTGTAATTCATTGTGGAGGGAACAGTTTAGGGCATGTGACTGGAATTTTTTTGCAATTTGCTATGAAAGAAGGACTGAGGAAAGTTATGGACATGTTTCCTAATTCGCAAGTGATATTTTCACGGATTGCGCAGAGACAAATGTGGCTTCGTTCTTCTTCATTTGGTCCACAAATGGAAAAAGCAAGGCGCAATGTTAATAAGGCTGTTTGTGGCTTTCTAAGAGATTTTGGCATGTCTTCTTTTCACAATGAAAATATTATGTTTTGTAGTACATACATTTTTCGCAGAGATGGAGTCCATCTTACTTATGCTGGCAATCAGATTTTCCTGAGAAATGTACGAAATGCATTGCGACCTTTTTTGGAATTACAACAACGATTTTGAAGTAGATGTTAAGCATTTACAATTTTTGACTTACAAACACCACCCAAAGGCTCTTTTCAGAGCCACCACTTCTTTCCAGAGAAAATTACAATGTTTGTGATGGAGTAGTAACCCACTTTTTTTATTGTTCGCGAACTGTTCGCGGACTTCTAAAAAATACAAAGAGCCCTGCTTCATTTATTTTCACTTCTATTTTTTAACTGGGAAAGGCGGCTCTGAAAAGAGCCTTATTTCTTTTTTATTTATGTAATTTTGTATTTTTTTTGGTTTTCAGACACGACACAGTAGGAGAGGAGGGTAAAGGAGGGTAAAGGGGGGGACACCAACCACAGAGATAAAAAAGGGCGAGCTGAGAGAGGAAGATGTAGAGTGGGTTTTATTTGGGTAGTGAGCAGGTCTTCTCGTGCTCTGAGACGATAGTCTCAAAAGCACTCCGAAGTCGCTCCCCCCTGCACAGTACTGTGTCACAGTACATACATACAACTGTGACCCTCGAAAGGTAAGGGTCATCAGCATTCTGTATGGCCTGTGAGGCAGCTTCAGAAAGACGCTGTCCCACAGAGGTGGTCCTTGTGGTGACAGGATCAGAAACAGAGGATGAAGTAGAGGAAATCAACCTGCTACGTTCTTCGCAAGGTACAACCCTGCGAATAGCCCCAGAGTGAAATGACCTCAGGTGTCGCTTCATAGTAGTGGTCCCAAAGCTGTAGTTCCCGTGCTTCCCGCGACTGAGCATCATTTTGCACTCATTGCAGGTAACATGGTTCGCACGAGCCTTTTGACCATTACCATGAATGGTAAATAACCGCCACACCCAAGACTCACGCCTAGTGCGGGTAGTAGGGATTTCCTCTACCCCATTCTCATCAACCTCTTCTTCTTCCTCCGCATCCTCACTCCTGTTCCCCTCTTCATGCCCTTGGGGAGGTGGTGGTGGTGGAGGGGGTGGTGGTGGTGCTGAAGCAGGTGCAGCACCAAGTGGCAGTTCAGCAGCCAAGGATGCCATGTCGATGATGGTGTAGTCTGAAGGTGGCAGCAAAAATCACTGTGTTCTGAAGAATAGCCAGAAACACAATGGGAATAAGCTCTTGGGCGTGGTCTTTTATAGGGGTGCTTGTGCGCGGTTCGCGGACATGCACACTGTGCGCGGACAGATCGAACACAAAAAAAGGATTGGAAAGTTTCAAAACGTATATAGAAAGTCAAGATTGCTATGTGGGACTTGTGGCATGGTGAGATTTTATTGAAAAATATTATGGATTAACTGAAAATGTACTTTTAAATTGTTCGGGGACACGAACAGTGTCCGCATTTCAGGACACACGATGAGCGTGGGCGCGGTCATATGATCTGTTTGCGAACTAGTCTGCGAAGGAAGCGCCTGTCCGCAGGACACCAAGTGCACGTAGATTGGTTAGCGCATGCGCATTGATGTCCTACGGACACTGTTCGGGATCTGAAGTAATTAAAAGTGCGTCACACGTGAAACGAATATTTCAGGACACCGCGTGTGTTCTTAGAACAGTTTAAACTTGGTAGCGAACAGTAAGGACAGATATAGTGTTCTTCAGGACACGTGTAATTTAGTTTATGTAGGAACATTTCAGGACACCAATTGTGTTCTTAGAACACTTTCAATTGGGTAGCGAACACTACGAACAGTTGTACTGTTGTTCATGACACATCATTTTCGTGTATTTAGGAACATTTCAGGACAGCAATTGTGTTCTTAGGACAGTTTTAAGTTGATAGCGAACATTAAGGACAGATATAGTGTTCTTTAGAACACTTTAATTTTTGTTTCTTTACGAACATTTCAGGA
Organism: Ambystoma mexicanum; assembly: GCF_040938575.1. NCBI lineage: Eukaryota > Metazoa > Chordata > Amphibia > Caudata > Ambystomatidae > Ambystoma > Ambystoma mexicanum. The sequence continues at coordinate 447,043,482 of NC_090925.1, read as the reverse complement.
CACCACGTGTGTTCTTAGAACAGTTTCAACTTGCTAGCGAACAGTACGAACAGGTGTGGTGTTCTTTAGGACACCTCCATTTTCATTTATGTACGAACATTTCAGAACACTCGCACTGTCCACGGACACTTTTATTGTTTTTTAAAAAAAAAAAACGGAAATCTGTTCACAATACATTATGAAAAATTAAACTTTATTTAACATATATTAATAATTTATGACAAGGTGAGGCAGAAACAGAAACAAAAACAGGAGAATTTGGGGTTTCAACATGATTGGTATTAGGTGAGGAAGGGATGGAAATCTCATCAAAACGTTTTGGATTATGGAGAGGGTTTGGGGATAATTGACTGGGATATGGTGAGGAGGGACAAGTACATGTGGGGCAATGGTATGACGTTTTTGTTTTAAAATGATCTTCAACAAAAGTTTTTAAATTATTAAAATTGGTCAACAGTAAATCAATGTTTTCTTTTAAGTTGTGAAGCGTGTTTTCCAAAACAGCTTCTTCAGAGGTAGTTTCTATTTTGTTATGCTCTGTATAAAAAAAATATATATATGTTAAATGTATACAAAATAATAATATTTAAATGGTTTATATTATAAAGTGTTTACCATTAGTTTCACTATCTTGTGACATTTCTTCATGTGGGAAATTGTCCTCTAGCCATTCCAGAGTACTAGACATTTCTGTGAGAAAAAAAAAAGAAAAGATGATATATTTTTTAATCTAATACAGAAAGTTTATAAATATATGAGTAACATGAAGTACACTTACTATTTCTGGTAACATAAGTCCTATGTATTCAGTGGGTCTGGTCTTGTTCTCAGTTCTGTTGTGTCTGTGAGGTAATTATGTTGGAAGCCAATTTATGTTCTTATGGTATATTCCATTTCAGAACATATTGTATTTAAATGAATGGTTAGTGTGTTACATATATGGGTTACATTTCTTATGTATTACTATATATAATGTGTTTGTGTGCTGCTTTTTGAATTTGTTAAATGTTCTTATATTATGATATAACAATCAAACATACCCCCCCCCCAAAGTTTTTAGGTAGTGGTACTGTTCTCCGAACATGTCCGCGAACATTAAATAATTTCGCGGACATCAAGTTCATAAGAAGAGATCTAGTCAGTTCCATATGACATGTATATAAAGTGAAAGTCATTATTGTTAAGTTTTGCTACTAAAAACCTATGAAATTCCGTGAAAAACTTTGTTAAAGGGACGTTATGGTTAAGTTGTGCTACTAAAAACCTATGAAATTCAGTGAAAAAAACTTTGTTAAAGGGACGTTATGGTTAAGTTGCGCTACTAAAAACCTATGAAATTCAGTGAAAAAACTTTGTTAAAGGGACGTTATGGTTCCAAGTAAAACCGAAAAACCCTTGAAATTCGCCAGTTATGGTAAGCTAAGCAACCATAACTCGCGCCACCACCGTGCTCTGCTAAGACTAACACCCAGGACATCAAAGATGACATCACAAATGTCATTGATGATGTAATTTTCCTTCCATGTGGCAACCCCCAAACTTTTTGCTGTTGTTTTACATCCTGATCTAGACTTTGCAAGAGAAGCGCTGCCTTACGCCGCACTCCTCTGGGCTTTCGCTCAATTCTTACGGGGACACTGACATGCGATTAAGACAGTACCGGGAGACGCCGTTTTCCGTAGTCCTTTCCACATGATGCCGCTTTTTGTGCAACATGTCACAAGAGGGCACTGTAACCTAATTTACTGCACTCTTGGGTCTCTAGTCATTCCAAAGGCCCTAGAAACTCTTGATGGATCAATAACGAACTGTGCAAGTGTGTCACGGACGGGACTGGTGGCAGCTATCGTTTCTTTGTGTTTTGAACCTCTTTTCGCCATGTTAACCGCGCTACCCACGTTTGGCCCAAATGGGTGGCCTGGCCTCCAAAATGGCCATGTCACGAGGTTCTTTGTCCTGTCCGCTGACCGTCTTGCCCCTTCACCTTCCCCCAGGTCGAACCGACCCGGGGCAGTCCTTATTTGGTCATGCACTTTCCCGCGAAACATAACGCTTTCGCGGGTTTCTGCATGCTTTGTGTGTGCCTCCAGGATGTGGGCTGGGATGTCTGTTCCCAATACACATCCTGGGTGCCAGAGAGTCTAGTATGTCTTGAATGCCTGGGACCACCGTGGTCCGTGATAGGTCCACGTATGGTGTGAGTGTTTTTCGAGCAGATCTCCCATTGGGCCCTCTCCGTTTTGGCGCAAAGGGAACTCTGGATAAGAGGAGAGCTGAATACCCCACTACCATGTCGATCTCCTGAGTTCTCACGAACGAAGTATAAGGAGCTAAGTATCCTGCAACTAAGAAGCTGAGTCGAGGAATCGGTCGTGACCTGCTGAAGGTTTGTCACCCTGCACTGTTGTGGTCCTGCGAGACCACTCGGCCTCTGATCATACGAGAAGGTCTGCAAAGGCGCTTCGACCCTTTAGAATAGTGGGAACAACTATTCTCGGCATCTTCACCAAATCCTGTACGTAAGCCTTCGGAAGCGTCCCTGGGCCATCCAGCGGACTGACCAGCCTACAGAGGAATGTTGCTATGTCACCGCCGTCTGGCTGCTGCTAAATTCCGAGTCCTCGGCACTTTCACACGATTCGTACACTTGGCGTTCCCAGGTCTGAAGTGAGATGTGTGCTTTGGGACCGGGACACGTGGTTTCCGAGTTGGCCTGCTGTGGTAACAAACCTGGGCATGTTCGCTGCATCTGGGACACCCTCTACCCTGACTCCTGCTGTCGCGGAATCTACACGGCGTTGAGACATCCCTCTGATCACATCTGAACCTGCCAGTACCGAAACTGAACCAGAGAAGCCTGGGTCTGCCTGCATCGGGGACCGGTGAGTAGTCAATACCCTAACCGGTCACCCTCCCGCAGAAGACTGTGGCTTTTCATCGCTGGTGTAAACTGCAACCCTTTCCCGCGTTCACGCCCTGCTTCTGCCCACAAGTGGAGGCCTTGCCTGAGTCACAGGGATTTCTTCACCATCTTTTCATCCACCTTTCTGAACTGCCTGATTTCCCTGAAGAGACTCTCCTTTGCCTGTTGGCACCCGCATGTGCAGATATTTTTGAGCATAAGGCTCCACTCTTCGTAGGGCTCGGACTTCCTTCTAGTTAGGTGGCCTCTGATGTCGAACTGGGTCTAACGATTACTTGCACTGCCTGTTTCCCCCCCCCGCCATCTAGGTGGTGTGCATATTTCATGCTTCTAATTCCTTAGATCCCTTGGTCTTGTATATATATTGTATTGATTGTGATGTGTTGGTTTACTGGAGTTTTATCGTGATTCTTTACTATGGTCGATGTTACAAAGGCCTTGTAATAAATGTGTCTATATTTTTAATATAACACCTGCCTGGAGTAATTTGTAAGCGTCCTTGCTTTGTGTGCTCATTGCGGGCTTTCAGTCACCCTCACCCCTCTTGAGACCTAGACTTGACAGCCGCCATCGTTACCCTGATTGGTCTGGCTTGTCCAGAGGTTACCCTGTTCCAAGAAACTAGGCTGGCCTTCTGAACCTCTGCCCCTCCAGGACAGAGTTCAGAAATCCATCTTAACATACGCCCAAGGGCATCTTGGTGCTAAGCAGTAGAGATGAGGAAGTGGGATAGCAGAGTAAATACCTAAAAGAGGAAAGTCTTAAGATACCTCTGGAAGGCCAGATGGTCAGCAATAGCTTGCAGAGCCCAAGGCAGCTCATTCCAGGTTTTAGCAACTGCCACAGAAAAGGCGCAGCCACCTGTCCATGACAGTCGGGTACAGGGAACCAATAGCAGAAGGGCAGACTGAGTCTAGAGGGTGCGAGCGAGGACATACTGAACACACTTTTCCTGAAGATACTCTGCCCCCAACTTGTAAAAGGCCTGATGTACTAGGCACATATATTTGAACAGGATCCGCTTCTCAATTGGGAGCCAGTGCAATTCTCTCAGGAGCAGTGCCATATATGTTCAAACTGGAGGATGAAGGATTGCTCTGGCTGCCGCATTCTGGAGCAACTGGATACGATTTATCAAATAGCATGGTTGGCCATAATACAATGAGTGACAGTAATCGACGGTGCTCAAAACAAGTGCCGCTACCACTGCAGCATCGAAATGGCAGGGAATGAAAGGGAGAAACTTCTGTAGGGTGCATAATTTGTAGTGGCCAGATTTGCACACTGCACTCACCTGCTCTACCATCGAAAGAGAAGATGCAAATTTACCCCAAGATTTTTCACTGAAGGGGAGGGCAGGTGAAACGGGCCAATGAAAACAGGCCAGAACTCAGGGGTCCTCACCAGTTATTCTCACAGACAACTATTTCAGTTTTCAAAATCTGGTTAAGATTTTCAAGTTCATTAATGTTATGGTGAGTGTTGTGAAAACTTAAATGAGCACCATGCCCACTGTGCTTTCAGTAGTTAGTGAATCCAGCACACAAGACTTTCCGCCCAGATATATTTGTAAAATAAAAAATAAATTGTGGTATCTGCCCAGAATGTATTACCCAGACACCCCTGCATTTCCGGCACATTTTACTCTGCACACCCATCGATACATGCCGCCAACAAAACATGGTCTACTGTCCTGCATTCCCACAGGTGTTCCGATGAAAATGGTACCTCACATGTGTGGGTGCACCTAACTGAGCACCAAGGGGAAAGCCTAAAACACAGGTAACCCCAAGTCTGTTTCGACACCTAATTTTGACATTTTCTCCAGACAAGCACAACATACAGATATGGGCCTCGGGTTTCCAAGCCACCAAGGAAAACAGAGAACCCCATGCATTTCCGGAAAGAGGACACCCGTGGAAATCCGCAGAGGTATGATTTGTGCAAATCGGCATAGAATGTATTACCCAGATACCGCCGCAAAGTCCAAAATGTGGGAAAGAAATGTATTTTCCGTATATTTCACTCGGTGCACCCATCGAAACACGCCCCAAACAACACATGGCCTACCGTCCCTGGTTCCCACTGGTGTCCCTCACATGTGTGGGTGCACCTACCTGGGCGCCAAGGGGAAAGCCTAAAATACAGGTAACCCCAAGTCTGTTTCAACACCTGAATTTGACACTTTCTCCAGACATACACAACATACAGATATGGACCTCGGGTGTCCAAGCCACCAAGGAAAACAGGTAACACTATGTGTTTCCCAAAAGAGGACACCCGTGGGAATCAGAAGAGGTATGATTTGTGGAAATCGGCCCACAATTTATTACCCAGACACCCCCGCAAAGTCCAAAATGTGGGGAAAAAAAGCATTTTCCGCACATTTCACTCGGCGCACCCATCGAAACACGCCGCCAACAAAATATGGCCTACTGTCCCATGTTCCCACAGGTGTCCCGATGAAAACAGTACCTCATGTGTTGGTGTACCTACCTGGGTGCCAAGGGGAAAGCCTAAAATACAGGTAACCCCAAGTCTGTTTCGAAACCTGAATTTGACACTTTCTACATACAAGCACAACATACAGATATGGGCCTGGGGTGTCCAAGTCATCAAGGAAAACAGGTAACCCCATGCATTTCTGAAAAGAGGACACCCGTGGGAATCACCAGAGGTATGATTTGCGCAAATCGGCCCAGAATATATTACCAAGACACAACCACAAAGTCCGAAATGTGGGCAAAAAAATGCATTTTCAGCACATTTCACTCGTCTCACCCATCGAAACACGCAGCCAACAACTCCTGGCCTACCATCCCACGTTCCCACATGTGTTCCAATGAAAACGGTACCTCACATATTTGGGTGCACCTACCTGGGCGCCAAGGGGAAACCCTGAAACACAGGTAACCCCAAGTCTGTTTCGACACCTGAATTTGACACTTTCTCCAGACAAGCACAACATACAGATATGGGCCTCAGATGTCCAAGCCACCAAGGAAAACAGGGAACTCAATGCATTTCCGAAAAGAGGACACCTGTGGGAATCTGCAGAGGTATGATTTGCTCAAATCGGCTGAGAATGTATTACCCAGACACACCCGCAAAGTCCGAAATGTGGGAAAAAAATGCATTTTCTGCACATTTCACTCGGTGCACCCATCGAACCACGCCACCAACAACACATGGCCTACCGTCCCACGTTCCCACAGAGGTCTCGATGAAAATGGTACCTCACATATGTGGGTGCACCTACCTGGGCTCCAAAGGGAAAGCCTAAAACACAGGTAACCCCAAGTCTGTTTCACCTGAATTTGACACTTTCTCCAGACAAGCACAACATACATATATGGGCCTCGGGTGCCCAAGCCACCAAGGAAAACAGGGAACCAAATGCATTTCCGAAAAGAGGACACCCGTGGGAATCCGAAGAGGTATGATTTGCGCGAATCGGCCCAGAATGTATTACCCAGACAACCCCGCAAAGTCCGAAATGTGGGAAAAGATGCATTTTCTGCACATTTTACTCGGTGCACCCATCGAAACACGCTGCCAACAACACATGGCCTACCGTCCCGCGTTCCCACGGGTGTACCGATGAAAACAGTACCTCACATGTGTGGGTGCATCGACCTAGGCGCCAAGGGAAAGCCTAAAACACAGGTAACCCAAAGTCTGTTTCAACACCTGAATTTGACACTTTCTCCAGACAAGCACAACATACAGATATGGGCCTGGGGTGTCGAAGTCACCAAGGAAAACAGGGAACCCCATGCATTTCCGAAAAGAGGACACCCATGGGAATCCGCAGAGGTATGATTTGCGCAAATCAGCCCAGAATTTATTACGCAGACACCCCCGCAAAGTCTGAAATGTGGGAAAAAAAAACGCATTTCCGGCACATTTTACTCTGCGCACCCATCGATACATGCCGCCAACAAAACATGGCCTACTGTCCTGCATTCCCACAGGTGTTCCGATGAAAATGGTACCTCACATGTGTGGGTGCACCTAACTGGGCACGAAGGGGAAAGCCTAAAACACAGGTAACCCCAAGTCTGTTTCGACACCTAAATTTGACATTTTCTCCAGACAAGCACAACAATCAGATATGGGCCTCGGGTGTCCAAGCCACCAAGGAAAACAGAGAACCCCATGCATTTCCGGAAAGAGGACACCCGTGGGAATCTGCAGAGGTATGATTTGTGCAAATCGGCATAGAATGTATTACCCAGATACCCCCTCAAAGTCCGAAATGTGGGAAAAAAATGTATTTTCCGCACATTTCACTAGGTGCACCCATCTAAACAAGCCCCAAACAACACATGGCCTACCGTCCCGCGTTCCCACTGGTGTCCCGATGAAAACGTTACCTCACATGTGTGGGTGCACCTACCTGGGCGCCAAGGGGAAAGCCTAAAATACAGGTAACCCCAAGTCTGTTTCGACACATGAATTTGACACTTTCTCCAGACATGCACAACATACAGATATGGGCCTCGGGTATCCAAGCCAACAAAGGAAAACAGGTAACCCTATGCATTTCCCAAAGGAGGACACCCGTGGGAATCCCAAGAGGTATGATTTGCGGAAATCGGCCCACAATTTATTACCTAGACACCCCCGCAAAGTCCAAAATGTGGGGAAAAAAAGCATTTTCCGCACATTTCACTCGGCGCACCCATCGAAACACAACGCCAACAAAATATGGCCTACTGTCCCATGCTCCCACAGGTGTCCCGATGAAAACAGTACCTCATGTGTGGGTGCACCTACATGGGTGCCAAGGGGAAAGCCTAAAATACAGGTAATCCCAAGTCTGTTTCGAAACCTGAATTTGACACTTTCTACAGACAAGCACAACATACAGATATGGGCCTCGGGTGTCCAAGCCACCAAGGAAAACAGGTAACCCCATGCATTTCCGAAAAGAGGAAACCCGTGGGAATCCGCAGAGGTATGATTTGCGCAAATCGGCCCAGAATATATTACCAAGACACACCCGCAAATTCCGAAATGTGGGCAAAAAAATGCATTTTCCGCACATTTCACTCGGCTCACCCATCGAAACTCGCAGCCAACAACTCCTGGCCTACCTTCCCGTGTTCCCACATGTGTCCCAATGAAAACGGTACCTCACATATTTGGGTGCACCTACCGGGGCGCCAAGGGGAAACCCAGAAACACAGGTAACCCCAAGTCTGTTTTGACACCTGAATTTGACACTTTCTCCAGACAAGCACAACATACATATATGGGCCTCGGGTGCCCAAGCCACCAATGAAAACAGGGACCCCCATGCATTTCCGAAAAGAGGACACCCGTGGGAATCCGAGGAGGTATGATTTGCGCAAATCGGCCCAGAATTTATTACCCAGACAACCCCGCAAAGTCCGAAATGTGGTAAAAAATGCATTTTCTGCACATTTCACTCGGTGCACCCATCGAAACACGCTGCCAACAACACATGGCCTACCGTCCCGCATTCCCACAGGTGTACCGATGAAAACAGTACCTCACATGTGTGGGTGCATCGACCTAGGCGCCAAGGGGAAAGCCGAAAACACAGGTAACCCAAAGTCTGTTTCGACACCTGAATTTGACACTTTCTCCAGACAAGCACAACATACAGATATGGGCCTGGGGTGTCCAAGTCACCAAGGAAAACAGGGAACCCCATGCATTTCCGAAAAGAGGACACCCATGGGAATCCGCAGAGGTATGATTTGCGCAAATCAGCCCAGAATTTATTACGCAGACACCCCCGCAAAGTCTGAAATGTGTGAAAAAAACTGCATTTCCGGCACATTTTACTCTGCGCACCCATCGGTACAAACCGCCAACAAAACATGGCCTACTGTCCTGCATTCCCACAGGTGTTCTGATGAAAATGGTACCTGACATGTGTGGGTGCACCTAACTGGGCACGAAGGGGAAAGCCTAAAACACAGGTAACCCCAAGTCTGTTTCGACACCTAAATTTGACATTTTCTCCAGACAAGCACAACAATCAGATATGGGCCTCGGGTGTCCAAGCCACCAAGGAAAACAGAGAACCCCATGCATTTCCGGAAAGAGGACACCCGTGGGAATCTGCAGAGGTATGATTTGTGCAAATCGGCATAGAATGTATTACCCAGATACCCCTTCAAAGTCCGAAATGTGGGAAAAAAATGTATTTTCCGCACATTTCACTAGGTGCACCCATCTAAACACGCCCCAAACAACACATGGCCTACCGTCCCGCGTTCCCACTGGTGTCCCGATGAAAACGATACCTCACATGTGTGGGTGCACCTACCTGGGGGCCAAGGGGAAAGCCTAAAATACAGGTAACCCCAAGTCTGTTTCGACACATGAATTTGACACTTTCTCCAGACATGCACAACATACAGATATGGGCCTCGGGTATCCAAGCCACCAAGGAAAACAGGTAACCCTATGCATTTCCCAAAAGAGGACACCCGTGGGAATCCGAAGAGGTATGATTTGCGGAAATCGGCCCACAATTTATTACCTAGACACCCCCGCAAAGTCCAAAATGTGGGGAAAAAAAGCATTTTCCGCACATTTCACTCGGCGCACCCATCGAAACACACCGCCAACAAAATATGGCCTACTGTCCCATGTTCCCACAGGTGTCCCGATGAAAACAGTACCTCATGTGTGGGTGCACCTACATGGGTGCCAAGGGGAAAGCCTAAAATACAGGTAACCCCAAGTCTGTTTCGAAACCTGAATTTGACACTTTCTACAGACAAGCACAACATACAGATATGGGCCTCGGGTGTCCAAGCCACCAAGGAAAACAGGTAACCCCATGCATTTCCGAAAAGAGGACACCCGTGGGAATCCGCAGAGGTATGATTTGCGCAAATCGGCCCAGAATATATTACCAAGACACACCCGCAAATTCGGAAATGTGGGCAAAAAAATGCATTTTCCGCACATTTCACTCGGCTCACCCATCGAAACACGCAGCCAACAACTCCTGGCCTACCTTCCCGTGTTCCCACATGTGTCCCAATGAAAACGGTACCTCACATATTTGGGTGCACCTACCGGGGCGCCAAGGGGAAACCCTGAAACACAGGTAACCCCAAGTCTGTTTCGACACCTGAATTTGACACTTTCTCCAGACAAGCACAACATACAGATATGGGCCTCAGATGTCCAAGCCACCAAGGAAAACAGGGAACCCCATGCATTTCCGAAAAGAGGACACCTGTGGGAATCCACAGAGGTATGATTTACTCAAATCGGCCCAGAATTTATTACCCAGACACACCCGCAAAGTCCGAAATGTGGGAAAAATATGCATTTTCTGCACATTTCACTCGGTGCACCCATCGATCCACGCCACCAACAACACATGGCCTACTGTCCCACGTTCCCACAGGGGTCCCGATGAAAATGGTACCTCACATGTGTGGGTGCACTTACCTGGGCTCCAAAGGGAAAGCCTAAAACACAGGTATACCCAAGTCTGTTTCACCTGAATTTGACACTTTCTCCAGACAAGCACAACATACATATATGGGCCTCGGGTGCCCAAGCCACCAATGAAAACAGGGAACCCCATGCATTTCCGAAAAGAGGACACCCGTGGGAATCCGAGGAGGTATGATTTGAGCAAATCGGCCCAGAATTTATTACCCAGACAACCCCGCAAAGTCCGAAATGTGGGAAAAAATGCATTTTCTGCACATTTCACTCGGTGCACCCATCGAAACACGCTGCCAACAACACATGGCCTACCGTCCCGCGTTCTCACAGGTGTACCGATGAAAACTGTACCTCACATGTGTGGGTGCACCGACCTAGGCGCCAAGGGGAAAGCCTAAAACACAGGTAACCCAAAGTCTGTTTCGACACCTGAATTTGACACTTTCTCCAGACAAGCACAACATACAGATATGGGCCTGGGGTGTCCAAGCCATCAAGGAAAACAGGGAACCCCATGCATTTCCGAAAAGGGGACACCCATGGGAATCCGCAGAGGTATGATTTGCGCAAATCAGCCCAGAATTTATTACGCAGACACCCCCGCGAAGTCTGAAATGTGGGAAAAATAACGCATTTCCGGCACATTTTACTCTGCGCACCCATCGATACATGCCGCCATCCAAACATGGCCTACTGTCCTGCATTCCCACAGGTGTTCCGATGAAAATTGTACCTCACATGTGTGGGTGCACCTAATAGGGCACGAAGGGGAAAGCCTAAAACACAGGTAACCCCAAGTCTGTTTCGACACCTAAATTTGACATTTTCTCCAGACAAGCACAACATACAGATATGGGCCTCGGGTGTCCAAGCCACCAAGGAAAACAGAGAACCCCATGCATTTCCGGAAACAGGACACCCGTGGGAAACCGCAGAGGTATGATTTGTGCAAATCAGCATAGAATGTATTACCCAGATACCCCCGCAAAGTCCGAAATGTGGGAAAAAAATGTATTTTCCGCACATTTCACTCGGTGCACCCATCGAAAAATGCCCCAAACAACACATGGCCTACCGTCCCGCGTTCCCACTGGTATCCCGATGAAAACATTACCTCACATGTGTGGGCGCACCTACCTGGGCATCCAGGGGAAAGCCTAAAACACATGTAACCCCAAGTCTGTTTCGACACCTAAATTTGACATTTTCTCAAGACAAACACAACATACAGATATGGGCCTCGGGTGTCCAAGCCACCAAGGAAAACAGGGAACCCCATGCATTTCCGGAAAGAGGACACCCGTGGGAATCTGCAGAGGTATGATTTGTGCAAATCGGTATAGAATGTATTACCCAGACACCCCCGCAAAATCCGAAATGTGGGGAAAAAAAAGCATTTTCTGCACATTTCACTCGGTGCACCCATCGAAACACGCCCCCAACAACACATGGCCAACCGTCATGTGGTCCCACTGGTGTCTCAATGAAAACAGTACCTCACATGTGTGGGTGCACCTACCTGGGCACCAAGGGGAAAGCCTAAAATACAGGTAACCCCAAGTCTGTTTCGACACCTGAATTTGACACTTTCTCCAGAGAAGCAGAACATACAGATATGGGCCTCGGGTGTCCAAGCCACCAAAGAAAACATGGAACCACATGCATTTCCGAAAAGAGGACAACCGTGGGAATCCACAGAGGTATGATTTGTGCAAATCAGCCCAGAATTTATTACGCAGACACCCCCACAAAGTCTGAAATGTGGGGAAAAAAACGCATTTCCGGCACATTTTACTCTGCGCACCCATCTATACATGCCACCAACAAAACATGGCCTACTGTCCTGCATTCCCACAGGTGTTCCGATGAAAATGGTATCTCACATATGTGGGTGCACCTACCTGGGCGCCAAGGGGAAAGCCTAAAATACAGGTAACCCCAAGTCTGTTTCGACACCTGAATTTGACACTTTCTCCAGACATGCACAACATACAGATATGGGCCTCGGGTATCCAGGCCACCAAGGAAAACAGGTAACCCTATGCATTTCCCAAAAGAGGACACCCGTGGGAATCCGAAGAGGTATGATTTGCGGAAATTGGCCCACAATTTATTACCCAGACAACCCGGCAAAGTCCGAAATGTGGGAAAAAATGCATTTTCTGCACATTTCACTCGGTGCACCCATCGAAACACGCTGCCAACAACACATGGCCTACTGTCCCGCGTTCCCACAGATGTACAGATGAAAACGGTACCTCACATGTGTGGGTGTACCGACCTAGGCGCCAAGGGGATAGCCCTAAAACACAGGTAACCCAAAGTCTGTTTCGACACCTGAATTTGACACTTTCTCCAGACAAGCACAACATACAGATATGGGCCTGGGGTGTCCAAGCCACCAAGGAAAACAGGGAACCCCATGCATTTCCGAAAAGAGGACACCTATGGGAATCCGCAGAGGTATGATTTGCGCAAATCAGCCCAGAATGTATTACGCAGACACCCCCGCAAAGTCTGAAATGGGGGAAAAAAAAACGCATTTCTGGCACATTTTACTCTGCGCACCCATCGATACATGCCGCCAACAAAACATGGCCTACTGTCCTGCATTCCCACAGGTGTTCCTATGAAAATGGTAGCTCACATGTGTGGGTGCACCTAACTGGGCACGAAGGGGAAAGTCTAAAACACAGGTAACCCCAAGTCTGTTTCGACACCTGAATTTGACACTTTCTCCAGACATGCACAACATACAGATATGGGCCTTTGGTGTCCAAGACACCAAGGAAAACAGAGAACCCCATCAGGGACGTCATTTGGGGGTCGCCAGAGGTCGCAACTGCGACCTCTGAGGTCTCCCTTGCGACCTCTGTGGTTTCCCTTGCGACCTCTGTTAAAAAAAAAAGTTTTATTTTGGTTTTTTTAACAACGTTTTTTTTTTCTTTCGTTTTTTGTAATGCAAGCTCCTGGAGTGGCTGGCTTTCATGTTCAGGCCCTTTAAAAGAAAAAAATAATAATAATGAAAAATAAGAACAGGAGTGCCACAAGTCTAACACTTTCATCACTGAAACTAAATAAGAAAGAATAGGAAACCAAATAATGTGTCTTTCTGGAATTCTATACGATAATTGCTAGACTCATGAAAGGTTTATTTCAGGCACACTTCAGGGGGTTAGTCACTGATTTAGTCTGTTCTTAAACGCCTCAACTCAGTCTTTCATCCTTCTGAGGTCGATAAATGAGTACCGACACAGGTTGGATGATATCGGGTGTATATTTTTTCTATATAAAGCGCTTAAGCGTAAGTGCTATATAATAACACATCATTATCATTTGGTCATGGACGTCTGCTTGCTTTCACAGTAATTTGATAACATGGGCCTATACACACTGATCTTAACGCTACATATGGTGATCCATTCTTGCATGAAATGTACATCACATTATAGTGATAGCCTAACCATATTTTTCGTAGCGTACAATGCTATGTGATGCCACTTCCTGTTTTGTCAACTGTTGAAATGTCGTGTTCCATCGCTTCCCGCGATATCACTTCAGGGTGGGGGGCAAATGACATCACTTCCTGTGATGTCATCAGGGGTCAAGGGTCGGGTGATGTCACTTCCGCTACCCCTGGCATTTTGGTGAAATGACATCCATGAACCCCATGCATTTCCGGAAAGAGGACACCCGTGGGAATCCGCAGAGGTATGATTTGTGCAAATCGCATAGAATGTATTACCCAGATACCCTGCAAAGTCCGAAATGTGGGAAACAAATGTATTTTCCACACATTTCACTCGGTGCACCCATCTAAACACGCCCCAAACAACTCATGGCCTACCGACCCGCGTTCCCACTGGTGTCCAGATGAAAACGTTACCTCACATGTGTGGGTGCACCTACCTGGGTGCCAAGGGGAAAGCCTAAAATACAGGTAACCCCAAGTCTGTTTCGACACCTGAATTTGACACTTTCTCCAGACATGCACAACATACAGATATGGGCCTCGGGTATCCAGGCCACCAAGGAAAACAGGTAACCCTATGCATTTCCCAAAAGAGGACACCCGTGGGAATCCGAAGAGGTATGATTTGCGGAAATTGGACCACAATGTATTACCCAGACACCCCTGCAAAGTCCAAAATGTGGGGAAAAAAAGCATTTTCCGCACATTTCACTCGGCGCACCCATCGAAACACGCCACCAACAAAATATGGCCTACTGTCCCATGTTCCCACAGGTGTCCCGATGAAAACAGTACCTCATGTGTGGGTGCACCTACCTGGGTGCCAAGAGGAAAGCCTAAAATACAGGTAACCCCAAGTCTGTTTCGAAACCTGAATTTGACACTTTCTACAGACAAGCACAACATACAGATATGGGCCTTGGGTGTCCAAGCCCCCAAGGAAAACAGGTAACCCCATGCATTTCCGAAAAGAGGACACCCGTGGGAATCCGCAGAGGTATGATTTGCGCAAATCGGCCCAGAATATATTACCAAGGCACACCCGCAAATTCTGAAATGTGGGCAAAAAAATGCATTTTCCGCACATTTCACTCGGCTCACCCATCAAAACACGCAGCCAACAACTCCTGGCCTACCTTCCCTCGTTCCCACATGTGTCCCAATGAAAACGGTACCTCACATATTTGGGTGCACCTACCTGGGCGCCAAGGGGAAACCCTGAAACACAGGTAACCCCAAGTCTGTTTCGACACCTGAATTTGACACTTTCTCCAGACAAGAACAACATACAGATATGGGCCTTGGGTGCCTAAGCCACCAAGGAAAACAGGGAACCCCATGCATTTCCGAAAAGAGGACACCCGTGGGAATCCAAAGAGGTATGATTTGCGCAAATCGGCCCAGAATTTATTACCCAGACAACCCTGCAAAGTCCGAAATGTGGGAAAAAATGCATTTTCTGCACATTTCACTCAGTGCACCCATCGAAACACGCTGCCAACAACACATGGCCTACTGTCCCGCGTTCCCACAGGGGTCCCGATGAAAATGGTACCTCACATGTGTGGGTGCACCTACCTGGGCTCCAAAGGGAAAGCCTAAAACACAGGTAACCCCAAGTCTGTTTCACCTGAATTTGACACTTTCTCCAGACAAGCACAACATACATATATGGGCCTCGGGTGCCAAGCCACCAAGGAAAACAGGGAACCCCACGCATTTCCGAAAAGAGGACACCCGTTGGAATCCGAAGAGGTATGATTTGCGCAAATCGGCCCAGAATTTATTACCCAGACAACCCCGCAAAGTCCGAAATGTGGGAAAAAATGCATTTTCTGCACATTTCACTCGGTGCACCCATCGAAACACGCTGCCAACATCACATGGCCTATTGTCCTGCGTTTCCACAGATGTACAGATGAAAACGGTACCTCACATGTGTGGGTGTACCGACCTAGGCGCCAAGGGGAAAGCCTAAAACACAGGTAACCCAAAGTCTGTTTCGACACCTGAATTTGACACTTTCTCCAGACAAGCACAACATACAGATATGGGCCTGGGGTGTCCAAGCCACCAAGGAAAACAGGGAACCCCATGCATTTCCGAAAAGAGGACACCCATGGGAATCCGCAGAGGTATGATTTGCGCAAATCAGCCCAGAATGTATTACGCAGACACCCCCGCAAAGTCTGAAATGTGGGAAAAAAACGCATTTCCGGCACATTTTACTCTGCGCACCCATCGATACATGCCGCCAACAAAACATGGCCTACTGTCCTGCATTCCCACAGGTGTTCCTATGAAAATGGTACCTCACATGTGTGGGTGCACCTAACTGGGCACGAAGGGGAAAGCCTAAAACACAGGTAACCACAAGTCTGTTTCGACACCTAAATTTGACATTTTCTCCAGAGAAGGACAACATACAGATATGGGCCTCGGGTGTCCAAGCCACCAAGGAAAACAGAGAACCCCATGCATTTCCAGAAAGAGGACACCCGTGGGAATCCGCAGAGGTATGATTTGTGCAAATCGGCATAGAATGTATTACCCAGATACCCCCGCAAAGTCCGAAATGTGGGAAAAAATGTATTTTCCGCACATTTCACTCGGTGCACCCATCGAAACATTCCCCAAACAACACATGGCCTACCGTCCCGCGTTCCCACTGGTGTCCCGATGAAAACGTTACCTCACATATGTGGGCGCACATACCTGGGCGCCAAGGGGAAAGCCTAAAATACAGGTAACCCCAAGTCTGTTTCGAAACCTGAATTTGACACTTTCTCCAGACATGCACAACATACAGATATGGGCCTCGGGTGACCAAGCCACCAAGGAAAACAGGTAACCCTATGAATTTCACAAAAGAGGACACCCGTGGGGATACGAAGAGGTATGATTTGCGGAAATTGGCCCACAATTTATTAGCCAGACACCCCCGCAAAGTCCAAAATGTGGGGAAAAAAAGCATTTTCTGCACATTTCACTCCGCGCAGCCATCGAAACACGCCGCCAACAAAATATGGCCTACTGTCCCATGTTCCCACAGGTGTCCCGATGGAAACAGTACCTCATGTGTGGGTGCACCTACCTGGGTGCCAAGGGGAAAGCCTAAAATACAGGTAACCCCAAGTCTGTTTAGAAACCTGAATTTGACACTTTCTACAGACAAGCACAACATACAGATATGGGCCTCGGGTGTCCAAGCCACCAAGGAAAACAGGGAACCCCATGCATTTCCGAAAAGAGGACACCCGTGGGAATCTGAAGAGGTATGATTTGCGCAAATCGGCCCAGAATTTATTACCCAGACAACCCCGCAAAGTCCGAAATGTGGGAAAAAATGCATTTTCTGCACATTTCACTCGGTGCACCCATCGAAACACGCTGCCAACAACACATGGCCTACTGTCCTGCATTTCCACAGATGTACCGATGAAAACGGTACCTCACATGTGTGGGTGTACCGACCTAGGCGCCAAGGGGAAAGCCTAAAATACAGGTAACCCCAAGTCTGTTTAGAAACCTGAATTTGACACTTTCTACAGACAAGCACAACATACAGATATGGGCCTCGGGTGTCCAAGCCACCAAGGAAAACAGGTAACCCTTTGCATTTCCCAAAAGAGGACACCCGTGGGAATCCGAAGAGGTATGATTTGCGGAAATTGGCCCACAATTTATTACCCAGACACCCCCGCAAAGTCCGAAATGTGGGAAAAAATGCATTTTCTGCACATTTCACTCGGCGCACCCATCGAAACACGCCGCCAACAAAATATGGCCTACTGTCCCATGTTCCCACATGTGTCCCAATGAAAACGGTACCTCACATATTTGGGTGCACCTACCTGGGCGCCAAGGGGAAACCCTGAAACACAGGTAACCCCAAGTCTGTTTCGACACCTGAATTTGACACTTTCTCCAGACAAGCACAACATACAGATATGGGCCTCAGATGTCCAAGCCACCAAGGAAAACATGGAACCCCATGCATTTCCGAAAAGAGGACACCTGTGGGAATCAGCAGAGGTATGATTTGCTCAAATCGGCCCAGAATTTATTACCTAGACACAATCGCAAAGACCGAAATGTGTGAAAAAAATGCATTTTCTGCACATTTCACTCGGTGCACCCATCGAACCACGCAGCCAACAACACATGGCCTACCGTCCCACTTTCCCACAGGGGTCCCGATGAAAATGGTACCTGACATGTGTGGGTGCACCTACCTGGGCTCCAAAGGGAAAGCCTAAAACACAGGTAACCCCAAGTCTGTTTCGACACCTGAATTTGACACTTTCTCCAGACAAGCACAACATACAGATATGGGCCTAGGGTGTCCAAGCCACCAAGTAAAACAGGGAACCCCATGCATTTCCGAAAAGATGACACCCATGGGAATCGGCTGAGGTATGATTTGTGCAAATCGGCCTAGAATGTATTACCCAGACACCCCCGCAAAATCTGAAATGTGGGGAAAAAAAGGCATTTTCTGCACATTTCACTCGGCGCACCCATCGAAACACGCCGCCAACAAGACATGGCCTACGGTCCTGCGTTGCCACTGGTGTCCCAATGAAAACGGTACCTCACATGTGTGGGTGCATCTACCTGGGCGCAAAGTCTGAAATGGGGGAAAAAAAAACGCATTTCTGGCACATTTTACTCTGCGCACCCATCGATACATGCCGTTTTAGGCTTTCCAAGGGGAAAGCCTAAAACACAGGTAACTCCAAGTCTGTTTCAACACCTGAATTTGACACTTTCTCCAGAGAGGCACAACATACATATATGGGCCTCGGGAGTCCAAGCCACCAAGGAAAACTAGGAACCCCATGCATTTCTGAAAAGAGGACACCCGTGGGAATCCGCAGAGTTATGATTTGTGCAAATCGGCCCAGAATTTATTACCCAGACACTCCCACAAAATCTGAAATGTGGGGAAAAAAACGCATTTTCTGCACATTTCACTCGGCGCACCCATCGAAACACGCCGCCAACAAGACATGGCCTACCGTCCTGCGTTCCCACTGGTGTCCCGATGAAAACAGTACCTCACATGTGTGGGTGCACCTACCTGGGCATCCAGGGGAAAGCCTAAAACACAGGTAACCCCAAGTCTGTTTTGACACCTGAATTTGACACTTTCTCCAGAGAAGCACAACATACAGATATGGGCGTCGGGTGTCCAAGCCACCAAGGAAAACAGGGAACCCCATGCATTTCTGAAAAGAGGACACCCGTGGGAATCTGCAGAGGTATGATTTGCGCAAATCGGCCCAGAATTTATTACCCAGACACCCCCACAAAGTCCAAAATGTGAGGAAAAAAACACATTTTACGCACATTTCACTTGGCTCACCCATCGAAACACGCCGCCAACAACACTTGGCCTACCGTCCCCTGTTCCCACAGGTGTCCCGATGAAAACGCTACCTCACATGTGTGGGTGCACCTACCTGTGCGCCAAGGGGAAAGCCTAAAACACAGGTAACCCCAAGTCTGTTTCGACACCTGAATTTTACATTTTCTCCAGACAAGCACAACATACAGATATGGGCCTCGGGTGTCCAAGCCACCAAGGAAAACAGGTAACCCCATGCATTTCCGAAAAGAGGACACCTGTGGGAATCCGCAGATGTATGATTTGCGCAAATCAGCCCAAAATGTATTACCCAGACACCCCCGCAAAGTCCAAAAGGTGGGGTGAAAAAAACGCATATTCCGCACATTTTACTCGGCACACCCATTGAAAGACTCCGCCAACAACACCTGGCCTACTGTCCAGCATTCCCACAGGTGTCCCAACGAAAACCATATCTCACATGTTTGGGTGCATCTACCTGGGCGCCAAGGGGAAAGCCTAAAACACAGGTAACCCCAAGTCTGTTTTGACACCTGAATTTGACACTTTCTCCAGACAAGCACAACATACAGATATGGGCCTCGGGTGTCCAAGCCACCAAGGAAAACAGAGAACCCCATGCATTTCCAAAAAGACGACACCCGTGGGAATCCTCAGAGGTATGATTTGCGCAAATCGGCCCAGAATGTATTACCAGGACACCCCCGCAAATTCCAAAATGTGGCAAAAAAACGCATTTTCCGCATGTTTCACTCAGTGCACTCATCAAAACACGCCCCAATAATACATGGCCTAACGTCCCGCGTTCCCAGCGGTGTCCCGATGAAAATGGTACCTCACATGTGTGGGTGCACCTACCTGGCTGCCAAGGGGAAAGCCTAGAACACACGTATTCCCAAGTCTGTTCGACACCTGAATTTGGCACTTTTTCCAGACAAGCACAGCATGCAGATATAGGCCTCGGGTGTCCAAGCCACCAAGGAAAACAGGGAACCCCATGCATATTGGAAAAGAGGGCACCCGTGGGAATGCACAGATGTATGATTGGTGCAAATCGGCCCAGAATTTATTACCCAGACACCCCCGCAAAGTCCGAAATGTGGGGAAAAAACGCATTTTCTGCACATTTCTCTCGGCGCACCCATCGAAACATGCCGCCAAAGCATATGGCCTACCATCCCGCATTCCCACAGGTGTCCCGATGAAAATGGTACCTCATATGTGGGTGCACCTACCTGGGCACCAAGGGGAAAGCCTAAAATACAGGTAACCCCAAGTCTGTTTCGACACCTGAATTTGACACTTTCTCCAGACAAGCACAACATACATATATGGGCCTTGGTTGTCCAAGCCACCAAGGAAAACAGGGAACCCCATGCATTTCCAAAAAGAGGACACCTGTGGGAATCTGCAGAGATATGATTTGCGCAAATCGGCTGAAAATTTATTACCCAGACACCCCCGCAAATTCCAAAATGTGGGCAAAAAAATGCATTTTCTGCACATTTCACTCAGTGCACCCATCAAAACACGCCCCCAACAATACATGGCCTAACGTCCCGCGTTCCCAGCAGTGTCCCGATGAAAATGGTACCCCACATGTGTGGGTGCACCTATCTGGCTGCCAAGGGGAAAGCCTAGAACACACATATTCCCAAGTCTGTTTCGACACCTGATTTTGACACTTTCTCCAGACAAGCACAACATACAGATATGGGCCTTGGGTGTCCAAGCCACCAAGGAAAACAGGGAACCCCATGCATTTCTGAAAAGAGGATACCCGTGGGAATTTGCAGAGGTATGATTTGGCAAATCGGCCCAGAATGTATTACCCAGACACCCCCGAAAGGCCAAAATGTGGGAAGAAAACGCATTTTCCGCACATTTCACTCGACGCACCCATCGAAACATGCCACCAACAACACATGGCCTACCGTCCTGCATTCCCACAGGTGTCTCGATGAAAACGGTACCTCACATGTGTGGGTGCACCTACCTGGGTGCCAAGGGGAAAGCCTAAAACACAGGTAACCCCAAGTCTGTTTCGACACCTGAATTTGACACTTTCTCCAGACAAGCACAACATACAGATATGGGCCTCGGGTGTGCAATCCACCAGGGAAAACAGGGAACCCCATGCATTTCCGAAAAGAGGACACCCATGGGAATCCGCAGAGGTATGATTTGCACAAATCGTCCCGGAATGTATTACCCAGAAGCCCCGACAAAGTCCCAAATGTGCAGAAAAAAACCCACATTTTTCACTTTGTCGGGGTTTCTGGGTAAAACATTCTGGTCCGCTTCATAGAAGTTGGACCTCTGTGAATTCCTACTGGTGCCCTCTTTTCAGAAATGCATGGGGTTCCCAGTTTTCCTTGGTGGCTTGGACACCCTATGCCCAAATCTGTAGGTTATCTCCCCAAACCCTTTTGTGGTTACCAGTGGGTTAGCCGTTTCCCTTTGTGGCTAGATTAGTGAACCCACACATGTGAGGTACCATTTTCGTTGGGACTCCGGTGGGAACGCGCGAAGGTATGACATATGTTTTTGGCGGCGTGTTTCGGTGGTTGGGCAGAGTGAAATGTCTGGAAATTGTGTTTTTTACCCCCAAATTTGGAATTTGACAGAGGTTCTGGGTAGTATATTCTTGGCCGATTTGCGCAAGGCAGACCTCTGTGGATTCCCACAGGTGTCCTCTTTTGGGAAATGGATGGGGTTCCCTGTTTTCCTTGCTGGCTTCGACACCCTAGGCCCAAATCTGTAGGTTGCCCACATGAACAAATTGTGCTGTGGCGAAAGGCTTGTGGTTACCAGTGAGTTACCCTTTTCCTTTTGCGCCCCTGGTAGGTGCACCCACACATGTGAGGTACCTTTTTCGTCGGGAAACCTGTGGGAACGCGAGAAGGTATGACATCTGTTGTTGGAGACATGTTTCGGTGAGTGGACACAGGGAAATGTCTCTGAAATTGGCTGGAAATGACTACAATTCTCAGACATTTTGCTCTGGCCACCCACCAAAACACACCGCCAACAACACATGGCAACCATAAATTGTTGAGTGCTAAGAATATATTCAGTATTCATGTATTGCCATTATGAAGAAAGTATGCTTGGAGCCTCATTACGAGGGGGCCGGAATGGGTTTAACGGCGCTGGTAATGGTGCTGGCGCCGTTAATCCTTTTCCAGCCTATTAACTGGCCCGTTGTTAGCTCCCTTCCCATTCCCATTGAGCCCTATGGGGGTTCAAATGATAATGGGGAAGGTCCGGGTCAAGTTTCCCTGAAAGGGAAAATACTGGGCTCTCCAAGGTCGAAATGGCCCGGTATTTCCCCATTCAGGGAACCCAGATCCGAGTTTGGAGGCAGCCCTGCCCTTATTAAGGGCAGGGCTGCCTCCAAACTTGTAATGCGGGCCTATTTCCATTATTAGATATCTTCCATTCTGATTCTCAGATTTCTTGATGAGTAACCTACAAAAACAAAGAGTAGATGAAGATGTCAGGTAAGAAATATTGTAAGCTATTTCCTGTTTTATCTATGTTTTGAATGCTATTTATTGAAAGTAGGTGTTTTAGTAATGTGTGTAAAATCGTTTATTTAATGTAGGAACACAATGTATAAACTATATAATAACACAACCTTGCAAATTCATGGAAAAACTTTAGTTGCAGGGATGTTAAGTTGAGCAATACGTTGTAACAAAACCTCTGCATCATATATAGATAATCTAAAATTGTTAATATTTCAAATTTGGACAAATCAATATTTCTAAATAATTTTCAGAGGAAATCTAGGTGCATGCTAAAAATTTGGAAAATCGAATAGTCACATTTTAAGATATTTCGGCTGAACATGTTTTTTGATTTGGGAAAAATCCATGTTAAAAGCTGTTTTAAAACAAAGTAAAAAGAAAATGTAAACTATGAAGCTGTTCATCATAATCATTTTGGTATTTCTGCCACTCAGCAGGACAGAGACAAGGGGCATCATTACGACCCTGGCGGAATGGGTTTAACGGCACCGGTAGAGCTGCCGGTGCCGTTAAACTCATTCCGCCCTATTACGAGGTCCCCTTGCGGGACCCGCTCTGGACGTCTGGTCAGACCAGACGTCCTTTGCGGGTCCCGCGAGGGTACGAGCATGCTAACAACGTGCAGTCATTAACGGGCCCGTTGTTAGCATGCTCCCCATTCCCATGAGCCCTACGGGGGATCAAATGGGAATGAGGATGGTCCGGGTCCAGGTTCCCTGAATGGGGAAATACCGGGCCCTCCAAAGTCGGAATGGCCTGGTATTTCCGCATTCAGGGACCACAGACCCAGACCCGAGTTTGACGGCAGCCATGCCCTCATCAAGGGCATGGCTACCTCCAAACTCGTAATGAGGCCCAAGGTCACATTTCACAGTGTATGTTTCTAAATACTCCTCTTATGTGTTAATGTCAGATTCCAGAGTTCAAAAGATATATAGGGACCGATTCATGGAACAAATGTGCACCGAAAATCGCAGCGCAAGTGTAAAAAAGCAAGCACACGCGTGTGATTCAAGGAAGGGCCTGTACGTGTTTCCCCCAGGATGTGTGCCAAATCTGTGCGTGGTGCACACGGGCGCACACATCATTGCAACATCCCGAACGCTGTGCGCGACGCGCACAGGGAAAGTGCACAACATCACCCTAAAGGGGGCGGGACATGAGGCGTAACACGAAGAATGGGGAACAATGCGTGAAAAAGAAGGCGTAACTGGGGAAGTACTGCAGGGAAATACATGGAACACCCACACGCACGTGAACAACACGTATTCATGGAATCGAATACGGGAAACCCGCGCACGCCAAAAGATGTGCATAGGCATCAACACATCCGCCAAACGAAGGCAGGCAGAAGCGTCCCCGTGCACAGTATAAAAGTGCGTGCAAACAACAAACACGTATATCCAGCTACGATGAATGCCCCATTTGTGGCAGCACTGATCGTGGGACACTGCAGGAGGAGGAGAATAGCCAGGGCCCTCATTTTTTTTCTCCGGACTAGCCTTTTTGGGATGCCTGACAACCAGGTCTATGGCAGGTATAGTTTTCCACCTCGTATCGTCCTAGACCTGGTCAGGGAGTGGGAAGATGACCTTACATCACCCACCCTGTGCTCCCAAGCATTGAGCCCCTTGGGGAAGGTGCTCAATGTCCTGCATTTTTTGGCCACTGGGTCATTTCAGCGGACAACTGCCATAGTGGGGGGTCTCACAGGCCACGCAGTCACACTGCATACACCAGGGGTTGGCAATCATCACTGAGTGCCCCTCCGTCCGCAGGCACATATACGTGCCCAGATCACCCGCAGAAAGGCAGGCCATGGTCCAGGACTTTTACAGGGTGGCACACTTCCAAAAGTGCTCGGTGCCATAGATTGCACCCATGTGGCCCTACGTCCACCTAGGGCCACTGAGCACATCTATCGAAACCGCAAGCACTGGCATTCCATCAACGTGCAGGTCATATGCGATGCAAAGGGAATCATACCTCTGTCTATGCAAACTACCCTGGCTCTACCCATGACAGTTTCATATACAGAATGTCCGCCCTGAGCCGGGCCCTGGAAGCTGGGCAGCATGGCGACACATGGCTCCTAGGTTAGTACAAATGCCTGTGCACATGCATGCATGTCGCACACAGCCAAATACACAAACCCCAATAATCACAAACATTATCAGCTCCCCAGGGGACAGTGCCTACCCTCTGAGCACCCACATGATGACTCCAATCTGGAACCCCAACACACCACCCCAGGTAAGATACAACGCTGCTCATATTGCAACCAGGGGCATAGTGGAGCGCACATTCGGAGTGCTCAAGTCACGCTTCCGCTCTCTTGGCGCTCTGGCGGCCAACTACTATATGCACCCCCAGTAGTGTGCAGGATCATTGTGGCAGCATGTGTCCTGCACAATGTTGCAACACAGCGGTACGTACCGGTGGACATGGTGGTGCCCCCACATCCCCAACCACAGGCAGAGGCGCTGCCCATGGGAGGGGAAAGGGCACGTGGCGAGGCAGCCAGGACCCAGCTTGTGGCCACATTTTTCACCTAAACTCCCACCCCTGCGGAGTGCACACAGGCCTGGCACATACCAGGTGATAATCGATGATGACAAATAGACAGTCAACTGTCACATCCTTACCACCCTGAGAATGTTGCCACAGAAGTGTTACATTGTGTGCATCCCTAGCTACTTAAACATAAACAATCCTGTGTGACCAAAAGGAAAACATGCAAGGTGTGTATCACACCCACCCGAAAAACAGGCCATCACAATCTCTGGTATGTCACCCAAACCCTCCCAACCCACATCACCCTTGTCTGCCACACCATGAAAAAGGCAAAAGGCCAACACATGACCAATAAGATACAAAGTGACATGTCATAAATGAAAACTGGCACGAGACAATGATGCCTGACATGGAATCCGATGAAATGACTGACCAACAACCTCCCACATATACAAAGTCAGACACAAATGCTTTCCACCAGTCGTAACATGAACACAACACTGAATGCCTGTTCACATGCACATTGGGCATGGCAAAATCCCTATTCCCTAACCCGTGAGCTGTGTGTGTGTCCTGCAACAAACTGCTCAGCACACAGCACATTGAGCAGCCATTGTTTTGCAGATACACCTTGAGCATCACTGAAAATGACAAATCAAATCAATAACCAAATGACGCATGTACAGTATATGCAAATTGTAATAGATCATGTGCTGCAGGGACACAGCAGACCCGAGAATGAAATCTATGTGCACCTGCGGCCATGGTAGGGTGGCTGTACATGTGGTGGATCATTGTGCAACTGTGTGTGTCATTAGGGACATACACTCAATATGTG
Organism: Ambystoma mexicanum; assembly: GCF_040938575.1. Lineage (NCBI taxonomy): Eukaryota > Metazoa > Chordata > Amphibia > Caudata > Ambystomatidae > Ambystoma > Ambystoma mexicanum. The sequence continues at coordinate 447,017,382 of NC_090925.1, read as the reverse complement.
CATGTTAAATAAAGTGACCCTCAGTGTCCTGTACACATCACATGTGAACATTGCCCGTTGAACACCCCAGCATGTCAAACCACACCAATCCCCTGACACCTGAAAAGTAAAGACAACACAGGAACAGGCATTGACCAGCACAACACATCATGTACATAGTACCCCACAATTACAATGTACAGTGCCCAAAACACTGTAGCCCAAGCCAACTGTCCAACCACAAAAGGCCCTCCCTCATTTACACATCACTGTGACCTTCTGAACAACTGTGTCTGGGGTATGCAGCCTTCTTCCTTCAAGTCTACCTGGCTACAGGATCACGCTACCCCTTGGTATCCATGTTCCAGCTTGTGTGTAAATAGGGTCAAGCCCCCTCAGAGGCCACCTTGACTGGTAAAAATACCAAATCGCAGAGAACTCCAAGGAGACAAACCCATAAACTAGGGAAAAAGCCTGTAGGCACCAAAAAACCCAGAGTCTCCAGTAGATGAATTGAAGTAGCAGGAAATGTCAAAGCACATGTACAAGTACAATGATAGAACAACCAAGGTAGCACAGTTGAACAATGGTCCTACAGGATGGATACCATTTTCAGTACATAACATACAATGAGGATGCAACAACTGATGGGTAGTGTCACAGCTCCGGTGTCCAGGCGCAGGAGTGGCACGAAACAACCACCCCCTCTGTGGTCTGTGCACCTGCAAGGTCAAATTTACACAGGCCTCTGAGACCCCGACGGGGAAGGAGGTTCAGGGATATGTTGTTTGGACAGGCATTGGTATGCAGGATAACGGGAAAGAGGGGCAGAAGAGGGGAGTCGGTTTGGCAAGGGAAAGTAGTCAAAATACAATAAAATAATATTCATAATAACACATACTCAATCTGAGAAAACATGTTCATCATGCACATTGTACCAAATGAGTCAAAAGCAAGCCAAAGAGAGACTTATCTCTCGGTTGAGTGCTGGCCTCCTGCCTGCGCACTCTCAGGTCTGGTAACAGGAGCAGTTCAATGCTTCAAAGAGAGCGTGAGTTACTAATCTGAATGTGTGTTAACAACACACACACACAAAACCATCCATGCTCCAAAGTAAGTGACTCCTCCACAAACAAACACTCCTGTCTTCTGCTTTGTACCCATACGTTAGCTTGGCCCCCTCATGGTTCATACACTGTCAATGCAATAAGGCAGCCGCATGTGGGCGCGAGGGAAATGGAAGACCAATGCATCAAGAATCACACATGATACAATGGTCCCTGGGTGAGCTGATACACGTGTATAGCGAGGTGCAACTTCAGTACAAGTTGTGTACTGGCAGCCGCGGATTTCAATAGGTAGTGCAGGTGGCAATTTGCACATGCAAATGATATGCACTGCACACAAGTCTGTGCTCGCAGGGTGTCCCTGTGTGCTGTATCAGTTTCTGGCTAGGAACGCTACTGCCCTAATAACTCTGCTTCAATGTAGCAGGGGGTACGGAGCAGGGGGTACTCGAGGATATGTTCGATGGCCCCTGCGTGTACCCCTGACAACTTGTAAAGCCACTTTGCATTTGGCCCTCAAAGCATGTAAGCTGTACTGTGCGCTTCTCCAACAATGCCTGGCAAAGCTCCCCAGCATTGGTGCTACTTAGCATGCATGTGCAAGTGGCCTGGTGGAAGGTTGGCTGTGGTGTAGGCACTGTGCTGCTTACCTTGCCTGGAGCTCCTGGAAACACATCTGCTTTTTCCTGGATGTCTGAGCACAAGCTCTGTGCTTCTGCTTGCGCACACACGCACACGTCTGCACCACTGAAAGTGGCCAGGCACCAGGATTACTTGTCCCTGTGTCTGCTGGCAAAGGTAGTGTGGATGCTCATTTTCCTAACAGAAAGGGCATAAACGATATTAATAAGGCTCGAAAGTTCCCTGTGTGTGTGTATTCATGCTGGTTGTCACTGGGCCGGGTTACAGGCCTACATCCAAACTCCTCCCACCATCAGTGTGACTTTGACAGGCCGAGGGTGCAGGCTACTGTCTACAGCATGAAGGGCATCAAGCACATATACAGGCAAGAAAATAACATACATCACAATCCACATCAATTAATGGAGACATCAATCACGTACTCACCCAAATTGATTACAGACATGGGGTGGATAAAACGCTACAAATCCTCACTAGGGGTGTTAACACAAGTAGTACAGCAGCAGACAGGCCACAGTTATGACAAAAGTCCAAAGTCCTTGTGTAAATGTTTGTTACACCGAACCATCCTAGCAAGCCCATTGATAAGGGAAGCACGAGCGGCCTATGTGAGTCAGGACCCCAAGCTGCAAACACATACATGAGACAAGCTTTAAGGGCCCAGCTGGAACAGACAGTGGATGCTTTCAAAAGCCACAAAACACCACACTGTCACATGAATGCACAATAGACAAACAATATTAAACTATATTAACTAATTAAACTAACAATGAACAACCTACCTAACCTAATTAAAATAACTATCAAATAGTCAATATTAACTAACTAAACTAAAATCAAAAATGGCCACATACGACCCGGGGGGGGGCACCCAGGAGGGGATAGGTACAGGGTGCACCTCAACACCCACATGCGATGATGTTGAGACAAAAAAAAACTCCATGGGCTCAACGCCTGCACAGCCCAACCTGTGTGGGAGATATCTAGTGGCCCGAGTCAGCCTCTTCCTCAAAAGGTTGACGTGAAACAGGAGCCCTAGCCTAGGCACAGCTTGCCCCTGATCGGCAGCAAGTCTGCCATACGGGTGAGCCTGGTTATGTGCGGCGATTACACGTAGGTCAGCATGCAGAATCTCCCGTGATACATGTGCTTCCTCTTGCAAGGTAACATGTGTAGCATGGAGTTCTTCCTGCGTGGCCAGGCTGGACAACTGATGCACCTCCCTGCAAGCACGTAGCTCAGTCGAGATGGTACGCTCAAGCTGCTCAAACCTCTCCTCTGGCCGCACCCTATGGGACATCAAGCGGACACCCAGAGTGGATCTGAGGGACTCATATTTAGCCCTCAGGGCCCCCATGTGTGCCTCTGCGTGAGCAGCAATTTCTTGATGCAAAGACAACATTTCAGCCTGGCGTGCCCTGTCTGAGACCGCCTGCCCAGCCTGAGCGAGCGGGCCGTGGACTGTACCGCCCGCTGCTGGAGAAGCACCTGCCTAGCAATGGGGAGCACGGATTGGGCCACACGCTCCATGCTCACAGCAATGTTTTCCATTGCTGCCCCCTGCTGTTCTGAATTGGCGGTCATGTCTTGCTCCCACTCAGTATAGCTCGGTTCCCAAGGACTGGCCGTCTTTATCGGGTCTGCACCGCCCACGGCTGCAGGACTACATTCCCCCATCGACGTGATGTACCAGGCACATCAGTGACTGGTGTGGAGGGTGACCCAGTGTCCTGATCCACCACAGGTGGAGGTCCCAACTGTTATGCCTACCTGGTATCCACAGGGACGCCACCCAGCTGGGTTAATCGCTGGCATGCTTCTCAGCTTTGCCCTGATGTGGTCTGCAGGGAAGGTTCTGCCTGAAAATAGAGGAGGACTGGGTTCGAGGCTGACCAACTGGGGTAAGTATCCTCCCTCCACCCCGTATGCTTTCAGTCCCTCTGGCGCCCTCTCCTCACCTTGTGGCAGAATTATGCATGCTCTCCATCCTGCCTTCTTTGCAGGGGCGTGTTGTCTTTCATGGGCGAGTGTGGTCCAGTTACTTCACTGACGCTGGCCCGTTTGATATTTTTCAGGTAGGTCTTATTGCTGTTCTTTAGTTTTGTGGCTATCCTGCATGCCTTTTTTTGTTTAAAATGTCTCTTTTTTCTCCCTTAGGTATGCGGAGCTTCAGCGGGGCAAACTGGCTTGGTTGAGTCCCGCTGGTAAATGATGGCGCATTAAAAGCGCTATAACGCGGTAAGTACGCACTATGCGCAGCGCTGCAAAGTCTTGCCTTTGCTAACCTGTGTTTTCCTTCCTTGTAGGTCGCAGTGTTCTTCAGCGCGAGTGGAATGTCCGGAGTGGTGCCAGCGAAGAGGCGACCAGCCAGGTAAGCCTTTTGAGCAGTTCGTAATTTGTAAATGACTCTACAGCTTTCTTTAATGTTGCCTCTGTCTTCCTCTTTCAGGTTGCTCTGTCCGGGAGGCGTGCAGATTCGAGGAAGCTGTTCTCAGTAGCTGCAAGTGTTTAAAGATGAAGACTGCAGGTAAGATGCTGCTGCTAATGATGTTCCCTTTGTCTCCTTGCAGGTTCTGCTTTTCCGAGGTTCGAGGGAATAGCTGGACATGGTCAGCGTCACGCTGTAAGCTGCAAAGTAACACGAAACATGTTCTGCAGTCAGGGTGTGGTTTATATAGCCAGGTAAAGTAGTACCAGGGAAAGTAGTTGCAGGCCTGCCACACCCAAAACACTAGACTGCATAGCTTGGTTCTTAGGAACCAAGCTATGTGGATGCCTCCATGTTGGCTGACAAAACAATAAAGTAGTTCCCAAGCACATTGTTGTTCATGTTGTATGAGCATGGCGCCATAGGCACCAGGACTGGCCCCATGAGAGCTTTTGAAGAGGATGCCAGGCTTTAGAGGCCCCAGTCCTGACTCCACCTGGCCAATGGGTTTGCTAGAAGGGGTTTTGAGCGAGGGTCGTGACACCGCCACCATCTGGCCCCTCAGTGCAGGTGTTGCGGCTAGAGGAGTGCCCACATCAGAATCACTCAACCCGGAAAAATGGACCTGATGCACATCCAACTCGACATGGACATCAGAGTGGTCATCTGGGCTGGACTCATTGCCAGCCATAGACAAGATGGTCTGTAACAAACATGGGTTCTTGTGGTCTACCACCCCACGACCCCCACTTGTGCCGGTTTTCTGTTGTGATAGCAACCCTGTGCCTGGCATGACAACACCATCCTCTGGCTCCATTGCATCATCATCTGAAAAGTGGAGAAAAATAACATCAGTACACATGTCAGAAGCACATAACACACACACCCATAGACATCAAACAGACAGCCAACACATCAAGCAGACATGTCAGACACAACTGAGAACTTGCCATGCATGCAAGGTCACATTGACATGGCATCAGTGAGTAGGCATGTAGAACGGTGTAACACAGCTCAGAAGTAGGTTGATGCAGTGCAGTACATGTGTACATCACCCACTATCTATATGAACAAGTGCATCATGATGTGCATCACTATTTGTGAAGGCAGTGCAAGGGCAAGTTCAGGCATCATGTGCAATGTGCATGCAATGGGCTTCATGGCTACAAGCAAACCACCCCTCCCCCTAAGTTGAAATGCAGGGATGGCTTGCATGGTATCAAAAGGATGACCAGAGACCTGTGTATTGGCAACAGTGTTGACTAGCATCAATTGCATCATCTGAGTCAACTGACAACACAGCATATGATGATGGGACAGTGAGCAGGATACATGATGAACCCTCAGTAGTACACCCATGTGTGCAGAAGACGCTACACCAGTTGGACAGAGTCAGTTGGCCTGAAACAGGGTGAGGCCTGTGCCCCACACAGACTGTCACACCCTAAACATGTGTGGGATGCAGGACTGAGCCAGAGTGGGAAGGCTGATGAAATGCCATAAATATAGGTCACCCTGGACACGTACTACAATGATCATCCAGTCAAGGACACATAGGGGCATGCATGGAATGCACATGGAGCATGAATGGGCACTCATGTCCCTGCGGAGCATCTGCCATCTGCACCGTCCAAGTGAGACAGCCTTCAACTCTCTCTTCCTAAATACCTTCCTTCTCGAGCTCTTCGCTCATCTACCTCCAATTCCCTCAGGGTCAGTCGCTTCTCCAAGCAACAAACTGGTGGTAGATCTCTCGCTTTGGCTGGGGCCTCCCTCTGGTACAGGCTCCCTGCTCCCTGAAACTTGAGGAGAATCATCTTTGGTTCAGTAAGCACCTCAAAACATTTCTTTTCTCGTCTGCTTTTTCTCCTCTTTTCCCCTGCTGATTCCAGGCTGACACGGAAACTGCACTGGTTACCTGGCCACCCTCCCATCTCGGGCCCAGATCCACTCCCCCGCCAGTCGGGTCCTGATTAACCCCTGCACTTGGTGACTGTTTTTCTGTATCCCTATGGTCCCACTTCCCGCACTTGACACCGGACATCTGCACTTACCCTTGCACCTGCCACCTGCTGGCCGCACTTTTTTAAATTGTTATTTATTTAGTGTTCTTACCCCACGTACTACACTTTCCTCTTCCACTCCCCCCCGCACTTCTCCTCCTCCCCCTCCCTTGCACTTGCGCAATCTGAATAACACCTGGCCTAGTAGGATCGTTGTCTGTCTTCCCCTGTTTCCCCCTCCCTTGCCTTGGCGCGGCTTGAAACACTTGTGTATAGGCGTGTTATAAATGCTGTATCAAATCATATCATATCATATATCATATCATATCATATCATATCATATCATGAAGGACAGAGGATGTCCTGCACTGCATTTGTCTGGCCAGTTGGCTGGTGGAAGTTTGCATGTACACAGGAGGCTTGAACAGGGCATTGCATCACAGCAAAATAATGCACCCCAGTGCAATGGTGAAATTGGTGTGCAGGGGGGGGTGGAGGGGCAAGGGAGCATGCCTACGTGGAGTACCTGCATGCAGGGAAGACACATGCATGTCAGTCATGCAATGACATAGTCCCAGTGCTGAGTGGAAGGACACCCAGGCTACATGCAGAAGGGCCAGTGAGCTGGAACATGGACCAGAGGGGCATCCGGGTGACTAGCATGTGAGTAGGGTGCAAGTGTGGTGATGAGGACAGTCCCCGTCTGCTCTACATGTTCAACATCCTGCACAGCAGGCATGCATTAGTGAAGCATTGCATGACTTGCACATGTGAACCATGTACACATGACATGTAGTGTCAGTCATGCACAACACATCACACAAGTAAAACACATATGGGCTCAACAAATATGCAACAACACTCACTGGACTGGGCATCAAAGTCCTGCATCTCTCCCACTCCTTCGACCAATTCTGGTGGTATGAACTCTGCAACGAGTGACTCGTGCAGAGTGAGGTCTTCCTCCTCAGGTGCTGGCCCACCGCCAGTCACCAGAGTCATGTTGTAATTTGAGGCACACTTCGCCTTAGCGCTGCGTTTGAAGTCATTCCAACGCTTTTTGCACTCTTGCGCCATGCGCACCTCATGGCCGAATGCACAAACATGTTCCGCAACTTGCTTTCAGTGGGTATCACGATAGGCAGCAGTAGTTTGACGATTCGGTCCCACTAGCATGTCACGGTTGTGGTCCCGCACATAGCCCACGAGGAAGTCCAGTTCCTGCTTGCAGAAAGGCTTCTTCCTCAACGTGCCAGAGGCCGTAGCTGTGTCTTGGGTCCCAGCCTGTACTGCAGGTGCAACCTTCCTCCTCTTGGACACTGGTCCGGACCCTGGCTGGCAAATGCCACCCTGATCAGTATGGGCAGTGGTGCTGGTGGAATGAGCCAAGGGAGTGGCAGGTGGAAAATGGAGTGAGGCCCTGACTTGCGTCAGTGGCTGCTGGGTGCCCTGGAATGGACACTGCGCAGCAACATCCGCTGTGCCAGGGTCATTGACGGGACTGTCCTGGTTGGTAGACTCACAACCGGGGTGTTGTCAGCTGCATCTGCCCCTGCACTTGCCAACACCCGGCTGGTTGGGGCAGCATATGACATTGCTGCCCCAGGGACACGTTCCTCGGTCCGGGCAGCCCTGCGTGCACCTACGCTATGCCTCCTGACAACCTGGGATTCTGCCATGGACTCTTCAAGTGCCAACGCAGCCTGCGCTGGCAGACCCTGAGCCTGGGTGGTGGTGTCCACAGCTGCACCTGCAGCTACCACTATCCTTGGGCCTGTGGCAGTCGATGAAACGGACTGCCGGGTCACATGGGCGCCAGTGTCAGATGCATGAACGGCATCTCCTGCAGCCGCAGGGGGTGGTGACATGACTGCACCAACACGTGGCACAACATTGTGCCGATCTGCTGCACACCTGCCTCTTTCCCCTCTGCAGCCACCCTGGACACCCAGGAGTCCCCCTACTCCCTGGTCACCCCGGCCAAGTCCCTGACCACACCCGCCATGTGGAGTACGCCCAGCTGAGGCGCCCCTCACCTTTCGTGGCCTCCCAGCCATGGCACAGATGGAGTAGTGCCGTCACAGATGGAGTAGTGCCAATGGGAGGTGTACACGACAAATGTCCTGGGCAATTGGGGTGAAGGGGGTGGGATACAAGATGTTAACAGCACCCCTGCACCTGCAAGGCTGTATGTGACCCCGGTGATGAAGTGACGGGTCACGCAACGCTCAGGCACAACAAAACTGCACTAAAACCATGCACACAACCCCTGGTAGCCCATGTGTGTGGAATTAACCTCCGTCAGTACGCGGTGGCACCCAGGGACACGAAAAACACGTACGGTGGGATACGCAGGCTACTATGACCTCAAAAACGTGTACGCGATACACAGAGGCACCCGCAGTGGGAAAAGTAGCATGCGCGACTCACCGTCAGACTAGCGTGATAATGAAAAACACGCGTAGCCAATACCCCCTCCAAAAGAAGAGATACGTCCTTGATCCGCTGTGAAGTTGTGATGGCTTGTGAAACAACACAAAGTAGCAACACACATGTCGGTCTCCATGAAAGGCACGTACAGCGAACTGCTGGCCCCGCTCACCTTTAACCCGTGCTGAGGGAAACGCATGCGAGCCTCACTTCACTTACGGGCTTAGGCCCTTATGGATTACACGCATTAACACGTGGACGTGCTGGTATTTCACATGCTGAATGACTATGCACCCATCACGAGGGAAACACCCATGCGCGTATTGTCACAGATGCGCTTACGCACTAAGGGCCTTTCCTCGAATTACACGCTGACGTGCAGTTTTTTCACGTGCCAAATCACTCCATATCAAGCTGGCCACGCGACAACACACGGAAGACCACGCTCCTGCCCAGAAGGCCATTTTCCCGCCCCCAAGATCCCCGAGCACGCTCCCACCTGCAATCTGTTGCTGCCTGCCTGCCTGTTGCCCACATGCCCTGCTATTTGGTGCCTGCACGTCAGCCATCTTCAGGGGTCCAGTTGCTGTATCCACCCCTGCTGGAACAGAAGACTCCTGACTGGTATACCATCACTCCACAGCCCAGCCCCAGGACCCAGTTGCCCACCCACACCTGTCTCGGGGGTTGCCATGTCCCAACCACCATCCGAGACCACTGGCGTCCCCCAGCCAGAGAGGCAGAGGGCTACCAGCTTCAGCAATAAGGAAGTTGGTATCCTGGTGGAGCAAGTTCTGGGGCATTATGATGCCCTCTTCACACCATTGCGCGCAGACAAGGAAGGACGGGAGAGGATCTGGGAGGACGCAGTGGTTGCCATCAACGCAGAGGGGGTGGTAACCCGCGACATGAAACACATCCGGAAGTGCTGGGAGGACTTCAGGTCCAGGACCCTCAGCAAGGCCCGGCGCCTCTTGAAGGCAGAGGATGCAGAGGGGTGCCGGGTCAGCCTGACCAACATCCAGATGAGGGTCCTGGAATGCATTAGCCCAGCACTCCACGACCAGATCCCTCAGAGGCAGACCCGTCTGGAGTCGAGCGGTAAGTGGCTATGCTTTGCTGTGTGAAACAGGGCATGTTGCAATGTGCTGGTAGTCAGATACTTGCCTGTATGTGTGACATATGCCATGTATGGATGTGTGTGTGCAGGGACATCATGGTGCTGCATGAGAGACCAGTCATGCGTGAACCACATGGATGGTGCATGTGTTCCAATGCAACATGGGGAGCATCATGCGGAATGCACACATGAATGCATGCCTGTCTCTGTGGACATGGATGGGGTGTGAGAGATGGGTGCTGCTGTCATGGACATGTATGGTGTACATATCTGTGTGTCTGAGTAGCGTGTGTGTGACTTTTAAACGCCGTGGATGCATGACACATGTCCGTGACGGTGTGTTGATTCACTGATGCAGTCTAGTCATCCTTGTATCCACTGTGTCTGTGGTGTATGAGGCCAGATGCATGCCCCTCCAGTGATGTGTGTGCATGGGATCAGTATGACCCATGATGCATATGAGTTTGAAGACAACATTTATGTCAATGCTTGTGTTCTAAGTCTCCCTCTACACAGCATCGAGTGAAGAAGAGGGCGGAGACGGCGCTGTGGAGCAAATCAGCGGGGATGCCTCCATCGGCCGGTGACGCAAGGCCCAGCCACCGTCCCAGGAATTACCATCATCTGAGAGCATGGGGACTGGTGCCGCGTCTGCCACTACAGCTGCAGCGGAAGGGCCGGGTGAGCCCCCAGAGGCGCTTGCAATGGCGGAAGACAGTGCAGAGCCATCCAGGTTGGTGGTCTACACAGAGGAGGAGGAGGCCGCGACTGAGCCGCACATGGGGCTTGGGGCAACATGGCACAGTTGGGAGGGGCCCTGGTCGGAGGGTTCCTACATGTGTCGGGCACTCTGGTGGCCCTCTCCTCCTCTGTGGAGACTATACGCCAGTCGTTCTCCCTGCCGTCTTCCAGCTCAGATTCCACCAGGGCCCCCTGTGGACCTGGCCTGACCAACGCAGCCAGCTGGTGGAGATCACATCCCTGCCACAGTCGGGAGTCGGAGGTCCAGCAGAGGTGGACACCCCACCAACTGGAGACCAGCAGATGGAGGATGTGCCGGCATCATCGGGCAGGGCACATGGACAGCAGCAGCAGGCTCAAGGTGGGAGAGATGATGGCTCGGGACCATCAACATCAGTGGGGCAGGCATCAGCCGGAGGGCAGGAGGACCCTGGAATGGGAGTGTCTTCTGTGTGGCATCGGTTGGGCCAGTGGATAGATGCGGAGCGGTGGCGGGTGGAAGAGGCACGGCTCACCATGGTCAGGGCAGAGGTCTCCATGCGCAGGGCATTGAGGTGGGCTGAGTGCCTCGAGGCAACTCGCAGGGAGTTGGAACAGGTCATGATTGCATCCCTGTGAGAACTCAGGGTCAGGGGAGAGGCCCGCCTCCAGGACATCGACATGGAGTTCGATGATACCCTGGCCAAGGACATCGCAGAGTGAGCCATAAGACTTGCCCACCACCATTGTATATAGTTAGTTAGTGTTAGGTTTCCTTTCTGTTTTTATTTATTTTGTGGCGCTTGGACAATGCCCCACCTTTTTGTATATAGTTGTTCATTAGGTAGGGTTTTTCGTTGGTTTCCTTTCAATGGTTGGGCTCATGGACCCTGGATTTGTACTTTGTATATAGTTCAACACTGGATTTCACTTCTTTTTTTTGTTGTTCCATGGATCAATGGTTTTGTCTTGTTTTTTCACTTTGGATTTGTTTTGACAGACAGACACTTTGGACCCATGTGCTTTTGAATTGATTTGGATTCTGCTTTCACACATTTTTATTTTATATTTTGGACATGCAGCTATTTCTTCATTATTTCCATTATTGTGTGCTTCATTTAATTCCCTTGCTTTTGTGTCTAATACATTTTTATTTCATACTTCAATGTGTGGTATTCTCTCTTTGGTTTCATGCATGTCACGATGTGTGTTTTCTCTATCCCATGGACCCATTCTGTGTGTTGAACGGAAATGTGTTGATGTGCATACATGCCATTTGGGATGTATCATGTGATGGGGATTTCAATGTGGGGTGGATGTAATACCTGGTTTTGTGTTTGGACTGGGGTGGCATGGGTTGTGATTTGGGTGGCCATGAGGCCCATAATTGTGGATCGTCATGATGTGTTGGAAGGGGCATGAGTCACGGCCTGCTGGCAGGTTCCTGTCACTGCTGGGTGGGTGAGTGGGAGGGGGGACATGAGTCGGGGCCTGCTGGCAGGTGCCTGTCACTGCTGGATGGGTGGGTGGGGAGACATGAGTTGGGGCCTGCTGGTAGGTGCCTGTCACTGCTGGGTGGGTGAGTGGGTGGGGGGACATGAGTCGGGGCCTGCTGGCAGGTGCCTGTCACTGCTGGGTGGGTGGGGGTGCAGGGACATGAGTTGGGGCCTGCTGGCAGGTGCCTGTCACTGCTGGGTGGGTGAGTGATTGGGGGGACATGAGTCGGGGCCTGCCGGCAGGTGCCTGTCACTGCTGGGTGGGTGAGTGGGTGGGAGGACATGAGCGGGGCCTGCTGGCAGGTGCCTGTCACTGCTGGGTGGGTGAGGGTGCAGGGACATGAGTCAGGGCCTGCTGGCAGTTGCCTGTCACTGCTGGTGGGTGAGTGGGTGGGGGGACATGAGTCGGGGCCTGCTGGCAGATGCCTGTCACTGCTGGGTGAGTGAGTGGGTGGGGGACATGAGTCGGGGCCTGCTGGCAGGTGCCTGTCACTGCTGGGTGGGTTGGGGTTCAGGGGGACATGTGTCGGTGCTCACTTGTGCATGCTGACATGTGGGCTGGCTGGGGGGCATGGTCAGGGTGGATGGGCTGCCTGCCGGGCATGGCCAGGGGTGCAGGATAGTCCCCTGTGTTGTGGGCTGCCTGCAGGGCCTGGGGAGGGGGGAGAGGGCACACCTGGGAGGACACACACTGCCAATTCATGTTGGGGCACCCCAGGAATACACGTACCCCTCCCGCGTCAACGGAAAACGCGTGTTAAACTCAGCGTGCACCCCTCACAATACACTTACCCCTCCCGCAGCAGTGGAAACACATGTAAAACTCCCCACGCACCCCTCAGAATACACGTACCCCGCTCGCACTAGGCATATCATGTGTGATAATTCACATGCACACCCGAAATACACGTACCCCTCTCGCACTAGGCCTATCACGTGTAACACGTCCCGCATACCCCCAGAATACACGTACCCCTCCCGCGGCAGCGAAAATGAGTGTAAAACTCCCCGCGCACCCCTCAGAATACACGTACCCCGCTTGCACAAGGCCTATTGCGTGTAAAACATACCGCGCACCCCCAGAATACACATACCCCTCCCACGGCAGCAGAAACGTGTGTAATACTCCCCACGCACCCCTCAGAATACACGTACCCCGCTCGCACTAGGCCTATCGCATGTAAAAAAAAACCCGCACCCCCAGAATACACGTACCCCTCCTGCAGCAGCAAAAACACATGTGAAACTCCCTGCACACCCCAGAATACACGTACCCCGCTCACACAAGGCCTATCGCGTGTGATACTTCACGCGCACCCCCCAAATACACGCAGGCACCCCATCCACCCTGGGCATTCCCCACATGCAGCCCACGCCACAGGGGGGGTGATATTTCTAAGCTATTTACCTGGCGCAAGCGGGGTACATGTATTCAGAGGGGTGCGCAGGGAGTATTACACACGTTTTTGCTGCCGCGGGAGGGGAACGTGTATTCTGAGGGGTGCGCGGGGAGTTTTACATCTGTTTTCGTGGTTGGGGGGCTATATGCTGGTCCACTGGCCTTTGCGCCATGTACTGGATTTGTGCGCTGGTCATGGCGCACGAGGTGGGGTTGGGGGCGTAACTGGTGCTGCTGCAGGGTCGCTGCACCACTCTGCGCCACGGCTGCTTATGGATGTTGAAATCCATGAATACGCTGTGCGCTGAAATCGGTTTTGGCACAAACGGCTGTGCGCCAGCCGCGTACGCCACTTGTGCGCCCAATTCTATGAATTACCCTGATAGTGTCTGTTACTACATACACCTTTTTCTGGTTTTCCACAGCGGTATAATTGTAATCACAGATTTTTTAATCATAAACATGTTTGTTATTGTGCATGTGTCACATATAGATTAATCTAAAATAGTTAATATCTAAAAATTAGCTAAATTGATTGTCAAATTTTAAGATATTTCAAAAGAAAATATAATTTTTGTTGGATAAACCCATTTTAAATGCTGTTCAAAATGTGATCAAAGTAACAATTTTGTAAACTATGAAGCCAATAATTGGAATTTTTGACATTTTAAATGCACTCAAAATTCTACTGTGGATTTTCTTTTCTGATTCTTTCACACAAGGGTTCAAAAATGATTAAGAAAAGTAATTTTCAGAAACTCCATAGACTTCATCTTAATATTAACTATGCCATGTGCTAGCACAATGACATAATATATCATTATTTAGGAATGCTTATGCATTGAGGCCTAAGCTTGCACACAACCCCATTAAAATAGACCTCCTTAAACTGTGACATAGCTACATCTCTCAGCCTTCCTGCTTCTAAAGATCTGCAAGGATTCCAAACCAGCGAGGAAACAAAAAGAAGCACATACCTTGGACTCCAATCAAGTAACAGATGTCACATCCACTTTATGTTATGTTATGTTATGTTATGTTATGTTATGTTAAGTTATGTTATGTTATGTTATATATATATATATATTTGTACAGCGCACATATGCCCAAGGGCATCTTGGTGCTAAGCAGTAGAGATGAGGAAGTGAGATAGCAGAGTAAATACCTAAAAGAGGAAAGTCTTAAGAGACCTCCGGAAGGCCAGATGGTCAGCAGTAGCTTGCAGAGCCCAAGGCAGCTCATTCCAGGCTCTATCAACTGCCACAGAGAAGGCGCGGCCACCTATCCATGACAGTCGGGTACAGGGAACCAATAGCAGAAGGACAGACTGAGTCTGGAGGGTGTGAGCGAGGACCTGCTGTACAAACTTTTCCTGAAGATACTCTGCCCCCAACTTGTAAAAGGCCCGATGCACTGGGCACATATATTTGAACAGGATCCGCTTCTCAATTGGGAGCCAGTGCAATTGTCTCAGGAGCGGTGCAATATGTGTTCAAGCTGCAGGATGAAGGATTGCTCTGGCTGCCGCATTCTGGAGCAACTGGATACGATTCATCAAATAGCATGGTTGGCCATAATACAATGAGTTACATTAATCGGCTGTGCTCAAAACAAGTGCTGCTATCACTGCGGCATGGAAATGGCAGGGAATGAAAGGGAGAACCTTCTGTAGGGTGCATAATGTGTAGTGGCCAGATTTGCACACTGCACTCACCTGCTCTACCATCGAAAGAGAAGATGAAAACTTTACCCCAAGATTTTTCACTGAAGGGGAAACAGGCCAAGAGAAACAGGCCAGAACTCAGGGGTCCTCACCAGTTATCCTCACAGACAACTCTTTCAGTTTTCAAAATCTGGTTAAGATTTTCAAGTTCATTAATGTTATGGTGAGTGTTGTGAAAACTTAAATGAGCACCATGCCCACTGTGCTTTCAGTAGTTAGTGAATCCAGCACACAAGACTTTCCGCCCAGACATATTTGTAAAATAAAAAATAAATTGTGGTATCAGTGCTGATTGCAATGTTCCCAAAATTAGGTTTGATGTTATACAAAGCAGCAAGCAAACCTCTTTGGTTCTATTTGCCCCCTTGCTCTTTCCCAGACGGGATTTTGGAAACAGTAAGGGAGAAATGTACCAGAATTGTCATCTTGGAATGATAGCTGGTGATAAAAAAATATTATATATGGTTGCTCTAGGTTTTGAATATGTGTTTTACTCAGTAAGAGAAGTGCAGACTTTTATTTTTTCAAAGATGCATACTAGAAGTAATCATTGAAACTTGAAAGATTTTAAAAAGAGCCACTTTGCAATTTTAGTACAATTAAATATTATTTTATAGCTTCATTTGCTGAGAATGCATGTCATTTGTTCCCATCAAAATTGCATTTTCTCTTGAAAGGTTTCATGCTCATATTTAAACCAATGATTTGTTTTTCTTTAAGCACAAAGACAATGGGCCTCATTATGAGTCCACAGGTAGCCGTGCCGGAAAAACCGGCAGGCTGCCACCGGACCCAAAATACGATTCTGCATCTGTGATTGCCGGAATAATCGGGGCATTACAACCCTGGTGACCCGGTAATTCCGGAGGCGGAATTCCGTAAATCCCCATTCCCATGAAGTTCAATAGGACTCTATGGGGATGGGGGCAATGGAAACACTGGTTCCGTCTTTGACGGAGCTGGTGTTTCCATTTCCGCCTGCAGGCGGGTGGGGTTATTCCTGCGGGGTCAGACCTGGCGGGAGCGAGAACTCCTGCCTACAAACTCAGAATCAGCCGGTCCGGAAACAACGATGGCAGCAGATTTACCACCACCATTGTTTCCGGACCGGCAGGGCTCGTAATGCGGCCCAATGTCTAATTGTTCATACTGGACACGGATTGGGTGTTAAGTGCGGTTGAACGTGTGGATTTGATGCAATATGCACAAACACTATCAATTCATAAAAATAAAAAATAAAAACATAGTTGTCAACCATGCAACATGCTCCTCTGTTCCCTAACAAGGTCTGTCAGGATTCTCTAACCTCCTTTAAGCATATTCACCCCCCTATCTGACAGACAATGCACCCTCGGTGTACACTGTGAGCTGGAACATTCCTGTCAGTCCTCATCACAGAGAATCCCTCTGTCACTGAAGCTCTCATTTTACTTTTACTCATAAAAACACAACCCCGCTCCCTCAAGATATCTGTTTTTTCCATGGTCGTGTTTCTGTCAGCAATCTCTAGGTTGGCTCTAGGAAACAGGGAGCAAGCAATGTGTCAAGGTCGGCTGGAGGTGTGGAGAGGACCGGGTGCATGGGGTCTGCAGAACTCAACCCTCCATCACATGGAAACCACATCATGCCTTTAGTCTCCCCAGGCTTTGGAGCAGGTGTTACAGAACCAGAAACAGCAGCACATGATGTAAATACAGATGGCCTGCATAGCAAGCCTGACAGTGAGCCACTGATATGCTCATTTCGCTAGCTCTATCTATGATGCCATGTTGCTATGTAACAACACCCTTCTCGGATGCATGGATACCCACAGAGAACAAATGACCTGGATTTTGCGTATGGAAGGATATCAAAAACATATGTTGCATGTGAAGGAGAGGATTTGGGAAGGAAAAGAGAAATGCATGCAGTTGTCAGTCTAGAAAAATGGGTACCTCTCATATGTGACGGCAAACGTATTTTGGTGGGCGTGGGCCAACCGTCTCATGCACAATATGATAGACAAATAGGTTTCCGAGTTTGCCAATGAACCACCATTTTGATGTAACAAGGATCGCCATTTTGTTTTCTAACCATTGCTCATTGCTTTCTGTTCTTATTGCTTCGCAGTACATTTTCTGCTTACACTGCTCGACTGTAAAACATTGTTGTCTGCACGTGAAAGGACAAGGCCGCAGGGCTGCGAGGATAACAAGAGTTCGTTGAAACACAACATAGGCAGCGCCAGGAAAGAATGCCCGGCTCCCTCCCGAATGTAGCCTTGAAGCAGAGCTGCAGGGCATTTAATCATTTTGCAGCTGCCAGCCAGTCTCGTTATATGGTAGAATATGTTTAGAATAAAGCATCTAAAGGCTTGATTTATGCTCTTTTTACGGCCCCCCTTTACTGAGCCCTGTTAGAGCGTGTCGGCTCCCAGGACACAAATAGCACCTCATAGATAGCAAGGTCTGGAATGCGACTCTTCCCCCGTGTGTAGCTCGCTTCCAAGAACAGAAGCACTGTGTTCTGTTCAACAACTGAAAGATGCCTCCGCACTTGCAAATTGCATATTGTTACTAGAATAGATATTCAAAGGTGTCATAATTGTCGGAAGTGTCCATCATCACACCAAGTTCAAAGAAACCCAATAAAGGGGGGTGTTAAACATGTCATAGCTGATTGTATGATATGCATTTTGTATATATGTAACTGATGTACGTAATTCACTCTCTTGCGTCCCTCGAGGTCTAGAGATACACGTCGCTGGGCGTGAGACCGAGTTCGCCAACTGAGACTATTTGCTTTGCAATAAACCCTAGCTTTGGGAATAGACCCTTGTGTCTGGCGTATCTATCGTGTGTGGTGACTCGCCTTGTTTCCATAGACGTAAGGGACCCCTAGGGGCCCTTTCAAGATGGTGCCCGAATAGGAACCCTCCCCCACTTGTTCCATCGCATACGTTGTAATTGACTCAAGGCGGAGAACGGCGAGGACGGGACGATCAAGCCGAGATCAAGAGGTGTTCGGGGCGCCCTGTAGAAGTGATGAGAGACTACTTTGTTTATTTTTTTTTTTATTTTAATGTGATACAGTTTTTAAACAAAAAAAACTTTACACATAAATCAACAGAATAATATTTTCTTCTTATAATTTAAACAACTGTTCAATATTTAAAAGTGGAAAACACTTAAAATCATATTCAATTTTGTTACAAATTTCATAGGCCTTATCCTAGAGATAACTTTCATGCAATTTCATATTATTTCATATAATCACTCGTTTACTGTTTATTGATGCTGAGAGAAATTGGCTAGTCTTCAGATTTCAAGTATTCCCTTAACTGTATACCAAACTCTATATAAGGCCAAATGTAGGCTAGGATTCAAGGTGTTAATGCATGTTAGCCAAAAATCTTTGGACTTAATATGGTCAAGATTATGTACATATCTGCTATAATGTTTTATGTAGGTTGAACCCAAACTGGGACATAGTGTAATAGCATGTCTTGCAGTTTCTAATGAATCTTTATTCTTGCATATCCTGCAAAAACGCTCTGTTTTAGAGATGGCCCTTTCAGGGCCCAACACCGCTAGAACAGGTAAATGGTTGATGCGTAGGAGTAACAAAAAGCGTCTTAGATTATCCGAGGGGCAAAGGTTGAGATATCCTTGTGCCCTTCTGAAGGTGTATAAAACATGAGTTATGAACCCGTAGCTGTGGAGGCTCGCAAGATGTCTGAAATTATCTTGCCAGTCCCAAATTTTGAGTTGTTCAGCCATTTGGGACTTTAGGTTTATATAATTGTCCTCCCAGTTAGGGGTCCATTCAATCGTCTCAAATAGAGCATTCATTTCTCTAACAAAACGAGCCTGCTTATTCTTAACAATGTCTTCTTTCACGGTTATCAGAAGGGGATTAGTCGGATTAGTATGCAGCTTAATATAGATCTCGGCTCTTTTCTTCAAGACCAGAGCTTTTAAAGAGGGTAAACCCAGCTCCAATCTTAGTATCGCCATTGGTATTCCCGGTGGCAGTCCCAGCAGCTTTCGCCAAAAGCGGCCTTCCAATGTCTGTAGCCAATCTAAATTGAGGCCAACCAGGGCTTCCAGTCCATAGATTACCATGGGTATCAGGCATTGGACGTAAAGTTGGCGAGCTGCCCACATGGAATATCCACTCTTCTTACGGGAGAACTGATGTATCATAGAGGTAAGTTGCGCTGCTTTTATTTTGCGGGATTGTACACATGATTGGGAATTTCCCTTAGAGTCGAATTCCACTCCCAAGTACTTGTAACTATGGGTATATTGAATTTCATGTCCTCTTACAACCATTCTAGGGCGGCTCACTTTGCCATGGCTATAGAGGATCAACTCTGTTTTCATGTGATTAATTGTGAGTTCGTTCTCCTCAGCATACTTCCAAAGTCGCTCTGCCGAGCGTAGAATGCCGCTAAATGTGTGGTCAAAAATAACCACATCATCCACATACGCCAGGATTAAGCAGTGTTGAGAGCCAACCTTGGGAGGGCAGTTACTCACCTCTCTAATATACTCTGGAATATCGGAAACGAACAGATTATATAACATGGGTGCAGTGACGCAGCCTTGTTTCACCCCTCTTGTTTGCTTTATCACCCTAGTTGAGGATCCACTTCCATCAAGCCTCAACTGAACTGTGGTGTTATAATGTAGAAGTTGCAAATAATAGAGCAAGTCTTCAGGGCATGCCAGTCTCTTAAGCTTCCTCCATAGCTTCTCTCTATTAACCGTGTCGAATGCTGCCTTAAAGTCTATATATAAGGCATACAGAGGCGGATTATTAGGAAGTAGGGCTTTATCTCTAAGACTATTCATGATGAAAAGATTGTGAGTAGTAGAATATCCAGGTCTGAATCCGCTTTGAAAGCGATCCAGAATCCCTTCCGTTTCAGACCAAGATTGTAATTTCTGTAACAGTAAGGAGGCAAATAATTTGCCAGAACAGTCTAGCATAGATAGCAAGCGGTAATTGCCCGGATCAGATCTATTGCCTTTTTTGAAAATTGGCACTAAGATTGCTCTCTGCCAGGTCTCAGGTATTATTCCTGCTTTTAAAACTTTTTCAAAGAGGATTTTCAGAAAGTTAGCCCAGAAAACTGGGTTACTCTTCATAAGTAGATTGGAGAGACCGTTAGGCCCCGGGGCTCTGGAGGATTTAAGTTTAGCAATCTTACCTATCAGGTCTTCTAGGTGGATAGGGAACGGCTTAGGAACTTGAGAGATGGTTGAAAAAATTTCGGGGTTAACTGCTGGAATGCCATTACGCGTTTCCAGGAAATTAACCCATTCCTCAGCATCAATCGGGTTTATTTGGGGGGTTACCTTGCTCCCTCTAGCTTCTCCTAGAAGTGCCCAGATATTTCGGGAATTTCTCGAGCAAATAGTCTTCACGGTTTTTTGCCAGTTTGCCAATTTCTTCGATCTGTTCCAGTATTTTAACCATGCCCTATACCTATTTTTTATCTCTCTGATCTTAGTATGTGTATCCATAATTAAATGGGAATGGGCTCTGATTCTACGTATCTCCCTTCTTAGAGTACGTTTAGCATCTCGAATTGTCTTATCATAGCCCTTGCTCGAGCCCTGCTCTCTGATAACAAGTAAAGATTTTTTTGTAGCATATTTACCCGTAAAATTATAAATCCAACCTTCAAGATGTTCTATTGATAGATTAACAAACATGGTGTGATAATCAGCGTCCCATTCACCGCAATCATGACATGCTTTGGATATGTTTTTCTCAGACCATACTAATCGTGAACCAGCATGATTAATCAACAGGCTTCCTGTCGCTATTGTTAAAGGAAATAGAGAATCACATTTCAGGCTTAAACTCAGGCCGCTGTGATCACTCCAATCGTTGTCTATTATTTCCATGTCATTAACCAGGGATGCCACCTCCGGGCTAGTAAAACAATAATCTAGAGTGCGACGAGCGGCACCTGCTTTCCAAGTATAATGTCCCGGACGGTCACTCATAGTTCGACCGTTTAGACATTCCAAGTCCCAGCTCTTCATAAAACATAACCACTTCTCCCCTTCTTCATCATTACAATCCTGAGACATAAGGGGATACGGATGTAAGTGCTTATTGTTAGTTGTACCACCATCCCCTTTAATAGAACAATTAAAATCCCCAGCAATGATCAAGAGGTTATTTTGGCATTCGTTCGTCCACTCAGTAAGCAAATCATGTAGTCTATCTTGTATTAGATCACTCTTTGACGCATCGTGTGGATTATAAACATTGACCAGCAAGAGTTTCATCTGATTATTTTTGATCGGTATAACCACCTCCACCGCATTAATGTTATCCTCAAGATCAGTATTGATTTCATTAGATATTATAGTTTTACTTACACCTATCATCAGTCCCCCAAAAGGTCTTCCCATTTGGCCTTTTTTAGCAAAAGTATGGTACAACTTATACCCATCTATTATGATTGGTGCAGTTAGCCAGGTTTCCTGTAATAGGAAAAAGGAGTAGTTCATAATAAAAGGTAGCGAGCCATTAGTTACAGTAATATGTTTGAAGCCCCTGGTGTTCCAGGATAGCAATGAGCAAGTTCAGGGTTTATTTATAACCGAGGGCAAGGCCTCTGCAAGCCATTTCAGAGTGTTCTGAATGTCGCTCATTTGCACTCGGTTCCCAGTAAGAGGAGGTAGTTTAGTATTATTGTCAGTATTAGTAGGCTTGGGAGCTTCTTTAATCAGAGGGTCTACATCATCAGGATTCACATCTACCCCCAAGCCTACTTGCGCTAAATTGACTCTATGTTTACGAATCAGCTGAGCCGAGGCCAGGACCGTACAATGTAGTGCTGTCACATTAGGGTTAGTGGTACATAGAGGCTCTACAAATGAGAAATCCTCAGATCTAATAACTCTTAATTGAGGTATTAGATGAAGTTTCTCAAGCATGCCTGTACGTGAGAGCCATTTACCATGGCATTGCTGGTTCAGATTCTTCACAATGCAAATCTTGTTTTCTTCTCTATTCTCTTTCCTTGCTGGAACCGGTGTATCACTTTCAGCATCCATACTTTCAAGTGTTCTATTCGGGCTGTTCCTTTGAGGGGTGGAAAACTGATTATCAATAGAATGGTTTTCTGTAAGGATGGAGTCTTGGCTAGCATTACTCACAGCTGAAATTTCTTTAGATTTTTCCACCAATATCCAGCTAGTGAGTGTGGCCGGACCTTTATTTCGGTTTTTCTTTCTTTTTAGTGCCCTTTTTCTTGCCTTTTTGGATTTCTGTTGTGGGATTGCTGTGTTTGGGAGTGGAGAGGCCACCTCTACCGGAACATTTCTTAGGGCAGCTCTTTTCGCCATTCTACGCTGTTTCTTAGTCAGATGAGTGTTTCCCTCATTTGTCAGATGTTCGTTCTCCTCAACGTTAATTGGACTAGGTGGAATCTGCGGCTCCTTCACCTCTTCAGGGCATACTTCATACTCTAGGTCCGGAGCGGGAAGATTCAGCTGTAGGATTGTATTCACATGTATTCTTCCGCATAATTTGAGGAGAATTTTTAGGGCAAATTGGAGAGAGGTTAAGGACGCCTGCATCTCTGCAATGGCTGCAGAGTTTAGCTGTGAAAGCTCACTAAGTTGATCGTCCTTAGTTTGCCCTTACTCTTCTAAGTCAATCAATAGGTTTGGTGATTCAGACAGTCGACCAGAGCATAAAGTTCTCTGAGTAGAATTAGCAGGTTGTAACACTTGGGCTTCCACTGTTATACTTGCGACTTTCTTACTAGTCCCCATCTCATTAATCCCCGGCTCTCCTGAATTAGGTGGAGGAGCCATAGATTTCTGTATAGATAGGCATAAGTCCAATAGCGAATTATTATCAATGTCGTCTAGGGATGTAACATCTAGTGGTCGGCTTGCGTTATGTGTAGCCGGAAGTGTCTCCTCAGTTTGTTCGTCAGTGCATGTAGGTAAGATCTTTTTAAATAACTCCGGAATGGTGCCTCCGGCGTTGGCTGGCGATTTCAAACTGTCCCCACCTCTTAGATTGTTATTGGGCATGCAGGGATGATTTGTCCTGCCCTTCCGTAAATTATAGGGCGCTTTTGCCCCGCGTGTTTTAGGCGGCATTTGGCTCAGTAAAATTACAGGAGAGAAGATAAAAATAAGTAGTCAGAAGGGCTAGTATCTTTGGCGAGACCAAATCACTCAGCACTCAATTGTATGCAAGACAAGTTAGTAATCTGTATGAAAAATTATTACTTCTGCGTAAGGGATCAAAGGAGAATGTAATCTCCCACAGTCTCCCATAAACTGTGCAGAGGGAGGAAACTTGATTATGCGGGCGGTCTTACCCTTTACTCCACACTCAATAGTGCGACTCAGTGGTTGACGCGCCTACGCGCCAAACAGCCGCACAACAGCACAGCCAGTGGCCTTGTCTCCTACCGGGCTTAACGCCGCGAGGGTGACTGTGTCTGGCCTTTGAGGTGTTTCAGAGTCACGTGATGACCACGTGACCGGCAGCAGTCTCCGCCCCCTCCAGGGAACGGACGTAGAACAGCAAGAGTCTCCTGACTCGCAGTGCTGTGCAGGTGGAGAATTATCAATGCGAACGCACGTTCGTTTTCAAAGCAAAAGTACAGCTGTAGCAGCAAAAGACTACTTTGCAGATCTGCACACATCTGATCCCTGATCGATGTGCCTGTCTAGAGAACAAGGAGGCTAGGGTCCCGAAATGAGGCGGAAGCCAAGAAACGCAGACACAACGTCATTGGTTGCGTCAGTATACAGACGACTTGTGTCCGAAAGGACAAATTGATTTATCAGGTGACTCATTCCCCGATTCAAAGTAATCCTGTTATTGGTTAAGAGTTGACTTTGCAAAATCAAACGCCCTAGGTAAGGTTGATTAACCAGGGGGAAGGTTGAAACATGCCTGGGGTATTGTCCACCCTAACAGGGTTTTTCCACTGTGGTAGACTGTTAGGCGGAAACCTGTGCAGTTCCCTCTGGGACCACTGCAAAAGATTTAGGACTACAGGTGTTTGGCAGTAAACCCACTTGGTAGCAGTCTGTACCACACAGATTCACTTGGTAGCTGTGGCTGAGCAGTCAGACTTCCCTCAAGAAGAGTTAGGCAGTATGTGGAGTATACAAAATAGGGCAATTTACACAGTAGAACAAGGAAACACAGAACAAGGCTTCGGTGTAAAGATATATAGTTATTTATTTATAAAACACATCTATGAACAACACTCGGGCACTAATACGGTAAACACTTCAAGCACAATTACTATAAGAAAAATCAATCCCCCTAACAATATTTCGACAAGTCTAGGTTCAACGGCACCACTTATTTGCAGACAGAGGTGAATGCTTTAACCTAGATGGCACTCTAGTATTCGTTAGGACGGGAGAGAAAGGCAGGGTATGAAATCAACTCGGTACCAACACTTTTACGAACAAATGCAAGGCAAGTAAGGCAGGGTTCACTGTAGATCGCAAAGTTCAGAGGCCAGGCCCACTCGGAGAGAGGCAAGGCGATATGTCCCAGAAAGTATCACAGTGGAAATGCACTTCGAGTCTTTGTCGCAAATTGTTATAGAAAGATTGGACCAGTTCAGAACAGAGAGATGAGAAAGCTTGGAGGCGACCCAATGGAGAGGTGAGGATTCAGACACCTCACACTAACCGACACAAGGGAAGCCAGGCGGACACGGTACCTTGTTTGTGGAGAGACAGCTCCGGCGGGGGCAGTTGTTCCTGGTGGTGGATGCACATCGGGTCTTTGCCAAGAGAAGAGATGATCTCATCGTCGAAGGAAAGTGGAAGATCGTTGCACCACCAGGGAAGAGACCAGCCGCGGAGTGCTCCGTCACAAGGTACCACCTTTTGGTCACGGTACAGGGGTAGTGGCTATCCGGTTGCCAGGGTGCTCTGCACGGGCAATTCAACCACTACGTCCTGGAACGAAGAAAAAGCAAAGGGGGATGGTTGTTCCCACCAGTCAGGGGAAGAGACTCTCCGGAGGGGAGATCTCCTCTGTCGTCGGGAAGTGGTGAGTCGGTTCAGCAGGGCTCCACCGGAGGTGTCATTGTTGCAGGTCGGCTCAGCTTTACCCTCGTCAGATTCTTAGGTCCTGTGGCGACTTCTGAAGATCCAGTCCAAAAAGCCCTGCTTTTATGCAGAAAACCCCCATTCATTCAGCCTAGCTGTCACTAAAAACACGCTAAGTGGTGAGCGGGGTGGCTCACCACTTGGGCCAATCACACCAGAGTGCGACTTGAGTTGGCAAGGCAACTCAGTCCAGGGTGCCTAAACCCCCTCCCACACCCCTTGTGGTACCCAGACAGAATGGCACCACTTTGGAGGGCCTCTGTGTAGAGGACCACCAAAAGTGGAACAAAGGGCTCAACCTTTGGTTTAGGAGTCACAGAGACGAACACAGACGCCATTTTAAAAACCGAGTTCTGGCAGAAAATACCAACCAATAGATTTATTTAAGATAAATAAACCGGTGGTATGTTAGAGATTAACGAGGAAAAGTATTAACCTCCAACAATGGGAAGAATCCCATGGAGTTATATTCGGGGTCGAATGTAACAAGTAGTTTCCACTGCCACCAGCCAAAACTCGACGAAGGGGGATGGGACAGTGCACCCTCGAATAACGGACCTAGGAGTAATCGAATTGCCCCTACTAGTACGTCCACAATAGGATGGTGTGTACTAGTTCTGTTAGTAAATTTAGGTCTAGTAAAGCCAATGGTGACTTTACATGCCCGGGGAGACAATAGTCAGTCCCCGGGTATGGAGTCTATGATGGAGGTCCGCTAGGACGCCCCAGTGCTACGGCACGGAGGGTGCGGTGTAACACACATAGAAAAACATATGAGACCCTATGGAGTAAAAGACCCCACAGCCCATAGAACACATTGACATTCAAGGGAATTACAAACATTCACGTCCAAGAGTGGGAGAAAAAGAGTCTCACTCTTGTCAGGATGGAAACACAAAATCCAGAAATCCAGCAAAGCTGCTGGGGGACTCACTAGGTTAGGAAATTTAGCCTAAACAGAGAATTCTCCCTAACATAGACAATCTTTGGAAGATGGCCAAATTGCACCACCTGGGGGAACACCGGCATATGAGATGTATGTGAAGTATGGAGTGGGTGCGATAATATTCTGTGAGACTTGGCATAGGCAAGCCAGAAAGCAACAAGACCATCAGTGGCCGATTAATGGTAGTTTTGAGATAGCGAGAATAGATAACTTAGAAAGGGTGTTGATAAGAAAGAAAGTGAGTCCTGCAGCATTTGATATCGTTAAGGACTGGAGAAGGAAAGCAATGCTCCGATTTAGAAGTAGAGCGAAGCATGCGCACAGGCATAAATCGAAAGGTGAAGTAGCGGAAGAAAAGGAAGAGGAGGAGTAGACTGAGAGTCTAAGGAGGTCAGGTAGACGTGACCAGTTGAATATAGAAAAAATATACCAACAACGAGAATTACACATAGCAGATGAATTGATAGAAAACATATTGACCCATACAAAACAAGGCCCAAGATCAGAAGTGAGGCCAAACACGTCAGTAACTAGTGCCCAAACCCTGCCCGTAGTCCAAACTCTCCCTCATGTAGCTCAAGCCCTCCCACAGCCACAGACCACGCACGTAACACTTCCTATTAGCCAACCAGGCCCACAACAGACACTCCCTGTTCCCATTGTCCCATCTGCACCTCCCGCCTCAGACACAGACTCGGTACCGTCCGTTCCTCCCGGGGTTGAAGTTGAAACCACGGGGGCGAGAGGCAGGACTGAACAACGGGGATGCACGAGGGTAACTCGCAGTGCGATCAGCAAAGAAAGGAACGTGGAATTGCAGCAACAGGCAGAGATGTATATAGACGGGAATGATGGGACGGCATCATTGGCTTCGATGTATGACTTCCGAAGAAACAACGAAAGACAGGTAGTGTTGGAATGCATGGGTGAATATTTGGTGGAGAAATGGAAACAGTTAATTGTGAAATTACCACCGCAGAGATTGTTAGATTTGAATGCATTAGCACGCTGTAGGGAGAGGGATGAAGAAGTGAGAGAACATGTGTATGGACATTTTGAACTTAAAGATGAATTAGATAATGATTATGCCAAAATGTTTACTACACCTGGGTACAGGGGTAAGGATATCGGGAGATATAGGAAGGAAGCTGTAGAGCCGTATATACAACGACGACATTCAATGTCGTCAGTGCAGAGGGGCGACAAGTTGAAAGTATGCATACGAGAAGCGTTTAGATGGATGTCGGATCTCAGTTTCCCCACAATGGAGATACATGAGATATTTGATGAATATTCCATGCCCATGAAAAGAAAAGCACTACAGTCGATGGCTGAACATTTACTGGGCAAAGATATAAAAAACGATAAGGCCAGCCCACCCGAAATAATTGCAGTATATGAGAGCACTAGAGCGAGGGACAGTAGAAACAGCCCTATCGCTTGATCTGGGAATATTGTTACACATGAGAGAAGGGGGAGGGACAGTAAGTGGGACATTTCCTATGAGAGAGGTCGCACCTACATTTGTGCCCAAAGTAGAGGTTCCCGCAGCGGGCAATGTAGCAGCGCAGGTAACACCAGCCCATTATACCGCCCAATATGTGCATGTCCCCTTTTCCAGACAGGAGGTGACCAACATAAAGCAGACGATTTCTGATATAAGAAAGAATCCTGCAGGGTTTTACAAGGAAGTAGAGTCCTGCCTGCAATCATCCGTGCTTACCATGGGTGACATAGACCTAATATTCCCAGTGATCCTGCCAACAGACATATGGAAGCAAATAAGAAAGGTGGATGATGTAACGACCTTTGGCGCCACATGGGCGGACTTGATAATAGAAGACAGAAATAAAGCGGTTGGAGGAACACAGGGACCGAACCTGGTAGCATTACCAGCACGCATAGTACAGAAATTAAAAGAAATTGTCCCAGAGAAAAGAATTCAATGGGACAAGTTGACTGCATGTGTACAAGGCAAGGATGAGTTAGCTACAGATTATTTTAACAGGTTTGAAGAAGTATTTACAGACTTCAGTGGGCAGGATGTGAGCTCGGAAGCGGGAAAGAGGTTATTTGTTGACAAATATGTGAGGGGGTTAAAACTTCCAATGCAGAACCTAATAATGACATCAGAGAGTGCAATACAAGCAAAAACGCTGGCCGAAGTATTACACATGGCCCATATTATGAGAACAGAGTGACTGCGGAGAAAGAAAAAGAGGAGAAGGATAGGGTAAATCTGAAAACACGGGTGCTACTGCAGCAAGTAGCAGGACACAATAGAGGGAGAGGGAACACACAAGGGAGGAGTAATTTGAATATGCATGGGGGAGCAGTGGGACCAAATCAGTGTGCGTATTGTAAGGAGGAAGGACACTGGCGAGCGCAGTGTCCGCATCTGCAGAATAGAAATGGGTCTGGTCAGAGGAGACAGCATAGAGGGCACCAAGGAGCGAATGGACCAAATAGGAATAGTATGCAGCAGCACCACAATAATGGAGGTAATCAAAACCAAGCCCAAAACCAAAGTGCCCCTAACCAGAGTCAGGGACAGCAAAACCAACAGTATGGAAACCAGAGTGGGGGAAATAGAGGGAAGAGTGGGAAAGTTTTCGATACACAGCCAAACATGTATTACAGTAACAGTAATGATTACACATCGGACGATGTGTTATTTCCCAATAGGACAGCCCAGGACAGGGGTCGGAACCAGTGTCTATTCCCGTGAATCAGAGAGGACCCTACGTAGAAATGAGAGTCGGGAATGAGGCGCAGTGCTTTCTTGTAGATGCAGGAGCGCAAAAGTGTTCAATAGACCATCACTTGGTTCCGGATATACCACTGTCAGGGCAAAAGAATGTTTCCCTAGGGTTCGCAGGTACACCAGTCATAAACTCAGTGTCCCAACCAGTCCCAGTTACTATAGGACCATTCACTGAACATTGTCCTTTCCTTTTAACAGAAAATTGTGGGGAGAACCTGTTGGGATTAAATTTGTTGAAAAAAATAGGTTCCGTTATACATTGCACAGCAGACGGGGTGTTCCTGACGATTTGGCCACAAGATGCCCTTGTGTCAGAATTCATGTCTGAAATGTTACCAGGAGAACTAAGTAAAGTGCCAACCTGTATATGGGTAATGCATGTCAACGATGTAGGATGCTTGAAAATAGAGCCAGTAAAGATCATTTTGAAAGAGGGTGTTACCCTACCACAAATTCCCCAATACAGAATTTTGGCTGAAGGTGAGAAAGGATTGGAGAGTATTGTTACAGATTTGGTGAAATTAGGGGTAATTGAAGAAATTACAGGCAGTACATGCAACAGCCCGATTGTTCCAGTTTATAAAAAAGGAGGCAATGAAGTACCATACCGTTTTATAATTGATTCGCGCGCACTAATCAAAGTAGTAGATCCACAATTTCCCTTAGTGCCAGATGTCACTACAATATTGACAATGATACCTGTTTCAGCAGAATATTTTAGTGTAGTTGACCTAAAAAATGCGTTCTTTAGCATTTCGGTGGACAAGGACAGCAGATATTTGTTTGCGTTCACATTAGGAGGACGATCATTTACATTCACGCGGATTCCACAAGGTTACACGGAAAGTCTGAGTATTTACAGTAGAGCATTGAAAGAGCAGCTAGACATGCTAGACTTACCAGTGGGTTGCGTTCTCTTGCAATACATAGACAATATATTATTAGCTGCTGACACAGAAAGATTTGTAAAGAAAGCACTGTATTACTACTGTCACACCTAGTGGCAGATGGCCATAAAGCTAGTTTGAAGAAATTTCAATATAATCGAAAGGAGGTGGCTTATTTGGGCTACCTACTTTGGAAAGAAGGGAGAAGGCTAATGCCAGAACGCATAGAACGTATGTCTTGTATGCCTATTTCAAAGACACAGAAAGGAGTAATACCCATAATAGGCATGGATTCATATTGCCGACAATGGATTGGTAATTTTGCGTTAATTGTGAAACCGATGATGAATTTGACTAGAAAGGATGTGGTTATGCCTTTACAGTGGGATGAGGAATGTCAGAAAGCATTTGATCAATTGAAAACTGCATTATGTTCTGCTCCAGTTTTGGGCACGCCGAATTATGAGAAGGTTTTTAGACTGTGTGTGAAAGTGAATGATGTGCATTGGCGGTTTTGACACAGGAACAAGGTGGAAGAAATAGGCCATGCGGCTATTTTTCTTCTGCGCTGGACCCTGTAGCGCGCGCACTACCACGATGTTTGCGATCTGTCACGGCGGATGCCGCGTCGGTGAAACAAACGGAAGGGATGGTATTGGGGCATACTTTAATTCTGATGGTGCCACATGCCATAGACGTTCTATTAAATAGAACACAGACGCAACACCTCACCTCTGCTAGATTGACAAGATATGAGATTATCTTGTTCGCGCCCCATATCCAAATTATGAGGTGTAGCGCTTTCAATCCTGCAGAATTAATGCCACTACCCATAAAAGAAATTGGAGAGAATTAATCACCCCCCCCATGATTGCTTAATGGCCACTGAGGAAGAAACCAAGGGGAGGGTTGATTTAAGTGATACCCCACAGAAAGAGCCAGATGGCGAGTTATTTTGTGACGGCTATTGTTTTAAATTACCTGACGGCACAACAACTGCCGCGTACACTATCACTACCCTAGAGAGCATTGTAGAAAGCAAAAGAATCCCCAACAACTCGGCACAAGCCGCAGAGATAATAGCATTGACCAGAGCCTGTGAGATTTCTGAAAAATTGAATGTGAATATATATACTGATAGTCATTATGCTTTTGGGGTGATTCATAACTTTGGTCGACTCTGAGCTGAGAGAGGGTTTTTGACAGCACATGGTGCCAGAATTCAACATGGCCCTTTGATTGTACGATTGCTGTCTGCACTCACGCTTCCAAAGCGCCTAGCAATAGTGAAATGCGAGGCACACAAAAAGGTAACATGCAAAGTAGGAGAGGGAAACGCGTTTGCAGACAGAATTGCGAAACAAACTGCCACTGATTTAAATACCGAAATGATGACAGTTGAGACTGAGGAAGTACCCTGTATGATAGAAAATGGAGTTGCCACTGTCAAAGAAATGCAGGCCGAAGCTACGGCCGATGAAATACAAGGGTGGGCAGAGTGTTCTGCTGAGTTAGATCTCGAGGGTTGTTGGGTGGACAAGGGAACTAGAAACTGGATGTTGCCAAATTCATATGTGACTGCAATGGTCACAATGGCCCACATCCCTACTCACATCTGTGCGAAAAAGATAATACAGCACCTATCTACAGTATGGCAGAATGTAAACATAAAGAAGAATGCAGAGAGGTTGGTGCAGAACTGTATCACGTGTTTACAACACAATGTAGGAAAGGGAACAGTGACTCCAATAGGCAGTTTTGGCCCATCCTCTATGCCTTTTGAGGTGATCCATTTTGATTTCATAGAGATGGAGAGATGTCAAAATTTGAAACATGTCTAAGTGGTGATCTGTGCATTCAGCAAGTGGGTGGAGGCATATCCGTTAAAAGACTGAACAGCAATGAGCACGAAAAAGTAATGCTTAAAGAATATTTTTCCTATTTTGGCTTGCCCCGTGTCCTATGGTCAGATAATGGCCCACATTTTGGTGCAGTGGTGTTACAGATATGTGCGGGTCTTCAAATTGATAAGAGATTCCATAGTTCAAGGCATCCGAGTTCGGCCGGTCTTGGGGAGAGGCACAATGGGATTCTCAAGTCAAAAATCAGCAAAATATGTGCAGGAAGCAAGCGTACGTCTGTACAGGCTAAAACTGGGCTCTCCCTGTACGAAATCGTAATGGGGAGGCCGGCAAATGTTTGGTGCGCACCTCAGCCAAAACGACTTAGAGAGGTAGAACATCCTGTGCTTAGTACTTATTGTGGCCTTTTAATGCAGAAGTTGTGTTTGATTCATCAGCAGGTGCAGGAGGCTCTACCAGTGAGATACCCCGGTCCGGGGCACGCGCTGGAGCCAGGCGACTGGGTGCTGCTTAAAAATTTTGAAAGAAAGTTATCGTTAGCACGCAGGTGGTGCGGCCCCTTTCAAGTACTCTTGGCAACGCAGACGGCCATGCGGGTGGATGGACGAAAGTCGTGGATCCATGCCACCCATGCCAAAAAGATTCCAACTTCACTGAAAGACTTGCCTGACCCAGACGACCGGAAAGAGACAGCGGTCCCAGAAATGGAGGAAACTGTTGCCAGAAAGCCGCCACCAAATCTGCCCAAGTGAGAAGTGAAACTCGAAACAAAGCCTGAGACGATTGCCAAAAAGAGGGAAGGGCAAAGAGTGCCCCAACGTTGCCCAGCAGAATCTACATCACTGTTGGCCGACGCGAAATCTGCTTTGCAAATACCAACAGAAACTAAACGTGTACCCCTTTGGCGCCCACCAGCACTTGCCAGCACTCCAAAGACCGGACCTGCATTACTGGCGCGGCGCACACCAGCACCTGCAGTTGCACCACAGGCTGACTTTATCTGGAAGTGCACCGGCACTGTTCACGGATCACACAATACCAGGAGTGAGGCGATACAATTTGCGGCCTCGAAAGACAAAGTGATCCACAGTTCTTTGGTGTTTATGTCAACCTCTGGTTCTGCTCAGGGACGGAGAAGGAACTAGAGGTGTAGAGGAGAGAAGTGTGAGAATTGTGCAAGTCGGACAATTCAAGACTCGCGGCTCCTTGGTGCGATCATAAAAAGTACATGTGTCCTGAACCAGAGCGGACAAGCTGTGCGCACATGGTACTAAGGCAATAAGAACTCTGATCAAAAGTCCTCTGAGCAGTATGAGAAAGGACAAGTGATCTTGCCTAAAAATAAATAAGCAAATCCAGGTTATAAAGGACTGGCAGAACTGAACTGTGACAATTCCGTTGAACTTATTGACATCAGAGCAAGTGCAATGAAGAGAGATATCCACGACGAACTGTAATAAGGAAGAAGAAGGACGATGAGAAACATGTCGGGACCGGTTCCAGCCTCCTCCTGCACCACTGCTGAGAATGAGTCAATTGTAAAGACTGTAAGATTAAGAAAAACACATGGTAAAAAGAATTGTATGCTGGCACTGACAATAATTATGTGCTTTATGAGTGTGGTAGCACCAATAACGACAGCCCTAGTATTATGGTATGTGGAATCGATACACCCATTGGGAATGTTTTTACCAGTAGTTAATATATCCACTACTGAAAGCCCGGTTCAGGTGATTACTTATACCCTGTCCCCAATGGAAGAAAGACACAGGGAAGGGTTTGGGAACAACACATTGTTATTAATTATGAATATGACACATGCAATTCTGAAGAAAACAAATTGCTGGGTATGTGCCCATTTACCGCAGCATGCTGGGAAAGGAATAGGTTGGTATGTACAGCCATTACCATTAAAGGAGAGTTCCGGGACTTTTTTTTTATTGTCCCTACGGTTCGGCCATGTGTTTTTAAGTATAACTCGGTAGATCGTGGAAAACTTTCCTATGGACCTTACCCGACTTTTCGTCCATTAACGCACTCGAAATCAGCCGCCATTTTCTGATAATCCTATCACTTGCCGCATCGCCCTGGCTCACCTGCTTTTGCGGCACTAAATCAAATCCCCCGCCCCTGAAACAGACTTGATCAAAACATTCATATTCCCCGCCTCTATCCGTGACGTGACTGAGCTGCGTAGGCAAACGCGCCCAGGCGTCTTCTACGCGACTCCACACAGAACCAGGAAATCAACACAGATGAGCTCAAACAACACAGCGCTCCACAATTGGGAATATGAAACTGTACTTTTAAATTAAACCGCAAGATTGTAAATTTGGTAAAGTAAATTTATTTGACATCAAATGTTTTGAGAATATTCAGCGATTAGCATTTTTATTTGCACATGTTCCAAAAAGTTCCGTTTCGAGGCACACGATGTTCCTTTGCTGTACACAGGGTCTTAGATCATCTCACAATACAGCGCCACAATTCGGAATATGAAACAGTGGTTTAAAAGCAAACGGCAAGATTGTACATTTGGCAAAGTACATTTATTTGACATCAAATGTTTTGAGAATATTCAGCGATTTGCATTTTTATTTGTTCACGTTCCGAAAAGTTAGTTTCGAGGCACACGATGTTCCTTTGCTGTACACAGGGTCTTAGATAAATGAATTTTTATTTGCTCTCGATCCAAAATATTTCGTCTTGAGGCAAGCGATGTTCGTGTGCAGTAGACATGGTGTTGGTTTACGATAAAATAAGCTCTTCGGTCGCACTGATAATCGCATGGCTGTTCCAACAACGAGGCACTAGGCCACCACAACGGTCTGTATGTTGCATCTAGCCGTTAGTACCGCGTAAGGGCATACTTGTACTTGGCGATCGTCCCATAAAATGGTCAGGGTGGTAACGTTGTTCACGCGGAGAAGCAACTGGCGGTTAAAGAAGCCGTCCGCCGGTGTCTGGTACTCGTGACACATGCAGTAATGCATGATGTACCTGTTTGAAAAACATAAACAATGAAATTAGTCTCACCATCAGATCTTTATTAAAATTATTCATTTTATATATTCGGTCGGTAAATTATTTCATAGCTAGGACAGTGCAACTGGGTTTTAAACGTCAAGGGGGGGCTGTAGGATACTGAGACAGTCCCTCAGTGCAGGGGTTGACAGGGAGTGCAGGTGGAGAGTGGAAGGGCCCAGGACCGAGATCGCAGACAGTGGACCAGTTGTTGCAGGGGAGAGGGAGAGAGAAAGCAGAAGCAAAGGTTTTGAGGTGCTTCCGTAAAAGTAGACGGTTCTCCCCAAGATAGTGTGCGGTACAAAACAACATGCCACATAGAACGAACAAGTACAACTTAACCCGTCTTTAAAGCAACTGTATAGTAATTAAATTGCGGTATAAACTCATCTAAAGAGTTACTTACATTATATTTGCATTTTCCATTGCGTCTGTGCGTAGGGCAGCCCCGAAATACCACTCCTTCTATGCCGACGTTATTTCTTCTAATGAACGAACATGAAATGGCTTTCGTTTCTGAAATTATATTCATTATCGTTTCTTACGTGGTCCAGGCCTGTCAAGGTCAAAATACAATAGAACCTTATTCTGAGTCGTGGGCCATTCTGGCACCCGAGAAAAAATCAAAGCAGCTGACCTTCACTTCGAACGAGCACACATTCCAAGTTAGCTACATTCAGTGTAAGGCATTCTCACAGGACTTGAAATTTACACTTCATCTTTGCATTTTGTCTGCGTGCTTTGCAGCCACACAGAACCATAAATACGGAGAGATTCTATATTTATTGAAAAATGATTTATATTACTGTTTGGTTTAATTTAATGCGCAAATGAACAAGGGTGGAGAGACACATTGCATGTACACTGAGCAATCACTTTTATTTACACAATACATAGATACACATATTCAATGGGCCTGCGACATGAGGAGACTTGAGAGAACAGACAATCAAATTACAATCATTTAAACCGTGATGTGTATTTCTCAATGAGTTCTTCTTTAGGTGGACATGGAACAGATGCAATGTTGGGTGGCAATGCAGTTGTCCCCTGCACAGGTTCGTTCACAACTCCATTTATGTGCCTATCTAGGACGTCAACAATAAGTTTCTCAATAAACTCATATTGCATATCCTCAAACACTGGTTTGATCACCCATTGTTTACTTCTTTTAGTGAAGGCCTTATTGTAGCGAAGCGTCCCTAAAGTTCCGGTCGTCCTACTTTGTTGACGGCCAACATTATGGTTATGTGCCAAGACCGCTAAAAGAGTCCGATTTATCATGCCCTCCATGCCAAAATGCAATCGTTTTGGCCTGTACTTTAGGCACATATTGTGGAACACCTCCAAATCTCCTGTGTGGCAGAATTCCGTGAGTCCCCTCAAAGCTTTTGTTATAGTTTTATCAAATACAATCTTTTCAATGGCTTTGTGAGTGGGTGATGAAGGAATCAACCACTTCTTCTTCCGTGCCTCCTCTGTGGACAAATGGCCATGTTCACAATTGTGGAAATGTTGGTTCGTGTTCCATCGGTGAACATTTGTACAGTGTGGCATTACTGACCGCCATTTTTCCAGTAGAATTTCCAACGACCCTCCACATGTTTTTGAGCTCCACCAAAGATGGTTGCTGATTGACTTGGACCACTGTGAAATACCTTGCAATTCTTTTTTTTTACCTGCAGCCGACAATTTTTTATTGATTGATTTTGCAAGATGCCAAACGTCAAATTGGTGATTTATATTTTTGTACTGTTCTCTCATTGTCTTGGCAATTGAAACGTGTCTGTCCGTGGCTATCAGGTCGATCACCATTCCCCGCGATTGTAGTTCTTGCAATGATGCTACAAAGCCAACTTTCTCCATGGCCACTGAGGATGTACTTTGTGACACCTGCACGACCACCGAACTCACAATTTTCTTACTTTCCATGTCCTGAAAGTGGTAGGTGCAGTACTTGGCTGAAAATCCTGGGCTGTCGCACTGTCCATCACCGGCTAGCCTGAACCGTTTGCCCGCGAATGTACTATCAATAGACATTTTTTCCATTCTCCAAGCTTCGCTAATGGCTGGAAATAGATAATCGGTTTGGTATTTGTAGAACTGAGTTTTCGCAATGAAATGGATTCCCACAAACTGAAAGAAAGACTCTAATTTTTTAAAACTTGAACCACTAAAAAGTGCAGCCGCTGCACAAAGTAGATTGCCTGCTGGCAGTTGTCCCAGCATAGGTTGTGCAGACCATGTGAAAGGATGATATTTTGTACAGGTGGCATGTATTTTAAGGTTAGTGCCTCGAATTGCACGAGTCACATTAATCAATGGCTCCCCACATACTTCCCCACCTAACAAATGCCCACATTTAATCCGAATAATAATATCAATCAAACAACTATCGAATACAATGAATTTGGCCTCTTTCCTTATACTGTCACTCTGCATCCCAGCTGGTTCGGCCTGTAACGTTGAGGACATGTCACTCACATGAAAGGTAGAATCTCTGATATCGTCTTCCGCTATGTTCAGTGATATTGATGGTGTTTCATTGTCGTCTACTTCATTCTCTTCCATTGCAACATCTGTTCCTTCTCCGGCGATGGGTGAATAAAACAATTTCTTCAACTTTCTCGCCGTCTTAGTTTTTGCGGGTGTGGATTCTGTGAATTGATCTCCGACTGCATCCGAACTACCAGGAGGACATTCACTATCAATGGCTGGTGGTGGTATAGCTCCGTTGTCAATCACTTCATATTCTTCCCATTGGCACGATGCTTCTCCAGTCTCAAGTCCCTGCCAAAAGGTTTGACAAGCAACATCTCTCGTTCGCTTCACTGTCTGTGTAGATCTAGTTCGTACACCCACTTGCAACTAGAGGACAGATTGGAAAAGGGGTGTTCAGTTTAAACACAACTTACAGTATTGAACTATTAACAGTGAAAAACAACATAATATAGTGACCAGGACACTAACCTTCTTTTGCTTTCTTTTCTTTGAAACTTTCTTGCCTCGAACTTCAACATCAGGACGCTGTTGCTCCGACTCTGTTTTCCTGATAAGCACATCCATCACGCACTGACGCTCCATGGACTCCCTGAAACATAGAACTTTCATTAGTATGTATAATAATATCGAAAACACAAAATGTACTTGGGGACCAATACCCACGTACATCTCAATAGCAAAACACGAATGAACGCTTTGTGTAGAACATTCAAACGACAATTATTCACGCATTGTTGATCTAGTTAGATGGAACTGTCAAGATCCATACCTCGGGCTCCTCATAGACTTCCATTGATGATATTATTGAAGATGATTGATGATATTATTGAAGATGATGCTTCAGTGACTCCCTGAAACACAGTAATTGCATTAGTATGGTTTTCTATTTTGATAAAAAGAACAGAAAGTTTGTGCAGGCGTGAACGGCTCATCTAAATAGACCTGCACAAATGATCAGTTGTCTAAAATAAATAATGGATATCTAAATATGATTCGATTTGCTCGATCGTTGGAAGTGTCACCACCCAGAAATCTGCATCAACTACTAGGGGTGATGTTCTTGTAGAAGAAGCTCCGTCATCTCCCTGAAACATAGTACTTGCGTTAATAAAGAAGGAAGTATAGCGGATGTAATCAAGTCATATGATCTCGCTTCATCGAACTGTCAGTATCCATACCTCGAAATGCATAAGAACATCAAGGGACGATGTAACTGCGGTGCACACTTCTGCAAGCTGTTGCGCCGACCCGTAACTGCACGCTCCCCCTTCTTCTTGGACTAATGCTCCATCGACTCCCTGAAACATAGGACTTTCATTAGTAATGAACACAATATTGAAAAAAGAAGACACATAGGAGGGCGACGACAGAAGGACATATCAATGGCTAAAAACGAAAGAAACATTGTGTGTAACAATCACGCTACAAGAATGCAAGATCTGATGATCTCCATCGATGGAACTGTCCTGAAACGTACCTCGAGCATCTGAGTGACATCAACGGTAGTCGTCAATACGTTGGACTCCTCAGCATCTCCCTGAAAGACAGTACTTGAATTATTTTGGATAACAATAATTATAACTGAAAACAAAGACTAGAGGACGAGTACAAGGGTGTACCATTAGGTAAATTAATTACACGATAAATTAAAACTATTGATTTACATGCCTAAAACAAGTCAGTGGCAGAATAGCCAAGTAATATTACCCGATAGGCGCTTGAAGTGGCTGATGACTGCAATAACGACACGGATGGAGAATCTTCCGCCTTCATATTGAGTGGATACATAAATGGGGAAATTATTGTTAGCTAATGCTACACACTACCGCAAGGCCGAGAGATAAATACGTAAACTTGACTCACCAGTGGAGGGATGTGGACGAATAGAGTGGGAATAGCGGTTGAGAGCAATTTTCGCCTCGCTCGCGGTGTGTTCTTCTTTATTAGCAATGATGTGGAGTACATGTCAGAGGTAAAGTGCCTGCTGCAGATGCGGTATCGATCACCCCTCTTGTCCGCAAAGACTTCTAGGACTCTACTTTCAAGCTCAGAGGGTGGATATCCGCAATATCGGACCCATTCTCTTATCTGATCTATTGTCTTAGGGAAAACATGCATTATAGTACCTTCAGATTTATTATGGGTCTTCGAAGGACAACCGCCAATGGAACAGGCAGGCATTGTGGAAAGTTCTGAAAAGTAAAGATCAACAATTCTCTATGAATACCAATGTGTTAAAAAATTAAATACATAAAAGGTTCAATGCAAGGTATGTTTTGGTTTTTGGAACTATACACGGTATTCACATGCGGATAAGTATTTGAATAACTTTAAAAAAATACAAAAATAATTTGACTAAACTCAGAACATGTGACTAGTTCCTTGCATGTACTGTCTTGAACGAAAAGAAATTGGACGCAAAATGAGTATGGTACATGGCCTTACCTTGACGAGCAAACAGTTAGATGCAGGGATCAGAGTAGTTTCTTGTCGTAGAACAGGGAGCAGTTCACAGGTTGCAAACTGATGAGTTTGCTCAAAGTGGTCACGGAAGTTCACAGAGACGAAGAGCAGACAACCAGCACCTTCACGGGTTGACTAGCAAAGCGCAAAGAAGTTCTCATTAGAAATATGAAGTGGGTTATAAAGAATTCGAAACAGGGGTGTGTTTGTGAATGAATGACGTGTGGGGAGATGCTTGGCAGGAGACACGGGGTCTGGCGGTAGACATGGGAACAACAACCCATGCTCTATAGACCACTTTGAAGTGTACATGGTCTTTGGCACCTCTTGGCCTTTATCGCTCCCTGACAGCTCCACTTGCCAGCGCAAGTACCCCGGTGCGAACTGCCTTTGATAGGGCGGGGGGTGGATTGGGGCGGTGGTCGTGCAGACAAGACACAGGAAGACTCGTGAATGGAGACACACTTATGTGGATTGCAGGGGGCCGTCCAGCATGAGGGGAGATGCTTGGCAGGAGACACGGGGTCTGGCGGTAGACATGGGAACAACAACCCATGCTCTATAGACCACTTTGAAGTGTACATGGTCTTTGGCACCTCTTGGCCTTTATCGCTCCCTGACAGCTCCACTTGCCAGCGCAAGTACCCCGGTGCGAACTGCCTTTGATAGGGCGGGGGGTGGATTGGGGCGGTGGTCGTGCAGACAAGACACAGGAAGACTCGTGAATGGAGACACACTTATGTGGATTGCAGGGGGCTGTCCAGCGTGAGGGGAGATGCTTGGCAGGAGACACGGGGTCTGGCGGTAGACATGGGAACAACAACCCATGCTCTATAGACCACTTTGAAGTGTACATGGTCTTTGGCACCTCTTGGCCTTTATCGCTCCCTGACAGCTCCACTTGCCAGCGCAAGTACCCCGGTGCGAAATGCCTTTGATAGGGCGGGGGGTGGATTGGGGCGGTGGTCGTGCAGACAAGACACAGGAAGACTCGTGAATGGAGACACACTTATGTGGATTGCAGGGGGCCGTCCAGCATGAGGGGAGATGCTTGGCAGGAGACACGGGGTCTGGCGGTAGACATGGGAACAACAACCCATGCTCTATAGACCACTTTGAAGTGTACATGGTCTTTGGCACCTCTTGGCCTTTATCGCTCCCTGACAGCTCCACTTGCCAGCGCAAGTACCCCGGTGCGGGCGGTGGTCGTGCAGATAAGACTCGTTTGCCGTAGGGCCTCACCAAGGAGAGGCCATCTAACTGCATGTAAGAGGCAGGCTGCAGGATCTAGTACATGGAAGGCAGGGGGGTGAGTTTATAAATACCTCAGCCTCCCAGGAGAATATATGGGTGCAGTTCACCCTGGAGA
This sequence comes from Ambystoma mexicanum, assembly GCF_040938575.1. Lineage (NCBI taxonomy): Eukaryota > Metazoa > Chordata > Amphibia > Caudata > Ambystomatidae > Ambystoma > Ambystoma mexicanum. The sequence goes on along the minus strand of NC_090925.1, from coordinate 446,976,449 downwards.
CCCTGAACAAAGTGGTGTGGTAAGTATTTTTGGGGGAGGAGGCAAGGCCGGGAGGCTTGATGCCAACCCGCAAAATAACATATGTATGTCTGCTGCATATGGGTTCAACGGTTATGTGGATTGAAGGTGGGCGGCCAGCGTGAGGGAGGATGCTGGCCGGAGACATGTGGTGTGACAAGACAAGGCGCAGGAAGACTATTCAATGGAGACACACTAGATTCATTTAAAAAATCAAAACAACCATTGTTAAAATATATGTTGGGTTTTATTTTAGATCTTAATTTCAATTGAACATAAATAATAAACATTACACATTGTAAAGTTGCGGTTGCAGCACATCCCGGGAAAAGCCGCTGTATTGTCCACTGTCGCTGGGGAAATGTTGTCTAATGGCAAGTACCGCACAGGCAGGTATTACTCTCCGAACGCGGTGTCCGAGCCTCCCGTGAAGCCACCAAGTGAAGCAACGATAGGCCACCAGCCTGTACCACCTGTGAAAATGAAAGATGCAAACTGTATTAAAATGACAACTTTCTTATCACTGTCGATTCAGGTACAAAAATGTCATTCTGCTTTGAAAAAAATTCTATCTAGAAAATGCACAACATGGAACCAATTTACATGCATTCGAATGATATGTAGATGTAGTTTTATATGTGGGAGACGACCATGAAATAGTAGTGGCATCACTGACATCACAACCAGAGTATACTTACTCGTTACTCGGATTACGCGGACGAACAGTGCCGCAAAGTTCGTGCATAAGCACCATCATCATCCTCAACACTGTCCGTGAGAGGCAGGCTTCCCTGAACTCTGGCAGCTCGGTGATGCATTGCGGACTTGGCTCGCCTTCCGAAATGTAGGCCAAGCACCCGGAATTTTCACGGCAGCAGCAGTTCTCCTCCTCAGTTGGCATTAGCTCGCAACGATTGCACGTGCACCAGGTGGAGACGCCGTCCATGCGACATGGTCCAGGCTCTTCATCCGTTGACTGGTCCTCCCAACTGGCGTCCGAATCCCCATCGTTTTCGCGTGCTTGCCTTTCCAGTAGTTCTTCCTCGGTGTACTCGGGCTCGTACATATACGGCATTATTGTAGCCATTGTGTGGTAAAGAAAGTAAAATAATTTATAGCGGTGGTACTGGTATCTGTTCACACGGGCTACAATCAACGAAGGTAGCTGACCAGAGCACAGAAACGAGTCACAGAATACTCAAAGTAACACAGCGAGAGTAATGGAATCGAAAATCTGCTGCTGTGTGTTGTGAAACGGTGTGTTTATACTTATTGAGGAAAGAGGCGTCCTGCCGTTTCCATGGCGACACTTCATTAGCTGAGGCGCAGCGATTGTTGACACGAAACGTGCTTTGGCGTTGGGAAATGGGCGGTACGCGTCTGCTGATGTCAGCCTCGGGGGCGGGGGATTTGATTTAGTGCCGCAAAAGCAGGTGAGCCAGGGCGATGCGGCAAGTGATAGGATTATCATAAAATGGCGGCTGATTTCGAGTGCGTTAATGGACGAAAAGTCGGGTAAGGTCCATAGGAAAGTTTTCCACGATCTACCGAGTTATGCTTAAAAACACATGGCCGAACCGTAGGGACAATAAAAAAAAAGTCCCGGAACTCTCCTTTAAGTTCTGCATGTTGTGCATCTTTAAGTGCAATGTTCTATGGGAAATGGAATAAGAGTAGTACGGGTCAATTAGACAGAACCAACATGAATGCGTTTGAGGAAATAATAATGAGGCCTGTGGGTTGTTCCATATTCCATAAAGCGCAAGTAATGACCCCAGAGCCCAGAGCCTATGAGGAAAAGCGAAAGATAACACGACAAAATAGACAAGATAGATTGTCCCCACCACTTAAAACATACGTGATGACATTTCGTGTAAGAACAGACGGGAACAAAGATGCAGTTCCCCCTTCTTACACGGTGAATTATAACCCCAGAACTGTCCCTTTTTGTCTAAAAAAGAAAGGCTCCTTTTCAGTCGGAACATTTACTGGAAGCATGAATACAGTGGTATTGAAATGGGAAATAGAACCGGTATATGTGGGAGATCCAGTTTATTTTATATGTGGAGAGAAAGCATATCCTTGGTTGCCCAGAAACTGGGGAGGTACATGTTACCTAGGTCTACTGTTCCCAGGAGTGTTCCTCTTAGAAACAGCAGACATGGCCGGACTATCCAGAACTAGAGTCAAAAGGAGTAGCGAAGGTGTTTTGCTAGCGACTGACTTAGCAAAATCATTCATTCCATTCTTGTCCCAGATAGTGAACTCCTATAATATAAGGCAGCTGTCCAGAATACAAAAAAATAACATGAACACAACAACAGATATACTATTTAACATGACGTTGGAAGAAAAAGGAATCAGGTTAATGACGCTGCAAAATAGAATGGCTCTCGATGTGATCCTGGTTGATCGTTGGGGAATTTGCAAAATAGCGGGATCAGCGTATTTTGTATTTGTAGATGACTATTCCACTACAATCTTTGAAGCAATAAAGAAAATGCATGTCCTAAGTTCCGAACTCCCTACTGGAGAAGGAGGCTGGGGAATAGAGTCCTGGTTTTGGGGAATACTGCGTTCTTGGGGATGGAAGTTGATTTCGATATTAGTAGTGGTGTTTGGAATATTCATAATGTGCTGTTTTTGCATACACTGCCTACCAATAGTTTGTACGGAGGTAACTGAGGGATGTACTAAGGGATGTATGCATATGATGACAAAAAGAAAACAAACTCATGGTCGGGTTGACCAAGACACAAATGAGATGAAAACAGTAAAAGAATTGATGGCTATAGATATTAATGAAGATGATGATGCTTACAATAGCATGCAAAATTCAGACATAAGTACTTCAGACTTATCGTCATTAGAGTAGGATATAATGAGTGTATGAGATGTTTGGCATACAGCCAAAGGAGGGTTTGTCAGTCTAGAAAAATGGGTACCTCTCATATGTGACGGCAAACGTATTTTGGTGGCCGTGGGCCAACCGTCTCATGCACGATGTGACAGACATATAGGTTTCCGAGTTTGACAATGAACGACCATTTTGATGTAACAAGGATCGCCATTTTGTTTTCTAACCATTGCTCATTGCTTTCTGTTCTTATTGCTTCGCAGTACATTTTCTGCTTACACTGCTCGACTGTAAAACAGTGTTGTCTGCATGTGAAAGGACAAGGCTGCAGGGCCACGAGGATAACAAGAGTTTGTTGAAACACAACGTAGGCAGTGCCAGGAAAGAATGCCGGGCTCCCTCCCGAATGTAGCCTTGAAGCAGAGCTTTTAGTCATTTCGCAGCTGCCAGCCAGTCCGTTATATGGTCGAATATGTTTAGAATAAAGCAGCTAAAGGCTTAAATTATGCTCTTTTTACGGCCCCCCTTTACTGAGCCCTGTTAGAGCGTGTCAGCTCCCAGGACACGAATAGCACCTCATAGATAGCAAGGTCTGGAATGCGACTCTTCCCCCGTATGTAGCTCGCTTCCAAGAACAGAAGCACTGTGTTCTGTTCAACAACTGAAAGATGCCTCTGCACTTGCAAATTGCATATTGTTACTAGAATACATATTTGAAGGTGTCATAATTGTCAGAAGTGTCCATCATCACACTGAGTTCAAAGAAACCCAATAAAGGGGGGTGTTAAACATGTCATAGCTGATTGTATGATATGCATTTTGTATATATGTAACTGATGTACGTAATTCACTCTCTTGCGTCCCTCGAGGTCTAGAGATACACGTTGCGGGGCGTGAGACCGAGTTGGCCAACTGAGACTATTTGCTTTGCAATAAACCCTAGCTTTGGGAATACAACCTCGTGTCTGGTGTATCTATCGTGTGTGGTGATTCGCCTTGTTTCCATAGACGTAATGGACCCCTAGAGGCCCCTTTCACAGTATATGCTAAAACAGTACCAACTGCGAGCTTAAAACCATCTGCCAAAAAGCAGCTTCTGCCAGAAGATCAAGTAATATGGCCAACAATGCCCACCAAACATAAGTGGTACCATAGCCTACTTGAACATGTAACCAGTTTCGCATAGCAGCAATGTTAGAACTATAAGTGCCACAAATCAATGCTACAACATACTGCATACTCCATGAACTTGGTCAGGGTAGCACTAGTCAATTGGTATTTTGGTGAGTAAGGAAAATAGCAACCCTATCAGTGTGCCTCCATTGTCCATTGGAACATGGTAGATACAGCATTGCATGAAAGTTGAATCTGGAATGAAGTGTGGATGGATGCAGTGACATGTAGATAATAGAGATTCACCCCAAATTACATATTGAACCCATCTGAATTCATAACCTTTGAGGAGCCAGAGTTGCTCGATCTTGTACATTACCAAACCGAGTTTAAGATTGCATGCATTTACATGGACCAATAGCTCATACACAGTTCTGATTATGTAACATAGTGTGACAAAGCATTTGAAATGTGCCAGAAGAATACCAGAATAGTTGCCATAAACAAAATTTGACTGGTGGATGCTGCATGGTTAGAATGGTGTATCAGAGCATGGGAACATGTATGTTCTGTTTGTTGGAGTTTATGTCTGTGAAACATACCACAAAGTTTGTCATAATGTGTTTGGGATAGGTAAAATATGTAGTAAAGCTTTATGGAGAAAAGGATATCTATATGCAACATAAGGTTTTGATACCAGAGGGAATCTATTAATATGCAACATATTTTGTTAATTTTATAACCACATACCATTTCCATTGTAGGTGACACCAGATTTCCCCAGCCTCTTTAGCTCCTGATTCTCATTTAAAATCTTGCAACAGTAAATCGGGGGGAATACAATTATGCCAACATTGAAACCAGGGTACGCTCTGAAACAGCTTTCAGACTGCTGAATGCAAGGTTCTGGTGCAGGGACTGCATAGTTATCCACCAAGTACCCATTCTGTACCTATTTCTGTAATTAAATATTATGCAACACCACAATTATCACTTGAATCCATGCCTTTCTACCAATGTGTTTTTATTAACTATTCAATAGTACTCATGCCTTCCCTTTACCCCTTCCTCAAAACCAATAACCTCTGTCCACGCTCCCCTCTAACACCCATTCCCTCACCTCACCCTTCTCTCCAACACCCCTGCCTTCCATCCACACTCCTCCCCAACACCCTTGCCATTCCGCCACCCTCCTCCCTAGCCCTCATGCCCTCCCTGAACCATCTGTCCCATCACCCATGCCCTGCCTCCACCTGTCCTCCAAACATGCTTACACTCCCACCACCTTCAGCACCCATCCGGTAGAACATGAGTCCATGAAGCTTTACATTTGGGAGAGCTCCACCCTTCCAGACATAACAGGTAGTGTGCACTGGGAAGTGCTGTGGCATAATCTCCTCATTGGGCTGCTTAGGACAGCCCCCTCTGTCAGTGAAGCAATGACAGTACTTGCACTGTCTCCACCACCAAGAAGTTCCTGCGTAGATGAGGTCAAGGCATGGAGCAGCATCATCTTGTCTTGTCAACATGGCCTCAGTTGCCTTTCACATCCACGGACTTGCCACTGTGAAGTGATGGCGGCAGTGCACTCCAACATCCCCCTGCAAAGGTGGGCCAATGTGCTTGCCATTCTGCACAAGGCCCCTGAACCAAATCTCACTTGGCTTGTAAGTGAACAAGTTGTTCCTTTCTCTGATCTGTTTGGGTAAGCCTGTCCATATGGGGTCCGGTGTCTGTGTGGTCGCTGGGAAGTTCCTGCTTCAGGTACCCATAATTGCTCCACCGCAGGACACTTCATCTGCTGTATCATCATCAAAATCATCATGCAGACTCTCCAACACCTGATGGTCTTGCCAAAGCAGCCTCCGAGCAGTGGATAAGGGTGACAGACTAGAATGTACAGGGGAGGCGGATGAAAAGGGAGAGGATAGATCCTGGTTCTCCCCAACACTGACATTGGCACATGCTTGAATTTCAAGGTGGCACGTTTGGAGTCATAATGATGTTGATAGTTGTGGCAATTATGTGGGTGAGGTGGCTATATTTGGCGTCCCCCTGGAACCATGAGCAGCTTGATTTAAATTGATTTAATTTTATATATATAAGGCAATATGCAAAATGTGCTTTAACAACTACATTTCAGTACAAATGTAATGCAAATATAAATGAAACATCCCAAAAATTAAGTGAGAATATGAGAGCTTAGTCGGGAGCCGAAAAGGAGGAACTGGGTGAAGGGGGTGGGGCAGAGCGTTCCAATGTTTTGGAGCCAGCAAAGAAAAGGAGCTAAAGCGTGAGTTAGCAAATGGAGGATAACAGCAAGAAGAAAGAGAGATTGGGATGAATAAAGCGAGAGGGTTAGTAGAAAGAAATAAGAAAGGAAAGATAGGGAAGAGACAGACCATTCAGGCACTTGAAAACGAGGCAGCGAACAACCAATAGAAGGTGAGAATCGAAAGATTGACAATGAAGGGAAGAAAGAGCAGAGGAGATTGTTTTGCGAGAAGATAATGAAAAAAGGACAAAAATATAATATTTATAAATAGAACAGAGCGGATACAGGTGAGTATCAGGAAGGTCAAGAAGACTGGTGTAGAGAAATAAGAGAACGGGAATGGATATGAGTGGAGACTTGAGAGTAGACCACAGAGGTTCAGAGAGAAAAGAAAGAAATCAGAAAGGATGACAGTGAGAAGGAGAAGAAGGATCCAATGATGGTTTCTTAAGACTAGGAAGAATGGTAGCATGCGCGAACAGAGATGGAAAGGAAGAAGACTGAAGAGAAAGATTAAAAAGGAAGGCCAAATGAGAAAGAAGAAAAGTATAGACCGTGGGAATGAGTGGGAAGGAAAGAAAGTCAGAAGAAGCAGCTGTAGCAGGAGCTTTTGAGAGAAAATATGAGAAAGAGGATTGAGAATATGAATGGAGGGGAGTTTGGGAAGAGGCAGAAGGGGGGACAATAAATGAGAGGAGAAGAGTAACTTTTGAAGAAAAGAACGATACAACATCATCAGCTGAAATAGATGAGGACAAAGAGTGATCAGGAGAAGGAGGCAAAATAATTTTGAAACAGGTGGCTACAATGGGAAGAAAGTGAGGTGAGAACATTAGAGTAATAGTTTGGTTTAGCAAAGAGTGGGGCGGAGTCAAAGTCAGCATGAATAGAAGACAGATTGTCAAGGTCAGAGGGAGAATGGGATTTTCACCATCAGCGCTCAAAGTGGCACTGAATGCGCTGCTAGGCAAGGGAGTAGGTGGTGCCAGGATTGGAGTGGTTTGTAAGTCGGAGAAAAAGGAGTGAGAGGGTAGAAAAGGTCAAGAGTGTTGGAAATAACTGAAGAAAAGTGAGAAGCAAAAGTGTCAGCTGTGATCCAACTGCCCAAGTAAGAGCCTAACTAACAGTGGACAAGCTGTTCAGATACAGTGTTGGTTTTAGGCATCGTAGCATACAGAAACGTATGTTTCCTGGCGGTGGTAAATGTCTTAGTGCAAAAGGTACAGCTGAATCCTTGGTTGCGGGGGTCAGGAACATTGCCACAGGGGTGACCTATTTTCCCTCGCCACTCTCAGTGGTTTGCCCATCCTTACTGCATCCTACTACCATGGTTTTGTTGGATGTTGTGGTAGCTGGGGTAGCCTCTGTGCTGATAATCATATCCTTTACATGACTGTGCTGTGTGCCTGTTGGGAGAGATGTGACACTGTGTCAATTGCAAGACCAAGACCATTCTTCTGTATTACAGGCGTGCCCTCTGTAGGTGGCTGCCTGCTTCTCATGGGGCGTGGTCTATAAACATGTAAATACATGTCTAAGACTGCCTATCATGGCCAGCATGTACTAATGTTTTCTTTGGTAATCATTATTTTGAACTTAGTGTACCTGCTTGTAATAAACCGTATGTACCTTTTTGGTTGATGCTCTTTCAACTATGCATATGTCTTGACAAATTCACTTGGGTTAATGTTGCTGTTATTGCCACTGCAGTGTGTCCATGTGGTGTTAGACGACATTTAGGAATTATGGTACTCATGTTGATGTTTGCCATGATGCATGTTTTTTATTGTGTAATGTGGCCCTTACCCAATTGATATAGTGGTAGGTATGACCATGTGCTCAGTAGTTGGGCCATGTGTTGGGTCCTGCCTAAGGATGCTGACTGAATACCAAAAAGGGGCATGATGGTGCATATTGCATTAGGGATTCTAGGATCTGTAGTGGTTGGTTTGGTGAGTGAAGGAATGGTAGGTGTGGTATTGTTGACACTCGAGGTCAGTAAAGCTGTTTAGGGACTTCCCTGCTTCCCTTAGTTTTATTTTTTTTCTATCTGCCTGACAGGTTTCCTGGGCCCGCATGATATGTCCCATGGTATTGATGATGTGATCTCACCATGCACATGGCAGTTACATTTGCGGCAACATCTCTGTGGGTGTGTGGAATTATGTATGCTTGGCACAGCATGTTGGGTAGCAGGTATGCATGCACTTTCCGGGTTCATCATTGCTGCCTGCTGCAAACTGTGATTGCACTGATTCCTTCTACGCCAGCCATGTCAAGGATGATGCTGAACTTGTCCTCCCATAACCTTGGGGTCAGTGGCTACACCATGACTTTTCTAGTGGGAGCACTCTCCCTTCTTCATTGCACAAATCGTGTTGCGCAACAAAGGGAGCACACCCTGGCCCTAAGATTGTTCAATCTATTTATGTAGGTCTAGAGAGACAGTCCTGGTTACCTCGCAATGCATTAATTTAGAAATTCCATACATGAATTAATTCCCACGCTAATTGCAGCTTTTTCGTGTGAGATTTTTATTACGGTGTAGACTCGTGGTCTTTTGGTGGTCAGCCGACGCGTGCTTCCACCTCGAGGGGTCTTTATCAAAGCAAGGTATAGGTTATTTGGATGGGGGTCTTGCCCCAGGTTAGGCCCATTGGGGTTGACCTGGGGCAACAGCGAGTGCCAGCGAGATCCCTCCGATGACAACAGCCCCTACAAGACTGCAACGATAGCCTTAGACGAAACCAAGACACAAGACTGGGACCCTACAAGAATACTTCAACCCCAATGGGCCTGACCTGGTGCAACACCCTCCGCCATCGAAATAACCTATACCATACCTTGATAAAGACCCCTCGAGGTGAGAGCATATCTCGGCTGACCACCATAAGACTACGAGTCTACACCGAAAAATCAAAATATTACAGAAAAAAGCGTTATTAGCATTGGAATTAATTAATTTCTAAATTAATGCATTGTGAGGTAACCAGGACTGTCTCTCTATAACTACCTATAGGTGTGGGTTCACCTCTACCGACCTGTGACCTTGCATAGAAGAATCAGGACCACAAGACTAACAAAGAGAGCTTAGCACAGAAGTGTTCATAACTAGAGCCTGACTCCTTTCTATTCTATTTATGAAGGTCCTCTGTGTCCCAGAGCACCATGCCCATTGCCACCACATTGTCCCGTGTGTATTTCAGAGCAGATGTTGGTCATCTTCTGATGTGTGGCTTTGTGGCTTTGTGATTTTGGCAACCAAACACGTCCCCTGTATGTCTTACCACCTCATCTGTCTATATCTTGAGCTGTGCCTCCATGAACTTTGGATTCCATAGACTCATTCCAGGTATGTTGGATGTTCCTTTTCCATGTGACATGGGATTTGCCTCCTTTTACATTAGATGGGCAGAGGACACAGCTATTTCCTGGTGATTTTGATTGGATTGTGTTTTCAAAAGATGCCCGCACTGAGCTTCCCGCCGATGCGATTGCAATATTTCTGGTCAGTAATTCCGCACCATTTTGGATGTTATTACCGTTCAGAAATTACAATACTTATTTTGGCAATAATATTAATTCTGATAAGGCTTGGAGTAAAATACGGTATGGAAAAAGCTTTTGGGTGCTAATTCCATTGTACCGAATTTCCATCACTGCCAAGCATTTGACCACACTTTGGTGCACTCATATAGTGCTAATGTCAGGGTGGTAGTGCAAAGCTGTACCATGGAATTCGTGCCACCTTTGCTGACGAACTAGTAGTGAGGTCCACAATGTTTTATATGCACGTAGAAGTGGTATAAAATCAATCACCCTACCTTGCTATTCCCATCAATGACTACTTGGCGCTATATTGTGCTGCAACAAATATAGTAATGTGATTGGTTAGACATGAACAATTATGCATTAAAGTGTCTTTGCATGGAGTATTTATAACAGGTTTTCCATAAACACATTATATTTTGTGTTTTATTATAGCACGCATTTCAGGCTCTATATCGGTATTATAATCACACATGAGTGCCACAGACAGCTGTGTTCCCTTATGTAGTTCATCACACTAACCATGACGCATCCTGTGCATATCATGGCTTTCTTTCGGTTCATATTTAGTATACCTATTATCTGCAGACTGCTCGAATGTTCACAACTTTTTCATTAATTTGAAATACACCTTTATTTTGCTGACATATTTGCCAAAGAATATATAAATCCAATATTTACTTTATTAGTTTTACAAACGGGACAAGAGAAGAAATATAGAGATGAAGACAATGGCCCTCATTACGACCCTGGCGGAAAGTGACTGACCGGACCGCCACAGCGTAAATAGCGTTTCCGCCATTGCACGATGGAGCAAAGTGCGGCCCATTCCGACCCATCGGGCACGAGCACCACGGCATGGCGGAAGTGCAAAGTCCGCGATGGCGGAAATGACCCCAAAACGGCCCACACCGCCGCCGTACGGCGCCCTAGGTGCAATACCGCCACCCATCTTAGCGGACACCGCAGTGAGCGCCAACCGGAAAGTACGGTGACCGTAAATATACGGAAACGGAAGTAAAAACATGGGCCCGGAACGGGAAACAACACGCCGTACACCTATAAAACCACAAAATCCACACAACCACTAAAAACACTACCCTGAGACACATCCCAACCCGTCATCCACCCTAGTGAAACCAAGAAAAATGGGAAAAGTAGCGAAGAAAGCGTGCGACCGCAAGCGGCAGGTCCACTTCTCCCGTGAGGAACTCACCGTGCTTACAGAGACCCTCCAGGAGAATGCCGCCGCCGTCTTCTCCACGCAAATGACCAGGACGGCACTTGCGAACAAGAAGGCCATATGGGCCCTGGTGGCACAGCGGGTAAGTGCGGTGGGGACCGCACCCCGCAACCCACAGCAATGCAGAAAGCGATGGGACGACCTGCGGATACGCGTCCGTAGCATACTTTCTGCCAACCGCAACATTGCCACAGCCACCGGGGGAGGATCGGAATCACCCATCAAGTTGACCCCCTGGGAAGAAATCTGTGCCTCCACCATAGGAATGGAGAGCATAGAGGGAGTCCGAGGGATGGAGAAAGGAGTGCAGACATCCGGAGAATCCGGTAGGTGGCCCAAATAAAACCATGCCAAATCCACAATGTCCAATCATGTGAATCACATGTGTCCACATAGCGCAACAGTAACACATGGCCAGGAGAACGTCCACACACATTGGCCTGATAGCGCACTTTAAAACTCACAATAAATACATAAATAATTAAAAACCCCAAAAACACCCACTACACGTGCAGCAGGCACACCCTAACTGCAGGCTGCCAAACAACTGCACCCTCACTCCACACACAAATGAAAGCACCTCCAAGGCCCCGACCCAAATCACCCTCAGGTACCACCCCAATGCATGTGATACATTGCCATTCCAATTCCCACAGACCCATTAATAACGCTCGCCCTCCTTTACTCCACCACAGGGTCCGATCCAAACGACGAGCTTCAGGACACCCCTACCAGCACACCTGCAAAGAGGGCCAAGACCAACTGCCAAAGACCCTCCACCTCAGCTGCACGCATCAAGACACAGCAGCAGCACAAATCAAGTGGCAGCACAGAGGAGGGAACATCAACAGGCACCCCAGCAGCCTGCATGCCCACAACAGCAGCACCACAGGTCCCCCCAATGGATGCCACAGAAGGCACTGCCTCTGGTGGCAGCAGCACCATAGGTGACACCCCATTAATGGCAGCATGCTCCGACACAGAAGACGGGGATGTCGAAGTCAGATCCATCCATGACCTGTCCCAATCCCCCTGTCTGTTCCATCCCGTACACCATGAGGATACCACGCAGGGGCACCCACAAGACGACGACTGGCCATCCCCCACAAGCCCTGTGGCAGGGCAACATGAGGCGAACAGCCACTCTGTGACACCACCGCAAATGGCCATGGCCCAGCAGAGGCAACAGTCCCTCGACCAGTTAATCGTGCAACAGCAGCAACTGGCCACGCTCCTCAAGGACCATGCCGATGAATGTGGGGGCACTAAGGCAGACATAGAAACATCAACTGAGACACTTAGGGCAGAAATGGAGAGAAGTACAGAGACACTAAGGGCACAAATGGAGAGTAGCACCGAGAGCCTGAGAGTCCAAATGGAGAGAAGCACCGAGAGCCTGAGGGGGGAACTGCATGCGACGTCCAAAGACGTATGTGCCGAACTTGCCGCAGTGCGCCGTGTGCTCACTGAGATCTCACAAACCCTTAGGGACATGCATGGACGTGAGCAAGCAGATACATCATCCGTTGCAAGTTCCGTCCAGGGCAGCCCCCAACGTAGATCTGGGAGGAACCTGCGCTCCACAGGCAGGGGTGCCCCTGATACCCGCAGAGGGGGCTTGCAATAGCGACTGCCCACTGACAATGAGCATCTTTGGACACTGGTGTTCGGGGGGAGGTAGGAGGGTGGAGGGTGTGTGTTGGGCTCACTTGGGTGGCGGGTCGATAGGGTGTTCAACATGATATCACATATGCCATAAACAATGCACGATCAACCAATGAGATGTGTGGACAATGATCTTTGTGTACTAGGCCATCATAGGCGTACAGTCCATATTGTGCATGTACCAGACACACACAGTGCCACGAGTCCCGTGTCCATGTATCAGCCACCAGGCGTGAGTGCTAGAAGCATGCATCAATGAGATGCTGACGAATGTCACGGCCCTCCTGTGCCTCGCGGACTCCTTGAGGTGCTGCCACATCCCCACCCTCATCATGACCATCTTCAGGTGCTTGCAGTTCTGCGTCAGGGGGCATGGGCACATTTCTACGTACGCACATGTTGTGTAGCATGACACATGCCATCACCATCTTTGCAACCTTCTCATGGCGGTACAGGAGTGCCCCGCCAGACCTGCTGAGGCACCGGAAACGAGTCTTCAGTAGGCCGAATGCCTGTTCAATGACTACACGGGTACGTGAGTGGGCATGGTTGTAGTCCTCCTCATGCTGGTCCCGTGGGTTACGGACTGGTGTGAGGAGCCATCTCTTCAGTGGATATCCGGCATCACCTGTATGTGGACGATAAACGAATTATGTGGAATGCCATTGCTACGTACGCACCCCCCCCCCTTCCTGCCAGGTCATTGCCGCATCACATACCCCACATCATCATGCATGAAATGAGACTCACCGAGTAGCCAGGATCTGTACCCTGCGTGTCGCTCCATGTAGCGTGGTATTGTTGAGTTCCTCAAGACCATAGAATCATGGGTTGATCCAGGGAATCGGGCACAACAATTTGTAATGATCCTGTTGGAGTCACACACCATTTGTACATTCAGGGAATGAAATTGTTTTCGGTTGCGGTACTGAGCCTCCATGGCATGTGGGACGACCAATTCCACATGGGTGCAGTCGATGGCACCAAGGCAACCCGGTATGCCGCAAAGTGCATGGAATCCCACTTTTGTGTTGGTAATTTCCTGCTCCGAGCGTGGTAGAGAGATGTAGTTGTCTGCGTGCTGCAGGAGGGCATCGAGCACTTGCAATAGTGTCCGTGAGAACAGTGGCTGAGCAATGCCATGCAACTGTCCGACTGTGTGCTGGTAGGTGCCTGTGGCCAGGAAGTGGAGTACAGACACCACCTTCAGTAGGGGTGGGATGGCAGTTGGGCTATCTATCATGCTGACAAGGTCAGCCTGTGTCATGTCCACAATGGCGGCTATGGTGTCCCGGTCCAAACGGTAGAGGGTGTGGATCTGTTCATCAGTGAGGTTGAACGGATGTGCTCGGAGGCGTGGGATTGCGGGCTGCCTGCGTGGTGGTAGTGGCTGTGCTGGCGGCCCTTGCTGGCCCTGCCTTGCCCTCCTCCTCCTCCTGCGTCTCCTCCGTGCGGCCGGTTGTAGTTGGTGTTCGTCTTCTTCTTGGAGTTGGAGTACTTGCAGTGCTATCAGGTCCCCCAGGGCCAACATCGCGAGTCCTGCCGGTAGCATTTCGGAGTGGGTGTGGTTGTGGGAGGAGACTGGGTGTGCTATTTATGTGTTTTCAGGCTGTATGGCCTCCACCTGTGGTGATTCATTCCACCTGTGCAAGCTGCTCTCCCCTTTGGGCGAGCACGTCCCGCACACAACGCTGCAATTCGAGGGATGGCATCTTGCTATTACAATCATGTATTTGTACCCGATGGCCGTGTAACATTGGTTGATATGTTCATTCGGCTATGGTGCCATTGTTTCACATACTATCTTAGCAGTCGCGAACAGACTTGTGAAGGGTCATTGGAACGTAGTACTCGAGTAACGGTGGACCCTCATGCATCACTGTACCGAGTTGCAACGACGGGCGGGGCGTCCCATTTGTGAGTGAAGGCAGTTGCCATTTTCACACACTGCCGCACTAGATGGATTAATTTGTGATTTCAAGCGGCCACAGATGCCTTTTCGACGTGATGTTGCAAATGAGGAATTCGAAGGGCGGCGCTTTCGGTTATCAGCTAGCGGCGAGGAGATGCCCACAGGTCTGACTGCAAATATAACGTTCTATTGTTCAATGTCCTTGGGACAGGGGCCATGGCGAGGATGCAATTATTGATATGAATAGTTTGGGATGCGCAATAGCGAAGTGGACGATGAGGCCGGACGTTCCCAAATACATGTTACTTCACAACACTGGAATTACGGGCTGGGGCACAGTGGATTTTGCAGGCTGCATAACGCACAGACTCAATGGAATTCTCACATGTTATGTGAGTATGGAAACAGGCGTTATCATTACGGGATGAGGGAATGATGAATGGATGCATGGACAGATGATTTGATACAGTGTTTGCCATGTACAGGGCTTCTTGGAATCTGTCCGCCTCCCCTGCGCTACGTGATGCAGGGCTGCCATAGTGGGACCATCGTCTATCTGGCCTTGTTGAGCCCTCCCTGTCTCGACGCTCCTTCAGACACTTGTGTCCATGCACGTTACCAATCCCATCTGATGGATTCTGTTTTCACAGACGCATGCACAGGTACACTCGTTTGTGATGGTGTTTTCACCTCGATATAGATAGTTATGAGTCGCAAGTGGTTTTTGGGTGGTGATGATCCTTTGGAGTGGGCTAGCATGCATATGGCTGTGGATTTAGTGTGATCATTGAAGTGAGTTGTTCGAATGTAGTTCTGATGGCCATTCTATTCTTTTTCTTTTCTTTTGGTTGACAGGTATCTCCTCCCCTTTTGCCACTGCCATCTGTATGCCACTCCTGCAGATGGCTTTTACTCCCGACACCTGCTGCTTCGTTTTAATCAGTGGAGCAGCATTACGATCTTATGGGACGATCGCCAATGGGCCACATGCCCTTACGCAGTACTAGTGGCTCGGAGCAACATTTCGGCCTTTCAGCTGGACTAGTGCCTCCCCATTGGGACGGCCCTGCGGTTCTGTGCGCTTCCATGTTGCCTTTTCGTACGAGAATGTGGCCCTGTGTACCATGAAGGAACAGGGCGTCACACAAGAAGTAGCTGGTCATTTCTTGCGGATGCAGCCCACAATGGTAAAATGTGTTTTGGAGTTCATGGCCTAATGGCTGTATGGGCTTGGTGAATTTGTTGTGCATTAAATTTCTATTCTGATATGGGCCGTGTAGCGTTCTTCTTTGCAAGTGATGTGGCATATTCCTATTTGGGGAGCAATGTATTGTGAGGAGATCTGCATTGGGTTCCAGCTTCGGAGTATAGTTGCGTGGTACTGTGCTGGGCGCGTTTGCCTACGAAGCCCAGTGAGGTCAAGGATGAGGGCTGCCAATATGACTGTTTGAATGATGTCATGCTCAGGGGCGGGGGATTAGGTTTTGTGTAACAGATGCCGGTCAGCCAGGTGGACTGGTGGAATGATGTGATTTTCGGAATATTGCTGGTCACAGGTGCCTGTGTTTGCGTGCGTTTCTTGGTGGGAGACTGAGGTCATGTCCATTGGAATGGCTTCTGTATTCGTGCCATCTGTGCCCTGCAGCTCCCATTGGCCCCTCTTGAGATTCTTTTGTTCGTTGGCATGCATGGGTGACTTGTACATTTCACTGGTTGCATTGTGACTTCATTGCACCTACGGGGAGTTGTACATTGTGGCCAGGGAGCGGTGTACAGGCACTCAGTGGGGCCGTTTACGGTTGATTCGCGATGCCGTACTTCTCACCATGGCGGAATGGTACTTTCCGCCGTGCTTGATGGCGTTAGGTACATGTCCGCTAGGGTCGGAATTCGCGTACCGTTGCGCCATGGTGGTATTTACGGTTTGGCATGGCGCGCGCGCGCGTACTTGGTGCAGTTAGCGTTGGCGTTCACTACGGTGTCGCTAATGGCATCGTACTTTGCGGTGACGGGTCATAGTCGCACCGAGCGCTATTCGATGGCGGTATTGCATTTCCGCCATCGTTTTTCGATTTCCGCCAGGGTCGTAATGAGGGCCAATATGTTTCTGCACATGAAACAAAAATCAAGTGTGTTTTCACTTAGTTTTATTACAGTCTAAGAAAATGTAAACGGTTTGCATTCTAGAAAATCGATTTTGATTATTGGGCAAAAATCCCAATGACGTTGGTGGCTGTCATTGGAATTGATATTGATCCGCACAAAATCAGTTATTCTGGCTTCTGCGTACAGTGGGCGCACTCTCCCTTCATAAACAAAAACGTTTCCGTAAAATGCCCCCTCTACTTTTTTTTGGTTAACTTTTTAGGGTATTCTTCAACTCGCATCTTTTTTTTTTGTTTTCTTTTTTGAAAGAGCTAGTTTTGTGCATGGTAATGTTTTTACTGTCGGAATTAACAACGAAGCCTGGACGAACTTCCCCAATCAAGAGCTACACGTTTTCATTGGTCTAAAATCCAAATGTTTAGTGACTTTCAAACAAGTCCCCCTGTACTTCCTATGCTCAACTTCGCCCCTTTCCCCATTCCTCTGCATGTCCTCCGACCCCAAGAGTACTACAAGAGGACCAACAATAGACTTTTTTAATATGCCCCCTGTCTTACTGGGCCCTGACATGCAAGCCAATTCACCAACATGGAACGGGTGTGGAGTGGAAGTGAGATTAGCACTTGGCATCATAAGATGACGCTGCATGACCTTTAACGGGTATGGTGTCACATACAGTTAGGTCACATCCCCTTTGACCTTGATGAGATCCCATGAAGTGACATCATTGATATGGAAAAGAAAGACAACGCCAGGCTCATTCTCAGCATCGCACGAGTTACTAGGGGGGGACTGCCCACATGTTCCCTTGCTTTAAGCAGTTTCCTCTGTGCAATTGTGCAATGCACAGAAGTCTGGGGAGACACGGTTTCCGTCTATGTTAACACTTCACAGTGTTTATAGTTTATGCAAATGTGCATGGTGGGAGGCATATAGATGGATTCCTATGGAATCTGCCAGCTTTTAAACAGGGCCAAACAATGGGAATCCAGATCACCTCTGCCCCACCGGCAACGTGCGCATGAAGGCGGTATCGGGTTGGCAGATTCGCAAATTAGGATCGTTGCCCCACCACGCAAACCCGTAAAACCATCTGCAATTATGACATGTTTACTACATACTTCATTTCAAATGCCCCCTTGCAGGAAATTAATAAACAAAACACATAGTGACGGAAGCAGACGACACACTGTTTCAGTAGGTTGCTGCCTTAATATTCCGTAGGTGCAGCAAAGAAATGTGGGGGACACACCACAAAGAATGATAAACCAGGTTCTCTGCACATACCAGTACATCCTCACATGACATGAATGACATCGTTTTTAAAGTTATAGCTTTACATAGCAGGTATAGCCATCATATGTGAGGTAGAGCCACGTGTGCCAAAGTGCTGCCACCTTTGTCAAGTGCACTCTTAGATGCCCAAGCTCTGCCATTATATTCCTGATAAAGCCACCTATGTCAGCTATAGTTGTAAAAGGAAAGGTACAGACTTGCATGTACAGGTGCCACTGCCAAGAACCCATGCAGGCCTCAAACAACCAGTAATGCTGTCTTATGGTAGTACTGCTCATACAGGGCTGTAGTGCTTCTTTCTGTTATTCAAGAAGCCACTATCGAATAGCCTATTTGACCCTCCAGCGATACTAACTGCCCCTGTAATGATGGGCTTTTCCTAGACTGAGATGAATGCCTCCTGTCTAGGGTGATGGGACAGATGAAGAGACCGACCCTCCTTAGGCTATAGCTGAACAAACATGAAAAACAATATTCTCGAAAAATAACTACTTTTTCGGTTAATGTTAAAAAATCCCGAAATAGGAACAAGTAGTGCCCGGATTACGAGTCTAAGTAGTAGACAAACAGTCTGTTTCTACTCCTGCTTTTTAACTCAAGAGTGAATTTAAAAAATCTTCGTTGTTGCAATAAAGGTGACAAATTATTGGATGGACATCCCATTTTATATCTGGTCGACCGGTTTCAGTGGGTTATATGATTTCAATCACTTTCTGCAGGATCTTAAAAGTGAGTAACATTGATTCATTTGAGAATACCACCCAGTTGTCATAATTTCAGGTTTTGGGCCATCTATTCTCATATTCTTCCATGTCAGCAGAGCACTGGCTTTCTCTGGGGTCCTATTTTGTAACCCGCAGAGGTCTCCAGGATATAATTCATCCAGGCATTCACAATGCCAGCCACCTGTTCTTTTTCCCTGTTATTGCCAACATGGTAGGAACGTCTGTCCACAAAAACTGTGGCTATCCCGTGGAGAGTGTGATCTTCATAGACCTTGTCTAAGAAAGTTAGCAATGCCTCTATATTGTCTCTGGTGCTTAGACATGTGT
The DNA here is from genome assembly GCF_040938575.1 of Ambystoma mexicanum. Taxonomy (NCBI): domain Eukaryota; kingdom Metazoa; phylum Chordata; class Amphibia; order Caudata; family Ambystomatidae; genus Ambystoma; species Ambystoma mexicanum. The sequence continues at coordinate 446,957,363 of NC_090925.1, read as the reverse complement.
CCTCGAGACAGTTTTTTTTTAGCACAATCATGCAACTTTGTTGACCTTGTCATGCCTTTGACACAATACCATTGCTAGGCAGGTATCTGAAAAAATGTCTCCAAGCAGAACTCCTTATTCTTAATGGAGTAATACAAACAAGGCGCTTGAGAAAGGCTTCTTTTCAATTGTTTAACTGGCACTGATTGTTCAAGACCAGACTCCCACTTGACTCCGGCCTATAATAAATGGACCATGGGTCGAGTGACCCATGCATAGTCTTCAATTAACTTTTGACTTTAATTAGAGAGTCCAAGAAGGCTTCCCCATTCTCTCAGATTAGCAGGGTCTTTTCATTTCAGTTGTGTTTCCACTTTCTTCACCTGCGGTTTGACACCATCAGGGTTTTATTCGTGCACTAAGATTTTCACTCATGTCTTACAGCATTGTACCTTCTGAAAGGACAGTTTTACGCAGGCTTTCTTCAACTGGGCCAGAAGATAGTGAATCTCTGTGATGTGCACTTCCTCAGTTGGGCTCATTATCAATACATCATCTACAATGGCCAGGTTTCCCCTTTTGCCCAAATGGGTATGGCCTTATGCAGGAAGATATTGAACTTATTTCCTGAGTTTATATAGCCAACGAGTTTTTGGGTGTTTATTGCTGCCCTCCAAAGGTAAAGGTAAGCTTGTATTGGTCTTCCCTACACACAGGTATCGTCCATTAACCGTTGGTCAAATCAATGGTTGTGTACACTTTTGACCCTTGGATCTGGGTCAGCCCCTGATCGATGTAGGGAAGTGGCCATCTAGATATGTGGACCCATTTGTTTAACCCTCTAAGGTCTGCAGTTAATCTCCATTGCCCATTTGGTTTTAATATCCCCAGGACCAGGTTATTAAAGGTACTGTTGATGGGACAAATTATCCCACAGGATTCTGAATTCTTAATTATCTATGTGAGTGACTGCATGGACGTGAGATGTAAAAAATATTGTTTAATGAATACTGGAGCAATTTCTGGGTCTGTGGTTAAGGTGGTTGAATAGATAGAGGTACGTCCAGCGTCATATGCATCTACTGAAAAGATATCCTGAAAGTCCAGGAACACCTATTTCTGCTTCTGTGTTTTCTCCTCAGTCCCACAGGCATCAGTGAGATTGATCCATTCCTCGACCATCTGCTTGAAACCTCTAAAGATCTCAGGTGGGCAATTTCAGCGGTATCCTCCAGTTGGGTGGAGAAATCTCTTTTTATGGTGTTCAACTGGGCGTAAGGTTCCATAAATATGAGGTAGATGTTGTTAACTCTTAATACCACCCAGTCCTGCTTGATGCTACTGGTTATCTCTTTACCCAATAAGGATATAAAGAGTACACCAATAAATTCCCCCAATGGCAGGTAAAGAGTTTTTCTGAAGGAATACCGTCACTGATGTTTGAACAGTAGTGAGTAATTGGCCAAATTATATCATTATCCAAACCAATGGAATAGTGCTGGGCATAAACCACCATTCCAACAGTGGTGTGCATGCCTTAAGTGATACTTTGAGAGTCACTGTTATCCATTAATATTCAAATGGTAGTGTATTCTAGATCCACTAAAGGGGTTGAATGTAAATATAAAGCTTTGAGTTGGAGGTAAGAGTTCATGTTTATATTGGTGTCCTTATATTTGAGGTTCTATCCTCGCTTAATTTTGAGGGGAATGGTGAATTTCTGTACCTCTCCTCGGAATTTGACCCCTTCTCCCACCTAAACTTCAGCTGCATAAGGCAGCGATTGAGCTGACCAGAATAATCTTTTGGGATTGTCAGAGCTTGTGGGGTTTCCCCCCAGTTGTGACCATAATTAGCTGTTGATCAAATCTAGACTAATTGTGAACCGATTTAGAAAGTCACAAGGGACATCTCTAATGACCCAACAATTGTGTTCTATAATTTTGTTGCTAATGGAAATGTTTAGCATACACCTGCTAGGCACGAAATGTCTAAAATGTGGTGTTTCCAGAATCACTTCCCATTTATCAATCAATTTAAGAGTTTCCATGATAATGCTTTGCCAATCAAGCTCTGTGCATTATTCAGGCATACTTGGAGAGTATTCGCTCCTCCCCCTCCTTTATCTGAATCGGGAAAGACAAGTGTTCACCCAATTTATGAATCTCGGTCAGAGTTTGTGCTGTGTGTTCATTTTCCTCTTTCAAGGGATTCTATGTTTCTTCAAATGTTTGACTAGTGTAACGTTTCAGAGTGTTCCTTCCAGTGTGGAGAGAAATTTCAAAAGATCGGTACACCGGCAAATAAGATGGCAGGTGCCATTTAGACTCACATAGTCGGTACTTTTCTTGAGTTTGATGGGCCGATTAGTCTGGGTCCAGAGGGCCTGGTTCACGCAGTTAATCAGAGGCGATAACATCTGAAGGAAATCATTCCCCTTTGGAGTCACAATTATCACTGGGCGATTTAAACAATGCCGCCCAATTATTTTTTTCAGATTCACAGTCCTTTTGTGGGAAATATCATTCCCATCAACATTTTTGAGTTGTCTAGGAAGAGGTATGAGGGCAATCTGGTGGTTCTCCCCCTTCCTAAATTCAATTGTAAAAAACATATTTTTGGACTGAAGAGTAAGTTGGGATCCATTATCCACCAGGGCAGGTGATAAAATGTGCCCGCTTTTCCTCAAGAGTACAAAGAAAGTGTGAGGTATTTACCAGCTTGGTGGTCAGTTGCCTAATATTGAACTCTGTCACTGTGTAATTCTGGGTGATTTTAAGTGTCAGAGATTAGGAATCTTTAGGATTCCTAATCCTACGACAGAAAGAAACGACATTTTGAAATCCTGTGTGTGGAAATTCCCTTTCTAGCCAGATACTGATCTGTCCCTGGGCATTTGAAGACAGTTCTCTGAATCAGTTTGTGGGGAGGATAATGCTACAGTCTCTGTATAATCTGGCTTGCACAGTTGGGGTCTAGGAATTTCTTGATCTGGGTCAGTGCTTTCTTTCAGTCATTTACCACCCAGGGCATCAGACCCGGGTGTTGAGCTGTTCTGAAAAGCATAGTTAGGTTAAGGTTTCGACTAAGCCCTCAGCATGCACCCAAGTCATCGGTCAATTGTTGGACCTGTCGCTCCAGCTGTGTAACTTGCTCTGGGTTGTAGGGAGGTCTCTGCTAATACCTGCTCCCTAAAATGGTAATTGTCCCTTCCAGTGAAGTAGCTCATGTTTTGTAAATGTACCCCATACTTTTCTGTTCAGATTTTCTCTTCTCTTTGGCTTAGGGATCACTTGTCCTGGAACCAGGGAGAAGGCGGAGTAGTATTTTGGAAGTTAGGATTTTAAAGGTACCTGTTTGAAAAATGTAGCTTGGGAGTGGAAGTGGTGCTTCTCTCCTGTAAGAAATTTGGAGGGAAGTTTCCCAGGTAAGTAATTGCCTGTTTTGACCCCCCTTTGTGACGGGAGAGTGTACACATGCACCAGGATCAATTTGGTACCCTTGCATTGAGGACTTACAGAGGTGGCATGGTTCTAGGGGTCATTTTGCTGATACCATGCGTGGCTACCATTCGATTGGTCCTGGGCAGAGTGTCTACTTTGCCTCTCATTTTACTTATCAGCTGGAGGAGTATTTGGGGGACCATTGGCTGCAGGTCCAAAGGAAGGGTAGTTTGAACCTCTGCCACCTTTGCAGTGGCAGGTGTGGAAGACAGCCTTGTTGTTTCAAGGTTGTGTTTACTGTCAGTGGGTCTGTAGACCTCATATATGTTGGTGGCTAGTTGGGTAATTATATATTTGCGAAGAGCGTGGAAATACGTGGTCACAAATTCCCTGCTATGCGTAATCACCTGCCTGGAAGTCTGTGCAAATGCACATTTTAATTCTACTGCAAACTCTATAGATGCCTGATCTTCCACACATTATAAACTGTATGCAGTCTTGCATGACTCTTGTGGATTCCTCTGAGTGGAGAAGTGTTTTAAAATGGCTGCCTTGTAGGTGGACCATTTGCAATGATCCTGGTCTTCCAGTCCTGCAAAGAAACTGACATATTCTGGGACAAGAATGTCCATTTCACAACCCCCTTGCAACTGACATTATTTTTGACTTAAAATGATGTTCATTGGTTCATAAAGTTCTAAATGCTCCCACACCGAATACTGATTGGGTCTTTACCAAAACGGTTTGTTTGTTTGGTATTTCATTTCTGCCTCTCGACCGGAGTCCATTCACCCTCAGAATCAGTGATGCTATTGGTACTCCATTCCCTGTCTTCTAGGCCCTCTTTATCTCGCTGAGATTGACAACGTCTTTCAGAATCATGGATTTTGACCCATTTTGCCTGTTTCACTGTGAACTCTCAGAGTTAGTTTTCCTGTTGTCACTTTATGGTGGGTTGAACACAGTCTCTTCTCCAGACTGTGACCAATGGGTACTAAACGACCTTCCAAGAAGTCCAGGTAGTCTGGGGAAATCGACCAATTAATCTGAATATGTGGAGGTTTTTAAAATGGCCTTGCATGGATGAAGGTTTGTTTTTTTTGTTTTCAGCGAAGTGGACTACCTGTTCTCTTTGCAATAACAATTTATGTAAATCCAACTCTCTGATTTTCTCATCATATGAGTTTTCAGGGTCAGAAGTACTCACATGACTATTTTTATCCCCCATGACACACTGGTCCAGCCACCTTCACTTTGGTTTGTTAGAGGTGAATATTCATTAATGTCAGATAAGCATTGGCCTTCCTGATCAGGTTGGCTAGGGATAGGTGGTGCCACCTGCCTCAAGTTTCCCTCATCTCTATATGTGGCATTCATGAGGTCAGTTTCAGTCTGCACATGAGAGTTTGATAAGGTAACGGGCATGATGTTATTTATGGTAGAAGCATTTCCCCTGGCCATTGGGCCCTATCCGTTGCCCCTATTAGTCAGGGTGTCTCAATACCTGCTCATATTTTCATTTTTCAGTATTTAATTTCTCACCGGTGTTTCTGCTTGCCAGGATTTCCTATCTATATTCAAAGAAATGTACTTTTAACTCTGATACTGAGGAGTGGCTGGCTTCAAGCACACTGTTCTGAGCCACTGATCAATTCCTCACTGTCTGAACCTCTTCCTGAAGGATTTCATGTTCCCTTTGAGATTGTTGTGCTATGCACACCTGTTCAGAGCACTTTTCTTTTAAACTAACAAGCTCTCTATTCTAAGTGTCTCTACTCTGTGCTGTCTGTAATAGGCCAGCCCCTGCCTGTCTCAAACACTCCCTAAGTGTTATGTTCAATAACCACCAGATAATCTGTAGTGTGTCCCAAAGAAGTCGTTTATTTAAGTTTGTAGGACGACCCCCGGGAGGGACTCAACAACCGTCCACAGCAGCCTTCTTCCTTCCTCCCCGTCCCTGGAACCTGGAACCTCCTCAGTTGAGGATCCACGTTCCAGACACACAGACGAACGATGACATAGTAACATTATGATTATACAGTGAACCTGGGCGGCATGTCTCCATAAGAGTATGTGACATTACCAATTGATTCTCATTTAACATATCTTATACATATCCTAACACCTCCTTCCTTTCCTTGAACTAACAATTTAAAACAATGCCTAACATTTTTGCATGAAACATATATGTATAGAATACAACGTGAAATAAAATGGAACTCTGAATAAGTGACTTATCATGACTTGTTATGATGGTATTATACAGATCTACAATGTACTAAAGGTGATATCCTTAACCCTCTTCTGCAAGTCCATCACTCCCTTCCATTGACGAACTTGGCAATTGCTACTCTCTCCTTGTTCCAGATACCTCCACCTCTGACCAGTACTGAGGAGCCTAAATCTTTCACCACTTGTTTGGGTTCGGAATATAAAGATGCTCCTTTACGAACTTTAGTAGGCAGTTTTATCTTGATCCAATCACCCTCATTAATCTTCAATTCCCTACAACAATTTCTCTGATCATATCGTTCCTTGGATTTAACTCCTGCTTCAAACATTCTACTCCTCACTGTTTTCAAATCCACGCCAACCATCTTAGATTTTCCCATCCACCCTGGGCATAAATGTGAATTAGGTTTCCTACCTCTCAAAATCTCTAAGGGTGTTAATCCTGTAACACTATGAGGCGTTATTCTATACTGGAATGTCCTTTCCATCGCTGTCCTAAACCAATCCCCACCAGTTGCTACAGCAATTCTAATGGCTTCTATCAATGTCCTATTGAAGCGTTCTACGCAACCGTTACTTTGGGGATGATAGAGAGAGGTGTTTACTTGTTCAATTCCATTCCTATCCAAAAATTCTCTAAATTCCTTGGACACTAGTTGAGAGCCGTTATCCGACAAGCATTTTCTGGGAAAACCCTCTCTCCAAAATAGTTGCTCTAAAAATTTCGTAACACTGCTGCTGGAAATATCTCTAAGTAGACATATCTCAGGCCATTTGGACAATAAATCTATGACCACCAGCAAATAGCTATCTCTGGTCCCTCCAATGTTAAATGGCCCCAAAAGATCCAACGCAATCTCATCCCACGGTACACGTGGACTTTCTCTAATAACCATGGGTACTTTTTGTACACTCAATCCCTTGTTTCCCTCAAGACACTCTGGACACTCCTTAACTTGCTCTTCAATATCTTTATCAATTCCCGGCCACCAGAACTCAGATCTTATTAAACCTTTGGTCCTAGCTAAACCTAAATGCCCATCATGGGCTAGTCCAATTACCTGTTTCCTCATACCCTGAGGAACTATCATCTGATGCCCTCTATGTAGATATTTGTCATGGATCCATAAATCCCCTTTCACTCTGGCAAATCCACCCATGTCACCTTTGTAGTTCATTATTCTGTTCTCTTTAACCAATGTTAGCGCTTTCTGGTAAATTAAATCTTCACTACTAGCCCTATCCCAATCATCTTTCTTCAAGGAATCATGTACTTGGAAAATCTCAAAGGTTTCTTCCTGATTTGATTGGTCTATACTGATGTGGCCTTCTCTATGAACAGACCTTGATAAGGCATCCGCCACCACATTGACTTCACCACTAATGTGAATCATGGTAAATTGCAAACCTTGAAGAGCTGTGACCCACTTCATAATGCGTCTCGATACTCCTTCCAGCCCACCTTTGGTAAAAATACCAACCAATGGTTTATGATCGGTACAGATCGCAAATTCCCTTCCCCACAGGAACCTTTTGAACTTTTCAACTCCCCAGATGCAAGCAAGAGCTTCTTTCTCAACCACAGAGTATCTAGTTTCAGGATCTTTAAGTGACCTTGAGGCAAATGCTACAGTGTGCAGACCTTCTGAATCTTCTTGCATAAGAACCGCACCTATGCCATAATCACTAGCATCTACAAAAAGTAATGTGCGTTTCCCTTCTTCAAATGTCTTTAGAATTGGAGCATTGATTATGGAATTTTTTATCATTTCAAACTCCTTCTTACAGTCATCACTCCATTTAAATATCACACCTTTGCAAGTAAGCCTTCTCATATGTCTTGACATGTCTGACAGATCCTTAATGAATTTGCCATAGAATTCAATTAGCCCTAAAAACGACAACACTTCTGCTTTTGATTTGGGATCTTCCATCTTCTTTATGGCTTCAATAGCCTCCTCTTTGGGTTTGACTCCCTCAGCTGTGATCTCATGACCTAAATAAACAACTTTACTTGCTCTAAATGTACACTACTAAGCTGTGGTACGATTGATTTAATTGACTTATCCCTCAAACACACACGTATTCTAGCTGTATTATTTGTAACTCACCAGCGATGTTATAGTATATGAAACTGTCCGCCGTCTGTCCGTTTTGCGAGGCTCGCAAGGTCCGTTGGAGCGTGCAGGGTCGCCCGGCGTCCGGCTGGTTACCAACCACTGCAAGCCGACTCACAATGCGGCGATGAGTATTTCGTTGTGCCGAAAATAATCTTGCTTTGTTTACGTATGGCTAACACGCCGTTAGTGTACTCTCCTATACTGCGTTTTGACGTGTCAAACGCAGTGCTCGTCACGCCGTAAGGTCCGCTTTTCATTCGCTGGCTTGGAGCTGGTAGAAACAATTCTGCTAAATCAGTCACGTCACTGGGTCCTGCATTGGAACGTCAACAGTGCGTATAGAATCGAGTAGCAGAGCCACGTTGGGATACGCGTGCAGGTATTTCAGCTTCAGACATAAACACTGCGCGCGCTGGTTTCTTTTCCACCGCTCCTCAGAAAATATTATATTCAACGTGAAGGATATAATTACTGCCGGTACCTGTATTCCAAACAGTTCTCTTCATGTGGCTCTCGAGCATATGTCAATGCATGGCCGCTCACTGTTAATTTATGATCCGTGGCCTTGCTCTCTAGGATCGTGCCGGGGGTCGCCTGAAAAAAATCCTTTATCCTCGTCGCCAGCTGTTATGTTCAATAACCACCAGATAATCTGTAGTGTGTCCCAAAGAAGTCGTTTATTTAAGTTTGTAGGACGACCCCCGGGAGGGACTCAACAACCGTCCACAGCAGCCTTCTTCCTTCCTCCCCGTCCCTGGAACCTGGAACCTCCTCAGTTGAGGATCCACGTTCCAGACACACAGACGAACTATGACATAGTAACATTATGATTATACAGTGAACCTGGGCGGCATGTCTCCATAAGAGTATGTGACATTACCAATTGATTCTCATTTAACATATCGTATACATATCCTAACACTAAGCTCTATATTTTCTTCCCTGATTCTGGTCAGCTCATGAAAATCAGTCTGACCCTTCAGAATATTTCAATCCTGAAGCATTTCATCAACCTCCTGTTATGAGTCAATCTTTTTTATGATGAACTGACTGTTTTCATGTTTTAGTTAATTTATGGACTTTTTATATGCCACAATCTCGTCCAACAATGCACTATTGTAATTAGTTTTATCATTTAATTTATGTTGCACTCTGCTCAACTTCTTTATTGTGTTTTTTAACATTGCACATGAACCAACACTAAGACAAACAAACAAAAGGCACTCATTGTGGGAAGTCTCTCATGTTTTCAAAGTCGTGGCGCCCATATGGTTCACTACCAATCATTTTTGGGTGTTTATTCTGGGTGTATGGGCCCGTGCCCATGCCTATGAACTAATGTCAGGGTGGTACTTATAAATGATTAGTCATCATTATCAGGGATCTCCCCTTGGTCATTCAAGTTTGCACCGACGCTATTTGGCCTTTCTGGGTCGTCATTTGCACTGCTTACCCTGGATCCCAGCACATCCTGCATGAGTGTGTTCCAAACCAATAGCTTACCGCTGCTTTCTCTGAAGCCTCTCTGTACTGCACTGGTCCACACCACTGTCTCTGCTAATACCTAGCGTTGCAAGTCGACCCACCATGTTTCTATTCTGGGCCCTGGGGCTGTCTTCCATGCCATGGCAATCCGGTGTTTCGCTAAGATACACATCAAGTGCTTCGGCTTGGCTATATGTGTACTTTGTCTGTCACCTCTCGGGAAGAGGCCCAGCAAGTAGCTTTCTGGTGTCCATTGTTGCATATGTACCCCACCCCTGGCGGCCCAAGATTGAATGTCTTCCCAGAATGTTTGTATCACCAAGCACGCCCAAAACACATGGAGCATATCTACATTTTAAGCAGGACATCTGGGGCAGGTGTGGGTGTCTTTGTTCCCCATTTTGGACAGTCTTTTCAGGGTAAGGTACGCTCTCTGGCTCACATAGAACTGTATGTGCTTGAATCTTGTGTTTCTTGAGACCGTCTTTACATATGTTAGGACCCTCAACCATTCCTGGTCCGTAAAACGCTTCTAGAGTTCCAACTCTCATTGGTCCCGCACCTGTAGGTTCTTATTGTTATTAGTTTCATGAGCTGTTCATACAGTCTTGATGTTGTGTGTCCACCTTCGGAGATGTCGTACCACTGATCTAGATCTAGTGGTTGTTTGTCCTCCTCGGTGAGGTCTAGCCACCTCTTTTTGATGGTCTGAACCATGCTGTTGTGCAGCATGAACTGCCCTTTGTGCATTCCATTGTCTTCCACGAGGGTGTTGAACTCCACCCATTTTCCCTCCCTCCACAGGTCTCCGATCTGTGCCATTCCTTTGTCTTCCCAGTGTGTCCTATACGCAGCCAGAGCCTCTGGTCTTGTGCTCACCCTTCCCGCCAGCAGGATCTGGAGGGAGCATGGGTCTGGGGTGTCTTGGATCTTCCACACCCTTTTCCATAGCACTAGCTCCAATGTGAGCAGCGCGGGCAGTCCTTTGGTCATGGGTCTCCTCATCCAGATGAGTTCACACAGGTAGTAATTCTGCAGTGCCAGCTGAAATAATAGTGAGTCTATGGATTGGTCATTTTCCAGCCATTGGAACATGAATTGCAGTTATCCTTCAAGATAGTATCTCTTGTAGTCCAGCACATCATTCCCCTGGACAGAGAATTCCTTTGTAAAGCATGTAGAGCCAGTCTGTTCCGTCCCCAACACAGGAATTCTTGCGCTATCGTGTTCAACTTCTTAGAAAATGTACTCTATATATTGTAGGGTATATTTGTGAAATAGTACAGGAGGTGCGGAAGGACCATCATCTTCAACAGGGCTGCTCTCCCGATCATCCCCAGTGGCAGCGTCTTCCAGAACTCCATGGACTTCATTGTTCTATCCAGAGTCTTTTGCATGTTGGCAACGTGTGCGTGAGCAGGGTCATTATGTACATCTATATCCAAATATCGGAAGTTGTATAGCGCACACTTGAGACCCAGGTGTGGTAATTGCTCTATGGGGACATGCCTGACACCTGCAAGGGGATACATGATGGATTTTGCCTTATTTATGGAGATGCCCGATAGTTTGGTATCTGCGTCTATTGCCTTCAGCAATTCTGGAAGGTTTTCTCAGGAGTTTGTGACAAACAAGAGCATATCGTCTGCATATAATGACACTAGGTGTGTGACATTGTTTATGCATATCCCTGTGTCTGCGTATGCTGCACACAGGAAGATGGCTAAGGGTTCCAAGGCCAATATATATATAGCATTGGGGATAACGGGCAGCCCTGTTCCGTGCCCTGGTATATCCTCCATACTTCCGAGATATGCCTTCCTGTCATAACTCTGGCCCTGGGGTCTCTGTAGAGTAACCTGATCCATCTGAGACAGCCCTCGCCAACACCAAAGTGGGTCAACACTCTAAGGAGCCAGTTCCAATTGACAGGGTTGAAGGCCTTCACCGAGTCCAGAGACGCTATTGTACATTCGCACTGTTTTCCATTGGTTTGATCCACCGTATGATGCATCTGCGCAAGTTCCACGTGGTGTTTCGTCCCTGGACATATCCCGTTTGGTCTGGTTGGACCAACGTGTGTATAACTCTCTTGAGTTTGTTGGCTAGGGTCACTGTTTGGATTTTACAGTCTTGATTTATCAACAATATGGGCCTATATAAGCCAGAGTCTAGAGGGGGTTTACCCAGTTTCAGGATATGTATTATTAGGCTTATCTGCATGGTATCTGGCAGCTGGCCTATTTCAAAAACTTCTTGATAGTCCTCCAGCAATTTTGCAGCCAAAGTGGACTTATGCACCTTGTAGAATTCCCCAGGTATCCCACTTGGTCCTGGATTCTTAGACGTAGGGAGGCTGTCTATTACTGCTTCTTTTTCTTCTGCCGTTAAGGGGGCCTCTAGCGTCTGTGCTTGTTCAGCATTTGGCTTAGGCAGATCAATTTGTTCCAGGGCATCTGTGATGTCTGAGTCATCTGTCTCGCAAGTGTGCGAGAATAGAGTCTCATAGATTCATGAGAAGATATGGTTTATTCCTTCCTGGGTTCTGACCTCTTCCCCCACATTATTTGTAATCACATTGATCGGGGCTTTCTTAATTTCCTGTTTGATGAGCCCAGCCAGGAGCCTCACCAGTTTATCCCTTCAGCACATAGTCTTTGCGTATATTTTGTCTAATTTAGATTCCCCAGTTTCTCCCGATTGCCTTACACTGTATTCTGAGAGACACTAATTTGGGTGGTTCCTCTCCCAGTGACCCCACTTACGATTCCATCCTCTCTATTCTCTGTTAGATCTCCCCAAGCTCAGTCAGGACCCTTCCTTTAAGTCCTGCTGTTTTCCCAATCGCGGTACCCCATATTACCACCGTAAAGGCATCCCACACAGTTGATAATGTGTCTACGCTACCTATGTTGAGTCTAAATTAATCTTCTAGCGTGTCTTGGAGATGCTAAGGGACATCTCCCTCCAGGAGTGTCTCTGCACTCAGTCTCCAGGTTGGTATTGGGGCCTTGCTGTTCGCGTACGCCCAGGTTGCTATCACAGGGGTGTGATCTGAAAGTTGGCATGCTCTATGGTACACGCTGGTGAATTCCCTTAGTGTCTCGCTGCCGGTCAAGAGGTAATCTATGCATGTGAACGTACCATGTGGGGCGCTATAATAAGTGTATCCACCCTTTTTGCTGTATAGGTTTCTCCAGGCATCCTCCGATTTCAGCTGTTCAGTATTTTTCGGAGTGCTTTCGCCAGCAGGGCTGGCTTCCTGTATTTGTCATCTGAGCGGTCCAGGAGGGGGTCCAATGCGCAGTTGAAATCACCAATCCAAATGAATGCAGCCTCCCGGTATGAGGCCAGTCATGGTGCAAGTGCCTGAAAGAACTTTGTAGCGTCCTGGTTCGGGGCATATGTGTTGACCAGGCACACCTCCTTATTCTCAAGCATCTCATGCACCAGCACCCATCTTCCCTCATTGTCTTGTTCCTGCATTAATAGCTAAAAGGGAACCCCCAGAGATATCCATGTTAGCACCCCTCTAGCATAGGCAGATGGGGAGCAGGTGCAAGTGGATCTAGGTTACCTAGCCTAAGCCCCTGCCACCTGGTGCCTTCCTGCCTGCCGCTCTTTTTCACCACTTAGCAAGCCCCGCCCAACTGGTGCCTTCCTGCCTGCTGCTCTTTTTCACCACTTAGCAAGCCCCGCCCACCTGGCGCCTTCCTGCTTCCCGCTCTTTTTCACCACTTAGCAAGCCATGCCCACCTGGTGCCTTCCTGCTTGCCGCTCTGTTTCCCTAGTTAAGGAGCCCTCCAGCTTCTTTTCCTTTGCAGATGGGGAGCAGGTGCAAGTGGATCTAGGTCACCTGGCCTAGGCCCCGCCCACCTGGTACCTTCCTGCCTGCTGCTCTTTTTCACCACTTAGCAAGCCCCGCCCACCTGGTGCCTTCCTTCACCATCACTGTCTTGTGGCCAATGCTGGATTTGACTTTTATGGACTTCATTCATTCACGGTGCGTCCCTCTTTCTCAACACTCAGGCTGGACTTCCTTTGCATCTTGTACTCATGGTGACCCTGAATCATGCTGTTCCCATCCTCATCTTGTATCATGGCTTGCAACATTATGTGTTACTACTGACGTCTGCAATTGTATTCGCTCTCCACTCTTGCTTCTCCACTCTTTTTGACTGCTTACTCTCTTTTCTCTCCTCCTTTCCCATCTTCCTTTTCCTATCTCCTCCCCTTACTTTCTTCTATGCACTTACTCTATCAGAATTGTCCCTGGACATAATATGATAGCAACCTTGTCTGTTTCCTCCACCCTCCCATTACTGTTTTGTCCTCCCCACCACCCCTCCAGCACTATATGAAATGTCGTCAGGCCTAGTATGATAGTCGCTTGTTTTGTTCCTCCCCTCCCTTTCTACACCCCTCTCCCTCTCCTTTTCTTTTTCTCCGGCTCTACCAGAAATGTTGTCAGGCCTAGTATGTTAGTCACCTGTCTGTTTACATTTCCTTCCCACTCTCCCCCTCCCTTCCTTATCTATGTCTTAGCTCTTGCACTATCAGAAATGTCGTCAGGCCTAGTACGATAGTTAATTTCACATCCTTACTGTCCATGGCCTGTGAGAATGTGGTTGTATTTTCCCTTGTTCCCTCCCTTTTCCTTGAAGCGCTTTGAAACACATTGTGTATAGGCGCTATATAAATAAACAATCATATCATATCATATCATATCATAGGTGGAGTAAGTCGAGCTGAACATTTGCCCATCCCATTTGGCCGATATCTTGGCCTGTTTGTGTCTCGGCAGGTGGGACTCGTGCAGTAGCGTTATTTTTAACTCTTGATTTGTTGTGCACTCTCAGCCTTTTAATGTAGGCGTTGAGTCCCCGGACATTCGAGGTTGCAATTGCAAGCTCTTCTGGGTTAATTTCTCCGTGGATCGTTTAGGCTTCCTTTCCCATGAGCCTATACTGGGTTTTCTGTTCATGTTCTGGTGGCCTGTATTTGTGTTGAGCTTCACTCTTACTATTAGGGTTAGCCGCTGGGTGTCGGCGCCCTCCACAAAACATATGGCTGCTGTAAAGTCCCTGGTGCGGGTGGGATGGTGTGCAGCCTTTGGCTCATTACCCTTGAGTTCCTTTTATTCCTTGCGCCTTCGTAACATCCTCTCAATAGAAAGTGACTTTCCTGTCGCATGCTTTGGTGTAAACAAAAAACGTGAACCAAAAACAACTGTCCTGCCACCCTCCCCCTGCTTGGGCTCCACTGCTTCTCTTGCGCTGTGCTCTTTAGTTGGGACAGGTCAGCTGCAGCATGATGCCTTGAAACTGGCATCTGAACTTGCAAAACTCTTTGGGGTATCGTGTCCTGTCATCTTCTGCAGCAGAATTAATCTTGTCGCTCCTTTAATCATGTTTAAATCTGACTTGCCTTATATCATTGGTGTCTTGGTATGCCTTTCCGATGGTGGGTTCTTATGTGTTGTTAGCTGGGTAGATTCTCATTGTTGTTATGATTCCTGGCTCTCTGTTGAGGGATGCCCTGTTAGTCCATCCATGCACTGGCAGCCTCGGTCATCTCAAAGAAGTATGTTTTTCCTTCTCGTATTACCTTGAGTTTGGTGGGATACAGTAGCATGTAGCGTATGTTGGCTCTATGAGGCGATCTTTCGCTGGGCCAAAGCATGCCCGCTGTCTCTGGACCAGCGCTGTATAATCTGGGTAAATTGTTATCCTGGAGGAGTTCCTGGATATAATCCCCCTTCCCTAGAAAAAAATGGCAGTATTTTCTCCCTGTCTTATAGTTCATGATCTTGGCGATCATAGGTCTAGGGGGGAGGGGAGGACTGGCTGAGGTTTTCTTCTTAGGACCCTGTGGGCTCCTTGCACCGTGAAGCCCTGGGACAGCGTCCGCGCCCCGATCTCCTGTATCAGCAGATTCTCAATGTAATTTGTGGGGTCCTTGCCTTCCTCCCCCTCCGGCATTCCAACAATCCAGACATTATTCCTTCGAGCCCTGCCTTCCGTGTCCACTCTATGGTCAAGGATCTTCAACCGCTGTAGTACATCTGTCATTTGGGTCTGGATGGTGGCAATGTCGGTGGTATTGGTCTGTACTTGTTGTCTGTACTTGTTCCGTAATGCCCACTCGGTCCGTCAGATTCCTTACATCCTGCCGAAGGAGGCTCATGTCGACCATAAATACATCTAGTTTGCTTTCCATGGAGGACTTCAGGGCTGCCATGGCCTCCAGTATAGGGCTGTTGCTGTGGTCTCCTTCCTGTGGTCTAGAGTCAGTCACCCCCTTGTTTGTGTCTGATAAGAAGGACCGGCTGTCCTCTTGTTTCTTTGCAAAGGATTCCATGCTAGTTTGTTTGCTTTTTCCTTTTTTTCAATTGATCTGGCATTTCTCCTCCTGGTGGTATCATGCAATGCTCTCCGCTCTCCCCAACACCTGGCAGGCTCTGCGGCCTACCACGAGGAATTTGTGTTGCACTTTAGGTTTGGCTATGCCCTCAGACACAGTGCCTACATTTGGTGTACCTCCGCCTGTAGCAAGGTAATTCCTTAGAGGGGCTTTGTGTGGACTTTGTCATGTCCTGGCTCTTGCCAAGTTGTGGTCACGTTCCCTCGTCCCTCTACTCCTCTGCGCTGATGTGCCTTTTCAATGGGTTGTGCTTCTCCCACATCGGTAGGTGGCCTGTAGTTAGTTGCTGCTAACCCCTTGGCCAGAGGCTGCTTGTTGCTGGGCTTCCGTTTCTGGGTTGCATTCTGCTGCTAGTTTTATGCGTTGCCTGTGGGGTGTTTTTCTCCAGGGGGCGACCTGTCACTGTCTGTGTCGCTTCTCGGGTCATTGGAGGCCACTCTATTAGTAGCCCTCCCTTGTCGTTATGCTCTTAGGTTGGTGGTGGCTCGGATGCTTATGCGAGGGGCCTTATTTCCCCTCGCGGAGAGATTGGCAATTCGGCATGGATGAGGATTGCGGTCGTTCTGGCAAAGTCCTTCCTTTACATTTGATTGCCCTCCATCTGCTTTCTCCTACTGTTTCAGGCTGTCTGCCATGCCTATCCCAGCTCTCTGCTATTGTTATCTTCCTATGCGGATGGTGGGCCCACATGATCATGTTGTGGGGCCTCGCTCCAGCCTTTTTGTTATAGCCGGGCCTCAGACCCCAAATGGGCTTATTCCAGGCCTTCCCAGCTGCATTTGGCAATTCTGGGTGGGGGGGCTGCTCCCCGATGTCTCCTCGCCCACTCATCACAGCACACCTGTCCAAGTCCGTGCTCAGGCAGCATGAGCACTGGGCAGTGTCATGTTAGAGTGTGACCTCATCGCTGGGTATGACGAAGGGCTTCTCAGTGCTGTGTACAGATAGTATGGGCCCAGAACCCGCACAACCTCAGCTCCCTCCCTCGCTGCACCTCTCCGGCGATGCGACACTCCAAAGAAACCGGGGGGGATCTCCTACTGTGCTCTGGCCACGGTCAATTCCTCCACCATGTTATGAGCCAGGAGATGCGTCTTATGGCATATTTCAGCTGGAACCGGGGTTGTTTATGTTGCGTGGGCAGTGCGCCCAGGTGCCGCAATGTCCCTGTGCCCGTGGCCAGGCTGGGGGCTGGCTTCACTAGCCACTGAGGTATCCGCCCAGCCTGGTATTGGTTTCCCCCAGAGGGGTCTGCAGGTCTTCGCACCTCCAGCAGCCCCGGCACTGTGACCGCCCCAGCTGGATCGCTCTGGACGTGTTAGCACTCTGTAATGCAGCACAGGAGTCACTGCCAGGCTGTCTCTCCGCACCAGCCCCTTCCTTGCCTGGCTCTCCTATGGCCTGTGGACAGCTCAGCACCGGCGGTACTGTAAGTGATTTCAATCCGGCACTCCAACTAAGTCAATGCCTAGTATGGGATGCCCAATGGAAACCCTTATTTATATATTTTTATGTCAAAGTTCTTTTAATTCTGGATGATGTACCCTTATATGACGCCCCTCTCTTTGAAACCCCCCCGGCCTCACCGAGCCAAGAAATAGGTTGTTTTGCAAATTAAAAGATTTATTTGAAGACTTGAACAATATATAGATTATACTTTTATGAATATGAATAATATCTGAATATCACACTTATGAACATGAACAATGATTAGCAATGGGTAATATGACAATATCAACAATCTCTTTAATCAATTAGGAGTAGGGATAGGAAGAATACTGTAGCAGAGAATACTTTGTGTGGTTCAAGGAAATGCAGTGATATGAAAGAATGCAACACAGAAATAAAACTTGATATGACTTCAATAAAAAGACAATATGATCACTCTTTCCCCCTGTTATTACTCACTCCCCCCTAATATACAATGTGTAGAGATGGAATGAGGGTACACAGGTATCAGGAATAAAAACAATGCAGTTCAATCCCAATTCCCCCCAGTAAGCTTAGAGAAAACAGGAATGCTTTTAAACAGGTCAATTGCTTTTAAATGAGGTTTAAATTGAATGGGAAAAATGCAAAAAAAAAATTAATTCGCTAAATGGGATTCAGAACTAGTGAGATTTGCTTTGGATTGGTTCAGGTCAACACTAGCAATGATTATAGAATGATTAGTAGATGGAAAACGAAATTCAGAAGTTGAAAGCAAGAAATAGCTATTTTCACATGTGGTGAGAATGGGGCAATTTGCAAATTCGCTGCAACTTTTCAGCGTGCGGGAAACGCGTTTACGGAAAAACTATAATTGGAATGTCGTTTTGGATTTGTTTGAAAGCTGAGGATGTTAGCTTCAAAATGACGTTTAAATTTTGTTTCTAGGGTGGACAGTTCAAAAGTTACAGAGGTTTTTGTGAAGGTAGATTTTTCAGAAACAGAATCAAGATTCAAAATGAAAGATGTGCTTTAAAGATTAGGAACCAAGATGAACTTATACTAAGGAGCTATGAAAGTACAAGATACCCAATGGGACAACCACCAGAACAGGGCACCTTTTACTCTGATTGTTGTGCGCCAGGACACTTGACTTTCTTCAGAAAATATCAGCACACATATGATTATCGCTACAATGATCACAGACTATATAATGAGAAGAATTCAGGATGGACACAAGATTCTATAATGCAGTTCTGGCTAGGTCAAGTGGCACAGCGAGTAGAGCGCTCGCTTTGACATCTGTGCAGAGACTGCAAATGCAGGTTCGGATCCCGGCAGCGCCAAACTCAGCGTTTCATCCTTCCGAGGTCGATAAATGAGCACCACACACCGTGGGTAATAATAAGCAGCGCTCAGATACCTGAGGGTTCGTAGCGCTATATAAATGCCAAATTATTATTATTATTATTTATAATTAGGTTAACATGGATTGAATAGGATTACTTTACACTGAGAGATGACTATGGACAGTTCTAGACTAAATACTCACTCCTATGGCTTTGAAATGGAATGGGCCCATCAAAGATCTGGTCAAGGGTTTGGACTTCACTCACCTCCGGACAGGCGCAGGGCACCTGGACTCTGCTCTCAGCAAGGCACTCTGGTCTGCACGGACTCTTGGCTGGATCTGATGGGTTGGTTCTGGGTACAGCTTTGCTCTATGGATCTTGGTTCTAGCACAAGGTTCTTAGCTAGAACAGCAAATCACCTCAGGCAGACTGTTGGATTTTGTGGTGCCCCTTGGAAGTTTAGGAGTTAAAATCAGGGTTGCAAGGTTTTTTAAAGGCCTGCTGAAAAGGGTTCAGCTTTTTGGATTAGGCCTCTGCTTCAGGGTTCTAGAGTATGGTTCTAGAGTCTGGATCTGGAGTCTGGTTCTTCCTGCAGGGTGCTTCACCTGGGGATCAGTTGATGAGTGAGAAAGTGTGTGTGTGTTGTCTGTCCTCAGCAGTCCCTATTTATCCATTTCCAAAGTGGGTGAGGAAGCGGATTATCTATGCCCAACCCTCTAAGGATCTGATAGGTCAGAGAATTTCCCCTCTCCTGATTTGAGACAGGAGCAGTGTGTCATATGTGTCAGAGTGACACTGTGTTTATGGTCAAAAGGAAATTCCTCCACTTTGCTTTTACTTAGGAAATCTATTTCCCCAAAAAACATATTTCCAAGATGCACAACTTGTTAATAATACATAATGACATGACAGATTGCTTAAGGTACATTGCTGTGCAACTCTCATCTTCCTGTGAGCTTTAGTTCATAAATGACAACTTTTTCGCACTTTTGGTGGGTTTCTCAATATTAGTTCTACACCAATTTTTATACATGCACACACATCCCACCTGGGCATATTCCTGTAATTCGTCATGTTCCTAACATAAACACAATGGCTACAATATGAATAATTTCTGGGGTTCAGTCTCAGAATGTTGCAAAGACTCTAGATTAGTTTTAAACAGTGAGCACATTTTTCATTTTCACAACCTATAAGTTTCATATTGTTGTCATTTCAGTACACTTTGCTCTAAGCGTTTTTCTAAAACATAGATTTACTTCAACTTCAATCCACATTTCCAGTCTGGCCCACCTCCAAAGCTGGGCTGAGTCAGAGGGTCACATGGCTTGCCTTCCTGCCAGAGCTGTTGTGGTCAGTCACAACCCTATTAGCATTTTCTATTCAGTTCAAGTAACTCATTGTTTCTTGCTCAGGGCAGCAGAGGAAATCTCCTCCCCTACTGATTAACATGCCACTGCGAAATCCTCTCCTTTTGGTGGGAATGAACAATGTTGGAGGTTCTCAGGGAAAGAAAGCCTTTTGGAAGTTTTCGCTAAATCAGGTTACCTTATGGTCAATTGTAACATAGTTCCTTGTGAAAAAAATACATTTATAAATTTGAAATAAGCAAACATATCTTTAATTCCAGTCTTTTTCAACATGAAATCAATGTGTGGCACTCTATATGGCATTTTGATGGAAATCCCTTCTTTGGCATATTTAGCTTTTGACACAAGTTTCTCCCGTCAAATATAGAGATCACCAGCGTCTGTCGGAGGCGAGTAACGGGACTGCACCCATTTTTGACAAATTTCTTTCCATCAAGTATCTTTAAAAGTAGATTTTCTTCTGATAACATATGATTCTTGCTGACATTGTATTTATGTGGATTCTTGCAGTAGAATAATGTGGAACACAACCAACAAGGAGGTTGGATCTTTCAGGTGGTTTGTGAGCCATAATTGTTGCAAATTTGACAACAAAGAAAACAGATTTCCAAACAGCTCTGTGTTTTCTTTTGGCAATCAGCATTGCTTTTTTTCAAGTGGTTTCAGGCTACTTGTGGGTAGCCCAATAGTGGGTTTTGGCAGTGGTCTCCTGTGTTCACTGAGATAGGCAAAAGTGGATGGTGGCCTATTTTTCAGATTTTTACTGTGCAATTATGGGTGATTTTTAGCGAGCAGCATGCTTTCTAGTGGCCATTTCTGATGTTTCTGCTGCCAGCAATGCACAGTAATGTTGCAGGGCCTGGACCAGTGGGTTGAAACATCCCACAGTACCGCCACCTAAACATCTGGTTGCCCTCAGTGGTACAGGTGCCTCTCGGTCTCCGGTGACTGTGACTTGCGCTGCTCCCGGTGTGTTTCTGGAGCGTGCCCATTACATGGCGACTTTTGCTGATCTTGTCGCCGTGTAGCAACGCTTCCCGGTGATCGCCGTCAGGAGCACTGCTTCCCGGTGGCTGCCATCAGATCTTGAGTGCAACAGTCATTCTCGGCGAGCCTCTCAGCTTGTGCCCGCCATCATGAATTTGGCAGGGAGAATCTTCGGAGCTGTAATTTGCTGGCTTCCTTATCTGATTATCCACAGCGAACTACCCAGCTGTTCTGCGGATGTTCCACCACCTGCACTTGTATTTTGCCTGTATTTAATGAAATATATAGCCAATTTGATCGAATACCATCCAGGATCGTGTTGCTTCGCTGCATACCGCATGGTCGTCAAGCCACACCCTCTTCCCCACACTCTTTATGTGTGTCCTGGTGTTTGGAGAACTGAATTTCCACCCAACTCTCTCCTGTTAATGTGTGTGAGTTGCTCAATGAGGATTTCATATGTGAGCTCTAAAATCTGATGTTGCAGTTCTTTATCTTCCAATTGCATGAGTTATTGCTGAACCTATTTCAGGTCTCTAGTCTGATCTAGCATACAGGCCTCATTGTTTTGCAATATCTTTTTTATTAATTGCAAATTAAAATATAACTGAGCTGTGAGATGAGCCATTTTACTCTGCTCATCACATGCATTTTCTAGTGCTTTATGTAAAATCCCATTATTAAGCCAAATGTCTTTGCCTACAGATGTAATTTCATGTACAATTCTAGTGTACCAGCACCCAGTGTCCTGCTCATCCCAGTCTCCCCAAATGAACATCTTGGCTAGGCAATGTTTCATTGCAATGGCACGCATTTAAAAAATGACTTTTTACACCCTTTTAACCCCTCTCTAGAAAGGAACAAAAACCTTGCACTTTTCTCCTACTAGATTTCAACAATCAATACCAAATCAAGTTGCTTTGCATTACTCTGCACAATCCTATTCCTCTGTATACCTCCCTGACTCTCTGGGTTCCAGCCAACAGTGGTACTTAAGCAATGCATGAACAACCAGCCACACACCCTACAGACGTTGCACTTGACTGAAAAGCCTGTTAGATAATGCACTGTCATGAATCAAAAACACAAAGGCATATACCAGACAAGATCGTTTATGTTAGAGATATTTATACGGCAACCATCGATGCAGGGAATTCGTTCTTTCCCCAATCAAAAGCACCACACCAGTATTTATTTTCGGTTCAATCTAGTCCTGTCTCTGATTCATATAGTACCGTATAGGTCCCTTGCCCCTGTGCCACATATAAGCCGAGAAGCAGGCAGTGTATAGAAATAATACATATTTTATTAAACAATAGGACCATTACTATGTGTATAAAATCACAAATCACGCCACCTGACTCAGTGGCCCAAATGCTTTTCATTCCTAATAATTCTCCTTTCCACAAATTGAAAACACTAGTCGGGTGAAGAAAACACAGATCACAAACTCTTTAGCTGCACAAAATGCACAGTCTAAACACTTTGCCTGGGGTTCACTTTTAATATAGCATGTAGCACCTTAGAACATGACACAATCATAAGCTTGAATCTCTACTTTAAATGAAGTTTAATTTAATTAATATGCAACACTTTTCTATTGGCAAAAACAATTTCACGCACAGAGTGCTATCTTTTGAATCTCCCTTTGCACTTGGAAATGCTAACAGTTTTGTTTAACTTATTCACATGTGAACATAATTTTGACTTTGGTGTACAGTCTTATAGCACAACACAGTTTTCAGAACAAACAATTTTTATTTATATTTGAAACACTTTTTCTTTCACCAATATGGACGGAAGAATCTCTCTTCTCTCAAGAGCTACTTTCTCACTTTCAGTAGATGGTGTGTTGTTAAAATAGTGACTCCAATCTGTTTAACTTAAGGAAGACACAGTTCTGCCCCAGCACACAAAAACCCAGATATTCAGTTGATCATTTGGAAACGCTCTGATTTAAGGCAGGATTCAGGAGAATGGGAAGCAGTAGGTCATTTCTTTTTTAATGTGCCCCTCCCTTTAAGGAATTTTGGATTTGGCAAAAATAAATAGGCGTGCCCAATTACTTTAGAGACTATATTTGTATCCACAGTGGAAACAATGTTGTTAATTTCCAAATTCAACAAAATCATCCCTTGTAATTTTGGGTATGTAGGAATAAATTAAATTATGGTTTAATAAAATGCAAAGGATTTATTTTAACAGGCCCCCTAATCAATTCATGGGAAATTACATAACACAAGACTTGGTTTTACATATCTCTGGGTTTGCGCTCAGAAAAAAGGATATCAGGTTTCAGGTCATCTTTCAGGTTCAGGACAGGGACCATCAGAATCCAACATCATTCATTGATATTCTCAAGGCTCATTCCTTCTGTTTTGCCTCTCCTTTTTCATAGATCGCAGCCTCTGTCCCCTCTCCTGGTTTCCTCCAGCAATATTATCAACAGTTCCAAGCCAGGTAATTTCAAGCAGTCTCCCTGATTTACACTGTGTGCCCCGTTTCACCATTCACACAAAAATGTCTAAACAATTAAATGCCAGCTCATTGGTCATTAGTTTTGATTGGACAACTATTTTCCAACTCCTTATTCAAGGCCAAACATACTTTGCAGTGCCACGTTGTATGCCAGCCTCTAAACATAAACAGCTGTAATACAACTGAAACAAATGATCCTGAGATTAAATAGAAGCCTACAAAAACCCTTGTCTACTCTGCGTGTGGAAAATGCAAAGTGCACCCTGCTTTACGATTATTTTATGAAATGTGTTTTTAAATCCTTCACTTCAATATGTTTTTTTAAGGAACATCACTAATTTAAGGACATTACTGGGGACCACTTTAAGACTGTCTTTGCATAGCTTTCAAAACATATTGCATGCAACAGGTACATGCAAAAAATATCTGTTTTCATAAGATGCAACTCTGAGAAGGCTAGAAACGTGAAATATTTTCAGCAACAACTGCTAAGTGTGCTCTCTGCTTCCAGTCTTGTGGTCCTTTAAATTAGGCCTATATTGCACCTTTATCCAATGAAGTCTAAACTGAAAAACTCCCTTTATTGTTTTTGCCACGAAAATAAACTGCTGCCACTTATTTCACTCTTCACCTTTTATGGAGAGGCATCTGCGACTTACGAACATACGAACGCTAGTGCATTGTTCCATCTCTTATTTCCAGGTATTACAATATATGCAATTAAAACCTCCATTGTGTGTGATTTTAAAACTGGACTTACACAGCACTAAACGTTTCATTGCAAACTTCCCTAAATTAGTTTAACTAATGCAAGAGTTGCCGACTTGCACAATCAACAGTACGTCTGTTACATGGTAGTGCTTTAACTAACAGTGAGAGCTAACATTTCTCTTCCTACTACCCTACATGTAACCTTTGAACTTTTAAGATTACAATAAAAATAAAAAGTGAAAGCATGGCTTGGGAACACTGTTTTTAGTTGTACATTTGTTTGTATGTGTATGTGCGGTATTACTTATCGTGTTCTGCTAATGGTTTCGGTTTGCCTGACGATTATATATGATTAATCTGTACATTACTCAGACGCCATGCCACTTGTGCAATGTTCAGGTTTCATAAGGAACTAAAAACCAAAAAAAAGAATAATAAACATTGGCAAAGCCTAGAGATTAGGCTTTTGTGGTTATCGGATAGGCATTTTGCAGACACCTCTATAATGTTACTACCAGTCCAGAAGGCGGCAACATCTGGAAATTGTGTGAGTTCTTGGGCATATGATGTCAGTGCATGGTAAATGCATACATCCATACACAAGTCAAACATTGTAGCTTTGCCAATGCATATTTTTAACAGGCCTTTAGTGCAAGGGGCAGATTAGAGGGCACACATGTTGCTTATAAATAAACTATTTGGAGGTACACTTGGTATTGCATTATAAATATACAGAAGCTCTTTTAAAGCAGCATTTTAGCCATTAATTCTATGAAGACTCTTCATGATAACACTAGTAGTCCTTAAAAAGGAATAAAAAAATGAGATCCCAAGATGTTGTTTTTCGGGTGGGACGAGGCAGGCAGTGGGTGGTAATGATCATAGAAGTTAGCATGGCCTAGTAAATAAACAACATGCCCACATGATTTGTTTCCGTCACTTCCCATCCTCCTCCTAAATGTACTCCAATGCAACAGATTTGGCTTTTCTAATAGCCAAAATAATAAAAAAAATAATAAAAAAAATGTTGTGCTGTCTGACCAATGGCCAATGTTTGTCCCGACTCATAACACAAAAAAATAAAATAGAAGTCCCAGCTTTCACAGCAGTTTTGGCTAAAATGCATTTGCAATCCTGGCGCTAGGAGAGCAAGTTTGTCACCCTGCCATGTAACTGTCAATTGGGCGTCAGAGCACGGCCAGGATAGTCCATGTTTTCAGTGCACGGCGCCTTTAAACGTTTAACAGCTTGTTTGGGACTGCTTTTCTCAGGCCGAGCTGCTCATTGTGATCAAAATGCAGGCAATGTAAACAAGTAAACACTTAACGAGATGTCTTGCGTCTGGAAGAGCGGCCTGCCAGCTGCAGACTCCAGGACTCAGAGGGAAAGCATCCACTCTCCTCAGAAATGGTTTTTGGCTGTTTAATGATGTACAATTGCTGCCCACTAGAACTCAACGAAAATCGCAAATGTCGTTCCGCTGGAATGCTTGCTGAATGCTAATCATCAGTAACAAAGGGGCCCAGCATTATTCCATTACTTTGGCAAACAGATGCACCTGGATGTTGCCCCCCGATCATCTCACGTAGCTTACTGTCAGCGTTCTGCAGAAAAAGATGAATTATGGCTATGCGATTTCTCATTTACCCCATAATACCTCCAAAGGCGCCTAACGGTAGATCATATTTACATCAGCATGTAATTGGCTGAATAGCACTCGTTTTCTACTCAGCGGTTTAGGTTTTGTGGAATTAGACAGACCACTATTTATAAATGTTCCGACATATGTTTTTTGATAGAAGCCCTCCATGATTTCTCAAAACAGCTCTAAACAGGGCTGACATTTTCTCCTTGGCACTGCGCCTCGACGGCTGCAGAGGGACCGCCGCCTTGGCTGAGAAACTCCTCCAGTCTCCACGCCAATTTCTGCTTCGCCTTCCCGGCTGAAACTCCAAACTGGGAGGGCAACGCATGCCAGCTGTGAGATGGCCAAACCTTGTCAATGTCGGACTTTAAGGGCATACATGCATTCATGATTGCAGCCAAGTTTTGCTGAAAAGATCTGGGGGCGATTAATGTGGTTGGTGGGCAGGTGCAGCGCGACCCCACCATGGGTGCCTTTAGCATGACAATTGCAGTCAGTTGCTTTCATTAATTCTTCTTTTTGTTGTAATCCGCTCTATCTTTATTTAGATTCTCTTGTGATAGGGTGAGCAGATTTTCTAAACGAAAATCTGAGTCAGGGTCAGTGGTGTACCACAGAATGAGGGGCCCCCTGAAAGCCCTGCTGAGGGGCACTGTTCCAGGCTCCTCAAAGAAACACACTGCTCTCCACAGATTCCTGGAACGGCATGGACCACCACAGATGCTCAATGCGCACAATGATCGTGCTGTTGCAGGAGAACGATGTACACTGCACTTAGTTAAAGATGCAGGTACATTTTGAAACAAATGTACATCTTTCACCTACTGTAGAAACAAGTTGCCCAATTGTGCGAGCCACCACCACTGCATGGCCTCTAATATTATGATGCTCATTGCACTGGAAGAGGCCTCTTTTGGTGTGGGGGCCGGTTCCTGACAGCACACTGGCAATTGACAGCAGATGAATATTTATAACTTAATCTCTCACAAATTACTCAGAGCAACTGAGCATATAATGGGAACCCTAGGTGATGTTGTAGGATGCAGTGGAGTTCTCTACCAGAGGAAATGCTTATAACTATGTGTTAAATTGATGAATTTTACAGGAAAACTTTTGAGAAAAATCAGGGAAAAAGACATAGATTTTACAAATGGTTCTCTAAGGAACTGCATGAAAAAATCCAGTAGGTGCTATCACTCCAACAGTAGTACACTTGAAGATTTTAAAAACAGGTTTGTATTGCCTGTGTCCAGAGCATATGCCAGCATTTCCAATTTTAATCACGTTCATTTAGTTGCACCCATGATATATGCCATAATTGCCGTTGTAAATCACTTCATGAAGCTGTCCCCATTTACATACGAGCTTGCTAGTGTAAATCACTTTGATGTACAAATATAATCCCTGCCAGTATGGTCACTGTAAATTACTTTTCTGAAGCCACATCTATACCAGAATTCCCGATATAGCACGTGTGATGACTTGACATTTTCATTCTTAATAATGTTTACGATGCAGCCGCCACCACATACATTATTCTTGCACAGACACAGACATAACCACATACACAAACACGAAGGGACATGAAGATACATATATGTGCATGCACAAATTCAAACTCCTGCATACATACATTGCAATAAATTCAAGCATGCACCCATGCATACACTTTTTATTGCTTTAACTTAGCTTCGAGTTCGCAAGCTTATGCTTCAGTGGTCTCCTCTCGGTTTGAGTGGGGCAATGACAGAGCTCCAGAACAAGTTTGGTGCCCGGGTTGATTGCAGGGTGATTACCTAGCAACTAATGGGCAGCAGTAGGCGGTGCCTGAATGCCATAAGGACAGTGTGTCATGCAGCTCTTGCCTGCATGTCTTGAAAAAATGCCATTGCTTTGCTGCATGTCCAGCTTAGTGGGGGGCAGGGAGGGACGGTGTACCAGGCTTAGATTAGGTGACCAAGGTGGTCAAACACCACCCCCACTCCTCTCCTTGTTCAACCACCGGAGCATGCACGCTTGATTGATGTTAGTGGTTTAATGGGGATGTGGAATCGAGGGGGCATGTGGAGTAGAGAGTGATTGGTGTTGCCCAAAAGGTAGTGCTGCCTGCACCCTGCACATATGTATTTTCTCTCACTTAGCATGAGATCAATATACTCTATTAGGCAGCTTTCAATACTGTAGCTTGGGCTACCCTTTTTGAACAGAAAAAAAAATGTGTAAAACAAATTCCACCCACTTAGAGTGCTTAATTAGTGGTTAACCCTGGGGTGCCCATATTAGTGTCCCTCACAATGCAGGGAATGTGTGGGTCTCAACTACACTATTGCCCTGGGCAACTAAATTAAAAGTAATGCTACGATTAGGAAGCAACAAGGGGCAGACAAAAGTGATAACAACTCTAGTCAGGAGCTGCCACCAGCCTGGATCGCTTTTCCTTGTTCACTCATCTGGCATACATACACGCCTCTCAAATTGCCAATGGTGGTTATGCATGAGTATCCAATGCATTCCCTGTTGTGTCTTGTCAGTCTTTAACTTGCAGCCCTGATGTTTTAAATGGGAAAGGTAAAATGCAAGCACAAGAACGAATGGATGAACAAAGGACAGGATGTATGACCTGGGGTAACGCCTCAGTAAAGTTTGGGAAAAAACATCAACTGAGCACTTTACATAAGATTGTGTTCCACAGTTGGGCAATCTCCTCCCAATAGCCGGTTTCATGATGCCCGCACCCCTGCACTGTGAGTTTTATTCCTTCTGCTAATGTGGTCCTCACCTGTACTGGTTTATCAAAGCGGCTTTTCAAATTTTTAATTAAAGAGATAATTGTTAAGCATTTCTAGTGAGGGCATTACTATACAGTGCGCCAATTGTAGTGTTATCAGGCTCACATACTCCCCAGACTTTCTATTAGGGACCTACAAGTTGCTTACATTACAGACAAATGCCAGGATGCCCTAAAATAGACATGCAAACCTTGAACAGAGTTAGCACTTCTAGGATGTCTGGTTTACCTCTCTTGGGGGATAGTGTTATCGTTAATAGTGATTCCCCTGTCATTTACATTTGCAGACCTCTTTTTGAACACAGTACTTGTTCACTTAGCAATCTATAGTTAAAGACCTGCTCCTTGCTAAATCCTGAAAATGAGCTTCCTATGGGAAGCCGTTCAAGTCAAAATTACGCCTTTGTGAATGTGACATATTGAAATTAATACAACATGCAGTGAAATGAGTAAGGCATACACTGAGATGAATATAATACGTATCAAAATGAATATAACATGTATTGAAATGAGTATGACATGTATTGAAATCAGTATGACATACACTGAAATTCAATGAATAAGACATGCATTGAAATGAATAGGACACACATTGAAATGAATATGACACACGTTGAAATAAATATGACACCCATTGAAATTAATATGACACACATTAAAGTGAATACGACATGCAATGGAATGAATATGACACCCATTGAAATGAATATGGCACACGTTGAAATAAATGTGACATGTTGAAATAAATATAACACCCATTGAGATGAATATGGCACACGTTGAAATAAATGTGACATGTTGAAATAAATATAACACCCATTGAAATGAATATGACATACGTTGAAGTGAATTGGACTTGCAATGGAATGAATATGCCACCCACTGGAATAAATATGACACACATTGAAGTGAATAGGACATGCAATGGAATGAATAAGACAGGCATTGAAATAAATATGACACCCATTGAAATTAATATGACACACATTGAAGTGAATAGGACACGCATTGGAATGAATATGACACCCACTAAAATGAATATGACACACGTTGAAGTGAATAGGACATGCAATGGAATTAATATGGCGCCCATTGAAATGAATATGACACACGTTGAAATAAATATGACACCCATTGAAATGAATATGACGCACGTTGAAGTTAATAGAGCATGCAATGGAATGAATATGACACCTATTGAAATGAATATGACACACGTTGAACTGAATGGGACATGCAATGGAATGAAGATGACACCCATTGAAATGAATATGAAACACGTTGAAGTGAATATAACATTCATTGGAATGAATATGACACCCATTGAAATTAATATGATACACATTGAAGTGAATCTAACAAGTATTGGCAAGAATAAGACACCCATTGAAATGAATAAGACATGCACTGAGATAAATATGTCATCCATTGAAATGAATATGACACACGTTGAAGTGAATAGGACATGCAAAGGAATGAATATGACACCCATTGAAGTGATTATAACATGCATTGGAATGAATATACCATGCATTGGAATGAATAAGACATGTGTTGAAATGAATAGGACATGCATTGAAATAAATATGACACCCATTGAAATGAATATGAAGCATGTTGAAGTGAATAGGACATGCAATGGAATGAATATGAAACCCATTGAAATGAATATGGCACACATTGAAGTGAATGTAATATGCATTAAAATTAATATAACATCCATTTGAATGAATAAGACATTACCTCCATGTCCATCTTCCTCTTCCCAGTAATTACCTTTGAGTACGTTCCGTGCTCAGTGGAACTCTTTTCTTTTCAAGCTGGCCTCCTCCAATTGGAAGGAGTTGTCAGGTGTAGTAAGGGCTTTGGTGGTCTTCCGGTCTTCGATCTAGTGGAATTATGTTATGGTTCGAAAAGACAACACCTTGGCTTCCATCAACCATCAGGGGGCTACTGGGTCCCGCTGCCTGGAGGATCTGGCTTTGTCCATTTGGACCTGGGCTGCGGCACAACTGGTCTCCTTGAGAGCAGTCAATATATGTGAGGTGGACAATGTGACTGCAGACTGGATCAGCAGGGTGTTTCCGTTCTCAGGGGAGATGTCTCTTTGTCCCAAGGTTTTTCAGGATGTGTGCCGGTGGTTCGGCATCCCTGGATGGACCTCTTTGCCTCCCCCTGCGACTCTCAACTTTCCTGGTTTTGCCTGAGGACTCTGCCCCCCAGGGGTTGGTGGGGGGGTGGACGCTTGTCCCTTGACTTGGCCCCTCAGAGCTTCGTTATGCCTTTCCTCCAAATCCCCAGATTCTGCAGGTCATCAGCACAATCAGATCATCTCTGCGTGTGTTCATCCTGGTGGTCCCTTACTGGCCTCATAGGGGGTGGTTCCTGGGCCTTCTGGAGATGCAGTTAGCTTCTCCTTGGGTGTTGCTCAGATGGCCGTCTCCATTGCGGTTGGTCAATGTCCCCCTTCTCCTCTCTAATCCATAGGGGGGGGTCTGGAAACTGATAGGAGGGATCTCCTGGCATTAGGCCTTTCTGCTGCAAAGATTGGGATGGTCCAGAGGGCGCGCCAGTCCTCTACACTTAAGTCCTCTGACCGTCATTGGGCTAATTTTCTGGCTTGGTGTTCCCTGAAGTGTGTCCTGGCACTGGAGTGTGGCCTCCCAGACATTTTGCAATGTCTTCATGAAGGGGCGGAGAAGGGGTTGGTGGTCGCTACTCTCCATTCTCAGTGGTCGGCCATTCGGGCTTTCCAGGTTTCGTGGTTCCCCTACGGTACGGGGGGAGGCTCTGGTCTCAACGCTCTTGAAAGGGGTAGCAGATACTCATCCCATGGGCCAGTTGGGGTTCCCTGTGGGACCTTCCTTTGGAGGAGGTGGAGATGAAATAGTTGATGCTGAAGACTACCTTCCTGATTGCCATTACTTTGGCTCAGCATTTGGGGGAAATCAGGGCCATTCTTGCATAGGTCACTGTTTCTGGTGGTCCAGGAGGAGTCTTTGGTGCTGGGCTGTGACCCCTCGTTTGTGCCCAAGGTCACCTCTTGGTTCCATTGGTCTCAGGAGGTGGTTCTCTTGGCTTTCTTTCTTGCTCCATCCTCTCCTAAGGAAGAGGCTTGGCATTGTCTGGATGCCAAGTGTATGGTCTTACATTATCTGTCCCAGAGAGAGTCCTTTTGTCCCACTGATCAGGGGGCAGTGGGCCGTGGTTGCCGGGTGTCCACTCCAATGATTAGCTGGTGGGTTCCTTTGTTGGAACACCTAATACATTAATTCTGAATTACCAACTCAACGTGGATGTGCTCCAGTCTACTTCCTCTGGTGTGGGTGTTCTGGAGGCTGTGTCTGGTTGAAGTGGTGATAGGAGTCATGGTCAGCATGCCTTTTGCTTTTTGTTGTATGAATAAATTGTTGCTGGGTGAGTTTCACA
The DNA here is from genome assembly GCF_040938575.1 of Ambystoma mexicanum. Taxonomy (NCBI): domain Eukaryota; kingdom Metazoa; phylum Chordata; class Amphibia; order Caudata; family Ambystomatidae; genus Ambystoma; species Ambystoma mexicanum. Next base: position 446,925,493 of record NC_090925.1, on the reverse strand, counting down.
TTACCCTTGGTGTCTGTGTCTTTGAGGTGGGCATGGGCGTCCTTCCTAACTCAAAGGTATGTACCTGGAGAAGAAAGAAGGACGTGGAGTTAATACTGAGATTACTTTCTGGAAATCTTCATTATTCTTCCTCCTCCTCTGTCACACCCACCCAGGACCTTTTCTCAGTACTGGGGCGAGGAAGAGTAAGACTAGTATGGTATGATATAGTAAGGTAATGTTTATTTGTAAAGCTCCTATACACAAAGCATGTGTTTCAAAGCACACAAGGAGGGAGGGGACAAGGGGAAAATGCAACAGTCATTCAGAGGCCTTGAATTTCTGAACGTTACAAATCTGCACAGGCAGAGTAAGTGCATATAATACAATTAACAGTGTAGATGACAGCAAATAGGTCTGACGACGATTCTGCAGTTTTTCCAAGTGCACTGAGGCTTCACTATGCAAGGAGGGGACAAGGGAAGACAGATAGACGAATCTTCAAGGCATGGTACGTTCAGCTCATGCAAGTGCAAGACAGTACAGGAGAGGAGAGTTGGGTGGGGGAGGACAAGCGCAGGGGGAACAGGAGGGGGAGCCCAAGTGCACCCAGTCAGTAAGAAGCTGAGGAAAGTGCTGAGAGATACCACTCTCATGAGTCATTGACAAAGTGCAGTAATGGTGAGGCAAGTGTAAGGCCCAGAGGCAAGTGCAAGAGGACTGGCGAGGGTGCCCGGGACCTGTGAGACTCTGAGGTACACCTGGCGGCCAGTCAGCAAACTGTGCGGAAAAGGAGGGAGAGAGGGATAGAGCGGAGAAACAGTTTAGCAGGGTAGAGGGATAGAGAAGGAAGAGGAGAAGAGGAATGTTTTAAGGAGTTTCCGGAACTTAAGGAGATCAGGCTCAAGAAGGATGGCAGCAGGGAGGCTATTCCATAGGGAGGCCCTTCCTGAGGATAAAGATCTCCCTCCAAATCTCTGCTTGGAGAACCGGCCCCCTCATAAAAGGTTGGAGGTAGATGAGCAGAGGGCTCTGGAAGGACAGGATTTAGGTAGGCATTGTTGCAGATAGGTAGGTCCAATGCCCCAGAAAGCCTTGTGGACAATGCAGAGGGTCTTGAACTTGATCCTTGCAGACACAGGGAGCCAGTGGAGGAATTTCAGCGCCGGAGAGATGCAGTCCGTGGGCTTGAGGCGAAGGATAAGTCTTGCTTTTATGTTCTGGATGCGTTGCAGAGGGCGCAGAGCACAGGCAGGGAAGTTGAGAAAGAGGCTATTGCGGTAGTCCAGCCTTGAGAGAACCAGGGCTCTGGAGACAGTGAGTCACTGGGGGAAGGTGAGAAAAGGAAAAGTATCTCTGAGGAGGTGCAGCTGGTAGTTGGACTCTTTAGAGATGTCCGAAATGTAAGTGAAGAAGGAGAGAGTGCACTCGAAGATGACCCCAAGGTTTTTTGTGTTTTGACTCACAGGTGGGTGCAGACGCAGGGCCAAGGGACGCTGACCAGAAAGAGAGTGGGAACGTGGGAGCAGGAGTCACAATGTGAACGATCTCAGTGTTACTGACACTGAGACAGAGGTAGTTTGCAGCACACCATGGATGAATTGCGGACAGTCAGATATGAGCAAGGTATTAGAGGTTTTTCTCGGTAGCCTGAAGGAGAGTTGCTGGTCATCAGTGTAACACTGGAAGTTAGAGATGAAATTGACAATCACACATGCCAGTGCAGCCATGTAGATGTTGAAGAACCAGGGGGCTAAGTTAGAACCCTGGGAAACACCACAGTTTGAAAGAGTGATAGTAGAAAAAAAGGACCCAAGTTCCACCTGGGTTGGACGATCGGAAAGGAATCAGGTTACCCACGACAGAGCCTGACCTGTGATTCCCAGGGTGTCACGGAGATGTGCAATCGGGATGTTGTGGTTTACCATGTCAAAGGCATAGAAGAGGTCAAGAAGAATGAGGACAGAGAGGTATTAGTGTTGAGATTTAAGAGCAGGTCTTCACAGGTATTCAGAAGAGCAGTTTCGTGCCTCTGGATGCTCTAAAGCCAGACTGATGGTCGTGGAGGCAACCAGCAGATTCAGTGTTGAGGGTGAGCTGAGAGATAGCCAGCTTCTCTAAGAGTTTGTCCAGGAATGGGGTGATAGAGATAGGGCGGTAGTTTGACAGAATGGAGTGGTCGGCAGAGGGTTTCTTAAGTAGAGGCTGAACAATGGAGTGCTTAAGAGAAGATGGGAAAACTCCAGTGGCAAAAGAGAGATTGCAGAGATCAGCCAAGGCTGGAGCAAGAGAGTCAATGTTGTACTTAATGTTTTTGGAAGGGCAGGGGTCCACCTGTTTGGATGAGGCCTTCATAGATCGGACTTGTCTGGCGACCTCATTAGGTGTAATGGGATTGAGAGAAGAGAGGAGAAGTGGTAGAGTAGCAAAGGGAGGGTCCAGAAGTGTTGGTGTATGATGTGGTGTGGGAGTGAGAGAGAAAAGGACGCTTGGGTTTTTCTATGAAGTGTCCAGCCAGGGCCGAGAAAAGGTCCTGGGTGGGTATGACAGAGAAGGAGGAGGAGGGGGAATATTGAAGATTACCAGTAAGTAATCTGAGTATTACTTTCACATCCCTCTTTCTCGTCCAGGTACTTATCTTTGAGTTGTACCAAAGCATAAACAGGAAGAAGGCCCATGCCCACCACAAAAGACACAGACACCAAGGGTAATGCGAAACCCACCCAACACAAATTCATTCATGATACAGTAAAAAGCCAAAGTCATGCTGACCATGACTCCTATCACCACCTCAACCAGACACAGCCTCTAGAACACCCACACCAAAGGAAGTAGACTGGAGCCCCTCCACATTGAGTTGGTAATGCAGAATGAATGTATTAGGTGTAGCCCATGTGGCAGCTCGGCAAATATCCAACAAAGGTAGCCCCCACAGGTGTGCCCAGGAGACGGTCACCCCTCTTGTGGACCAACCCTGGACCCACCCTGCAGTACAGAGGCCCACAGACTCATAGAATCAAAGATTGAATCCACCGGCTAATCGTTGAAATGGAAGCCTGGTGACCACAGCCTCCTGCCCCCTGATCAGTAAGACAAAAGGACTCTCTCTGGGACAGATAATGTAAGACCGCCTGCTTGGCATCCAGACAATGCCAAGCCTCCTCCTAAGGAGAGGACGGAGCAAGAAAGAAAGCCGAGATAACCACTTCTTCAGAACGAGGGAACCAAGAGGTGACATTGGGCACAAACAAGGGGTCACAGCCCAGCAGCAAAGCCTCCTCCTGGACCACTAGAAACAGTGGCCTATGAAAGAGGGCCCTGATTTTCCCCAAATGCTGAACCAAAGTAATGGCAATCAGGAAGGTAGCCTTCAACGTCAACTATTTCATCTCCACCTCCTCCTGGGGCTAAAAAAGAGGCTTCTGCAATATGGACAGGACCAAAGGAAGGCCCCACGGGGAACCCGAACTGGCCCAAAGGATGAGTACTCGCTACCCCTTTCAAGAGTGTTAAGACCAGAGCCTCGCCCCCTACCGGAGAGGACCAGGAAACCTGGTAAGCCCGAATGGCAGACCACTGAGAACAGAAAGTAGAGACCACCAACCCCTTCTCCGCACTTTCATGAAGAAATTGCAAAAAGTCTGGGAGGCCACACTCCAGTGCCAGAACACACTTCAGGTAACACCAAGCCAGAAAATTAGCCCAATGACGGTCAGAGAACTTTAGTGTAAAGGACTGAAGCGCCCTATGAACCATCCCAGCCATTGCAGCTGAAAGGCCTAATGCCAGGAGATCCCTCCTCTCCGTTTCCAGAACCCACAACGGATGAGAGAGGAGAAGGGGGACATTGTCCACCCGCAATGGAGACGGCCACCTGAGCAACACCCAAGGAAAAGCTAACTGCATCTCCAGAAGGCCCGGGAACCACCCCCTCAGAGGCCAGTAAGGGAACACCAGGATGAACATGCACAGAGATTATATGATTGTGCTGATGACCTGCAGCATCAGGGGATTTGGAGGAAAGGCAAAAAGAAGCTCTGCGGGCCAAGTCAAAGGAAGAGTGTTCCCCTCTCCCCCCAAGCCCCGGGGGACAGAGTCCTCAAGCAAAACCAGGTAAATTGAGAGTTGCAGGCGGATGCAAATAGGTCCATCCAGGGATGCCTGAACAACCGACACACTTCCTGAAAACCCTTGGGACGAAGAGACATCTCCTTCAGACTGGAAACACCCTGCTGAGCTGGTCCGCAGTCACATTGTCCACCCCCTGGATATGGACCTCTCTCAAGGAGACCAGTTGTGCCGTGGCCCAGGTCCAAATGGACAAATCCAGATCCTCCAGAGAGCGGAACCCCATACCCTCTGATGGTTGATGTAAGCCAAAGCTGAGGGGTTGTCTTTCCATTCCAGAACATCCTTCCCCTGGATCAAACACCTGAAGACCACCAAAGTCCTTATAACACCAGGCAACTACTTCCAATTGGAGGAGACCAGCTTGAAAAGAAAAGAGTTCCAGTGACCACGGAACACACTCAAAGTACTGGGAAGAAGAAGAGGGACATGGAGGTAATCTCTTATTCATTAAAATGGATGTTATATTAATTTTAATATATATTACATTCACTTCAATATTTGTCATATTCATTTCAATGGGTTTCATATTCATCCCATTGCATGTCCTATTCATTTCAATGTGTGTCATATTCATTTCAATGTGTGTCATATTTATTTCAATGCCTGTCTTATTCATTCCATTGCATGTCCTACTCACTTCAACGTTGGTCATATTCATTTCAATGGGTGTCATATTTATTTAAATGCATGTCCTATTCATTTCACTTCATGTCTTATTCATTCCATTGCATGTTATATTCACTTACATGTGTGTCATATTCATTTCAATGGGTGTCATATTTATTCCAATGCATGTTATATTCACTTCAACGTGTGTCATATTCATTTCAATCGGTGTCATATTAATTCCATTGCATGCCCAATACACTTCAATGTGTGTCACATTCATTTCAATTGGTTTCATATTTATTTCAATGCATGCCTTATTCATTCCAATGCATGGTGTATTAATTTCAATGGGCCTCATTACGACCCAGGCGGTAAGTTACCGCCTGGGCCGTGACTTTACCACCATGGCGTAAACTGTGTTTACGCCATGGTGGTTGGCGGACTTACCGCCCCATTCCGACCTTGGCGGGGCGGTAAGTCCCCAATCCCCATTTACCCTTCCCCATTCCCATTTTTGCCCCATAGGGCATAATGGGAGTGGGGAAGGCGTTAATTACGCCACCGTAAATTATGGTGGCGTAATTAACTCCATGGTTCCTTAGCGCCATGGTTTTAACACCTGCTAAAAGCAGGTGTTAAATCCGCCATGGCGCTAAGGGACCTCGTACTCAGGCGGTAAGGGTCGGCGCTGTTTACGGCGCCGTAAACCCCTTACCGCCTGGGTCGTAATGAGGCCCAATGCATGTTATATTCACTTCAATGTGAGTCATATTCATTTCAATGCGTGTCATATTCATTCCATTGCATGTCCCATTCACTTCAAAGTGTGTCATATTCACTTCAACATGTGTCATATTCATTTCAATCGGTGTCATATTCATTCCATTGCATGTCCTATTCACTAAACACGTATCATATTCATGTCAATGGGTGTCATATTTATTTCAATGCATGTCCTTCTCATTTCAATGCATGTCTTATTCATTCCAATGCATGTTATATTCACTTTAAGGTGTGTGATATTCATTTCAATGGGTGTCATATTCATTCCCTTGCATGTCCTATTCACTTCCACGTGTGTCATATTCACTTCAACGTGTGTCATATTAATTTCAATGTGTGCAATATTTATTTCAACGTGTGTCATATTCATTTCAATGGGTGTCATATTTACTTCAACGTATGTCATATTCATGTCATATTAATTTCAATGGGTTTAATATGTATTTCAACGTGTGTCATATTCATTTCAATGGGTGTCATATTTACTTCAACATGTGTCATATTCATTTCAATGCATGTCTTATTCACTGAATTTCAGTGTATGTCATACTCATTTCAATACATGTTATACTCATTTCGATGAGTATTATAGTCATTTCAATGTATACCTTACTAATTTCATCGCATGTTGTAATCATTTCAATATGTCACATTCTCAAAGGTATAATTTTGACCTGAACGGCTTCCCATAGCTTCCCAGGAATGCAGAATCTCTCTCATTAGTGCCAACATTCCAGAAAGTAACCAAAGTAAGCCATACCTTTTCCTTTCCATGTGTTTCTGGAACTCGTTCAATCTCTATCTGCCGAATGCCAGTGTTAGAGACTCTGAACATATTGCTTTTCAACGCAGGCCTGTTTCGGTGATCCTCATAGCTAGCAGAAAATGTTTCTTTGAGGTCCCTGTCATGACTTGCCTGTATACAGTAAATTACCCTTCGAAATCGATCATATGGAAATTAATTTGAAAAAGGAATTCTCTATTAATCACTGTTACATGTCAGACAGTACATAATTGCACACATTCCTCAAAATGTAAACCACCTGCATTTTCAATATTTTGTGATGATTACTTCATATCATTTTAAGATAGTATTCTTTAAATGGATGCACGTTCATTTGCATCACTCATCCACTAGGTCATATTGATGTTAATCATGTCTGCTAATGTATAGCATATTTTTAAAAAATAATATTCTTTTTTTATTTTCATTATAAAACATGCAAATTACATAGAGCATTCAAATGTAGGTTTTGTGCTTTTTCTAGAAATGAAAAGTAGTCAGTTGTTATCAATTGCATCTTAGATAGGATATATTTGTTGTTTTATTGAGGAGCCCTATATTCTGTTTCATTCATGTGTGTACCCGTCCTTCCTCTTATTTCACCATACGGCCATAGAGTAATGGACACAAAGGTAGGACTGTGTTTATATTGACCTATATGTAGAAATGGAAGACATATTTCCTGGACTCCTCTTTAATTTCTCATGGATGGATCTGCTAGAATTGTTTTTACTTATATATTTAGAAAAAAGGCGTGTGTATTTGCGAGGGAGTCATAAAGTTGTGCCATGCGAATAATGCAGTAAGAACAGGACTTACATAGTAGCAGTAGTATAAATGTTACTTTATTAAAATCTTAATTATTTGCCAATGTCATTGTGCCTGGCCAATATGGATGAAGTAGGCTTTACATATAACAGAATGTGAATCCATTGAAATCGAGGCATGACTCCTCACCTGTGAATGCCAATGATGGGCATGAAAAGAGAGACGAAACTGAATGCTAAAATGCTGTGTCATTGTGAGTGATGTTTATAATACATAGAGAACAGGGATTCTGTTTTCCCCATTGCATCAATTTCCTGAAAAAAGACAAATCACTGTTCAGTAACGATAGACCGATAATTAAATGTTATAGTTGAATATTTGTTGAAATTCTAGAGAATATCTGGTGATTAGCCATTAATGGGCCATAAGGGGTGCCTACATGTTTATGTATCAATTGGGGGAAGGTTATACATTGTGCTAGCCCTCTGTTGGTGTGTGTCTTCCAACATGGACATATTAATAATATGGTTATTCAGAGTCAATGAAATATACATATGTGTATAAAGACAATTTAGAAATCGAGCTATCACTTTCATTACAAAAACATCCTTCCAAATTAATTGTATTAAATTGCACTTTATAAAGCACAATGTCTGTCATTTATACAGCCTCATTTACTTGTTGCTAGAGTCTCTAGGGGTAAAAATGCAAAATAAGTAATTGGGTCTTGGGATGTAGTACATTGCTCAATATTTCCTCTTATAATAAATGGGATTTGGAAAGTGACGTGTTACACTCAAGGAAGTTCCCAAAGTGTCCAGGGGGGATTTGCAGGGAAGCCCCTTTCCCCACATCCTTGAGTGAATGATGAGTATGGGTTGATGGCGCTGGCTGGTTATGCTCTGATGCCATCTGCAACATGTGAGTGTCATTGTTAGTATGGGAGAGAACCAGAGAAGTAGATAGGCTAACAAAGTGACCAGGTTGGATTCCCCACTGCAGAAATTGGTGGCCATAGTTCATCTAAAACTATGAAATATAGCCTGAAAAGGTGAGATATGAAGGGTGAAGATTGAAGTGAGAAAGCCAGCCACATAGGTTTATTTCATGCTTATGGAAATAGTGTGAGAGTGTCAACAATATGATGCCAATGGGGCTGGGTGGGAGACTATTGGAGAACAACACTGGCAGCAACACATGTATGTTTGGCGGGGCTGTGCAATGGTATAGTAGGGAGGGGTAATGGGTAACATCATCTATGTCTGTGATGATGGAAGAGAGGTTCCACCACATGGGAAATGGGAAAGTGTACTCATGCCAGGCACATTGGGTGCGAGACTCCAACCACGGGATAATGTGAAAGAGGCTTCACACTAGGGATGTTGGCGGAGAGTTTCTACTCCAAAGATAATGGAGAGAGTGCACATCCCCTGGATACGCAATGAGAGCATTCACCCCAAGGATAATGGCAGAGACTGCCAATCTGAGGAATAACAGAAAGAGTGTCCACCACTAGGACGGTGGGAGAAATAGTCTTCTTAGAAGCTAATGAGAGGGAACATCCCTCCCATCAATAACAGGAGAGGGGGTCCAATCCAGACAAATTGGTTGAGGCTGTGTAGTCCATAGTTGATGGTGGAATATGGTCCCTCCTGGAATATCTTTTTGAATTTCTTTACAGAAAAGTACTTGCAAGACTGGTTGTCTGATACACACCCCTTTTTATGTTTTATGTTTTATCAAGCTGGGGTCACTTACCTAATTTGTGCACTACTTTGCTTACTTCCATTTGGTAAAATTGGATTTTAATTTCATTGTTCATTTTTATAGGTTTGTAAGTGTCAGCAAGATTAGATTATGGGGAAGTGTTATCAATTTCAAGTATTGTTTACATTTTGAGACAAAGCTTGGGATTTTGAGTGGATAATCAACACATCTAAAAAATACTATGTGCTCTATTGTCAATCAATGGGCCTTCCGGGTGCCACTCAGCTATTCCAAGTCCGGTGGCCAGGAAGTCAGACGCTGGTAGTTTTGATAGTCCCCATTCTCATGGAGTCCATGGGAATGGGGACAGGGGAGCAAAGGCACCGTTAACAACAGTGCCGGTGCTCCCATGAGGACTCTGTGAGCGGGTGCAGTCCCACCCGACAGGTCTGACCCTGGCGGGCAGGACGGCAACCGCCTGCAGAGTCTTACTGTGCCGGTCAAGTAACAACAGTTTTGGTAGGCTTACCGGCACCATTGTTACTGGACTGGCACAGTCATAATGAGGCCCAATGTATAATTGAGGTTAAGCTATGGCTTGGCTCTGTTAACCCATGATTTTAAAACACATTCAAAGACGTATATAGTGATAAAATGACCTGAGAGAATTAACTGTAGACTGTATCGTTTCTTACTGAAAAGCAGGGATCTGAATGCAAAATAATATTTAGCATTACTGATTTCATGAAGATTGTTATATGTTAAGGGCATAATGAGAATGTGGTTTGGTAATTATCAAAAGCATTTGTGGTCAACCACTAGGTGGGGTGGTCCAAGATGGCCATGTACAGACCAGCTCCCGCAGCCCCTGCCCAGACCACAGAGGTGGATGTGCCAACTGATAGTGGTGATTCACTTAAGGATACCGCTGGAGCTGAGACTGTGTGCAGGCCCTGACAAGGGAGGCCTTGCATAACTGCACACTCACACCAGTCCCTTTGGGACATGTACTGGTGCATAGACTGTGACGGAGGACTGACAGTAGGAACAGACGCCCCAGGCCATGTGTGGGCTTCCAGCTGTGGTGCCCACTGCATTGGGTGCCGAGAGAGAGGACATCCCATCAAGGAAGACAGGAAAGCTGGGCCACAGCACTGCCTGAAGCAATATGGTGTGACACAGGAAAAAGGCTCTGTGGCCACGACTGGAGGAAGAGGACAAAGGAGGGTGACTAAGCGTCCCTCTTGAGATGATTTAGGTGCAACACTGAAAGAAGCTTTGGAGAGTGGGCACACCAAGTTTTGGGACTGTGCTATGAGACCCTGGGAGTGCGAGACATGTGGCTCCTCTTGTGGGGGTCAGAGAATGACTGTGATGGACAGGGGCTGCTGGATTGGATCTGCGGAGGGAGTGGGGAGATAGAATGAGTGGAGAAGTGAGTTTACCAGGAGAGAAGGCTTGCAGTGGGATTCTGAAAAAAGAGGCCACTCACTTGAGGTGCATGGAGGATTGAGAAGGTCTCTGAATCTCAAACAGCTTGGACCCTCTACCCACTGATTGTGTGTGGTTGTTTTGTGTTGCCCACTGAGGCAGGGATACCCATGGGAGTGCACGTCTTGGAGTGGTGATCAGACGTCAGATTGGAATCTGAGGTGGGTCCCTACGGCTGCCTGGACCACAGTGGTGAGGGGGTTCTTGGTGTGGTTTCTGACTGCTACCATGGTAAAGCGTTGGCAGCAGACTTGTGAGTGGAGCGGCATGCTAGAGGGGAGCCCTCACGTGGAATACCGGCCTTGCAGCAATATCAAAGAGACACAAGGATGGACAATGATAGAAGGGAGGATGCCTGCGAGATGCTGTGGAGGGGTGTGTGCAGACCCCAGCCACTAAAGAAGATATCCACGACATATTGGAAGATATCTTAGCATTAAGAGGCAATATCCAAGCCTCAATATCATTTCTGCAAGGGAGAGTGGACGTACTGGAGGACAAGGTGGAGGGCATTGAGGCCAAGCAAAAACAAAGAGGTGATGGCTGGAAGGTTTAGACTGAATCTTAACCACTGGCATTGCTCGGGGCAACCCTCCAGACCATCGTTCTTCGCCTGCCAAGCCATTACAGAAGGGGAAAGACCATATGCAAATCAGGCTTGGCCCCACCCCAAAAGGGGAAGTCCAGCCCGAACTGCTAGGTCACATCCCTTCTGCACGAGACCACAAGCATCCCCAAACATGTTTCACCCTTGTTGGGGCTCATCAGTGAGGAGTAGCTTGGGTCTCTAGGCCCAGCAGGCACGGGACCCACGTCTGGGCATACCCGTCCCACTCGGGGTGACAAAGCAAAAACAAAGAGGTGATGGCTGGAAGGTTTACACTGAATCTTAACCACTGGGTACCAGGCTGCACCTCACTGAGGAGGTCCAACAAGCCCGAAACATGTCTGGGGTTGCTTGGTTTTCTGTGCAGAGGGGACCTGGCCTAGCAGTTCGGGCTGGGCTGCTACCATTGGTGGCGGCAGCTGACTTATTTGCACATGGCTGGACCCCTTTTGCAATGGCGCAGACGGGCTACAAAACGGTGGTGTGGAAGGTTCCCCAGAGCAATTGCCAGTGGTTCAGATTCATTCGAAACCTTCCACCCATCACTTTTGTAGTCACAGTTTGTCTCTCCATGTGAGAGAGGGTATGCCCAGACGTGGGTCCTTTGCTCGCTGCGCCATAGGGTACCAGGCTGCACCTCACTGAGGAGGTCCAACAAGGCCGAAACATGTCTGGGGTTGCTTGGTTTTCTGTGCAGAGGGGACCTTTCCTAGCAGTTCGGGCTGGGCTTCTACCATTGGTGGCGGCAGCTGACTGATTTGCACATGGCTGGACCCCTTTTGCAATGGCGCAGACGGGCTAAAAAACGGTGGTGTGGAAGGTTGTCGAGAGCAATTGCCAGTGGTTCAGATTCATTCGAAACCTTCCACCCATCACTTTTGTAGTCACAGTTTGTCTCTCCATGTGAGAGAGGGTATGCCCAGACGTGGGTCCCGTGCTCGCTGCGCCACAGGGTACCAGGCTGCACCTCACTGAGGAGGTCCAACAAGGGGAAACATGTCTGGGGTTGCTTGGTTTTCTGTGCAGAGGGGACCTGGCCTAGCAGTTCGGGCTGGGCTGTTACCATTGGTGGCGGCAGCTGACTGATTTGCACATGGCTGGACCCCTTTTGCAATGGCGCAGACGGGCTAAAAAACGGTGGTGTGGAAGGTTGGCCAGAGCAATTGCCAGTGGTTCAGATTCATTCGAAACCTTCCACCCATCACTTTTGTAGTCACGGGCATTGAGACCAACCGAGTGCAGATCTGCTAGAAATGAAGTATGATGCCAGAATATTAGATTTGAAGCCTAAAGAGGAGGAAGTAAAACTGAACAAAGACAATCTTGAGAATCGGTAAAGGAGGAATAACATAAAGGTATTTGGCCTGAAAGAGCAGAAGGGGGAACGGCGTGGGATATCACAAAAAAGGTGAACGTGTCCATGAACTCTCTGTTCATTGATGACATGGGAATGGAGGTGGAGATTGAGAGAGCGCACAGATGCGGCAAGGGCCCCAGATCCATAGTGGTCCATTTTCCTCTTTATGGCGAGAAGTCTGAAGTGTTGGAAAGAGCAAAATGCCAAAGGAGCATTCAGTATGAGTGGAACATTGTAGGCATATATCAGTACCTCTCTACTGTTACATTGGTCCGCCGCAGAGCCTGTCGTCTACTAACGCAATTGCACAATGAAAAGGGGCTTGGGCACTGGTGGGCATACACCTTTGCACTTATTTTTGAGCTCAAGGACGTGAATTACAGCATGACAAATGGATCTAAGGCTTTGCAGGTTCTGCAGCACCTCATGGAGAAAGAGCCAGAAGGAGAGAAGTGTCCAGGCAGTGCTGCTGAGTCTATGGATCAGGGACAGAGGAGAGATTTTTAGCCCTTTAAGGGAGTTCCAGGTGGAAGAAAGTTTCAGAGACTAAATACCCCCATCGCCGTTGCAATCATAATAGCCTGAAGTCTGAATATAACGACAAGGAAGTTATATCATGGTTATAGGATAAAGATGAAAGTTGTGGTGGAAGGGGGATGTGTTGACGAGGTGGAAGAACATGGGTGGGGGTGAGTTGCTATTGGTGGCCCATTCTTGGATGATCATCTCAGAGGGGCAAGGGGAATGGATTTATATTGAGAGTGGGTGGAATAAAGAGGTGGCATTGGGGGAAAAGAGCAGAGTGTTGGGTGGGATTGGATGCAGAAGATTAGGGTATACCAAGTTGCTGAAGGATAAAGTTGCCATGATGGTAGGTTAGGTGGTGGTGGCCTATCACTGTTATGACTGACATAGGGACAGGTGTCAAATCCTGCTATTTCCACCCCCCCTTCTTCCTCACCTGATTCTTCCACCAAATCTTCTTCTGGACTTCTCTTCTTTCTCCTAGTACTCTTCTGTTCGAGCTTTCCTTTTCTTTCCTTCTTTTGGAGTAAATAGGGTCTCTCTCCCCGGGATGCCACCCTGTCGGTAGGGTGATCTCCAACAGGGTGATCTCCCTGGGAGCTAGCCCAAAAATAACAGGGAAAAGCCTCCCGGCATAAAAACCCTGTAAATCCTGGCCCTTGGATGTCAAGTCAGTATGAGAAAGTAGGCAGCAACTGAGAAGACAAGGATCCCTTCCTTGCATCTGGATTCAAGAATGCAAGTTCATAGGCACTCAGGATCCAGGAAGCCAGCAGCCCAAACAGACCGGAATGCAACAAGGTAAAAGGAAGAGTACTAGGTCCTGTGAGACCCAAGAAGGCTTAGGAACCAGACAACAGGACTTGAAGAGAGCAGGCGGTATCCAGATAGGAGGTAAATGAAGAGTACGAGATGAAATCCAGGTAAGTTGGGAGAAAATCTAAGGGTGAAAAGCATAAGCAGGAATCTGGATCGGAAAGAGAGAGGCAGACCCCGAAAGGGCAGAAAGAAGAAAATGGTAAGAGGAGCTAAGCAGCAGAAAAGAAAAGAGGGAACCACGCTAAGAGTAGCGTAACAGAAAAGGATGGAATAGCGTGAGGAACAAGGAGCGAATAAGGACAAAAAAAGGGCACAGACCAAGGCAGGCGGATGAGAACAAAAGGCAAAATTCGGAGGACAGAGACAGGAGGGGCAACACAGCGCTAGGCTGAAGCACAAGCAAAACGAGCGTGTAGCACGGAGGAATCCGAGGTGCAACACGCATCGCTGCTGCTGCTGTGAGTGTTTATTCTTGGCGGTGGCCATCTTGAAAAATAACTAGACCGCTGCAACAAAATTGTCAATAACGTGATGGAACTAGTAATGGCGCCGCCAGCTACCCCATAGTTTCCAGGAAGGCATGACAGTATAACCTCTCCTCTTCGGTGGTCCCCCAGGCTTGCCTGGATTCGACCTATGGAATTCTTTAAGAAGACGTGCGGCATGAATATTGGATCTTGGTTCCCAAGTACGTTCAGCTTCTGAGTAGCCTTTCCAATGTACCAGATACTGAAGGACTCCCCTTCTATATCTGGAGTCTACCAGATAAGACACCTCATATTCTTTCTCTTTGGGTGGAGTGGACAACTCAGGCTTGGGAATCTTGCGTCGGTCGGGATCCTCTCGGTATTCCTTTAATAGGGAAGAGTGGAATACTGGGTGTATTCTTTTCATGTTTGCCGGTAGGCGGAGGCAGAAAGCCACAGGATTGATCTGCTCTAGTATCAGGAAAGGCCCAATATATCTGGGGGAAAACTTTCCTCTTCTAATCCATTGAGGCAGGAATCTGGTGGACAACCATACTCGGGTATCCTTGTTCCAAGAAGGGTTCGACTGTCTTCTCTGATCGGCATTCCTCTTGTAGCTCTTTCTACTTGCTTCCAGTGTTTCAATGGCTAACTTGTCCGTTTTTCATGATGGTGTTCAATAAATGTTCTATTGATGGGATCTTAGAGGAAGTAGATAAATGCAAGGGAAAATGTCTGGGATGGCAGCCATAGGTACTCTGAAAAGGACTGATCCTTATGGCAGAATGGAGGGTACTATTATAGGCGAATTCTGCCATCGGAAGCAGCTCTTCCACTGATCTTGTTTGTGGCTACAAAAACAGTGCAAATACTGTTCTAATGTGGCATTCAACCTTTCGGTCTGACCTTTACTTTGAGGGTGATACCCCGATGAAAGAGCCCTCTGAATACCCATCTGTTGACATAATGAAGACCAAAAAGAGGACATGAGCTGGGATCCACGATCAGAAACAATGGTAAGAGGGAGGCCGTGCAGGCGAACAATAGCTTTAAGAATGATAGCAGCTGTTTGAGCGGCTGAAGGAAGCCCTGGCAAAGGGGAAAAATGGGCCAACTTAGAGAAGGTGTCAATCGTCACCATGATTGCTCTGAATCCATCAGATTTGGGAAGATCCACGATGAAGTCCATAGATCCATGTTTGAGAAGGAAGAGTCTCTTGGTGTAACAGCCCTACTGGTTTACTGGTTGAATGTTTACCAATGCACATGTTGGGCAGGTGGAAACATAGACTGCAACATCCTTTTGTATACCCGTCCACCAGAAGTATTGGGATAGAAGGTTAGTGGTTGCCTTCTGTCCCTTATGACCTGCTGAAGGGAGATCATGACACCAGGATATCGCTCGATCATGAAGAGACTTGGTTGGCAAAAATAACGCTGCAACAAAACGGTCAATAATGTGATGGAACAAGTAATGGCGCCGCCAGCTACCCCATAGTTTACAGGAAGGCATGACAACAGGAGGTTGGCAGATAGGGTACATAACGGTGGGCACATTAAATGTCAAGGGATTGAACTCTCCCACCAAGCAGTATTTGGTGGCTAAGGAATTCAGGCGTTCTCACTGGACATGCAGATTTTGCAGGTAACCACATTTTTGTCGGATGAAGAGCATTGGATAACTAGTGGGCTGATCAGGCAGGGATATTGGGCATCTGGGGAATTAAAAAAAGGTGGGGTGTGTATATTGTTCCACAAGGGATAGAGATTGGGGGAACCCACTGTGTGGAGAAGGCGGACGGGAGATCGTTGGTGGTGATTTCACCAGAGGTCTGGTCCAGATGTCAGTGGGTAGGGTGTACTGCCCAAATAAAGGGCATTTGGGATTTGTCAGGGAAACTCTTAACCAGATTCTTTGAGGGGATTTTAATATGTGGGTCGATTCAGGGTTGGACAGGCTCGCCCTAAGTGAGAAGAGTGTCCAGGGCAAGAGGAAAGGTTAGTAGGGCCTCAAGGTCCTTCTAGATTCGCAGGGATTGGTAGATGTGTGGAGAGGGTTGCATATGGGTGAGAAAGGCTACACCTTTTTCTCACCCCCTAATGGGACGTACACTCCAACTGATTATTGTGCACCAATAGAGGGATGCTAGGTAGAATTGACGCTTTTGGTTTGGATTCCATTAATGGGTCAGTATGCATTTGCTTGTAGAGTGGCTGCACATGCAGTACTCGCTCTGGTAATGCAATCACACCTTAGGGAAGGATGTTGTGTTTATAGAAGAAATGCATATTGCAATCAAGGAATATTTTCAGTATAATGATATATGGGAGATAGACACCTGTATGGTGTGGGGAGCGGCAAATGTGACCTGGAAGGAAGTGTTTATTAGGAAAGGAGGACATAAGAAACAAGAAAGGATTCTGAGGGGGTGATGAATTGCTATGAGATATTACAGCATTGGAAAAGAGGCTGCAGGAAAGGGGGACACCAGAAGAGGACCTCCTGTCGAGGTTAAGGCAAAAAGACAAGAGTTGCGAACATTGAAAATGGGAAAGGTGGTTAGTACACTGTAGTATTTAAAGAAGAAATATTATGAGAAGGGGATATGTCAGATTTGATGCTAGCAGCCAAACTTTGTGGGCAGAGGGCAGAGAGGTGGGTTGAGGGGGTAGTTGATGCAAATAGCAAATGTAATTCTTCACTGGTGGAAATAGCTGAACATTTTGCCACCTTCTATGAGGGGTTATAGATGATTGAGAAGGATGCAGAGGAAGAAGAGCTGGGACACTATTTAGATCACACATTACTCCCTGGGTTGAATGGGAAAGAGGCCTTAGGGGTGAATGCTTAATTCACACAAGAGGAAGTCTCAACGGCTATTGCAAGAATGCCAGCAAGAAAGGTGCCTAGGGACGATGGATTTTACAGTTGGTTTTTACATAATTGTTTGCAGGTCTTCTGGTCTCCCACCTGATGAAATTGTGCAATGCTAGTCTGGATATGGTTCAAGCCTCTAGCACATTCTGCAAGACATTAATAACAGGCATTCCTGAGGAAGTAAAGGATCCCCAGTCATGCATGTCATAGAGGCCTATCTCCCTCCTTAATGTGGATGTGAAGAACTTTATGAGAGTGCTTGCCACCAGACTTGAGCAGTTAATGCCTAGATTAGTTCATTCAGATCAAGTGGGGTTCATACCAGGGTGATTGGTCTGGACACATTGAGGAAAACTCTGAACATTATGGACTTTGCCAGGGGGCGAGGGGGAAACCAAAGCTCCTTGTGCTGGTTACAGACAATGAATTTGATAGGGTAGATGGAATTTGTTATATCCAGTCATTAGCAATTTTGGTTTTGGGGACAGGTGGTTCACTAAAATTTTAGCATTTTATACTGACCCCCAGGCGAGGGTGGTGGCAAATGTGAACGAATCATAGGAGCTTGTGTTGGAAAGAGGCACACAGTAAGGATGTCCTTTATCCTCATTGCTGTTTGCATTATTCCTGGAACTACTGGCAGAAAGAATAAGGGCCTCCTTCTGGATAGTGGGAAAACTGGTAGGGGTAAGGAGTGTAAATCGGGGATATATGCGGATTATATCCTCCTACATTTATTTATCTAACCTGCATACATCGGTCCCTGCAGTTTTGCAGATGAAAGGGAAATAGAGGTCCCTACCAGGGTTTAAAATCAACTAGCAGAAATGAATACTGTTCCCCATTAGGCGGGATGAGGATAGGGATATAGTTGCACTCCATGAGAATGGAAATTCAGCTTGAGAGCATAAGATACTTGGTGATGAACATGTCTAGTTCACTAGAAGATCTGTGTACAACAAACTTCCCACAATTGCTAGAGAAACTGCATGAGGAAATGGTGTTGTGGGGTAAGCATACCATCTCATGGATGAGCTGACTTAATGCACTGCACTGAAAATGATTTCTCGGCCCAGGATCTGGTCTGTTCCAAATGTTGCCTGTGAAGCTGCCAGACATGTTGTTATGGGAGGCTAAAGTCTGCATGGTCTGCTTTCTCTGGGATGGGCGAAAACCACAAATTGCCTTCAATACCCTGCAACTCCCCAAGGATCAAGGTGTAGTGGGGTTCTCGGATTTGAGCTTGCATTATAGGGCAAGACAATTCAGAGTGTTAGTGCCGCACCTAAGCAATGGGTGTCCCTAGAAAGTTAGCTCATGACCCGGTGACAGTGGGAGAGTGGCTCTGGCATATAAGAGGAAGGTTCCCAAGGGGATCAGGGAACATCATGTGGAACATCTGGACCAAGGAACCTAGAATGAAAGTGGTATTTCCATGGCCCTCGCAGATGAGCCTTTTATGTCTCCCCTAGCCCCTAGGATTTGAGAGGGTGGGACAATTGTGGCTGTAGGATAAATGACTCAAAATCCAAATGAAAAAGATAATCCTAAATAGGCTAAATAATTGATACGCTATTTGCAATGAAAACAACATTATATTAAATGCAAACAGTATCAGACAGTTCCATAGAATTAAACTATCACAGAGCTTGCACGACCCAAAGGAGTTACATCTTTTATAGCGGAAAACCCAAATTAACAAAACCATGCATATCAAAGATTACAACATGATCCTGCACTCCCCATTGGCTAACACATATACACAATTCTAATTATCCCCTATTGTCCATTACCCTATTGGTCACACATTATCTACAACACATTCTTCTGAACACATGCCCTTTTATATTGTCATTGTGAAACTTAGGAGTTCATTGACTACCAGGTACATTGTTACCATAATAAATGTCTGTAACAAGTAAAATATTCTTGAGCATCATGTGATTTACACCCCTCTGTCGGGTTCCTGATCAAAGTGCAAATTGTGTGGCCAACTCTGCTTTGATAATACAATGGGCCTCCTTATTATAATAGACACTGTGGCACACACAAAGAGCTCCCTGCCCTCATAGAAACATGTATTGGCCTCACTTCTGCTCCTCCTGTCCCAAATGATGGTACAACCCAACCACGTCTCCTCTCTGTCATCTGTTTAGGAACACAGGAGCCCATGAATGACGTGATTGGTGCACCACTCTTATGTTTGAGTTTCACTTATTTATTGATCCCTAAAGTGCAGTGCTGGAGTTCAAATAGGATGACCACTCTTCTGGTGAGGGCAGCAGTCCTCTAAATATTCACCAGACCTCTTGGAATCTCAAATCCCCATGTCGTTCATATGAATTCAACCTTCAATAGGGTCATCGATACCCTTTCTCCCTTGACATAACATTCCTTTCCCAGCACCTCCAGGCTCTGCAGATTGACTATATTAACTGTTTTTGGCACAGCGTGGCTACCTGTAACTTGACAGCACAACTTCTGTCTGGGGCAAGGAAGAGGAACTTCACTCGGGGTCAAGTGGACAGAGTCACAGCTCTACAATAGGCCTGTTTCTCATACTTCACCAAGCGCATCCTGTAACATGCCCTAAACTCCAACAAGACAGAACTCCTACAATCTTAGCCCCTGGGTCTCGCCTTACTGCGATACTTCTCTAACTCCATCTCACACACCTACGTATATCAGCTACCAACTAGCACATCTCTTAAAACATAACACTGTATACTACTGCTTAATGCAAAATTCAGCACTCTGTCTTTAATCTCTGCACCCGCAACATGAATACATTGTTTCACTTGGGACAGCCATGAAAATAATTCATACATTGAGATAGGTAGGGCACATAAACCGTTTTCCTGTTTGAGACATTTAAGTGGAGGCTGCAGTCATACATCCATTGATGGATGGAATCAAACCACTTCGAGAGCTTAAACTGACCATATAGTTGAGAATGTTTGGTTAGAAGTATTTAAAATGTTTTTTAGAAGTCACAGTATATTAAGATGTTAACCAGCTACTGTGATAACATGCGAAAACATGGTTTGAGTTGCAGGTTATCCCGTTTTGTCCCCTGCTAGCACCCGTAGTATATTTTTGGACCACATCTTTGAATAGGTAAATATGAACATATAAAATAATAACTTTCATCGGTTCATGGTAAGAAAAATGTATTTGTTTATTTTACAGCTATTTGAGATACCATATCTTGATTAGATACATTTCCCTCAATTTGCTAAGACGTATTATTGAACCTTCTAATATACTACATGCAACTTACTTTTTGTCAACATCCAATAGAAATGTGCAGAACACGTCTCAGATTGTTATAATTCAAAGTATTCATTAGTGCCATTTAACAATCAACTAGAGCTTCACATGCTTTAGTGTCCGGTATTCCAAAGCAACGTTGCTTGTTATGTAATAGTGTTGATATCAGAGTAGCATGCCCAACTACCAAGCCACAAACTGTGGAGTGCGATTACACATTTTAGCCATCTTAATCCTTTCCAAGAATTCCCCTTCTTTTTAAATATAGTCTATAAGGGTTGACTTTGCTGTTAAATGTGATTTCCACACAGATTGTGCAGTGCCATTATTTTCTGCTGCACTTTGAAGTATGTTGATTGATCAATATGTGTTCCCTGGCCACTTGCTTTATAAAGGCTCCACCTTCTTTTTAAGCAGTGTCATATCGGGACTATGCTGATGTTGGTTCAGATGATTTGCTTTCAGTTTCCAGATGCCAGAAGTCACATAGATTTCGCACTATTAAAGTTCGCTTGGAGTATTCTGGTTAATTAGTATATGTTTCTTTTATATTATTGTGCAGCTACCCTTTTTATTGTTGGGTAGTCACCCTCTCCCTGTAACGTGGTCTGTATGCCCACGTTTGTATGGTGTCAATGATAGTTGTATGGTTAAATAGCACGGTGATCATTTTGACCCCAAAGAATGGGCACATACGCGGTGAATGGTATCAAAGTGATAATGGCCACTCTGCCACTGAAAAATAATGCTGTCCATTAGAGGGATGTGC
Source organism: Ambystoma mexicanum (assembly GCF_040938575.1). Classification (NCBI taxonomy): domain Eukaryota; kingdom Metazoa; phylum Chordata; class Amphibia; order Caudata; family Ambystomatidae; genus Ambystoma; species Ambystoma mexicanum. The sequence continues at coordinate 446,904,549 of NC_090925.1, read as the reverse complement.
TCTTGTTGTTCATGATTTGGTTGAGGCGAGATAGCCCTATAGTATAATCGGCCCTGTGATAGGCTGCTTACAGGTCAAGAAAGATCATTGCAGCCTATAATTTGGGTGCAGGAATTCTTTCCCCCTTTATTGTATCCAATACGTAGGATTCTGTGCTTTACGCTGATCTGAAACCCAATTGATTTTCATGGAGGATTTGGTTGATTTCTGTGCTTTATTGAGTCCCAATCTATTCAATGGCTCTACCTTTGAAATGGTGGCAAATGGACTGTATTTGGTCAGGTGGTTGATTCCGACATAGCTTTCTTCAGTAGTGGGATTGGAGAGGCCATTTTGAGAGGTTGGAAGTATTCTGTATCCAAGAAGGGGTTACCGAGTATTTTGAGGCCAGGGTCGAGTGTAGGTAACAGTTATTTAATTAGGCTATCAGATCTGGACTTGTCCTGCACAATGGAGCTCTCATATTCAGCACTGTTTTGGTGAGGTTCACCATGGCGGGGAGGCGTATTTTGAGACGGATTTCAGAAAGAACCTTTATATGTGCCGTTTGGGAAACTACACTAGCATCAGTGAGTTGTTCTGTCATTCCAGTTGTTGGCCTGGGATGAATATGCTTAATTGTTGGTCAGGTTTGACCATTTCAAGGTTAATCTAGGAGATTTCTGATGGCTCGTTAGTCATTTTCTGTAGTTTTCTCCAAAGGAAATGTATCTCAATCCATCCAATCATTTCCTGTTTTGTGGTCTTCACGTGCAAAGTGTATTTTTACAGGGCAAAGTTACTATGCACTGTGCTAAATATGCCGCTTTTTTAAAGCACTAAGTAGCGTGGACCTAGTGTTTTTTTATTGTGGCATTATGTACAAGTTCCACTGTCAACAGTGAGGGGGTAACGGTCAATGGCCCCACTTAACGCCCCGAGTGAAGCTAGGGCCATTGACGTGGGCCGCATGCCATTACCCCCCAGTGTTGCCCATGGAATAGGTACATAAAACCATTAGCACCCCTGGATATCAAAGTGGAAACTCAGGGTGCTAAAAAAAAGGATTTTCTTTCCTACAATGGCACGCTGCGCGCGTCCTGTTGTACGGAGGTGAAAATCATTTACCAAAATGTCCGCCATGGAAAGGTGAGAGGAAGGTGCAGCCGAAATAAGGTAAGTGGGCAGGGGTTAGTAAAGAAAAAAAGGGCACAGAGAGTGTGGGGAAATGGCATCGGGGAGACGATTGTCAGGCAGCTTGTAACACAGGCTTACATTTGCTGTTTAAGCATGCGTTCCTGGACACTTTATTGGCTGGCTCCCCCGCCCAGGGTGCTAACGTAAATTAGGCCCATTTAGCGCATTGCAAAGCATACTTTTGTAGTGCAAAGTGTGACTTTGCAGTGCAAAAATACACTTTGCACTGCTCTTTGAAATAGGCCTGGTTGAACGTGTTTGTTGGCAATGCAAAGTCACTTTGCACCGCAATAATCATTCCATGTATTAGGTCCTGAGGTGGTTGGCTGAAGCACCAATTAGTGTCTGTCTCTAAAAGTGAGTGGAAGAGATACATGCCATCTGATGACATCTGAGAGGGAGAATGGGAGGAGCTGAGAAACAATGAGGGCAATTTACTCTCCATCTGACGCCATGCAGAAACTAACCTGTGATAGAACTATTGTTGAAAAATTGAGATTTCTAATATGAAGTAGTGAAGTTTATGTGTGTGTATTGTAACCAAGATCAAATAGTCAAGTAAAGCCAGATCATATTAACCTGCCCTTGAAAGAGAGGATAGCACAGGGGCAACGTGCTAGTCTTGCAAACAAGACCACACAGAGCAACAGAGGTTGGAATCCTGCATCCGTGCTTAGAAACCAAACGCAGGTACTTTATTAGTTGTGCTATAAAAAAAAAAACTATTAAATGAATAAATAAATAGATCACAAAACTTGGCAGTCAACCTGTCAGCTAAAGAGTGCGTCCAAGGGCAAAACCTTCACAACGGCATCAAGAATCAATCATGACTATATCACACAGTTAACCACGTGGATTTGGAGCTCCCTATAGTTACGCATTAATCTTGAAGACTTTCCAACCAATTTTTATTCAAATTTAGCAAATTAATCGGTGTCAATTATATGAAATGATAAGGGATGTGTATGTATCTCCAGGTAACCTATTTAGACTCTCAGTACATCACATCACTCCATCATTAGAAGAGCTGTCAGCCTTTCTGCAAATAACAATTGTGAGAGAACTCTAAAATAAATATTGATGGAGCAAAACTCAACACACTTGGAAAAGTATTAAAGGTGTATGCCTTGCACATTGTACCATTTCACTGCGATGCAGTCGGTACATAGTCATTGGTTTTATCTCAGTCAAAGGCTTGCTTCAGGTAAATAAAAGATATGCAATGTGAGTCTAACTTCATGCTGATGTACATGGTACTATTAAGAACCAGGTTGAAGCATTCCCTGCTGAGCCAATCCTTCCAGGAAGCATGCTTGCATGCCCGGCAGAACCATTCCCACCACCTTGGAAACGTACTGTTAGTAATAATATCTGCAAATTGTATCCTGTACCTGAGCACTCACCATTTGCCAAGATAAGCACCATCATCATTAAGACCGGCCCTAAACGAGAAAAATAGTACAACCATAGCCAGAGCCATTATCCTATCAAGACTCGACTATGGAAACGCCCTACTTCTGGGAGCAAACAAAAGCAGCATATCCAAATTTCAAGTCATACAAAATGATTCAGTCAGAATCATTAAGAACAAATCTAGAAAGGATCGTGTCACAGAGAACAGAAAATCCTACACTGGCTGGCTATTGAAGATCGTATCACCTTTAAGTCAGTTTGAATAGTTCACCACTGCATCTATGGCACTGCCCAAGCATACCTAAAAGAACAAATATCATTGTACCAACCAGGATGATCCCTACGTTCATAAACCAAGGCCTAGTGAAAACCCCTCATATAAAAAAAAAACAATGGCCTAGGAAGATCCTTTCCAGTTAGAGCTGCTACCAGCTGGAATAATCTTACTGCCACGCTCAGACTTGAATCAAACTTCACAGCATTTAAAAATAAACTCAGAACGATTCTTTTCAAGTAGTTACTTAGAACATTACCATATTCCCAGCCTGCCCTGTCCTGTCTGTACCCACTGTTATATGTTTTTGCCCTGATGCCTGCGGGCTGCGGCGCACTAAAAATAAATACATTTATAAAATAAAGCATGGCCTCTCTCCAGAATGGCAGGGATATTATAATTTTAGGGTTAAATTAGAAACATTGTATGAGTGGAGAACCCAGTGATCAAGGCACAATATTAAAAGATCTAAACAGATCATGTAAGGCCAACCATTTTTTTAAGGCATTGGATGCACAAGAGATTCCTCAAATAAAGTAAAGGAATTTAGCTCTGTGTACCCTTATTGACCTGGATAGAATCTGAGAAGTTTAGAAGGATGTTATGATGTACCTTAGAAATGTGATGTTAGTAGAAACATTGGCAAATTGTATCCTGGAACTGATCACTCGTCTTTTATAAACATAGGCACAGTAATTGCCCACACAGTCGTCAAGTCAACAGAATGCCAGGGTGAGTAAAAGTGGCATCACATATGATATGATATGATAAGTCATTTATAACGCGCCTGTACACAAGTGTTTCTAGGCGTGACAAGACAAGGTAGGGAAGACAGAGATAAGACAAACAATCTTACTAGGCCTTTTGTCAGTCAGATTGTGCGAGAACGAGAAGTGCAAGGGGAAAAGGAGGGGGCGAACTGCAAGGGAGAGGGGAGGGGGAAATAGGGCAGCAATGCCCTGAGTAAGTGCAGCCAGGGCACGTCAGCTCTGGGTAGTGCAAAGAGAACAAGGACTGAAGGATTACAGTTACAGCCCCTAAGTGTGTGGTAGGCCCCGAGGCAGTGCAGGGGTGACTGATTAGGAAAGAGCCTGGTCCCCAGTGAGACTCTGAGGGTAGCCAAGCAACCAGCTGGTACAGCAGACAGGTAGGTCAGGTAGGACAGCAGAGGAGGGAAAGAGACAAAGCAGAGAGGAAGAGGAACTTTTGACCTGCTTCTGGAACTTCAGGTGGGGAAGGGAGGCCATTCCAGAGGGAGGCACCTGCAGAGGAGAGCGTTCTACCACCACTCTGTGCCTGCAGAAGCACCAAACCCTTAGAGAGTTGCAGGTAGGTGAGTGAAGACCTCGAGAAGGATGGCATTTTGGTAGAGATTGTGGAATGCAGTGCAGGCCCAGACCCCAGAAAGCCTTGTGGACAATGCAAAGGGTCTTGAAATTGATCCTTGCAGCCACAGGAGCTAGTAGGGAGATGTCAGGGCTGGAGAGATACGGACCCTGGGCTTGAGGCCAAGGATAGGTCTTGCAGTCCTGTTCTGGATTAGTTGCAGAGGGCTGACAGTAGAGAAAGGCAGATTGAGAAAGAGACTGTTGCAGTAGTCCAGCCTAGAGAGAAACAGGGCTCTGGAGACAGTGATCTTCTGGGGCAATGTGAAAAAAGGTAATAGTCCCTTTGAAGAGATGCAGCTGGTAGTGGGACTTCTTGGCGACATCTGAGATGTAAGGAGAGAAAGAGAGAGTAGTTGAATATGACCCCAAGGTTTCTGCCTCGCAGGAAGGCCAAAGAAGAGGGCCCAAGGTGGGCGGCTAGAGTGAGAGAGGGAAAGCATGGGCAGGGTTCCCAATGAGAAGGATCTCTATCTTACTGGCATTAAGGCAGAGATTGTTGGAGGCACACCAATCCTGAATCGCGGATAGACAGCCATGAATGAGCGAGAAATGAGAGGAGTTTGAGGTGAGCCTGATGGAAAGCTGAGTGTCATTCGCATAACACTTAAAGTTAGAGGAGAGGGTAGAGATCATGCGGGCGAAAGAAGCCCAGTAGAGGTTGAAAAACCAGAGTGAGAGGATAGAGCCCTGGGGAACGCCACATGTAAAGGGAGAGGCGGTGGAATGAAAGGGACCAAGTTGGTCCTGGGAGGGGCAGTCCAAGAGGAAGGAGTTCAGCCACTCCAGGGCCCGATCCATGATACCCAGGTTCTCACAGAGTTGATTGATCAAGATGGCGTGGTTGACCATGTTGAAAGCAGATGAAAGATCAAGGAGGTTGAGGACAGAGGGTAGTGGTATCACATAAACTTTGACGCTAAAACCATCACATGAAGTGATTTCATCTGACTTTTTGCCCTTAAAATCACAGGAAGTACCATCCCAAATACACTACAATAAGTGTGTAATTAATACAAAATGTTCTTTCATGAACAGGCACAATTCATTTTGTTTAATAAAACGCACATTTGAAGTACCAAATCCACATTCTAAATGAATCTGGAAATGTAAAATAATTTTTTATTGAAACATGTGGGTAAAACAAGTATTTATTGTGATAGGATGCAGGTGTACAGTAACTGGTAGAAATCAGTAATTTATTGTGCCATCCAATTAATTTCTACTTAATGCATTAAAACATTAATTTCCTAAATGTACAAAAGAACATAGAAGAAACTACATGGCACATTCAAAATGAAGTGTGACACATAAGACACAAAACATCACATTTAAGCAAACTGCAAACACAGAGATGATGTACACCCACACACACCGAAAAAAGAATACATAGAAACACAGTTAGCCCCCAAATCTTTTGAAGATGCCATAGTAAGGGCTATTGTGGAAAAGGTATAGTTTCTTTATGCAAAATGACAAAGCTCACACTCCAACAGGAACTATTTCTGTTGGTGGATTCCACTCTGCAAGCAGTCATAATTGTCAATCAATGGATGGGACTAAAAAAAGGAAACCAAAATGATTTATTTCAAGGAAACATTGTTTTGTTCACTGAACAATACATTGCTCTTTGACAACTAGGTTTTAGGGATAGGAGGCCAGGGATTGCAGATGTGCCAGGGTTACCAATTAGATTACTAGGGCTAGCAGATTGTACTCCTAGCCACTGATCAAAGTGAGCTGGAACGGTTGGGAGCGGTGTTCCACTACTTTTATTTTTTTCTGTTTACCATTCCTCTACTTTTTACGACTATATTCACTATTATATATAGAGAATGTGTCCATTCATGTCCCTGTGCAAGTGTAAAGTTGTATTAGGAGCCTTAGTTACTAGTCACCTAAACTATGGCAATGCCCTGGCTGCAACACCTTGTCACATGTTGCGCAAAAAGCATTGTGAATCAGGCTCAGAATGTCAGGAACTAGCTATGCTCCTATTGCCCTATCCACCTGTTTCCATTATTTCTTTTTCTGAGGACAAGCGGGAGGCCAGCCTTTAGACCATAAATATATTTTGCATTTTATATCTCCTGTGCTGAATCTTTAATGAATTTCATTTTTTTTGTAATGCACGGTGTCTACAGTTAGAGTAATGACTAATGAGATATTAGTACTTATTTGTCACCCATAGTCATGCAGTCATTTTGATCAGCATTGGTGCATTTCACATTGGGTTCTCAGCAGAAAGAATCACCATTGATCTTTGTAGTAGTTTGGTGACTGTGACTTATGGATAAGATCAAAATGATCCAGGAAAGTATTAAACTTCAAAGAGAATCAGAGGAAAGGTTTTCCTCCAACCAATTGGACATAAGGACGTTGCCGAGGGGAGGAGGGAACCTTAAAATCCCATCTTTTGATTTTAAGCCAGTGTCAGAAGAGAATATTGTTGCTCTCCTAACAGCTCTAAAACCTACTAATAACACACTTTTTCTCCTTCCTGCATGTGCAGCAAAGCATAAGGCCTCGGAACTAGCACCATGTGTGACTCATTTTTATAAATGTGTCATTTAACCAGGGGACTCTTCCAGCAGAATTGAAATTGTCAGTTATTTCCCCTTTGATGAAGAAGCCAAACATAGACCCAGACAACCTTCAGAACTACCGCCCTATTGCAGTTATTCCCTGGCCTGGAAATATTTTTTGAAAAAAGTGGCCACAGTACAATTCTGAGACTATATCGAAAGAGAGGACTTTCTAGACCCCCTACAATCAGGGGTTTGGCCTACATTTGGTACCAAAACATCATTGATTACAGTATGGGACGAATTATTGCAAGCAGGAGATGATGGTAAACTATCAATGCTCGTAATGCTCGGCCTATCCGTGGCTTCCGACACTGGGGATCACAATGTTTTATTGGAATGTTTTAAAACCACTGGAAATGTCTCAGATCGTGCCCTAAAATGGTTTACTTCCTTCCGAATGAGTGTAGACAAGGGTAACTGGGGGGGCGGTTTCCTTTCTGAAACTCTCCAACAAATCTGCCAGGTCCCACAGGGCTCTGCACTTTCACCACTCTTGTTTAATCTGCTTCTCTACCCACTGATGGACACTTATGTGCCTGAAAGGGATTGTGCCATAGTGGTAGGCACCCTAGTGAATTCAAAGTTGGATTACTGTAATGGATTACTCGCTGGGATGCCTGCTAAATAAATCCATTGGTTACAAAAGGCACAGGATGCAGGGGTTGGATTAGTGTTTGGTGTATCAAAATGTGCCCCTGTTTCTGGCCTTCGTCGCTCCCTCCACTGGCTAGCAGTGGAGGATCATATTAAGTTTAAAACTGGATGTCTTATACTTAAGTGTTTAAATGGTCTGGCACCACGATATTTGAGGGACAACCAACTCCGTCCTTAAGATCAGAAGACAAGCACATGCTTATTATCCCTATGACACGACATGATTTTAGAAGAGACTGTAGTTTTTCAGTTTTCATGTCCAAACTGTGGAACCGTCTTCCACTGGAAGTAAGGAAAGCTGAATCTCTGTCAATGTTTTGCAAAGGGCTGAAAAAAATTGTAGGTGACTGTTGATATATGATTGATGATGGGTTCTTCATATTATGATGTATGTCAACTGCACCAAGATTTGATTAGGTTCGATGCGTGTGCGATATAAATCCCTGAATCAATCAATCAATCAGAAACCACAATCTTTAAAAACCCCACAGCTTGAAATACTTTTGTTCTCAATTCAAGTGCAAATCGACAAAGATTAGTCGATGGTATTCATTATGAGATTTGCCCTATTTGAAGCAACATTGTTCTTCCTCTTTGAAGTATAAAGAGCAAGCCACAACAGCTATAACATACCCTCAGGCTTGTAGTTATTCCAAATCTCTGCTCTCTCAAGCTTTATTTAAAGATGAAAGTAAGACACAGATGTCCCCACTTATTGCAAATATCACTGTGGTGACAAATTCTTCCCAATACATTGCTAATGTACATGGTGTGTATTACTCTGTTTGATAATTGGTATCTGTGAATATTTGGATTCTGCTCTGCAGGAGTATACGGATGAGTAGGGGTAAATGTGCCCACTTAGTCCTCACACTTCTAGAAACGAAGAGCCAATACTATCATAAACGTAAAACAGGCACAGTTAAGATACCTCTTTGATTTTTGTGGTAATGTGGAGTGAGAGAAGGTGCTGCTCTTAAGAGGGGTGTGAATGTTATCCGCTAGTGGCACAAACAACACAGTAATGCAATCCAAAATAAAGGGAATGTCCAATTAAGGTTCTATAAAAATATATATACTTTAAAACAAACCATAGAGTTAAACATCTAAAACTGTACACAAATCCCTCCAGTGAAAGAACCGTGAATATGCAACAGGCAGATGAAAGTAGCACTCTGAAGGTGAATACAGGGGTGATAAGCAAACTAACAACCACAAAAAGGATATATCTTTGGGTGAAAGAAGGTGCAATAGTGGTCTAACCAGTCTCTAGGGCACAAGTGGACCGATGGGGCAGTTATGAGTCAAGAGAGCCTCATTTTGATTCTCTGATCGGTTGATGGTGTTGATCCCGGGTTTGAACATTGATGCAATTGGATTAAGGTCAGTTTGGGTATGGTGGATCGTGTGTGTCCAAGCAGCAAGCAGGCATCGAGCAGGGGCGAATGTGGTTGATCATAGTGGTTTGAAGGAGGGCTTTTAGCAAAGCATTCCGGAGCGTTCATCTGGATCTCTTCAAGGTTGAGCCAGGCCCAGTCAGGTTGTAACCCCTGGGAAGGGTCAATTAGTAATGTTCCAGCAGTTTGAGTTGGAAGGTGACAGTCAGAGAAATGGTGGACTGGTTGCTCTGAAGTGCCGGACGTCAAAGGGGCCATTAGAGGGCTAGTCAGGCCGAGTCGTGGTTGTAATCACTGGGTAGGCTCAATGTGTGACCTTCCAGGGGTTTGAGACAGGTCTCGGAATTCAGTAGTTGATTCAATTATAGCAGGTGATGGGCTCAGCAAGGGCATGATGCAGAGTCAAGCTGGTTTGAAATGCTGAAGATACAGTATGACTGGGTGAAGGAGTGCAGAAATTCCATGGTAGTATATTCCCCTTGGTTCTTTGAGTGGAGAACACGATGAGGTCCATCAGGGGGACTAAATGACAGTATTGTTCTGTTCATAGTCTGTTCTCCCATCGTTGAGACACTCTGGCACAGAGTGGAAGGCTCTGCTCCACAGCAAAAGTACCCCCAATCTGTTTTAGGAGTTGGTCGGAGGCACAGCTATTCTCTACCTTGGACAGCTCCTTCTTCACCTCAGGCGGAGGGTGTTGTAAAATGCAAATCTCCCAAAGGCAGTCCAGTGAATTCTTCTCAGATTTTGTTCCAGAATGAATCAAAGAAGAGGTGGGAAACACCTTCTTTTAAAGGTAGAAGTACAAAGGTGATTGACTTAATCTAGCCTGCCTTAGTGGCCCAATCCCTGCTCTTACAAATCGTTAAGTTTGACCTTCTGAAATCACACCCAAAGTGCTTTGTTCCAGGGGAAGTGGAGAGCACAGGAAGGAGAAAGAGAGGCAGATTGAATCAAATTGGTGGAAGTCTCCTTCCATTGAACAGAGCCCTGATGTCTACTCGAATCTTGCCCTCTTCTATTCTCACTAAGAACCAAGGCCTTTCGAGATGCAGCACCCTGAGGATAGTCTTTTTGAAAGGGTGTGATCCATTGATTTATGGACCCAGGACAGCTGTCTGTTATGCAGCTGTTTCTGGTGGTGTGTGTTGCCTGCCCTCACAAAGAGATCAAAGAAGAGGCATGGACATTCAGGTTCCTGTCCTGACATTTGGCAGTCTCAATCCATCTGGCCAGAATAAACATCACAGTCTACAGCAGAACTGAATCAGAGAAGCAGATACATGTGTGATTTCAATGTAGATGGGGCGGCCATGTTAATAAGCAGCACTATGCACTATGCCTCAGGCATAGTTTTATTTTAGAGCTTATCCTGCCATCTTCATGGGTTACTTATGATCATTGTAGTTTTATTACAGGGGTGCATATCTTAAATCCTGCCCCTTTGCTGCACATACTAGGCTGTCGCTGCAGCTTCCCATTGGGCATCTGTGACCTTTGAACCTGCTATGTGTCAGTGGTACAGCAGGTGCAGCAAATCAGGATACTGATTCAACAGAGCACACGTACACTATGCTTTTGGCATGGACCTTACGAAAGGGAAATCAGATCAGCAGATTACCCTTTCGGGGGTGGAATTACCGGCATCATTGTATCTATTAATGCAAATAAAAAAGCCATGGTTTTTCACCCTTGCCTGATGGCAATTCCTCACAGCATCATGACATTTCTAAAAAAACTCTACAGACAATGATTTGTTGTTTATGTAGCACTTTCACCAAAGCACTTTTCTGAGAACATATTTACATTCAATTATCACCCAGCCAAAAATGGTACTCATGTATTGTCGTTGGAAGCATGAAACCCTGAGTTGGACTTTGCAGGATTCCAACCTGGAACCGGCAGATCGCTCACAGATTGCAGCACCAAGTTCTCAGCCCACTGAGCTATCTTACCAGCTTGTGGTCACTCCTTTATTCAAATCCAAAACTATCATATGTGTCATCACCTATTCCAGCCATCAATTATTGGTAATGTTGTTGCTGCCAGTATTTTAAGATGAAGTTCCAAACATTCTGAGACAGTTCTTCTTGGTTGATCTCACATTCTTTCGGTTTTCATAAATTTGGTAGCTGTTCAGACTGCATTCTTTTCCTGACCAACTGTTAGGAAAGATTCCTCTTTCAGGAAACGTTCCCTGCGTATTCTAAGGGCCCACACATGTTTTGCTTTTGTTTCTGATCTGTCCTGACTTTTTACAGAGAAGTAAAGCCTTAAGCTTCCCTTCCCTGGCCGTCTTGCTTATTTTGTCATGGGCAGACTGATCAGTCCATCAGACTATCAGTACTGGGAATCTATGTTTTCCTTCTTTCAATTACTTTTTTACCGTTGCGTACCTTTCCTAACAGTGCACACAGGATCTTACAATGCAGTGCATGGAGATACATTCATATTACTATAGACTTTTTACAACAGGGTTTTTTGTTACTGTTAAATGTGCAGAAAGATAAGCAGATACATTTTTACAATGTTTGCAATATTTTTTATAGTTGCCTACTAACAGTCTCTAGTGTCCTATGATGTCCATACTATCAGAATTTTCAAAGTGTTTTTTGGCCATTTTGTTGTTTGGTATTCTTGCTGCTTTCCCAGGTCAAGAACTCCTTAATACGGGCATGCATCTGCCCTGGACAGCTGTTGATTTCACAGACTTGTGCATGTCATTTATGTGTGGACCCAGAAAGTGGGTTGAGACTGTTTTGCCCCAATCCACAACATGGTGCCAATAAGTCTGGTGGGCGTGTATGAGTAAAATCCACAGTGGTCCCTGATTGGACCACTGCTGGCTGAGTGAGTGGCACAGATCCCTGCCATTGGGGGGCTGAGTTTGATCACTCACCTGAATATAGAATAAGAAGAGGAGTTGTGTAGCCATTCTGGAGATCAGCAATGGAGCCAAGTATCCTTTGCAGCTGAGCAGCCAACTGCGACCTGTGGATGACATCTGAAGAGGCCTGTCAACCTTTCCTGGTGAAACCCTGCTGGACACCCTGATCTGAGAAGGCCCTTGTTGGTGCTTTCACCCTTGTACTGGTGGGACCAGCCAGTCTTGATGTCTTCTCACGCTCCTGCGGTTTTGAGCCATCAGAACATCTCTGAATTGGGCTACCGCAACAGACACATTGCCATTCTGCCCGTGCTACAAGTTGCCTTCCTGCCATTTTCCCGCTTCCCAGCATCAAGGGTTCCTGTCCTGAAAGCCTGTCTTCATTCGGGACTGGAGATACGCCTGCTGTCACACATGTGCGGTGACCTCTACTAGTACTGGCCATTCCCCATCTGGTAGAGTGATTCCAAACAGCTCCTGTACCTGACCAGCATCTTCCTTTCACCCACAGCTCTGGGGTAACTTCTACTGGATACAATGGAGGGAACACCTACCTTTAGCAGGCCCCAGTTGACCTGCTAAGTCACTTTGTAAAATCAGAGTAAGGGCGGTGAGTAATCGGAATGCTTACATAATCTCCCCTGTAATACACTTTGTGAATAACTTTGATTTATTTTGCAAGATCAGAGTAAAGATTTCAAACCTATAAAAACATATTTTAGCTTCCCTAACCGTTATTTCAACAGGCTAGTTGAATGACAACATAACAGCAGTGTTTAGCTATTCCCCATTGTTTAACAAGATCAAGAGGGAAATCCCAAAATGTTGGCCAATCCTAAACACAGGCAAATATACCCTACCATTGCCTCTGTTTGCACTTAAAAGAATGCAAACCCAAGGGATAAATTAGTTAAGACATTGCCATACTGTGGTGATGAATACGAACAGACCCATCCTACATTATGGACGATGGGCCCTCCAACAGGCCACTCCACATGCAGCTAATGTTCAATGTGTGCTCAAACAACAAGAAGCACACAGATAGATACTGGGTGGAAGACCCTGTGAGTACAAAAAACCTTTACTGCAATAACACAGGGGTGGTGTATATGATCACCTGTCCATGCAATATGAAAAATATAGGAATGACTACACACCAGGTGAGAAAAAGGATGACCGAACAAAATTCGTGCCCCAGGACAGGCAAGCTGTCAGTCCCCCTAGTACCTCATTTTATGGCCGAAGGTCATGGCCCCGATGACTTCATGTGGACCATCATTGAGAAAGTAAAACAGCCAAAACGAACAGGGAACTACTACAACATCCTACTCCGGAGAGAGCAGAATTGGATTTTGTTCTTACACCAGCAATCAGGGTCTCAACGAAGCTGTCCAATGGCATAAACTGGCTGTCATGTCCGGATAAAAAACTAAGCACATTAGATGCTTTGCCAATCCAGTATACTTACAAGACGTGACCAAAGAGTACTGGCCGGCATGCCACAGTTAATACCAATGGAGCACATCTGCACATAACAAATACATGCCTGGTCACCCTGCATATGCATAAAATTTAAAAAAAGATTACGATGTTGGCATTTGCAGTTTAGTTACACCCACCAGGCAGTGCCCACACATCCTGCAGGTGGGGAAGTACATACAGCATGATGCCACATGCTGCGCCATCAATGCCCTATTCAAATATTTGCTGCAACGGCTGTTTGGGTATGGAGGATTGACAACCCAGCGCCCACTCACTGTGTGTGCCCACCTTCATTCATTCGCTTAGCTAGATGGGCAGAGGACGATTTAGTTATTATTATCTGTCCCTTGCCACGATTCGAATGAGCATCACGACATGACAGCACCTGAGTTAAGAAGCTGCGTGTGTGCTTCTGACACACAGTGTGTCAGTTTCAGCACACACAAAGGTGCCTAATAAGCCGGTCGCTGCATGAAACAATACTTATACTAACAGGTACACATTCCACTTCAATTCAACCATCCCGCATCCATTCAGGCCGATATGGCATGCGAATTGGAATTAAAAATCGCATATACGCATTGTTTGAATTAATCTTGCTTTGAGCAACGTTGCATCCATTTATGTAATTATGATATGACGACAGGAGTGTATGATTGTACAAACGCGTTGTCTAAATCAATCATACCTTGAGCTACCTAATACAACGCTAACAACAGCAAGCATTACCATTCGAAGAGGTCCGCCTCCTTCGTGTGTTCGTCCATAGCCGGTGCTACAGACCACGGCTCGGTGACGTACACGGAACTGATGTAGACCTGCGCTGTTTTGGAAACACTGTGTTCCGAACAGCGAGCAACCGGCAGTCCGATGACAGCGAGCAGAGTCACTAAGAGGTAAGCACTGAATAGCATGGTGATCTCAATAATACAGAAAGCTTCACCAAGGGAATAGTTGTGCACATCTGCAGAACAGCATCAGGACAATTATTCTAGCTAGCAGTATGTGGACTTTCTTTGGGATATTGAAGGCTCCTCTCTGGCTGCACTGCTTATTTCATTTGTTATTAAATATTATTCATATAGAAAGATTTGTAGTTTTATCTCGCCTAGTGTTTTAGTCTATTTCATTGACTTTCCACGATGGTCAAATTCCTGCACTTCTTTATGTGTGTTGCAGTGCAGCTCTTCCAGGATCCATGCTTTCCTTAAAATCATAGATCTCCCAATGAACTATTTTCAACAGAGTTTCCCAGATGAATAATGGGGTGAGATGTGACTGGTCACCAGAAGAAGGGCTGTTGACCAACACAAATGTGTGTAAGATCTCCAGCCTGCAGACTGGTGTCTGACTATCTGTTATAGAATGTGTTTTAGGTTCATGTTGAGGGATTTGCTCTTCCAATGAGCAAATTACTATCTATGGGATTTTTCTCTTTGAGGATTGAGAGGGATAATTCAGGACATTTTCACACAGTACTCATGTTTTAACTGAAAGTAGTACTTTTAATTTATGCTCGTTGCATTCTGCACAGATTTTTGATAAGCAAACACGTGTTGCTGAATCGCTGAGAAAAACAATCAAATGAAATAAAATCAAGGACACTGGCGGAGTGGTGTTGTTCATCTTTTGTTATAACACTACTCTTGGTGCTTTCTAGTAGCTATCCCAGTCGTTCCTCATTTCTCTCTATTAGCAGGTGATACTCTGATGTGTAGGAAGATCTACACCAAATTAAAGAACTGTTGCTCATTGATAATCATAATGTATGTTCATGTTTTATACTATTGTTTTTGTGATGTTATTCCATGGTGCAGTTTGGCAAAGGTCCTGCTTGAATTGTGTGGCGTAGAATATCTTGCACTTACCATATTATTCCTCAAGGATGTGGGAGGGTGGAGGGCAGACTTCCCTGACCCTCTTCGATAAGGACATATGCACACTTACATACACAATTAATCTAATTTCGTATCATCTCACTTAACAGACCTTTGATGAATATAGATGTGTTTAATAGCTACATTAAGAGAAAGGAGATACCACAGCATTTAACAATTTAAATGTCAGACATGAATATCAAACAGGAGACACAGATTGATTCGCTGGACCAGTTCTTTAAAGTTCTGTTGGGAAAGGGATGGGGACAATATGGAGTACCTATCCTATTGTACAAGTTGTTGGGATCCAAAGTACCTAAGACCCCCCCAAGGGGGTGAATGATGAACTGTGATTCAGAATGGGTGGCTGCAAACTTGTTCCTGGGTCAGTATAGGCTCCTGATGACCGAAAGGCAGGTTTCTTTTCCTAAATGGACTTACCTATAGCTAAAAGTGTCTCTCTCCAAATAATATTGAGACGGCTGGACCTAGTGTGCAACCCCGTGCTTGACACGTCAGGGAGACCAGACGTGGATGTGCAGAGTGATAGAGGAGTTCTAGTTGGCACTGTGCAAGATCATGTTACTTTGGCTGTTTAGCTGTAAAAAATATTCCCAAGTTGCCTCTGACAATTCATTGGATTCTTTGTAAATTGAAAGACCAATGCCCAGGGGATCGAGGAGAATGTCAGTCTTCACTGGCATTGTGCAGATATAAATGCACTAAACGAAACTCTTAATGAGCATTTAGACATCGATCATTTAATATAATGTGTATTTTCTCTACCTTCATGAAAGCCTACCTGAGTGTCATTATGCTACAGAAATCTTCATTTCTGAAAATAATTAAATACTTTAGAAGGTCAAGATCACGTTTCTTAATGTGGGGATTTTCCTTCCACTTGTATTATAACATTGATGAAGCTAGTTATGAACTTGACACCTTCTTAACAAAGTGAGCAGAGGTTACATTGTTTCACAATAAACAAAGACACTGAACAGGCTGAAAAAGCAGGACGGCTTTTGGTAGTACTGCAATGAAGGTTTCTCATCAAAGAAGCACATTCAAATGCCTTGCTAACGAATAAAGTTCCCCGTATTCCTATGAGACTTCCTCACATCTGATTAAAAAACTGAGTAACTGTTATGATATGATATGATATGGCATTTATAACGCGCCTATACACAAGTGTTTCAAGGCGCGATGAGGCAGGGGGGGGGGGCAAGGGGAGACAGACAACGATCCTACTAGGCCAGGTGTCATTCGGATCGCGCAAGTGCAGGGTGGGGGGGAAGGGAAAAGTGCAAGGGGGAAAAGGAGAGGAGAAGTGCAGTACAGGTTTAGTAGAAAAAATAAATAATAAGGGCCAGCTGGTGGCAAGTGCAAGATAAGTGCAGACAAGTGCTGGGAGGAGGGGCTGTAGGGATACAGAGACAGTCCCACAGTGCAGGGGTTGCCAGATAGGCAGTGCAGGGGAGAGTGGCAGGGCCACGGACCAGGTAGGTGAGTGGCCCTGATGCAGATTCAGTGCAGTTTCAGGTTATGTCTCCCTTCCTTAGGCAGAAATATGTTGCACATCAGTCCATGCACATGTGTGAAAATAGTACAGGAATGTCCTCTAATATTCTAGACATAAGCCATGTAGCATGCGCACATGAGCAGATCAAGAACAGCTCTCATAACAGCTGGGGTAAACCATTAGTCTGTATTGTCATCAGTGAAGAAACACATACATCTCTTTATGAATCACAATTGTTTTACATTGCCATTTAAACCCTGCAGGTGTTCATATTGTACTTAAGCTATTGCCATCAATTGCTGAAAGTGTTTACATTGCCCTAAGCCAAGCCAACACATGTTTCGACCTTGTAGTGTTCAGTTTCAGGGCTAGTGTGGCAGTAAGGAATGTTTACATACACTGACATTCACTAAATACACAACCAGATCATGGCAGATAAGAAAGTGGTCGTTTTACCATCCAGCTGTTAAACACTATTAATCACTATTAATTACATATGCCCGAATTCGGAATTGCGAGACAAAACTACACTAATGCGTGTCTCCTATCCTAGGTCTAATAAAAGCATGTGTCCCAGCGTAAGCTTGCAAAACAGCATTTATAGAAGTGTGTCTCTTAAATACTGTCGAATCTTATGTGGTCCGGACACATTTGTGAGGTTTTCTTTGTTAAGTGAAACCTAGCCCGTTGTGCGTTCCTCCTGCTGTCCCTTCTTTAGATGCTGCTGCCAGAGAATGTCTGGATGCCTCAATTCTGGAGCAAGAAGTTGGGAAACATCGGAAAGAAATGGTAGAAGGGAAGTCCCCAAGAGACAATGGCTTCTCCTTAATATTTTACAAAATGTTCACAGCCCAAGTAGAACAGCTTTTTACCAGACTTTCTAATGGAGCAGTCACTCGGTGTACGTTAACCATGGAGTTTAATAGAGTGAAGAATTCAGTTATTGCTAAACTGGGGTTAAATGGCAAGAGGTGAAGCATTTTTTATTTTATTTTATTGCTTACGGTGCAGGCCTAGCTTGAGTGCAGCAGAGCGCTTTACAACAGGAGGGTGCCAGCATTGGGTGAACTTGCCATGTTATAAAGTTGTGTAGAATTGTTGGTGGTGGGTGAGAGGGATTTGTATTCATCCAGCAGGAATTTCTGAAGGAGACACCTATTTAGTGATTTGCAGAATTGGAGTATGGGGGTGCATTTCAAGCCTCTGCCAGGATTGAGTCCCAGGTCCGGTCATGGCGGGAGAACTGCTCGTGAGTATTCTTTTAATGGGCTACATGAGACTCCAATCATTTGATAGCCTTGCTGTGTGCGCCTCCAGAGGAGTGTAGTTTAGCTACCAATTATGTGGGTGCTCCATTTGAAACTGCTTTATAGGTCATGCATGTCGTTTTTTAAATGATGCTGGCTGGGAGACGAGCTAGTGAAGCTTGTGTAGTGTAGAAGAGATGTACGGTTGAATTTTCAGGAGCTTGTAAATAGTGGGCTGAGGCTTGGTAGACTGCATTGAGGGGGAGGGGTCAAGGTTTGCAGCTGGAATCCCAGTAAGCAGAGCATTTCAGACATTGATTTATAATCACAAGGGCTTGGATCATTGTTAGAAAGTCAGGCTGGGGGGTGAAGGGTTTGATTTTGCAGAGTGTAAAGGTCTGCAGCTTTATTGCTTGTGTCTTTTTGGCTATTTGCTTTTAGACGGACATGTTGCTGTTATCAATTAGGCCCATGGAGTTAGCTGAGCTTGACTTCAGTAGCATGAATCCTTCCAGGCACATATCATCCAGTCATTGTTGCACAAGTTATGGTTTTGTCGCAAGACCGATGAGGAAAAATGTGTGCTGGTGGTGTTCAGTTTGAGATAGGCATGTGGTATCTCATTCACAGTGGGGAAAAATGCCCTGTGTGCCACTGAGCTTAAGGTACAGCTGACTGTCATCAGTGTACTGGTTGATAGATATGCTGGTGTCATTTAGGATAGTTGCCAAGGGTTGCATGTAAAGATTGAAGATGATTGGGAAGCGAATAGAACCTTGGAGGACCCAACATATGTTTCAGATTGGAAGAATGTAAACCATTTTTGGACGTTTGTGGAGATGCCCTTCTAGATGGTGAGGAGGGAGAGGACTGTTAAGTAGTTGGCACTGACAGGCAGCCGAGAAGTTTAAAAGGACTATGAAGGACAAGTTACCTGTGTTGATGATTCACAACGCATTGTCCACCACTTGGATGGCTGAAATTGTGGTGCTGCATTTGGAGTGGAAGCAAGAATGTTTTTGATATAGGGTCGTATCAGACCGGTACGCAATGCATCTGGCAATGCATCTTTGCTGAAGGGAGTGTTCACAAAACAGAGGATACAGGGAAAGGGCGCTGTGTTCGGCACCTTGCAGGTACCTGTGGTAGCGATCCACACAGTCTGTGATCACCTAGGCCAGCCCCCTGGGATTGAAAGCTAAAGAGAAGTCCTGCATGGTTAAAGTCTGTGGTTTGGAAAGTGTGCAGTTTTTGGCACCATGCTGGTACCTGTGTGAGTGATCCCTGCACTATGCGATTACGTTGTCCCGCCGCCTGCGCTTCAAAACTGAAGGGATGTCCTGCACAAATGAAGCCTGTGGCGGGGAAAGGGTGCAGTGTTGCTGGATTGTGTGAGTGATTTCTGCGGTCTGTGATCATCTTGGTCCGCCCCCTGGGCTTAAAAACTGAAGGGAAGTCCTGCATGGGTGAAGACATTGTCAGGGAAAGGGCACACTGTTTGGCACCTTGTTGGTACCTGTGGGAGTGATCCCTGCAACCTGTCTGCACCTGGGCCTGCCCCATGGGCTTAAAAACCGAAGGGAAGTCATGCATGGGTGAGAAGCCAGTGGCAGGAGAAGGGTGCAGCGTTTGGTACGGCAGGTGTTTGTGCAGGAAATGTAGCAGGACTCCTCTTAGTATTTGAAAAATTATCAAGTTGGATTTTCTCATTGAAGGGCTCCTCGGGTGGATAGTGCTGTTTGGATACAGTTCGCAATCCAATATGGCCAGAACTCTAAGTCATCTTTTCACCTGCTGCTGGATCTAACTCTGACGGTTTTCTTCCCAGGTGACTTTTGGATTTTTTGATCATCTGTTGCCACAAGGTGAGGGGGGGAGGGTGAACTCTGGCAGCCCCTGAGCTGTCGGCCGTGCCTCAACCGTGAATACTTAATCTGGGAACTTGTGGCCTGTTGGCTTGACTATTTCATTTTTGCTTGGCATTGATTTTTAGCCAGGATAGCCCTGTGCATTTTATTTCTCTTTTTGTGTATGTGATATTTTAACTTGTCAATTATTATCTTATACATTTTAATCTTACTCCATTTCTAGCTGCAATTTAAATTCACCATATTGGGCTTTTATATTTTTGTATACTTTGTGCATCTTGTGTTCGTACCTTTGGCACTCGATTTTGTAATACATCGCACCTTGAACTTTGCACTTTTAACTCATTAGCACCTTGCATGCAGTGTTTTAGTGCCTCTTTCCCCAGTTGCTTGTTGCCATTCTACCATATTGAGCTGTGGGTGGTAGGACCGTTTCTTTTGTTTTTTCTCATTATGTCTAAAAGAAAAGCTGGGCGTTCTCCTATTAACTGCTCTACTGGTAAGAGAGCAAGAACCATTGTAGATCGTATAGATGGGGCTAATGCCATAAACAATGAAATAGCAGGATTATTGCAAGCTAGAGAACCCCAGGGGTGTTTAGCCAAGACTACTGGTGGTGGGGGAAAAAGGGAGGGAAAGCGAGTTTGAATTGTATTGTAATTTATAACAATGATTTATTTGCTATTGCATGTAAGGATGATTGTGTTACAAAGTTGCCTGTTCAACCCACCTGCATAAACTCTCTTTTGAGGATATGTGGAAATTAGCCCAGGATAGTATGGGAACTCCTAAAATCCCATTCCCGACCTTAGTGGAAGTGGGGAAAATTATTCTAGGATACAATAACTGTCCCAAGAGGCAGGGTGTTAAATCATTCAACATACCAGAAGAATTCTAGAGTACGATAGACGCTAGAAGCTGGATAGAATGATTGTATTTCTAACAGGGGCACCATTGAGGGGTTGTTTTATCCCTCAGAAGTTAAGAACTCCAAAAGATTTGCAATTTTGCGTGACCAGGAGGTAGTTTTCTCTTCTGCCTCAAGTTCAGATGATGAGATCTCTTCCTCTCAGAGGTTGGAGTCAGCGAGTGGTTCGAGTGGGGAATGTGCAGTGAGGTGCTGTGGTGGTCGTTGTCATGCTTCTCCTCTCATTGCCCAACTACAAAAGTACAATGAGATTTTGAGGTATGAGTTGAGTCTCGGTAAGGGTGCCATTAGTTCAGTAGGTTGAGCTGAAGGGAGAGGAAATTGGAGAAACCATGAACTGTGTTGATTTCAATAAGACTTGGGATGCTAATTGGAACTGTGAGGTTCATATTGACCCTGTCATGCATTCACACGGGCAGGGCCTTCATGAGAAGTCAATTAGTGAAACTCACATTTATACCCGGCTGAGCTACGTCCCTCACACTGATTCATACTTGCCCCAGACTTGTTTTTATTTAGTGAATGTGCCTAACCTAGTAAACATGAAACTATAGACAGCTTGACCAACAAAGCCATCCACTGGCTGTGAGCAAAAAGGGGCTGCTATTCGATCATATGGAGTGATATAGCAGCGTGTGTGCGTTTGGTAGGCCGTATGGCATAGACCTGATTAAAGTCCAATTGAATGGTTGTAAGATGGTGCAGGATATTGTGTGCATGGATCAGCATTCACTATCCCTTAGAGGTCTAGAAATCTCAATTAAAAAAAAAAATCTGCCACTGTGGCCCCAGGACCAAGAGGGTGGAAGAGTAAATTCCATCTCTGGTGGGGCAGCTAGTGTATCACTTAGTCACACAGTGCCTCGTTGGCCACATGTCCATGAGTATAGAAGGCAATTAAACTTGTCCACATGACTGAGCACACAAGAGGTAGCCAGAGTTGAGCTCATTGTTTCAGGAAATAACCATGTAAAGTGTCCTAAGTATGGTCCACCTACTCTATTCCATAGGTTATTGGCCATAAGCGAGGGGAATATTGGGCACACAAATGACAGATGGGTTGCGCACACAGCCAGGCGCGTGCATTGGTATCTGATATGGAGGACCTGGAGCCCATGGGAGTTGGGGATCCTGGACCCGAACCCCTACCCGAAGTTTGTGTCCAACGGAGGTCTGGGGTGCAGGTCTTATCTTTGAATATAGCTGGGCTAAATAAATACATTGTGAACAATGAATGGCTTAAATGCATTCACACACTTGGGGTGGCCAATTTTCAAGAAACGTGTGCCATTGGATCCCCCACGTATACAAGGATACGCTACCTTTGCATTTTCTGCCGTGAAGGGAAAGACTGGCCGTGCAATTGGGGGTTTCTTAACGTGGGTGGATATGTCTTTGTTTGAGTTGATAAATGTGCAGGACTGCGGGCCTGCCAACTTTTTATAATTGCACTTGAAACTGCATGACGGTACCAAGATCCTTCTTATAAACATATACAATAGGCAGTCGTCGGGGGCAGGAGTTGATCTCCTCCCCCGGGTGATAGAGAGAATTAATGTTTGGAGAGCTTATCCAGCTAATTCCCTGAGGATGATCATTATGGGTATCTCAATTTACAATTTGAACACTTGTATAGTATGGTTGAAATTTTGGATGAGGAAGAGTCACTGAGGTATAGGTATTTACAACTTGGATGAACTAAGAAGAAAATACAGGCAGGCTGAGGAGGTGGCAATTCTTCTTTTTTCACCAAGTACTGGTCGATTTCCCAGGGATGTGCCGGCAAAGACAATCTTTGATAACAAGCGAGCACTAAGTAAAATAGATTATATCTTAGTCAATCTGGAAGCTTGGTCATATATAAATAGTTTCCGCATACAACATAGAGTTGAGAGCGATCAACATCCCTTAGTGTTAGATATTAAAGAATCGTTTTTAGATTTGTCTGGAATTGATAATCCTAAGGCTTGTGTGCCACTGGCCATTACCTGTCATGCTAGACGTAACATCAGGTGAGGATTTGCTGCGTTGGACCTTGATGCTCATATAACCACACTAAACCTGCTTGAGGAATTAACTGGGAAGCTAAGGCTAATGGTTTCCAAGCCACATAACACCATGCACAAAGTCACAGAATCCAGAACTACTTGGTATGATACAGAATGACGACAGGCCAAAGGCTTGCTTGTAGGCCAAGTTAGATTACAATGGACAGTGGGCGTGTCGTCTTTTCGGGAAGTAAGATATCAGTAGCGTAATCTCCTAAATCATAAGAAAAATGGTATGTGCTGAGGACACCTGGGTATCGCTCCTGGAAGCTATTGACATGGGTGAATCCAGGGGCTTTTGGGAAATAATGGGGGAGGGTTGTAATATTGACATATACCTTACTTTATGGGGCTCTATAAGGAGAACATCATTCCCACCCAGGGAAAAATGGGGGGAGTTGTCCCCGTACAGAGTGCTCCAGATTTTAATCCATCCCCTTTTGTACTTACCTGTGCAGAAGTTCGTAGAGCCCTTCATACCGAAAGGTTGGTGCATTCACCCGACCCGGATATGGTCCTAATTAACTTCTATGCTGTGGCCCTAGGTATGGATTCCTTATCTCACTAAGCTACTTAATTTATTTCACAAACACATGGTTGTACCTATTTCATGGACTCAAGTTGAAATAGTTCCAATCCGCAAAAAGGGCTATAGAGAATCGCCAGATAATTATCGTCCAATATCTTCGTTGGATGCAGGTGGAAAGGTTTATGCTATGCCATTTTAGCTCATCTGGAATGTTGGATTTATCGACAATATTATAGGTAATCATTGCCAAACTGTTTTTTTTAGCAGCCTAAGTACTGTTGACCAAAGCCTTCAGTCGAGGTTGTTTTGTGACAAGTATGCTGTCCTATGAAAGAAACCATTTATGCTATTTTTATCGACCTTTGGGCAGCATTCAACACGGTACAGAGGATTTGGTTGTGGGAGGTCCTCTGTGGATTAAATATACCTCTGTATCTGTTAGTAGCCATACAGAACGTGTATTGAGGCAATTCAGCGGTCTTAACGATGGGGCATTGATGGACACACTACCCAATCTATTAAGATGGAGAATGGAGTATGCCAGAGATGCGTACTGGCTCCCAAGCTATTCTGTATTTGTATTAATGGGATAATCACAGAATTTCTATCTTATCATTTAGATACTCCTACACTTGCAGGAGAAAAATTCCCATTTTAATGTTTCTTGATGAAGCGGTTTTATTGTCTTTGACACCTGCCAACGTGGGTAAGCAACTGAATATGTGTTTGGATTTTTGCAATCAGAATGTCTTGTCTCTTAACGTCTTGAAGATGAAATCTGTTTTTTATTGCTGTATAAAAAGGAAACCCAGAGAGGTTAGAATTAGATGAGGGTCCCATCGAGCAGCTCGATCATTATGACTACCTTGGTTTGAGAGTAATGTTGTCCTGCTGCTGGAACATGCACTTGGCCAAAGCTAAGGTTACACTAGCTAGATATTGCTGTGCTCACTTGAGGCTTACTAATGAAGAATGACGCAGTCCGTGTTTCTCTAGAGGCCTACAAAGCCCAAGCTAGGCAGGTTGCAATTTATGGAGTAGAGTTAAGGAGGCACACAGGTTGTTTGCTCTATCCATCATTGAAAATGAGTACTTGAAGTCCCTTCTTGGGTTACCTTACACTGCACTCAACTTAACTGGTTTCTTAGAGAAAGGGATGCAAGGCATGGCAGTAATGAAATGGCATTTCATGTCAAAATAAAGCATTTAAAATTAAATGAAAACAGAGGCATGCATTGAGTACTGGGAACTCATCTGTATACGCAGTAGACTTAAGGGAAGAATGTGTCTTTGATCGATCTTTTGGAAAGAGGAGGGTCAAGTCGTTTCAGAAGGGCAGTGCCTGGGGTGATAAATAGTAGGGCTCGCCCTGGTTTTGTAGCATTGATGAGACTTTTGGACCATTGTTAATAAAGAAGGTTTTTGCTTCTGTTGTATTTTTTTTCTGACGCCAGCACCAGAGGGACAGGAGTGGGGTTAGGGCATTGCTAGATATGACAAATTATGTCTTGCTCCTGTTATAGACTGCCTCAATGGATGAGGTTTGGTTAACTGTGTTACCTTGGAGATCATGTGTCTGTATTAGGTGCATAGATATTTGAGGAATGAGCGATCCTCTGTCATGGTGCTACCACTTTTCAACACATTTCATTGAGAGTGTGTTGGCAGCATGCTTGGGTGTGTACCAAGGTGTGTATGGTTTGACTTTGGTATGACTAGACTTTAGGGGAATGTGGGCATCTAGGAGTTATTTGGCAAAGTGATTGAATGCATCCAGAAGGGCCTATTATTAATATTGATGTTAATATTGTAGCAAGCTGATTGCATCCTTATGCATGCCTCCCCTCAGAAGTCATGATCTTTCCTTGGGTGCAGAAAATGCCCTTGACAGAGTGAAGTGGGATGTCATGGTCAGAATTCTATCCTGCTATCATCTTTTAGACAAACAATATAGTTGGACATGTAATGGTCACATCTCCAACACATTTGGAAATCAGGAGGAGTACATGTTAGTGCTGTCCATTGTTCCCGCTCTTGTTTATTCACATTTTAGAACCAATCTCCTCTGCTCTTAGGAAGCAGAACCAGATGAAGTGGGCAGTAATGCCGGCTGAACTGGCTAAGCTACATTACACTTTTAGATTATTCCCTAAGGGGCAAAACTTAATCTTGCTGTGTGAGACATTGCAAACTTGTCCCAGATGATCTTTCACCCCATGTCACAGTGTCACAGAATTACAGCAGATATTGATTGATCAATGGGTTTTAAATTGCTGTTTGCTGTTTTGGAGCAATGTACTAAAAGTTAAGATGTCTATTGCACCCACCCTAAATTATCTACTTAACATGTTCTCTCTCCCACCAGATAGATCCTGGCTAATTCTAGTGGCATTAGCAATCTAGAAATTCATATGTGACCCCACATCCCAACGTTAATGTGTGCTTCTTGCTTTCCAACACTGCAACCGAAGGGCTCATGTTACCAAATACACTGTTCTGGCAAGTAATGTATTGAAATGAGTGATTGTGGGACACTTTTTCATTGGTAACTGGAATGATGTTATGCCCTACTCCGATCCTGATAGACATCCTCAATAGTCCCATCGACAGAAGGTACAAGATTGCCTATCATTCACCCAATATGACATACTCAATTTTTAACATTTGACACCTGACATACTGTGTAGTGCTGGAAGTCATGGATCTAGGGAGTGCTGGAGGTGTGGAACACAGGGAGCGGCCATTACATTTGTACTCTGATCATGTCCAAACCGATATTTGAATTAACATGATTTATTTTACTGTAATATTGATTGATTGTTTATTTGTATAGCGCCTATACACAGTGTGTTTTAAAGTGTTTCAAGGAGGGAGGGAACGTTGGAAAATACAGTTACATTCTTACAGGTCCTTCAAACAGTTCAGAATGTGAAAATTAACTATCAATCATAACAGATAGTACAAGTGCATGTAGCAAAAAGGTAGAGGAGAGGGAGGAAGGCAGGGGACAAAACTAGCAGTACCATTACTATGCCTGACGACAATTGTTGCAGTGCAAGAGTGACAAGAGTATGGGTAGGACGAGGGGATGAGGGGCGGGAGGAGAGAAGGGGTAGGGAGAGGAGCAAAACAAGTGACTATCCGTAATAGGTCAATGACTGTTTAAGATAGTGCTAGGAAGAAGAGGGGGGGAGAAAACAAGAAGGGTAAGGGGGGACAGACAAGCTGATATCAGCGGTCTAAGGGACGATGATTGAAGTAAGTGCATTAGATATAGTTAGGGGAGGAGGGGGGTAAGAACAGCTGAAAAGACAGGCAGCTATGAATTAATATGAGTGACAGCAATTGGGGCAGTGCCATAATTGCCAGAAGGAGGGAAATAAGGGAAGGTGGGTGAGAGGGTGAGGGAGAAAGGATAGGGAAAAAAAGAGGTGGGGCAACAGCATAAAGGCAAGGAGGGGAGAGTGGGGGCGTGAGACCATAAAAGAGGGACAAGGGACATACAGGGGGCAGGATGTGGGGGCAAGGGGGACAAGAAGACACTGACAAGGGGCAGGGGGGACAAGGAGACACTGGCGGGGGGCAGGGGGAACAAGGAGGCACTGGGGGGCAGGGTGGACAAGGAGACACTGGCCTCACACTATAGCCATGGCTCTTGCAAGTAACCCCCATTAGCCTTTATGCTTGAACTCAATGATCTACATACACATACAAAAACAGTGAAAGTGATGCTTGGAACTGTTTTTATGGTTGTCAAATTATATATACTGGTTTGTTATGAGGTTCAATCCCACCAACAGTTAAATAGTGATTGAAATCAATGAGAGCCTGTAAGTTGTAAGTTCTTGATTTATGTTAATTTCTGTCAGTAGCACGTTGTTCAAATGTATATACTCATGCTCTCCATGAAGTTATGCAAGCTTGTGATATGCACAAAGCACATGGAGTACCCCTTATGTCTCATTCTTTTTTAGTAAACGTTATATGGATATAGCCTTTACACATTTTTGTTTTTAGGCACAAATGATATGTGAGAGTTGCCCGTACTATGTTCACTTTTCATTCTACTCCGGAATATAGTAGTTCATTAGCAATTGTTTTGTAAAATTATTGTGTCTATTTTCATAGTCATCATTTCAGAATCAACTGTTTGGTTATTGTTGTTTGTAGTTTTTGGAACGTAAAAACTTGAATTTAGATTGAGTATGAACATAAAAAAAAATATTTTCATTCATTCGTTGTGTTTATTTTGGAAGATGTCCATAAAAGATCACAAGATGCAAGAAATAAAGGCGTCTTAATGGAAATACATTTTGGACTTTTCTACGTCTGTTTGGTAGATGCAAACGTGGGCTAAAAATGGAAATGCTCTTGTAAAGCATGAAATTTGATTTTGATTTATTTTTTAGACAGAAATATGCTGCCAGGGATCTTTCCAGAGCCAAGGCAGGATAGAACTTTCTCCTGTGCCGGGCCTGCGTCAGGGAAAGTAGAGTGCAGGGAAAGAGTCGCAAGTCTGCAACAGATCAAAGCACATCTTGTTGTGAATCAGCATATGCTTTGGACTCTGATAGATGCATTCATGCCCGCATTCTATGTTGGGGCACAGGGGTGGACTAGGAACCAAACGTGGGTCTGGAAAGATTTGCTCAAAGTGGCCCCACATTACACTGTGTAGCAAACCAAACCTCTCTATGTGCGATTTGAACAGATGTGGCTTGTGAATTGTTGAACCGGTGGGGTGTAAATGTATGTGACTAATATGCGTGAGCAACTGAGCACAGTGAGGGAGCCCTAACCTAACCAGGGGGGTTTTGTATGGTAGCACATGAAAAACCCAAAAGATGTACGTTATCAACAGTGCCCAGGGCCATTTCGTAATGCATTTTCATTATGCCTTTGCCCACAATATATGCTAGTATGTACACTATTTTCATGCTGTCTGTGCCCCGACATGTCTGTGCATGCTGCACCAATATGTTAGTATTGCCATATAAGGACTACCAGGCGGTACAAAAATGCCATGGCAGAAGAAATCATATCCAGCTGGCTAGACTGGTGACAACTCTTGTCATGCTTGCTTTACCCTTGATGCACAGTTAAGATGCACAATAATTGTGCATCAAGGGTAAGGCAAGCTAAGTGTTTTTGAGGGTAGACTGGCATACATTCCATGAAGGACAGTCTAACCAATTAACAACTAGAGATGTCAAATGAACCGTGACTCATATTGTTTGACCCATAAAAAGAACCTGAATGCCACAAACGTGTCAGGATACGCAGACTGAGAAAAATGGTCACCACTTACTAAAGCAAGCCTTTCATTTCTGTACAATGGCTTTACTGAGGTCTGCTTCTGACCGTGGCACAGCTTTAACCTCTTGTGATCTCCAAATGTGGTCAGATTGTGCAGCCCAGAAGTGTGTAGCCTTGCTGTCACATCTACAAAAAAAACAACGATTTTAGGGCACACAAGTTATTGATGGTTCTGGGTTGAAATAAATACTAAAAGTACATCATCCATGGCAGATGGGGAGCAGGTGCAAGTGGATCTAGGTCACCTGGCCTAAGCCCCGCCCACCTGGTGCCTTCCTGCCTGCCGCTCTTTTTCACCACTTAGCAAGCCCCGCCCACCTGGTGCCTTCCTGCTTGCTGCTCTTTTCCACCACTTAGCAAGCCCCGCCCACCTGGTGCCTTCCTGCTTGCCACTCTTTTTCACCACTTAGCAAGCCCCACCCACCTGCTGCCTTCTTGCTTGCCTCTCTGTTTCCCTATCTTTTCCTTTGCAGATGAGGAGCAGGTCTAAGTGGATCTAGGTCACCTGGCCTAAGCCCCGCCCACCTTGTGCCTTCCTGCTTCCCGCTCTTTTTCACCACTTAGCAAGCCACGCCCACCTGGTGCCTTCCTGCTTGCCACTCTGTTTCCCTACTTAAGGAGCCCTCCAGCTTCTTTTCCTTTGCAGATGGGGAGCAGGTGCAAGTGGATCTAGGTCACCTGGCCTAAGCCCCACCCACCTGGTGCCTTCCTGCCTGCCGCTCTTTTCACCACTTAACAAGCCCCACCCACCTGGTGCCTTCCTGCTTCCCGCTCTTTTTCACCACTTAGCAAGCCATGCCCACCTGGTTCCTTCCTGCTTGCTGCTCTGTTTCCCTACTTAAGGAGCCCTCCAGCTTCTTTTCCTTTGCAGATGGGGAGCAGGTGTAAGTGGATCTAGGTCACCTGGCCTAAGCCCCGCCCACCTGGTGCCTTCCTGCCTGCCGCTCTTTTTCACCACTTAGCAAGCCCCGCCCAACTGGTGCCTTCCTGCTTGCCGCTCTTTTTCAACACTTAGCTAGCCCCGCCCAGCTGTTGCCTTCCTGCTTCCCGCTCTCTTTCACCACTTAGCAAGCCACGCCCACCCGGTGCCTTCCTGATTGCCGCTCTGTTTCCCTACTT
Organism: Ambystoma mexicanum; assembly: GCF_040938575.1. Taxonomy (NCBI): domain Eukaryota; kingdom Metazoa; phylum Chordata; class Amphibia; order Caudata; family Ambystomatidae; genus Ambystoma; species Ambystoma mexicanum. The sequence goes on along the minus strand of NC_090925.1, from coordinate 446,874,842 downwards.
AAGGAGCCCTCCAGCTTCTTTTCCTTTGCAGATGGGGAGCAGGTCTAAGTGGATCTAGGTCACCTGGCCTAAGCCCCGCCCACCTGGTACCGTCCTGCCTGCTGCTCTTTCTCACCACTTAGCAAGCCCCGCCCACCTGGTGCCTTCCTTCACCATCACTGTCTTGTGGCCAATTCTGGATTTGACTTTTATGGACTTCATTCCTTCACGGTGCATCACTCTTTCTCAACTCTCATGCTGGACGTCCTTTGCATCTTGCACTCGTGGGGGCCCTGAATCATGCTGTTCCCATCTTCATCTTGTATCCTGGCTTGCAACATTATGTGTTACTACTGACTTCTGCAATTGTATTTGCTCTCCACTCTTGCCTCTCCATTCTTTTTGACTGCTCACTCTCTTTTCTCTCCTCCTTTCCCTTCTCCCTTTTCCTATATCCTCCCCTTACTTTCTTCTATGCACTTATTCTATTAGAATTGTCCCTGGACCTAATATGATAGCAACCTCATCTGTTTCCTCCATCCTCCCATTACTGTTTTTTTTCCTCCCCACCACCCCTCCAGCACTATCTGAAATGTCGTCAGGCCTAGTATGATAGTTGCTTTTTTTGTTCCTCCCCTCCCTTTCTGCACCCCTCTCCCTCACCTTTTTGTTTTTCTCCGGCTCTACCAGATATGTCGTCAGGCCTAGTACGGTAGTCGCCTGTCTGTTTCCATTTCCTTCCCACTCTCCCCCCTCCCTTCCTTATCTATGTCTTAGCTCTTGCACTATCTGAAATGTCGTCAGGCCGAGTACGATAGTTAATTTCACATCCTTACTGTTCATGGCCTGTAAGAATGTGGTTGTATTTTCCCTTGTTCCCTCCCTTGCCTTGAAGCGCTTTGAAACACATTGTGTATAGGCACTATATAAATAAACGATCATATATCATATCATATCACTGATATACATGTGTTTGCAACTGGGTTGATGGTAAATCGAGATAATTGTGTTTGCCCCATCACTACAAATATTCAGTACTGATGTTTTATTTTGTCAAGAAAGTCAATGCTAGTAAACACACATTCCCAGAACAGTGTTGCCCAAGATCAGAAGTCACTCCAGTGCAATCCCATCATGTCTAATTACATTTTAACAGGTAACTCAAAAGTGCAATGCAGTGCACACTTTAGCAGAGTGATGCAAATACGATGACATGCTTGTCTTTCAAACTAATCACAAATCACATCATATTCTCAGCTCTGTACATAAAAGGTGACTGTGCCTGTCCTCAATGTTGTGGGTTCACAGCGCTTTTTGTCCTTTTAGGGAGGTGGCCAGCGATATATAATTATGCACATTTTTGGAGTGTGAGCAATGCATGTGACTCTCGAGCTCACTGTGAAAAGATGCCATTTATCGGTAATAACACTTGCCATGTTTCCTTTACCCTTACTATGCATCAAGTGTAAGAGAAGACAAGTGTTACTACTTTGATAGAATGGCCTATATTCAATGTAGACAGGTATAACCTTAGCTTTGGCAGCACTCTGGGCAAACAAAAAACCGACGTCCCTGGCACCAGCACAGAAACTTTGATCTTTTAACTGAAATAGATTGGCCCCAGCCGCTGGTTTGGGAGAACGTCAGTCTCTTTGAGGTAGTTGCATGAAGAAGGCAGCACTCTGCCTTCATATCTGAGTGCTAAGCGCTGGGCTCCGATGGTAAAGAGGTGCTACCAAGATCCTGCCAGATTTATCACTTGGGAGAGCAGACTATTTACATTTAAGCATTCAACATGGCAGAAGCAGCAAACATTCAGTGGCAGAGGTCTAAAGCCCACCCAGTCAGTCTGTAGCAATAGCCTATCTCTATAATGACAAGCTTTCAAAACTGTAATCCAGCCACCCTCCATAAAGGAAATTGAGACTGGCTCCACCTCCACACAAGCTCCGGGAGGCGCCCTATGTAAAAATATAGATCCTGGCAAGAAACTTTCCTGTCCCAAGGACTAGGTCTGACCCAGCATATTCACAGATCGGCTTTGTATTGACATTTTTATTACGTGAAAAAAACATCAGAACCTGGGACAAGACTGCATACAGAAACAGGCAGTCACACATCCTGATCAAATGATGTCAAATTGGTATGTATGTTTTGCAATTTACAGACATTGTTTTGTTATGGTGAGTATTGTGATCAATGCAAACAGCCGAGTCCAACTTCCATTACTCACTCAAAAGGATTTCCCGCTGAATCACTATCACAGAGATGGTTGACATTTTAAATTGTAGGGATTCTTAGTAAGAATTCTCCCAATTTTAAATGTGAAACATGCATTTTTCATAAAAGCAGAGAGAACTTTGGGAACATAATTATGTTCCCAAATGGTTTTGTTTTCATGCAAAATGCAAGGTTTGGCCATGACCCTTGGCCTTGCCCTCCTCCTCTCCAGGGTGAAGGGGGAGGCCAGAGTATTTAATTTTTGGGCTGTGGTGCCCTATTTCAGTGTACAGCTCCCCTTTCCAACACAGTAGTGGGGTGCTTTTCACTTAAATCGGGTGCCACTACCACACCAGATTGGAGAATGCTGGTGTGGCAGTGGACCCCTGTTAAAGTAAAAAACGGCCCGCTCCTGCACTTAAGCAGAGTGCTGTCACTATGCCAGCTCATGAGAGCCTTTGCAAGGTTGCCCCGTGCCGGCACGGCAGCAGCGCTCTATTCAAATGAAAATATCCTTGCTCCAATGCTGGTGCTTCCAGCACCAGCATGAGAGCAGTGCACTTTACATTCAAAGAGGGTGCCTCCACAATGCCATCTCAGGGGACCCGTTGAAAGGCTCCCCCGATATGGCATGGCATCACTGCCCTTTGTAATACAAATCTGCCCCCTCCAGACCTTATCTCAGAGTCGGGAGTCTTTTTTTACACCTATGCCGATGACACCAACTTCTGTCTCGGATGCACTCCCGACAACTGACCCTGCTAGTAAATTCAGAAATTGTCTTGCTGCTATAGGCAACTGGATGTCTGCCAATTGGCAAAAATAAAATTGGCTCTTGGAGCTCCCAATGTTGGCCCAATTCACTTGATCTGAGCCCCAAGCTGAGCGCCTCCGTAAAAAGTCTAGGGGTTAGGCTTTTAGCCAATGGCTCACGTGAGGTGCAGATTTCAGCTGTTTGTAGTGCTGACTTTGGTAAGCTCAGAGTCCTGAGAAAGACTCTACCTTTGTTACCAACGGACAGTCACCCACAATGGTTAACTCAACCATAATTGGCTCCTTAGACTACTGCAACAGAATCTTCTTGGGACAACCCAAGTATCAGATACAGTGGTTGTAAGTATTTCAGTAATCTGCAGCAAGACTGGCTCTAAATGCACTGGGATTAGCCCCCTTGGAAGCTCTGCTGCATCAACTTCATTGGCTGCCGATTGTGTCATGGATTGAATTTAAGATTCTCTGCATCACTCATCGAGCTCTCCATGATGTGTGTGCCAGCTATTTGAAATGTAAAATAGAACGTTAGCATCCTACTAGGAATTTACAATCCTCACAAGCACTCGTTAAGGTATCCAGATACCAGCGAGCCTGATCAGGGTGTCACTCGTTCCCAGTGCTTGCCCCCACTATATGGAACAGGCTCCCGTTGTCACTGAGAATCACTTAGGAGCACCTCTCTTTCTGTAGGGCTTTAAAAACCCTTATTTCTTAGCATTTTATGTGGGTGTTTTATTTTTCAGGGGCTTTCCTCCCTCGTTTTGGCTATACCTAGTGCCTACACACCTGTAGGTCTTAGTTGCGCTTTGCAAGTCTTTAAATAAATACATAAATCATGGCTAAAGCAAACATAAGTGTTATTATGTGGATAGGTGATCACCATGTTTGCTTTACCCTAGATGCATGGTACTGTGTGCATCCAAGGTAAAGAAAAAATGAATGGGATGCCCAAAGCAGCCGCCATCCCTAAATTTATGTGTCCTGTGAGTGAGGACCCTTCATTTTGGAGTGGGGGCTGACACACGTAAACCATTTGACCTGCACATTCACACACAACAAACACCAAAATGCGTACATACATGCTTACAACGCATGCATAAGTACACATTAAATTAAAGAATACACTTACCTTGCATGTATGCATGCATACATAGCCACACAGATGACCAGATGGCCCTCCCGTCCTCTGAGCATCCTCTCCTGTCAGGAAATGTCTCTCTGTTTGTTGCAGAGCCAAAGACTCCACAACAAACAAGAAAAGAAATAAATGAAGTAGCTGTGGACAAACCATTGCAGGGAGACAGGCAGCACAGTCCCTGATGAAAATATGGTGCACAGGAACTATGCTGTCCATCGCCCAGGCAAGGTGGCAGGCTGCCACTCAGGCAGTGGGCAGTGCCAGAACACCACTAGGTTTGAGGGTTCTCCCTCAACAAGAATAGGGCAGAATGTGGCCCAAATAGTGAATTGTAATGCACATTTACATATGTATGTGGTTTTAAAAGATGTATAACATAAATAAAATGACACATAACATGTGTTAAGAGTCAATGGGATCTGGTGGGAGGGGAGGTGGTAAGAGGTGAGTGAGGTGCATACATGGAAGGGTAAGAGAAACAGCAAACCACAGTGTTAACTCAAAAGACACCCATGATGCATACGCACACTGGGAAATCTCACTAGTTGCGTGTAGGACAGGCGTCCCGGGTGAGGACAGCTTCATAAAAGCACATTTGCCTGCATTTTATTGCAGCGTTTCACATCCATTAAATAGCCCAGGTGCAGTTTGCAGTACGTATTTTTCACTTATGTGTATACAACCTTTTTGTAAAACGCACCAAGAGGAAAATGAGTATCGAGCAAGATTTGTAGGTTAAAAGGTCCAAGTTCATTATTGGTGCTTCACCCTGGAGAGAAGATTTTGAGTTCAGATTCAACCAGTTACTGTCAACGTAAATGGTCCACCAGACATCCTCCAATGCAGTGACATGTGAAAACTTCTGGATGATGAGTAGAGCGGGTCATTTGAAAAACACACTTCATAGCAGAGAAAAGCAATTAAAATGCAACCATAGAAGTAGGTTTACAGAATAGCAGGAAAATAACATTTTTTTTAAAAACAGGCCCGGTAGCATAGAGTATTTCTAATTATGTCTACAACTTTTTATCTGTCTAGAAAATTAGAAAAAAGGAGATTTGAATGTTTGGATTTTCAGATATTTATTTGAAAAACAAAATAGCTGACAATTGGCTATGGTATCATTAATGAATCCACACATTACACTTCGTTTTTTGCAAATCAAATATTGCATTTTGATTTTGACAATGACTTGGGACTGATACATTGTATGCACCTTACATAGTTTATGATATGTTAGGAAGTTATTTATTATGAGGGATTTCTATAGTGCACTTTTCCCATTAAAATGACCTTGTGATGCTGATTCAGGAACATATTGAAGGGACCTAGACCGATAGGGTCAGGTACCTACATTATGTATCTCAATACAGGATGAATACAGGACACTATGGAAGTTCAGTAAATAATGATCAAAGTCAGCTATTATGCATGGAGCGAGATCTGCAGGCCTACCAGGGTGTACAAAATCAGGAACACATTGATATGTCATTCAGCAAAAATGAATTGATGTGGATTTGATAATGTTTCAATGTACAGAATGGAGTGCAATTCAAGATTATCAAAATGCCTGGACATTAAAGTACCAAATCTCACAGAGGGCATTGCTAGTAAAAGTGCATTTTTTAAATGACTTGCCCCCGTTAGTTGAATGTGCATCACTTAGATAATCTAGGCCTGAGACGAGGAAATCAGAGACTAGGGCTTCAGCATTTCTTACAATTGGGAGGCACAAAGATTCTATTGAATTCATTTCTATAGTGCATTTGTGTCTGCATCATTCTGATCTATGGTAGCTTAACTATATTCATAAGAAAAATATATAAAAAAGGGAATAATTTAAAATGACAACCTATCTCTCAATCTTAATTACTTCTTGGTGATAAACCATTGTGGAATAGTGTTGTTGAAGTTTTTACAAATCGTTTGATTGACCGGACACCTGCCCAGAAATAGCTGGTAAAGGCAGGTGGAGCTCAAACTGCTGTAAAATATGCTGCTTAACAATTATAAGTGGCTTTATTTGTTGCTCAAATGTGTGATCTATCATTTAGATGAAGGTAGACACTTGTTTTATGCTTGGCATATTTGAGGCAACCATCATGACCCCACGAAATTATCAGGTTTGAGTCTATTATTAGCCTCTATGTAAGCCTGGCATTGATTTACTGCTCCCTTATAAATGAACAGGCTTCTCTGCCAGTCATTGGGCCTCATTATGACTCCGGCGGTACCCGTGCCATTAAAACCGGAGTGGCTGCCGCCGGAGTCATTCTCTTTCTGGCGCCCGGGAATAGGCACTTACCGGGGCATTACAGCCCCGGCAGACCCGTTAATTGCCCATTCCCGGCCGTGGGAAACAAATGCGCCACCGGCACCATTGCTGAAAGGTGCCAGTGCATCCGTCATGGTCTGCTAACGGGTGCTGGTCCACCTGCCAGGTCAGACCTGGCGGGAGAAAAAGGCACCCGCGAGCAGACCTCGTAGTTTGCCGGTCCGGTAACAACGGTACCGGCAAGCTTACCAGTACTGTTGTTACTGGACCTGCAAACTCATAATGAGGCCCATTGTGACTTAATGGTCCTCACAAAAAGTGTGATTCCTAATGTCCCTTCACTCTAATGTTCTACTCTATCAGTATACAAACATGTATGTCTTTCTCTGGACAGGAAAAGGAAACGTGGTGTGTGTGTGTGGATGTGAGGTAAATCACTAAAACAATATGTGTGTGCATCTCTGACCTTAGTCATGCATGTTGTGCTACCTCAGGAGACATAACAAATGTTGCCACTCTCTGGACCTAGTCACTGATGTTCTGCTCTTTTATATACAATACATATGTGTACGTGTCTGTGTGTGGTTGTGAAGCACACTGTTGATGTTCTGCAATCTCACAGACAACGTGACTTTATCTGAATGCAGTCACAGAATGTGTGCTCCCTCGGGAAAGGTGATGATGTCCCTCCAAAAACAATCACTGGTTTTCTGCATCCATTCCAAAACCTATTGCCGGTGTTCTGCATTGTGAAAAGAGAGACATGAATCACTCACTCAACCCAGTCACTGATGTTCATCTCCCTCAGTAAAAGATCATTATCCCTATCCAAGCTAAGTCACTAATGTTCTGCTCCCTCAGAAAGCCCCATGCACATCACTCCGAAACCAGGCACTGTGATTGTCGGCACTCTAGCAAAAATGACTTCCCCAGGAAATTTTGATTAATTAAATCCCTAATTTAATTCTGCACTTATTCCATTTAAAACGATCAATACACCAAATGCAGTTCTACTCTAAACATCCTTCAGTCTCATTCTAACTTAACAAAATAGCAGCCCTTTTACTTCTTTCACTAGCCCGCAGAACACTAGCATCCCCATCCTTCGTCTTTGGGGTTAATCAGAATTTGCACAAAGTAGTTTAGCAGCATTACACTTTAGTACATTTGGAATATGACTGCTGTAGCAGTTCCTGTAAGAGTGTTAGAGTATTTAGTAATCGGGTTGGCTGGCATTGACTGGACGAGGCAATTAAATGGTGAAAGTAACACTTTCACTGTCAGTAAGCATGATGTTCAATGAAGGTTTTAATGAATGCTGTAATGAAATTCCAAGAACCTGGAGTTTGATTTGATTTCAAAAAATTCCATACAAATTCAGAACTCTGAGTAAGCCTTTTTAAAGCCGTTTACGAAAGATGCAATCCATCCAAACAATTCCTGCGAGTCTTGGTCTTGTGGTTCACCAAACCTTATCTGCAGAAAAACAAAGTACATGGTTGTAGGATTGCGAAAGGAGATGAAACTAAACATGTACTATCAAAGAAAACAGTTGTGTTATACGCCGTGCAACATTTACAAAATGGTGATAGTATTTGTGTGTAATTAATAGACAATATTTTAATTTACAGGTTACAACAGATTGTATTAAACAATAATTATAGTGTGTTAGTGGTGTATGATTAATAAAGATAATACTGTGTTCTGTTAACACTGCATGGAACTCTCTCATCGCTACAATATTTTGAGTTTATGCTTAGAGCCAAAGTACAAAAAGAGACATCGGGAATATATGTCATTGAGTATGGCAAAAGGAAATAGCTAAGACTAACTTGATTTGAAACAATGTCTGAAAGTTACTAGAAAGCAGTAATCATTCCAATATGCAGTAAACCTGTAAAACACCATTTTAAAAAGCACGATCAGTGTTTGACACCACAATAAAACAAATATGCCGATACAAAAAAATCACAGTTCACCTTTGGGGTGTTTTCTATTAGTACTGGTCCTTGAGCCTTTTCAATTTTAAACACACGGATCCGATTTACTAATGATGTGCATTCTTTTTCAGCTGTCTGTTCATATGTATTAATGTATTAATGTATCATTTTGACATTTATAATGTGCACCAAACCCGGGGGCCTATGAACAACATGTATTGTAAATTGTGAATAGTAAACCACCACCTTTGCAGTACCTTACTGAAGAGTTATCCTGCACAGTTTTATCAATTGTAGTGCTAAATGTAATATTTTTATTCAAAGGTCAATTAACCTAAACACTTTTTTTCTATAACTCCAGTAAATGTTAGGAAATCTTAATTTGCAAGGATTTATCAAAATTACAATTTATTTAAGTTAGATCGTATGCAAAATAATGGCACTAGCGGTAAGAAAGCAGTAACACAAAATACATTTATAAAACGCTGCAGTAAAATTGAAGCATGTAAGAGCAATAGCTTTAAGAAAGCATTTTCCCCATATTTTTATTATCATCAGTTTTAGAGTTTACATTTTCAATTTTAATAATTGGATTACATGTAAGGATTTTTGCTATTACTGTATTGTTAAAAAGTAGTACCGATTCGGAAAGCTACATTGTCCAAATAGTTTTGCAACAACTCCACACTCAAAACAGAAACTGAGCTAGAGAAGTCATAGTAATAATGACACTTTTCGGGTAATGTTAAGCTACGTCATGTTTCCGCTCCTTTCCAAAAAAGCTTAGTTTTGGTTAGGATTAATCCTGATATTAGAGCTGCATCATTTCACAGAAAAGGACTTGTTGTCAGGGTTCTAATTCGAGTCTTTATGTGTATTTGAACAATAACCATAAAAAAACAGAGAATTCAGTCACAATCGCCTTTGGTAATAAGGAAAATTTACCTTCAACATCAGAATACTGTTCAGTCTGAGTTCCGGGTCAATGGTTCAGGACAGGAGTCATGATGAGGGGCAAAATCGAAGCTGAGTGTACACACAAATGTCACAATTGCACACACCTATACAAAACACCTCACTTGTGCTTTCAAAAGTCAAAATTGAGCTTACTACTTTTTAGGTTGTTTACCATAGGGAGCCTGGATACAGATAGTGCCATGGACGGAGGTATGTAATAGACATGCATGGAGTGGTCGACAAGTCTATTATCATTCAGTCACTACATCTAACACTGATACATAGATTTTTGCTTCAAACATTGCTTGTGTGAATCACCATCATTATCATAATCTTGTATTCACACTGTCTGTGCTTCATCTTATGTCAATGGGAGGCCATCAACCTCCCATTTACACCCCGACAATAGCTCAATACTTTACATTGATAAGAAAAGCTTTTATTCCACCCTCCAGCTTTTTCTTCCACCACTCCCAAATCCATCCCATAAGTAGTTCGCGAAAAAAACCATGCTGTAAAATATATTCGTCCCGGGAGGATAGCTCAGCGGCAACATGCTCTTCTTGGAAGCAAGAGGACACGAAGCAACACAGGTTTGATCCCTGTGTCCGCGCTTAGAAAACTCTGGGTGTTTAAGCGCGTTATAAATACGTAACTAAGACAAAAAAAAAAACAATTACGCAACTAAGAAAACAAATAATTCCTGTAACAGCGCTTCGATGCGCGTGGGCTGTGTGAGCACTTTAAAAATGTAAAATAAATAAATAAAAATATCAATTGTCAACATACAGTTTGAAAAGTCATTTCACAATTATAAATTATATTAAACTATATACTGAAACATGGATCTGATCATGTAGAACTCTGAAGCAATTGTGTCAAACAAAAAACCTAAACATCACACTCAATTCATCTAACATATACGTTACAAAACACATGTTAATATGGCGGAACAATGTGGTGGATAAGGATGCTGTTGATGTTGAAGTAGACGTGGTGGACGTGCACTGGAAGAGAAAGAACAGTTCCTGGGGGCGGGCAACACACTGGGAGCCATCATTTCTGGACTGCCCCCTCCACCCTCATTTCATCAAGCCATTCCAGGAGGAAGGTACTGTGGAGGAATGGGCGTCCGCAGCCACACCCATGTAAATATCATGATTACTTGTTTAATAATGTATAGTTATACATGTATATGATGTAAATGTTAATGATTGTGTGTTTATTGTTGTATAGGTTCATGTATACATGTATTTAAAGTATGGTAGGCAATTGGTTATGTATACATGTAGAATTAGGTGATTGATGATAGGATGGGGTAGTTAATAAATGGGTTATAGGGACTACCCTGGCATGAAGCAGGAAAGAGAACTAATGATCTACCAAATGTTGCCCATTGGATGGGACCACTCAATAGTGCTATATCCTGGACCACTCTCTAAAGTGGGTGGGACCGGTTAGCGAATAGGGGCCTGTACTGCCAGTCCCAATTTAAGGGTCTACCTTTTGCCCATCTCAAGGAGTTTGGGTTGACAGAGCAGAACAATCAGGGAGAACAAACTAGTGGAAGAAGGGAATAGGAGCATACGTGGGGTCGAGTTTAGAGGGTTATGTGCTCAGTTAGTTTTGTTTATAAACAAAAAAGGGAACGTATTGGGCTCCCTTAAAGAATCCACCATTGCGTTTGTGTTAATCTGTTGGTTTAAGGTGAGAATAAAGAACAAAGCCCACATCTTGTTTGATCTAACATCTTTATTTTGCCGTTTGCGTAGTACCCCTTCCTGTCCAGCTGGCCTCAGGGAGTGCGGGTTGTTCCATTAAGATGTATGCCTGATCTGAGGAAAAGTAATGCGTCCCTTTCCCCTGGGCTAGTGCCATAAAAAGCAGGCCAACTATGCAATAATGTCATGGTGATGATGTCATTTTAGTTTCATGCACGGCATTACTTGTATGAAAATATCACTTGTAATTGGAAGCAGGGGACCACCAACACTTACATGTATGTGTTTCCGGTCTGCTGAATGCAATTGTAAAGACTCCCAAAGTGGAGGCTAAAAGTAGTAAATGAAGCTGACATCACCTTTACTCTAGGCAGACTGATTTGAGGAGGCTGCTGGTCATGTGACATGGACCTGCCACTCAATTGCTCTGCCCACCACCAGTTTTCATGCCTTCCATTTAGCCCCTTAAAGGATCCAGGCCAGCTCTACCCAGACTACATTGAGGAGGTTACTAGGCATGTGACCAGGCCTTGCTACTCAGTTGCTCAGCCTGCCACCAGTTTTCAGAATGTCACAGGTAATTTCTTAAGGACTCCTTGCAGACCGCATTGAGAAGGCTGCTGGTCACATGACCAGGGCCTACTACTCATTTGCTCCACCCACCACCTAATTGACTAGTCCCACTTAGGAATCCTCATTGCTGGAGCATTCAGTAAAAAACAGACAAAGACAAGAGCTCCACCTGTTTGTGCCTGTTTGTGCCTGATAGGGCCAAGGGCCAAAGGCACTATCCTGCAATCAACTTACTAAGTAGTCACAACTGCTACTACTCACCAAAAGACATGTGTCCTCGTTCCACAGTCTATCGCCACCCTTGCTAGAGTTCAAATGGCTAAGCACCAGGGTAGATCCGGCAAGTTACCCAAGCAAACCTCAGCAATATCATGCTTGTCCCCATCCAACACCCTCAACCCACATGGACATGCCCCGTAATGCTGATCAATGCACGCTCAGCAGTTGCTCACAGAGCAGAGATCGTCAACCTCATCTCATACCACAAACTTGAGGCACTGTTAATCACCAAAACATGTTTTAACCCATCCTCCTCCATGTTTTCAATGTCCTCCTCCCTCCAGGCTGCTGCATCCAACATGCAGACTGGCCAGGAACGGCAAGAGGCGTATTGGCAATCATCCATATGAGCGAGTGGCCATGCTCTATCATCCCCTCCCCATCTCTGTACAAGCTTGCTTGAAACATTTGCCTGCAGGTTCCCTTTATCCCACAAGGAATCCATCACTTTTCACCTCATCTTCAGACTACCTCACAGGATTGATGACTTGTTCACTATTGACACCCCTAACTTACTCTCCTCTGTCAAACTAGTAAACACAAATAATGTCTTTATCTGATATTTTAATACCCTGAGTCTCATGACGATGACCACACTTGAAGCATGCTTTTTGCACTTACTTTATCCATAGAACTCAAGCAAATTGTGCTCGCCCCATCACAACAAATGCAACACCCTAACCTAGTCTTTACATCATTCTGCCTCATCACCTGCACATACTCGGGAGGATAGCTCAGGGGCAACATGCTCGCCTTGAAAGCAAGACGACACAGAGCAATACAGGTTTGATCCCCGCGTCCGCACTTAGAAACCTCTGGGTATTAGGTGCATTATAAATAACCTATCATATCATATCATATAATACCCTATCCCTCTCGACTGGTCTGACCATGCCTCCATCTCACTTGTCAAACACCCACACAAACATGGCCCACATAGGTCAGGCTTAATGCCCCCTCACTCAGTGTCACTCGTTCAAAAGCTTTCCGGTCAATGAGCTACTGCAAACTTTGCAGACTTCCCCACCACAGGTATTTCCTCAGTCCTCCAAGCATTATTCAACAACTCAACTATGAATTGGGGGAACACTCATGACCTGCTAAGACTCACGAGTCTGCCCCTTGTTATACTCCCAAGCTTGTTCGTACAAATGCTCAATCAGAGACCTAGAGAAATGTTTGAGTAAAAACCGCAACCCTGGAGATATCACCAATCTCAAATCTCTACACACCAACCACAGGATTCTGGTTACCAAGGTCAAAGCTGCTAACTACTCCACCACCTTTGCAGCAGCCTTTAACAGAAGCAATATTCTCTTTGAGGTAGTAAAGCAATACATAAGAATAGAACTTAATCAACTCTTATTTTATTGAAAAATAAAGAAAGTTCAACAGATCATCAAATCGACCTACCACACCATAAGCCCCACCTGACTTTCAGCATGCACACTGCCCTCTGGAGTGAATTCTCACTGCTCTCATTCCTACAAGCAGTCACCTCGTTTCAAGCCTACTTCCTACACTGATATCATCCTTGCATCCATCATTAAACAATTGATAGGCCTGGTGCTCAATGCACTACTTAGCATCATTAATTCCTCCCTCACAGAAGGGTGATTCCCAAACACGCTCATGACTGGTCTCATATGACCTCTTTTGAAAAAATGACCGAAGACCCAGGTGACATGTCCAATTACCTTCCCATTACGAGCCTCCTGTTTATTGGCAAAATCATGGAAAAAGTAGTTGCTACACTTCGTAATCAATCAACTACACCTCATTATTGACTAACACGTGTTTCGGTCTCCTGAGACCTTTTTAAAATCAGGGCTATTAATCTTGAATTCCTCTAGTGCCCCTATTACATTTGGAATTAGTCCTCCACAATAAACGGGTTAGATCCCTCTCGTACCGATACAGTGTTTAATCGCGTGTTGCACACAATCTCGAGGGGAGGACTAATTCCAAATGTACTAGGGGCACTAGAGGAATTCAAGATTAATAGCCCTGATTTGAAAAATGTCTCAGGGAGACCGAAACACATGTCATCATTTAAAGGGCACTTCAAAATAAAGAAACCTTTTTCCATAATTGGGCGCAGTCTCCTTTCGGGCTATTTATAGTTTTCTTTGTAGACAATATTGCTAGTATTTCTTGTAGGAGCTAGTGTGAACAAATTGTCTTTACTTCTAACTCTGGAGCAAGCCATATAAAGCTGACCATGAGAAAAGTATGAATCCTGTCAATTGATTCCATCTACTTTTAGTTGGAGCATTGAAATTGCACAGCAACATTATTGGTGTCCCAATCTACAGTCGAGGCAGCAGCAACCTCAACCTAAGCCCCATACGTGTATGGCTGAAGCGTGTATGCTTGGAGTGCTGCACCCATACGTTTATGGCTGAAGAATGTAAGCTTTGTTCTGTTGAGATGGTATACATTCATCGACTTCCATGTGAAATTAAATGTATGTAATTATGAGACATTTGCCACGTTGTGATGGACAAAGTCATTGCAGACACTATTGAAGAGACATACACTGTTTCCTGTCATCCACATTACTGCAAAAGCACCGTTTTGTGTCACCTCATGACTTCAAAAGTGAGTGCTGCTAATGTCAGCTAGAATGCTCAGAGTGTGGAACATTTAGAAACAATGAACTGCTGAAGTTTTCATGAACTGCTGAAGTTTAGGAACACTGAACGTAGAACTACGGCAGAACCATGATGCAAAGAGCCATATGGCAGGGATAAGCATTGCAGAAAGCTTAAAATAAAATGTAAATAAAGCATATTTTACACTTGTTACATTGTCTACACCGTGGAACCTACCCACATGCCAAACTTCTGGTTTGTAGCATGTTGGGAAGTATTCTGACCATTTCAAAAAGACACACATATCCACAAATTTCCCATATTGCACGGCCACCGTAGTGGCCGTGTAGTTATGCTTAAATAGCTGTTTCCATAGGAAGAACACTTTTTGGGCGGCTTATAACTGCGCTCCCCCTGGACGAATCCTCACCAAACTTTGCAAAAAAAGTATATGGCGCACTCTGAAAATAGCTTGGTGAAGTTTGGTCCAGGGGGGGCAAAGTTATAGGGGCGCACGGCTACAGAGGAAACCGCTGGATGGATTTTCACCTAATTTGCGGCAGGAGAAGCGGTTTAGTCCCGAAAACATGCTTTTGTAAATTTGGTGAAAATCCGTCCAGTAGTTTTTTGCTAAACGATGAAAAAGTAGGTCTAAAAAAATTAGTGATATCTATGTCCGCCCCAAGGACACACTTCCACGTTCGCTCCGCAGGCAGGGCACCGATTGGGTAATCGGGCACGTCATGTCCGCGGACACGTGATGAGTTCTCTCGGTGGATGATGGAGAGCATGAAGTGCATCATATTGTTTCAATGCGCCCACCATCTTTGATCCGTGTTTTGGTGTCCGCGGAGATCGCTGCAAAAACATATGAAAAAACACAAATTTGCACTAGTTATCAAATACTGTCTGGGGAGGTGAGGGTTGGGGATGTGGCAGCAAGAAGCAAAAAAGTGGTGTTTTTTTGTCACAATAGTCATTTGGTATATTCGGAGGTCGGGTGGGCAACTGTTCCGTAATTTGCAGGATTGTCCCGCAATTGGTGCCTGTGTCCCGCAGTTTGACGAGTGGCTCTGCGGGACGCGGGTTGTCTCGACTTGCTCTCTTCAAGCAGAATTTGTGATCTACCACAGTAAGTCAGGAGTCATAATTAGTCATGCTGGGGGTTGGGAGCGAGCGGGTAGGGGGTCATATACATATATTTCCCACAAATGGGAATAACAGTGGCTGGCAAGTGGCAGCTAATCTGTAAATAAGAGTCCTATTGCATTGAATTTGTTGTGTAACCATGCGGGTGTAGAAGACAAATTATAGAATTAATTTGTAATCATGTTAATATATCTGTATTACAGGGCTTATTAGCTATCACTAATACATTCCACGAGATACATAAAAGACATTTCCCAGCAATAATTTGATTAATAGAACTTAAGGGAAAAGATGTCTTAAGTATTGTATTGCATTGTAGTCATATAGCACCCTTTCCCCATTTGTATGGCCTCAATGCAGTTTGTGGTTGCAACACCCTTGGGGAATTAAGTCTATCAGTGTGATATTCTAAGAGTTAACTTTAAGATGTGTGTGTGCATTTTGCCAGGTTTGGAATTAGGTCGGCTTTTTAGACTCTAGTAAGCAGTGCTGAGGTCAGGCACGCGGGCAGGTGCTGTTGGTGGTTTAGGATAGAGTAGATGTGTGTCCAGCTAGACCACATTTTCTAATTGGTTGTCGCTGTATACTAATGGCAGTGATGATGAGGTACATCAGGGGTTTCAGTGTGGATGGCTATGCAAGCTGCTCGACTGGATTTGCATAACCATAGCCGAATTCTATAGTGCATGGATGTGTGGGTGTGACTACAGCCTGTGTCCACAGATGTGGTGCAAGCTATACATACCTTCAACATGGATGGATCAATGTAATTTTCCTAGGTCCAACGCAATTGACTGGTTTTGCCAGCTGT
Organism: Ambystoma mexicanum; assembly: GCF_040938575.1. NCBI lineage: Eukaryota > Metazoa > Chordata > Amphibia > Caudata > Ambystomatidae > Ambystoma > Ambystoma mexicanum. Next base: position 446,858,432 of record NC_090925.1, on the reverse strand, counting down.
AGTCTCCCTATATTGAGAGCCTGGGCAGTGGGGAGAGGGGCCCGGAGGGACGGGCGAGTGATGTGCGATTATATGGAGGTCTGGGAGGGGGGAGTTTATCACATTGTGCCACTTCAAAGGCTGCCGGCATCTGGGAGGTTTGGGTAGATCGGTGTGTTGTCGGGTTTGGGCCAGTGCTTCTGTGCTGTATCAACATTATAGTGTGCAAGGAGGTTTCAAGAGGAGGAAAAAAAGAGCCAGGTTTTGAGGGCCTTTCTAAAGGCAAAGTGATTATCAATGTTGCAGATGTGGAGGGGCAGAGAGTTCCAGATGATTTTTTGCTTGGACAGAGAAGGAAAATCCACCCAGTTTGGAGCACTTGTAGTGTGAGAGGATTTGGAGGTTGATTGCCATCCAGTAGTGAATATCTGAGAAGCATGATGACAGATCTGGGTGGTTGGAGCCTTGTGATTTGGGGATTTTAAGGATGATCTGGGTATCGGCTGCGTAGATGTATCAGGTGAGATTGTGGGAGCGGATGAGTGCAAAGAGTGGGTTCAGATAACTGTTAAAGAGGAGAGGGATAGGGATGCTCCCTGTGGGACCACTTTTGGTACTGATCTGGATGTAGAGGTGAAAGAGTGGCAGAGCATGATTTTTGAGTGATTAGAGATGAAAGTGTGGGCAGTGTCTTTTATTCCTAAAGAGTGTAGCCTGTCTAGGAGAATTGTGTGGTCAAAAGAATCAAAGGCAGCAGACAGGTCAGGGAGAATGAGTACAGCACATAATTCTGGATCCACTGTTCTTTTTAGGTCATCCCAAACAGGGACTAGAGAGAATTCCGTTCCTCAAAAGTATCTGAAGCCAGATTGGGCGGGGTGAAGGAGGTTGTTGGTTTCAGTGAAATGGCTGAGTTGCTTGTATGCTGTGTGGTCTATGGGTTTGGCCATTAAGAGGGTATTGGAAATGGGCAGGTTGAGTGTAGGTTTTAAAAGGAGGGGTTTGATGCAGGAGGTTTTTAATGCTTCTGGGAAGGTTCCCAATATTAGGGAGTGTTTAAGGATTGAGCGTGCGATACTGCCTGCACAGATTGAGGCTGGAATATTTTTGAGGAGGGTGGGTGGGCAGGGGTCTTCAAGGGATCCTGATGTGTGGCTTTGTGCAAGGAGCAAGAGGAACTCCTGGTGTGAGATCGGAGAAAAAGTGGCAAAGGTTTGCATCGGGAGGGGATATGGACAGGGAATGAGCGATATGCAGGGAATGGGCAAGGGCATTATTTCAAATTTAGAGATGATGGCAGAGTGTCTGTCGATAGTGATGGTATGGATGTGTTCTGATAAGGCATTGAATCGATAAGTGAGGTTTGGATTCCATTTTCTGGGTAAGGAGTGTTCACAATCAGTCAATCTACATGTTCTAGAGAGCACTAAGAAGTGAAACAATTGTGGAGAAAGACTTGACTATTAACAGGTAAAAGAGACCAAGACCTAGGGCCTCATTCTGAGTGCAGCGCTAAGGGGTTAACGGTGCCAGTAAGGATGCCGGTGCCATTAACCCCTTACTGCTGCATTCCGAGGTCCTTTAGCAGGTCCCGCTAAGGGCAGCTGGTAAAACCAGCCCCTATGGGGGCTCGAATGGGAATGGGGATGGCTTCCCTGAATGGGGAAATACCGGGTCCTCCAAGGTTGGAATGACCCGGTAAGTCCCCATTCACGGAACCCGGACCCAGACCCGAGTTTGGAGGCAGCCATGCCGCAAATAGCAGCATGGCTACCTCCAAACTATTAATGAAGCCCCTAGACATTTTTGTATTCTCCCCGATTCTAGGTTAGGAACTATTACAAGCTTCCTTGTTTTTTTTAAGTCAGATACATTTGACTTTAGGAACTTGCAAGACAATTCAAATGAAGTGTAACCACTTTGTTTTCCTTTTTTTTGGACTCACAAAATCAACCCCCATAACCATACATTACTTATGGGTTGACTGGAGCATTGACTATATTTGCATTGAACTGTTCTATGTAATTACAGAGAATACATAACAGAGAATGCTTTTTTTCAGCAAAAAACAATAACTTTTTTATGTGCTAAAACCAACCCCAACCCCATTACCGCCCATTTTATCTCCTTACCCCACTCAATGTTTTTTTCTCTGTTTGTGCTTCTCTGTTATAGCACTCTCTGTAATTATATTCTCTATCATCAATGGATACCATATTGCACCAATTAATAACCTTACTAATTAGGTTTACTGTATTGCCTCTATGTTAGTCTTCCAAAGGACGGAACCTGAGAGAAAATGACAAAATAAGGATTAGCAGCTAGGTGTAGATATAACATTTCAGAGACTATAATTTGCCTTCTGGAAAATTAGGAAATATTGTTTTTTTCCAGCAAATGTTTGTGAGTTAATTTTTCCCACAATGTTTTTTTTACTGCACATTTATTACTAATTTCCTTTAATCATCAATACTACTAGGAGTTCCAATAATATTCCCTAGATAATTTTGAAATATTAGAATCCCTCAGTTTCTCTAACAAAATACCATAGTCAACACAATGTTATTGAAATCCGATGAATCCTCTTTTTCAACAATCAGAAGAAAGATTCTGGTATTTACTTTTTAAGGTATGTAAACCTTTGGTTTCTCAAACTATTTTCTATAGATTTAGCTGTTTACTAATTGACATTGATATTGATTTTAAGAGATCCAAAGTTTTTAAAGTTACGTCGTCTTCTGGTAAACCTTTTCACATTATCTGCAGTGTGACATCTCTTTGTGATATCACAACACATTTGTACATTTGGATTTTATGCCTTTGGGTAACATGATTTATGATTTTTTAATTGATGATTTGGTTAGTAGTGACTAGTTTATTTGCATTTTTTTTACACATGATGTTATTTGGTGATAACCTGGGATATGTTGGTCCAAAGATGGTGTCAGGAAAAATGTTTAAATGAGGAAATGGATACATTTGATATATGCCACTTAATCTTTGTTGGGAGCACTATAGGACAAACTTCTGGCAATGTTTCACTCAATTTTTTTCCAGTTTCTCTGCAGTGTTCCATTTGTATTATGTATGCACAGTTATTGTTTTTCATTGTTTTTCAGCATATTGTTTTTTATGTTTGTTTGGGGGAGTTGCATCAAGTTGGGAATTGCATGATGTCTCAAGACAGGAGTTTTACAATGTTAGTAATTGTAATATATATTAGAGTTACAAATATCTTAATTTTTTATTGTATTAAATTGTGTGTTGTAACTATCTTTTGAATTCATTGCAAAAAGCTACTGTGTTTATTGGTACTGAACACATTTGGAAGCAATATGTCTAAAATATCACAAGCAGGAGCACAACCTATAAATTGTAGTATATACTGTTGTGAACAAGCGGTGAGGAAACCGCGAAACGCGTCATTTCTGCTATGCAAGGGCCACACATTTTGGGAGGACCACAATGTTGGTGGATTTTTATGAGCCATATGCTGCGCAATTTTAATCAATAAAGAACATTTGTTTTGGACACAAAAACACCGGCTTCCTGGAGAAATATTTTATGAATGGGGGAGTGCTTTCCATGGACTGCAGAGAAAACAGTCTTTTCTGACATATATATATATATATATATATATATATATATATATATATATATATATATATATATATATATATATATATATGTCACAATAAGCAGTTCATGATGGTGGCATCAGTTATGATTGTGTATCTTACCAGAACTGATGAATTTATATGGTTTTTGGATTTTGCACTGTAACCGTGAGGGCACTTTAACCAAGTGTTTTCACTGATATATTTTTAAAGACATTTGAGCTAATATGCCATACAGCCTACAACACCACCCAGACGCATCCATAAAAGTTGTACTCCAGTACAAAGCCATAGAGTGGGTATGAAAACTAGCTCAAAAGCATGTTTTTGATTCTGAATATGGTTTTGGTATAATTTGCTTTGCCACAATGTATTGCTCAGTGGCTCTGACTTGGAGATGAATGGGATGGCTACTGTTTGTTTCTGTGGCATGTAAAGCTTGTTTGCTGAAGAGGCCTTTTTTACTCTCACATTTCGGGTAGAAGGCTTTTTTCATGATTTCTGAACACATAATAATATTGTTTGTGTTTACTAAACATACCGAATGCTACAATTGTATGTATAGCACACTGACAATTCATAAGGAGGGTGAATTGTGTATGTGTAGCAGTCTTACTTGGATGAAGGTGAACTTCAAGCAATTGCTGCTAGGTTGTGTTTTGGAATGTGTGACTTGGCTCCACAATTGTATCAACAATGTAAGCCATTAACTGTTCAATATTCAATTGTCTTGCCTTTACCATTGTATAATGTAACCCAGCAACTGTTCTTAGTCAATTGCCTTTTTCCTACCAATGTAACCTAGTGCTGTGATATTTCTGGATTTGGACGCTATCAACAAATTACATAAATAAATAAATAAATAAATAAATAAATAAGTAAATAAATGCACAATATTCTATTTTCACATTTCACACAGAAGGGTTTTTTCAAGCCCTTTTAAACTACCCATAACTTCACTGGTGTTTGTTCAACATGCCCAATGCTTTAACCACAAGACTGTCAGATTATACTACACTGATTATTCCTAATAAGGGTGTATCCAGATATGTAGTTGTCTGTCGTATTGAGAAACTTCTGTCATGGGTTGATTAAGTATGACATATCACTGCCCTGTAAGACAAAACAAATTATTTGGAGTTAAAGGCTTGTATTTGAGCTCATCTGCATACCCGCAATGCCTTGCTGATGTGGCTCTGAACTAGATGTGGACTTCCAGAGGTGGTTACTAGGTGGTGTGGTGGCAAGTGTGACATGGCTCAAATTGAATGTTCTACGTTCACATTTCAGGTGGAAAGTTTTTTTTATTTCAACATTTTTTAAACCCACCAAAACTTTACTGGTGTTTGTTAAACATGCCCCAACACTACAACCCCAAGACAGTTGAATTATACTACAGTGATGATTTCTAATATGGGTAAAACTATACATTTAGTTGTCTGCAGTCTTGTGAAATGTCAGTCTTGAGCTTATTAAGCTCCGTTTAAAGAATCAATGACCTTTAGGACAAAGCCAATTTTGTAGAGAAAAAGGCTTGCAATGGACCTAATTTGCATCCCCAAAATGCCTAGACAGAGAGGGGTGGGAAGGCGAAGTGATGGTGGACAGGATGTCCTGGGTCTTTTAGACAAAGTGAGAGGCAAGTGCATTGCACAGAGCCTGGGAGGCAACAGGAGAGGTAGAGACTGCAGCAGGGTTGGCCAACTCCTTGCAGATTTTAAAGAGTTTGTCTGAGTTGTTTGATGCTGCGAGACACATGTTTGAATGTGGACTCTCTTTGTGAGGACAGAGAGTCTGTATTGCCTTTGGAGCAGGCAACAGGCCAGTTTGTCAGAGGATGAACAAGAAACCCTCATTTCCTCTCAGCTGCCCTACACTTAGTTTAAGTGTAGACAGGTCTGAGTCAAACCAGGAATTACACTTGGCTTTGGACTTCAAGCGGATCCTCATGACAGGGGCAAGAGCATCAAGAGTATCAGATCAGAAATAGAAGAGTAGAGAAGGGATAGGGTTGTGAAAGGGTGTGAGTCAACCAGAGGAGGAGGTGGGGGTAGAAGGTGGCAGCAAAAGCTTCAACTGACACATGATTCATAGGTCAGATGTCCGAGAAGGTAAGTGGCAATGTTGGGGTGGGCTTGGCTTTGGGGGAAGAGATTGAGAGATGAGAGATGAGAGGAGCGGAGGCAGTGGTCACTCCAGGAGAGAGGAGTAGTCAGAGGGATGGAGAGGGGGAGGCCAGTGGAGATCAAGATATCAAGCGTGTGAACTGCAGAGTGTGTCGGGCCAGAGAGGAGTATAGGGAGAGCGAGGAATTACAGAGGTCACGAAAAAGCAAAGATGAGGAACAGGGAGAATCGAGGTGGATGTTGAGGTCACCAAGGAAGAGGCGTTGAGTGGTAGAGGCCTGCAGGGAGGAGGAGAGGTCAGCCCACTCAGAGAGAAAAGAGGTGATATGACCAGGGGGCCGTTATAGAGTAGCAACAGTAAGAGAGTTGCTAGGCGAGAGAGAGAGCCTGCATACAAGACATTCGAAAGAGGAATAGGTCTGAGTGGGAATGATAGTGGCAGGAATCCACTCAGGAAAGATCAGGGCTACACCACCTCCGGAACGGGTGGATGTGGGTGCAGAAAGGATCTTGTAGCCACCAGGGAGGAGTGTGTCAAAGCTTGTAACAGAGCTGGCTGTGAACAATGTCTCAGTGAGACCGAGGACATAAAGGTCAAGTTCTTCCAAGAAGTGGCAGATGTCAGAGGAGAGTTTGACACCATAGCGGGAGTTGAGAGTGGCAAGATGAAGAAGGTTGCCAGCTTTAAAGACCTTCTGGTGAGGGGTACAAATCAGAGTTATGCCCTGCGGAGAAGTGGAGGTAGCCTGAAGAGGGGCAGAGGAGGAGGAGGAGGAGGGAGGAGTGGGCAAGGTAGCCAAAGAATGAGAGGAGGGGACAGCCAAAGATGAAAGGAAGTTGATGAGGTGAGGGAAACTCCTATCAAAGAGGAGGAGATTGGCCTGAACGCCTTGGACCATGACAATGCCATTTAGGTAGAAATAGAGGATGACACTGGAGGAATCCAAGGAAGCCATGAGGACTTCCCAGCGAGGGCCACCATTAATGGGAGAGGAGGAGACAGGGCAGAGCACAGAGATCACATGTTGGTTCCATAGATCTGGTGAAGGAACGACAAAGAAGATGACTGTGAGGATCTGCCTGGAAGAGGCGCTGGAATAGGTATCAGCGATAGGGAGACCTAGGTTGGAGGCCAGGATATCCTTTTTAAACTTCTTCATTACAAACTTAGTGAGAAGGGAAGGATAGTTGATAGAAAAGCCATTGGAAAAGATGGGAGAAACAGAAAGCACCATGAATTGGAAGAGATAGGAGGAAGAGGGAGACGTTAGCAAGTGCAGCGGTATGGAACAGTCACTGGGCTAGTGAGTTACAATAAATGGGCAAAGTTAAGTTGAAAATACACCCAAGTTTGATTTTCAATTCAAATGCAAAATACACCCAAGTTTGATTTTCAATTCAAATGCAAAAGCACTGTCCTAGAGGAAACTAAAATGAGGGTAAGATGGTAAGGGAGTGTACAGAAAAGACATACATTAGTACATAACAGGCAGAGATGGGAGTACAAGGGCAGTCAGGAGGAAGTAATTAACCCATGTAAGTGTGCTAGGAGAGTCATTGTAGTCCAGTAGTCCTGGGATAGGATCATGTATTCGTCGTGTGGCCAGGAATGAAAGCACAGGAAGTTGCAGGGGATAAGCTTAGCCTGCCGGCCCGTCAATGGTCCTCAAGGCAAACTCCCCAACCAATCACTGCCATGGATGCAGGCAGGTGCCTCAAACAGCACTCCCATAACACAAGCAAATGCCCGGGCGGCCACGCTGGAAGCACCGCGTGGTGCAAGGTTATGATTAGATTAGAATAGATTCGATCTTAAAGTAAATGTAGAAACTCTAGGAGTACAACGGCCAATAGATCAATCTTTAATGGTATTAGTTAATGATGTTCTAAGAAAAGACAAACAAATTTAGCAACAATTAGTTGACTTAAACAAAGTTAGACAGACCCTACAATATCTCAAAGAAAACAATGAATTCTACAAAGATATGAACATAGAGGAAAACTGAAGAGAAACCACCCAAATAATTCAAGATTCACCACAAACTGGCCAATTTCAACATGCAGATCCTGTTACTGCAGCCAACATTTTAGACCACCATACTATTCACCCACTACACTCCAAAGGACCATAGAAGATACATGAGCAACATATCAAATGCATCAAGCCAAAGGATCCTCAATGAGCATATGGGAGAAAAGTGTATAAACACATTCGTTTCCTCTATATCTTCCTACAGCAAAACGAGGTAGATATGATGAAATATCCACACAAACTACTGTATCAGAATATGACCATTACAAATGTATTCAGAAGACCCCAGATTCAGACAAAATGTAGAATAAATTTTCCACCTCTCGTCTGAAAGTGAACTAGCAACCCTGTGTTATGAAGAAGAACACACATTAAAAACAGGCTCTCATTTTTTAAACATGTCCGCTACCCAACTGCTTCAAAAGATAAAAGACAACGCATTTTTGCATCAAGTATCACAAATCTTTTGGCATACATGCGTGATACAAAATAATACAGGTTCCGATGTCATGCTGGTGTACGCTGTATGCTAAAGAACCTAGGCCCACCCACATGGTTTGTTACTTTAAGTTGTGCAGAATACGCATGGGGTGATTTCCACAACTTCTTAGGCACTCAAAATAAAATAAAGAGGGTATAGATATAAAAATACCAGAAGAACGCTGCTCTCCTTAGCCTGTCAATGTATCAAGGTACTTTCACCATCACTACATTGTCATGCTGCACATCATCTGCAATAAATCTACCCGTCCTCTCAGAGAAATGGAACACTTATTTTGGAGAAACGAATATCAATTCAGAGGAACACCACTCTTCACATGCTTTTGTGGATAAAGGACGCTACCATATTTGGCCATGAAAGTGATGCCACTGTTTTACAATTTATTCTAAAATACATTAACTGTGACATCTCTTCAGAAACCACACATAGTGACCCACGTTCACAAATGCTACACTTCCAAAAACATATGTGTGGCAAATACTGCCAATGTCGATATAAAAACAAAGCTAAATACTATACCAAATGTTGCTTTTGCTTCCTAGTCCAGTTTCAAAAAAGGACAAGTAAATGGCTTGATGTCTTCTGTTAGATACAGTGTAAAAGGAAAATCCCCTAAACACACATACAACACTAAAAGGGACAACACATCCAAGTACATCAATGATTACAATGCAATCATTGCCTTCTTGTGGAATGCAAAATACATTGCAGACAATTTCACTGCAGTTGGAAGATATGTCACAGCCTATCTCACCAAAGCTGAAAAAACAGAACTAAGACCTCTGGCATGACATATCATCTGACAAAACACTGTCATAAAAATTTAACAGTTTTATTTAATACATGCTCTCCCATAGAGAATGCAGGTGCTCTGAAGCTGCAGACCGTTTAACAGGTATACTCTTACATGGAAAATCGGAAAATATTGTCTGGCTAAACCTTGGAACCTGCTTTATCACAAATAAGTATATTAAAATCCTAAAAAGAGATAGAAGCAAAAGTCACAAATGATACCTAAATCCAGGGCATAAAAAACAATTTAAGTGACACATAATACCCAAACAGAAGTACTGCTTTGGAAAACATGTGCATGTATGTGCAAATCTACTCCTACAAAAACAATATCACGCCAGATGAGACAACTGGCAATTGTTCAGTCTCAGCTTGTGAAGGACGCCTCATAAAACTTACCAAACCGAGCCTAATTAATCATATAAAGTTATTTAAATCTCTGCAACATAGTGAACTGTATCACATGGCCCTAGCATAACTTTTTAAACCTTGGAGAAATGAAAATTAATTATTAGATGGCCATGACTCATTTGAAGCTGCATTCAATGCAAATGAAAGCAGTATAACAATGTCAAATTTAAAAAATACAAACAGATGTTGAACAATGAAGGCAAACAAGAGGAATAAATTGAAGCTCAACTAGATAAAGACACTCCAGAAGGCAGTCAACCTTCTTTTACAGGAAGCTGACAACCACTTAAAAAAACGCTCATTCTAAATGAGGTAGAAGTATCCATGACTGAGGTAGAAAATATCATGTATCAATCTAACCAATCTGGAGAATATGTGTCAGTGCTCAAATCGCCGCTAAATGATGAACCTCTCACCGTGTATGTCACTGAAGAAATTGAATATGTTTTTTTAAATTAAATTACAATGTGTAACTGTAAACATACATTCCTGTATGTAAGTGGGGAAGCTGGTTCTGGCAAAACTTCTTAATTAAAATAATAACAACATTCTACAAGACTTAACAAACAACACACTTTCAGCTGTTCTAACAGTCCCTGCAGGTTTAGCTCCTGACAACATAGGAGGTGTACATTTACGCTGACTACAGCTCCTCTCAGTAGAACACCAAAACAAATTACAATACTACAAATTATCTGCAGACGCTGCTAGAGAAGTGTAAGGATATTTGGCGTGTTACAGTACAGAGTACAGCACTACTGCACAGGTAGCAAACAGCACAGAGTACAGCACTACTGCACAGGTAGCAATTTTTTTGCAGCACCACCACAAGGGTGCGGTGCATTGCTATATGGGTTACCAGATTAACAAGGAAAGACAGGCTATTCAGTCAAAAACGATTTTAACATATAAGATGCAAATCTATTTTTACAGTTAAAAGCACACGTGCTCATTTAAAAATGCACACTATTTTTCACCTGAAATGCCTATGGTGCGAGAGACACATTTGAAAATTAACAGCTAACCTATTAACCATTAACCTGACTAATAAAACCTTATTTAACATAACCCACTAATGAAATGTGTTCTCCACTGCAGAATTAGGCATACTCTGAAAACCATTTAAATGTGTGTGCAGTTTTTTTTTCTTCTCTTCTTTGTCTGCTTCTCCGTGTTTTTGTGCACAGTAACTGCAGGAAGAAGGAAGTCAGATTTGCAACAATTGCAAATGTATAAGCGAAGCTATTGTTGAGAGTAGGAGGATGAGAGATGATGGATTTCATTGGGACACGTCATACAGAGGGCTGAGATGAACGTTTTAGTGGGCAGTATCGGGGAAAAAGACGGCAGACATTTTTCTGCACTACTGGGGAAAGGACCTGGCTGTGGGACTCCTGACGGAATGCAGATCCCTGAGTCCTGCTACAGTCAAGACTGTGCAGTCGAGATTGGGGAGAGCTGAAAGAAGGACCTTTCCACTGGCTGAGGCATTCCTATCTGCAAAAGCTGAGAATTCCAGGCAATGACCCGGTTTGAGAAGGCAAGCGTTCCTTTTTGCTGGAGTCAATCCAAGGGAGCCACATTCACAAAGAGAACAGCCAAAGAGAACAACTAAAAAGATAAGGTAATGAGAAGTGTGGGAGCTGAGTGTGTACGGTAATATGCAGTCAGTGTAGGATTCCTGTGCATGCCTTAATCAAATGCTAATGTTGCAATTTGAGTTCTGTTCTCCGCCACGCTCTTCGCAGTGTGTCATAGACAATGCTTTTACTGTACCATTTTATTTATTTCTGTAAAGAATGAGATCGTGTTTAAATGCAACTTTTATAATACAGAAAAATATTTGAAAACAGACGGGTGGTGTATTTAATATTTACCATTACAATGCCGATGAAGTGGGGGAGATTTTTAAACAGTGCAATGGTCATTTTAAGACAGATGTGTGCATGTCAGATTCAGTATGAACAGTTGTGAGTGATTGTAGCATAGCTCGTTGGAGGTACATGAGCCAACGGGAAGAGAGACTCTCAGAACATAGCTCCCTACCGTATATAAGGTAGTGGAAATTACCACAAGATTACCATATATAGCTCTCTGTCGTAAATAAGTCAGTGAGATCGGCCATGGTGGCACACTATCACTGAAAAATGTGGTTTTCCTAAAATGTAGGTCTGAGGTCTCTCTAGTGATTACACGAAAAATCTAAGCAAAGATAAGGGATTTTGGACATTGGGGCCACAAATAAAACAAGGGAATTATGCTCACCAAAATACCACCAACCGCGCCTACCACCCACGCATACCAAATATGCATGCATGGGTGCTGAAATAATGCATGTTCACTGTATTATTGTTGTACATGGCCCAATCTGAATACAAGGAGTGATTGTTGCTAAATTATATTTCGGCGGTAAGAAAATACCGTCAGGCCCCAAATCTCCATAAAATACCCTAAATATTTATGGTGCGTTGCAGGCCGGGAAAGTGATCATAGAGTACCTACTGGGCGTGGCAAGCGTGTCTCACACTGCCATTTGCACATTAAAGGGAACACATTTTATAATAGCAGTGTGCCATTAAAAACGAATTTCAGAATGTCACAAAGGGAAACCACATTCTCAGATCTAGTGCAATATTTAGAGGCAAAGTTATTTGCACATGGGAATTGGTCTTCGAATAGCACGTTAGAATGGAGTAACCGCATTCAGGGTGAGGTGCAGAAAGAAAAACTAGACAGTATTTTTGCAGAAGGCAGCATAATTCAGGTCTGCCTTACAAGATTATTGAATGCAGCCGATAAAAGTGCAGAGAAAGACTGTTTAATACGGCTATGCGGCAAAATATGGTTTATTTTAAACAAGTCCCTGCGAATGCAAGAGAATGATACTCAGCTAATTAACAGGTTAAAGACTGAATTAGAAGGGGCAAGTAAAAATCAGGAAATGTTGAGAGCAGAATTGGATGTATGCCAAAAAGACATGCAATTAAAATGCAGAGACTTTGATACTCAGTTATCCAAAAGCAAGAAACAATTTGAGGATAGTGAGCAATAATTGGCACACTTAAAAGCCTTAGTGGATCACATTAGGCAGGATAAAGATGAGGTTGTTTCAGAAATGCAGATTTTACAAAAAGAACATTGTGAAAAAGAAGGTGATCTCCAGAGTGCAGAACAAGAAATGATTAAAATGATCCAAGAAAGAGACAAGAGAAATAAAGAGTTCAATGAATGCCAAATGCAAATGTGCGAAATGCAGGAGGTGATTAATAAAATGAGTGATGAAAATAATTATTTGCATGATGAAGCCAACAGACTCCTTAAAAAGTGTAAGGACTTAGAACAGCAAATGTGCATTCCCAGGTCCCAGGAGAGGCGGCAGGGTACCACATTCAATGGAGTGGAGGTGAATTCTAGCTCTGCCCAAAGAGCTAGTGCCCCAGTGACTGGGCCGGTGACTGAACTTGGTTGCAGCGCCCTTGGGGGATTTGATACTCCCATTGGGGGCAGTCACCAATCTCATACACCCGAAAACAGGATTGACTCACAAAATAGTGCAATTCCATGTATTGCAACAAGTAGCCCCATAAAAATAATGAAATCCATTAAAGCCCTGATCAAACCATTTAAAAAGGGAGGTGAATGCTGCATTGAGGATCACTTAGAAGCGGTGCATGACATTTTTAAAGCACTCCAGATACCTAAGGAACAGTACAGACAATATTTTCATTTAACTTTAGATGCCCCGACGACCAGCATCATAAGGGGATTAAATGAACAGCAGAATATGACATGGCTGGAGTTTGAAAAAGAAATTAGGCGTCATTTTTCTCCTTTTCAGTCATTGCAGGAGGCAAAGAAAGTCGCGTACACAATTACTGCTGGACCTAATACATCCCCTCGCCAATTTTTACAAGACTTAAAAAGAGCATTCTCTCGCTTTGATGTATCTTTTGACTCAAATTCCAATGAGTTTAAAACTGCATACTCCTATGGGCTACAGAAAGACATCATATCCCAATTGGTCCATGAATTTGACCGTGACAAGTCCCTTGAATGGATTGTACATCAAAGCACAAAGCTATATGAGGTACTCTATTGTCAGGGTAGAGAAAGTGATAAAATGAAAGATACCAGGCCTAAATCTAAAGAACCCTCAACCACAGTAATGGAAATCAGGTCAGCCAAAATGTCCCTTGAGTCTGCTCAAAGCCAAGGTAAAAATAATGTGACACCTGAACAAAGGGGTAATCAACAAAGATCGCCATTTCCTGTACCAATGTTCCAAACACATGATCCTAGTAATAGAGAGAGCTACATCAGCCCTAGGTATCAAGGGGACAGACCCCGGGTAAGATATCGGCCTGATATGGCAGGTATGAACAATAACCAGAGACAAAATCAAGATCAAAGAAATGATGGTCCCTACCAGTCATTGGGGACACAGAGCAGATTTGATCCCAGCACCATGATATATGGTAATCAGGATAGGCCCCGATATGTGGATCGATTTACTGATAATGGAAATCAACATAGGGGCCAGTACCCACAATCTGAGAGACAGGACATGAGGCAAAACGTGAACTACAATCCACGCCAGTACAATGATTCCCCACCAGGGGACTATAATCAAAGGATGGGTGCAACCCGCTCCCCTCCACAAATGAATCAAGAGTTCAGAAACCATCCCAACCGACATCAATCACCTGAGAGGTATCAGAATAGATCCAATCAGGGGGAAAACAACCAATATCGACCTAGGCCACAGAAAGAGGATCCTAGAGAGATGGAAAGGTTCCAGTGCCTTGAGGCCCAAGTGAAAATGTTAGCTGAGCAAATAGGAAAGCTCTATACAGCGCAAGAACAACCTTCCAAAGAGGGGGCTGATGGCCATAGCAATGACCGGGGGGCTTCCGAAAAGTGACTAAGTACTCATGATAACTGCAGTGCCAAAATGACAGATTGCTCTGATATAATTTTGCATAACAACTCTGAGATGACTAATGGATTAAAAATGAAAGTACCAGTAAATGAAATTGTGACAGAAAGTGCAAATACTTCTAAAAAAGAGGTACGGTTTAACTTAGAGCTAAATAAAACAGTAAAGATTTGCACAAATGAAAAAGAAACATTAGGAATTCCAAAAGAACAAAGGGACAGATTTAAGAAAAATGACTCATGCATGGGGAATACCAGTGAACAGGGAGTAAGTGGGGATGCCATAGCTCCTTCCCTGGGCAAGCAAAACAATGACCAAACACAGACAGAAAAAGGAAATACTCACAAGGAGGGTACAAGTCAATCACCTGAAGAATTCTTTGAGCCACATATTTTTGAAGAGGCTGAAAGGGTTGGTATTACACTAAATGATCACAAATGCACAGAATTAAAAAATGACAAATTGCTGAATGATGTTGTTACACATGTTCAGTTGGAAGGTTGTAATGTGGTCTCTGATGTTACCAAGATGGATGGGCGAACAGTGGCCACACTCCAAAAAACCTCTGAACATGGAGAAATGAATAAAATATCTCGCACAGAAATGGGTAAAAAGGAGGGCAAAATGTCATTTCATTTACCAATGTGCTTAGCCAAAAGTGAAAAAGACCTGAGAAAGGTGAGCCCTGAAATCAGTAAGAATTCACATTTCTTATGTGTATTAGAGGAAGTTGAGGACAGATATTATGCACCCATCACTGTAGAAGAAAAATGCCACACCTTCGCTATGATTGACACTGGCGCACAGGCCACAATTATGTCCAAGGAGCTGGTAAAGAGTATCAATGAAGGGAGGCCTCCACAGAGTCAGATCACAGTGAAGGCAAATCAAGGCCCAGTGCATAACTTTAATGGGGAGGAGGTGCCCATCATAGGTGTAACTGAGGTTGACATAAAAATAGGAAAGCACAGAATGAAACAAGAGGTATTGATCACATCTATTTGTGAAATTCCATTTCTGATGGGGACAGATTGCCTGAAAAGATTGTCTCCTCTCATAGATGGGGTGAATGGAGTGCTGTGGTCCTTAACCAAAAAACCATTGAGGCCTAAGAAACTAAAATCACAAAACAGCAATATAAATGAATGTCACACCGTTGCCAAAACAAATGATGCTGTGGAGGTATATCTCCAGAATAGCTGCATACCTAGTGTCACTGTTATATTAATGTGTCAAGACAAAATGCAGAGCGACAATGAAAAACTACCTGTACAAGTATACTTGGACCCAAGGAAAGATTGGCAGACTGCCATAGATGAGCACACATTACGTTTCTATTTAAAAGAGAAAACATGCAAACAGAATATTGCTCCTAAAACAGATTCAGAAAAACACATTACCACTCTGGCAGAAATACACATGGAAGATGAGCAACCATGGGTTCATGTTGGTATAAATGATTACCTTAAAACAATAAAAGCCACTTTAGCACTTGAACATGAAAGGAGTTTCATTAATGAGAAATTGTTGCAAAAAATTATGGAGAGGGAAGAAATCCCGAAATTTAGGATTAAAAACCAATATGTTTCTGGGTTGGACAGTCCAGACTTTGAAAACCGAATTGCAGGCAGATGCATGCTTAAAATTAGCATTGGGCAGAAAACAATTTACCATAATGTATGGATAGTGAGTGGAGCACAAAATGAATTTTACATGGGCAATGACATCATGCACAGAATGTGTATGGTGTTAGATTTCCTTAATCAAAAAATATGGTCACGCCTAGGTGGTCCGGCACCTGAATTTGAAGACAAAAGAAGGGCTTATCATTGTGCACAACTGGTTCCTTATGCAGTCGAATTACAAATGAGGAAAAATACTATTATTCCTGCATTTACAAAACAGTTTGCAATAACACTGAAATGCAAAAATGGACAGCAGATGAAAGGCTCTGATGCATTTGTATGCCTGAATGAATCCATAAAACAGCAAGGCCTGGATTATGAATACATTCCATTGGTAGACATTGGTGAGGGATCTGTAAAAATCATGGTAAATAATAAAGGTTGTCAGGATATTCATTTAGAGGAAAACTCCCCATTAGGAATGGCCATACAAAAATCACATTATACGGCAGATTTAAATAACATGGTGATTGGGAATATTCCTGAAAAATATGTAGATGCCAAGGGCGAGTTGCCAGAACACCTGGACTCTCAGCCCAAAGGAATATTTAAAATTCATTCTGTGTATCCTTATGATTCAAATGAGACAGTGTGCTGCCATCAAGAGGATTGCATAATATTTAATTTAAATGAAAATGAAACAGGAAATCAGCCCATTGAAGTGGAAGCTGATATGCCAAAATATTTAAAAGTGGCAGCTCTACAAAAAGACACAGCCACACAGTTAGAGGAAAGCGCTGAGATTCCTTTACCAGAAGAGTTTCCAGAATTTTCCAGAATGGTAGAAGAGCAGATCTCCTTAGCGGATGCATGTGACAGCGATGAGGATCGAAACAATCTGAGGGAAATATTTATGGAGTTTAAGGATGTATTTGCAAAAGATGCTTATGATTGTGGTTTAACTGATTTACATGTGGCCACACTACCAGAAGGTTGTAGCAGAAATCCAGTGTTTGTACGCCAGTATAGACTACCGCTGGCATGTTTAGAATCATTGGCAGAGATTATTAAAAATTTGGAATCACGGGGAATAATCAGGCCCATTTATAGCACATCCAATACGCCTATTTTAGGTGTGTTAAAGCCAAATGGTCAATGGCGGCTGTGTGCAGACTTAAGAGAGTTAAATAAAAGAGTACCAGTATCTAGATGGCCACTACCATTCATTGATCAGGGCCTAGCTCAGATACATGGTTCAAAGGTATTTACCACATTAGATCTCACCTCTGGATATTGGTGTGTGCCATTGGCAGAGGAGATACAACACTTATTTTCCTTTACATTTGACAGGACTCAATATGCCTGGCTTAGAGCTCCGTTCGGGTACATCAATAGTGGGAGTGAATTTGGCATATTTTTGAGAAAGGCCATGCCGGATGCAGCGGAAAGAGGAACAATAGTTTATGTGGATGATGTCCTGATAAAAAATGAAAGCCTGAAAAGCCATTTTGATGAAATAAGACATGTACTTGGCCAATTGCAGAAAGCAGGCGCCAAAGTATCTTTGCAAAAAGCACAATGGTGCAAGAAAAAAGTGAACTTTCTAGGGCATGAAGTGACTGAACGTGGGCTAAATCCACAAAGGAAGAAAATAGAGGCCATACAAAGATTAAAAGATCCTAAAGATGTGAAAGGAGTAAAAAGTTTATTAGGGATGACAGGCTATAACAGAAAGTTCATTGAGAATTATGCAGAAATCACTCAACCATTGACTAAACTGCTTAAACTAAATACTCCCTGGAGATGGGAAAGAGAGCAGTCTGATGCAGTGGCTAGATTGAAGGAATGTCTTGTAAAGGCACCATGTTTAGCATACCCCATAAAGGGCAGGGATTTCTTTATAGAAATAGGTTTTTCTGAATATTGTATGTCAGCAGTATTATCACAAAAACACGATTTGAATCACAAAACCATTGCATATGCAAGTAAGGCATTTTCCCAAGTTGAAATGAAATTTAATGAATGTGAAAAGGCCCTATTAACCACTGTGTGGGCGCTACAACATTTCCGCCCCATTGTTCAGGGAGAAAAGGTGATTATTGAAACAAATCATCAACCTTTGCAATTTTTAGAGAGTAAAAGAATTAGATCAGGCAATCTAGCACAATCCAGAATCACTTCATGGACGCTGGCATTACAAGGTTTTCCCGTAGAAGTGAGATATGGACAAAATAAAAAGAGTCCAATTGCTCAAGGGTTAGCTGACTTACATGACTGTGCAGCTGAACGAATACCAAATGAAATGGAAGTGGAAACTAGTTTACAGGAATTTAAACAATCACCACACAAAGCTTTTGATGAAAAAACATGCAAGGATTTGCCAACTGTATATGTGGATGGTTGTGCTTTTCACATTGAAAATGACAGTAATAAACAATTAGTGGCAGGAATAGGAAATGTCTGGTTGAAATGTGAAGGCGTTCCCAGTATAGGGATGAGGATTGGAGATAGGAGCAGTCAGGTGGCGGAATTGGCAGCCATTTATAAAGCAATTGCTACTGCAGTTGATAAAAAGTTCAGTGAAATTGTCCTGGTGACTGATTCTGACTATGCACGGAATAGCTTTGTGGAGTATTTGCCTGGTTGGAAAGCAAGAGGCATGGTTACATACAACAAAAAGCCACTTAAACATGGAAAAATGATACAAGCCATAGACAAATTGGTGTCAGAAAATAATTTAACAATATACTGGAGAAAAATTCGTGGGCATTTAAAAACACCAGGAGAGGATAAGGAGGGAAATGATAAGGCAGACCATCTGGCTAAGATTGGGGCTGTGATGGGAGAATTGCTACCTATTGATTATTTAATGGGTGAAATACAAATTGATGCAGTCACACGTTCTAAAGCACCAAAGGAGGTAGATCAACCGGTGGTGCAGTGGAGTCATGACACGCCAGACCAAGATTTGATTGAGGCACAAAAGAATGATCAAATTTTGGGAATCTATTATAATCATTTGATAGATCCTGAACAAAATCCTGTAACAGAAAAAGATTGTATGGGAAAAGAAGAGTTGAGGGTGTTATTAAAGAACAAAACACGAATTAGATTACAGGATGGGCTCATGATTAGAGAGTCCATAACAGGGCAAATACAGTGGGTAGTACCCCTTTCATTCAGAGGACTAATGCTACACCATGCACATGATGCCATAACTGCAGGCCATAGAGGTTCACAAAAGACGTTAGAAATACTAAAAGATTATGCTTACTGGCCTCATATGTCCCAAGATGTGGAATTATATACTAGAGGATGTCTAGTATGCGCCCAATTTAAACCTGCTTCACCAATGCATAGAGCACCATTGATGAAAAGAGGCCTAACTCTCCCATGGTCAGATTTGCAAATAGACTATGTAGGTCCTTTAAAAAGGTCGAGCAGGGGACACCGTTATATTTTGAGTGTGGTATGTTTGATGTCGAAGTGGATTGAGTGCATTCCTGCACCAGATTGTAGTGCGCAAACAGCAGCCACATTGCTGGTGAACCATGTGTTCTCAAGGTTTGGGTTGCCACAAAGAATTGAGTCAGACAGAGGAAGTCATTTCACAAGTACTCTAATGAGTAAGGTATGGCAAATACTAGGTGTAAAAAGGAAACTACATATCGCATATCGGGCGGCGTCTTCAGGTACAGTTGAAAGAAGCAATAGGTCTGTTGTGGATATTTTAAAGAAATTTGTGGCAGAAGCAGGTTCCAGCTGGGATTTGCGTTTACCATTGGTTTTGATGGCAATCAGGTCGACTCCTGCCAAAGCAACAGGTGTTAGCCCCCATGAGGTCTTAACAGGTAGGAAAATGGTGTTACCACAACACCTACTATACAGAACACATGAGCAAACCCTTGTGAGTGCATCCACAGTTCATGAATATATTGATGAACTGAGGAGACATTTGCAACATGCATTTGCTTTTGTGCAGAGAAATCTGGAAAGAGCTGCTGACAGTGCGAAGTCATATTATGATAAAAAGACATCAGTAAAGGAATACAGTGTAGGGGATCAGGTGTACAAGTTTCATTTTGGAAAAAGTAAACAGAAAAATTCTAAATTTCTAGCAGCCTGGCAGGGGCCATTTCGAATTATAGATAAGGTCTCTCCTGTAGTGTATAAAATTTTGAAAAATGAAGGTGAAACAGCAATAGAGCAGTTGGTCCATGTAAATCAAATCAAACCATGCCATCCCAGACATGAGATCAGGCAGCTTGAGCATGTAGAGACAGATAAAGTCCCTTAAAAAAAAAAGGAGAAAATAAGTGGATGTAGTCAGGAGGCAGTGACAAAGAAGTTAAAAAAAAAAAAAAAAAGTTGATTGTTATGATGGCACATAAACACTGTAATATATGTAAAAATATATAATATAAATAAATAAATAAATAAATAAATAAATAAATAAATAAATGCACATATAATGGAAGCTCATAGTTGGTGTGCAGAGAGAAAGTGTGTTAAATATTGAATATCTGCTTGTTTTCTTTTAACTTGTGTTTAATTTCAGAAAAAAAAAAAAAAAAAATGAAATTTTTTTACCAAGCATGTTTTATTTTTGGCAAAAGGATGAAGTTAGTATTATGCTATGTACTTAATTTGTTTATTTTCTATTTTGATTTAGACAATTAACATTATTTGATCGGAGGTTCCGAGATCAGAGCCCATGGGAGAGACGATGGAGTCCTGGAGTCCCCTGGATGAAGACCAAAAGATGCCTGCCTCCAGGTGGAGGTGAAGACAAAATAACCGGAATGCCAAAAGAGATGACTACTGTGGATTCAAGATTGCCAAGATGAAAGAGTACTCGAATGAACCGAATAACATCGCTGGTCGGGACATACCAAAAGAGACAAAACAAAAGTTCCGGCATATGAAGTTCCACGTATTTATTATTTTAATTATTTATTTTAATTTGTTATATTAATGATTTGTTTTAGTTAGTTGTTTTATTTCGTTGTTTTTAATTGACTTGGAAAATTTAAACTTAAAGTAATGCCACTTCCACTGAGAAGGCAAATGTGGAACATTTTATGAACTGATGGACTCAGATGAAATGTTGATTGCAAATTTTCATTGATGCACATGAATATTCATTTTGTTGGATTGCTATATTGTAAAAAAAAAAAAAAGAACAAGTTGTTTTTAGGAATTGGCTTGGATTATAGCCAAGTTCTAAAATCAAAAGGAGGGTATATGTAAGGATATTTGGCGTGTTACAGTACAGAGTACAGCACTACTGCACAGGTAGCAAACAGCACAGAGTACAGCACTACTGCACAGGTAGCAATTTTTTTGCAGCACCACCACAAGGGTGCGGTGCATTGCTATATGGGTTACCAGATTAACAAGGAAAGACAGGCTATTCAGTCAAAAACGATTTTAACATATAAGATGCAAATCTATTTTTACAGTTAAAAGCACACGTGCTCATTTAAAAATGCACACTATTTTTAACCTGAAATGCCTATGGTGCGAGAGACACATTTGAAAATTAACAGCTAACCTATTAACCATTAACCTGACTAATAAAACCTTATTTAACATAACCCACTAATGAAATGTGTTCTCCACTGCAGAATTAGGCATACTCTGAAAACCATTTAAATGTGTGTGCAGTTTTTTTTTCTTCTCTTCTTTGTCTGCTTCTCCGTGTTTTTGTGCACAGTAACTGCAGGAAGAAGGAAGTCAGATTTGCAACAATTGCAAATGTATAAGCGAAGCTATTGTTGAGAGTAGGAGGATGAGAGATGATGGATTTCATTGGGACACGTCATACAGAGGGCTGAGATGAAAGTTTTAGTGGGCAGTATCGGGGAAAAAGACGGCAGACATTTTTCTGCACTACTGGGGAAAGGACCTGGCTGTGGGACTCCTGACGGAATGCAGATCCCTGAGTCCTGCTACAGTCAAGATTGTGCAGTCGAGATTGGGGAGAGCTGAAAGAAGGACCTTTCCACTGGCTGAGGCATTCCTATCTGCAAAAGCTGAGAATTCCAGGCAATGACCCGGTTTGAGAAGGCAAGCGTTCCTTTTTGCTGGAGTCAATCCAAGGGAGCCACATTCACAAAGAGAACAGCCAAAGAGAACAACTAAAAAGATAAGGTAATGAGAAGTGTGGGAGCTGAGTGTGTACGGTAATATGCAGTCAGTGTAGGATTCCTGTGCATGCCTTAATCAAATGCTAATGTTGCAATTTGAGTTCTGTTCTCCGCCACGCTCTTCGCAGTGTGTCATAGACAATGCTTTTACTGTACCATTTTATTTATTTCTGTAAAGAATGAGATCGTGTTTAAATGCAACTTTTATAATACAGAAAAATATTTGAAAACAGACGGGTGGTGTATTTAATATTTACCATTACAATGCCGATGAAGTGGGGGAGATTTTTAAACAGTGCAATGGTCATTTTAAGACAGATGTGTGCATGTCAGATTCAGTATGAACAGTTGTGAGTGATTGTAGCATAGCTCGTTGGAGGTACATGAGCCAACGGGAAGAGAGACTCTCAGAACATAGCTCCCTACCGTATATAAGGTAGTGGAAATTACCACAAGATTACCATATATAGCTCTCTGTCGTAAATAAGTCAGTGAGATCGCCCATGGTGGCACACTATCACTGAAAAATGTGGTTTTCCTAAAATGTAGGTCTGAGGTCTCTCTAGTGATTACACGAAAAATCTAAGCAAAGATAAGGGATTTTGGACATTGGGGCCACAAATAAAACAAGGGAATTATGCTCACCAAAATACCACCAACCGCGCCTACCACCCACGCATACCAAATATGCATGCATGGGTGCTGAAATAATGCATGTTCACTGTATTATTGTTGTACATGGCCCAATCTGAATACAAGGAGTGATTGTTGCTAAATTATATTTCGGCGGTAAGAAAATACCGTCAGGCCCCAAATCTCCATAAAATACCCTACAGAAGTACACAGAATTTTGAAACAAATAAAAGTCTTCCTGATGTATGAAGTAAGCATGGTTTCCAAACTCATGTTGGCTTTAATTTATCTCAGAATGCAAGAAGTACAAAAAACCGATTACAAAGAACTGTTTGGAGGAAACATGTTATTGATTTTGGAGACCACCTATAGTGAACACCAGTAAAAGGTCAACCTATTTTTAAAATAGTAGGGCACAAACAATGCTGTAATACACTGGGCATCATTGGAAATGCAAATCTCAGGCAACATTTTTACAACAGAGACACAGAGAACTAACTCAAAACATGTGTCTGTCTGCAGATCTCACCTATGCTAACACTTTAAAAAGCATTAGAACTGGTCTTCTTATTAAAGATGCAAAATCCATCTTACAAACTAGACTAATACATGAGCTATATGGGCAAAACACAACTGCCCCTGATGTCATGGAAAAATGTACTCAACAAAATATACAATGCATGTCCTTACAGCCAACCCTTACAAGCTGTAGTACATTCAACGATACAATGGTAAAAAAAGAAATGCAACCATACTATGTATCAACTCCACAGACAAACTTTAAGTTCACGGCATGACACTCCCTATGTGTCAACAAGCAACATCACAACTAAATAGCTAAGAAAAATATCTTCAACACAGCTGGATTAGAAAAGGTATTACCTCTGTGCCTAAACTGCAGAGTAATTCTAAAACACAACTATGACATAGGACAAGGTTTAGTCAATGGAGCAATTGATACAGTTGCTGGCTTCCAAACATATCCACATGACAACAACATTTAGTTTGTCAACATCCACTTTGCCAAAAATGCAGACGTTAACAAAATAGGCCACACAATAGCATTTGTCCTTCTTTTCAAAGACATGTACATATGCATATAACAATGTTCTCTATCTCTTGCATATGCTGTCACTATTCACAAATTGCAAGGTCTAACCCTAGATCACGCATGGATTGACATTGGCAACCCAGTCTTCAAAGAAGGTATGAGTTTCTTAGAACTTTCACATCTCTGTGCACTCAATGGTCTATTCCTAATTAAGTTTTATGCAAACAAAGTCAACTGTGACATTCCTTGTATCCTAGAATACAACAGGTTACGTACACTGTACACCACAATCTAGATATGTACCATGCACCTCAAAAAAACTACTTTAAAAAGAATCTCCCAGCAATACCACTGAAACAACAAAGAACAACTGCTGCTCCTTCAAAGAGTACAACCACAAAACTCTCTAGTCCAAAACCAACTGCATGCCCATCAGAAGACACAGAGACAAATGTCTCTTCTCAAAAAACAACTGCAGGCCCATCAAAGAGACAGATGCACAACTCTCTGGTCCTTTTAAATTCAGCAACACAAATGTAGCAACACATCTTCTCTTCCAATTGCCACCAATTGTTCACAGCATTTTCTTAAATAGCTTAGACTAATTGCATTTGCAAATGTTCATCCTCTATAGAAATGCCACAAATAATCCTGACAGCACTTACAGTGTCTCGGGAATAAGGCACGATTTGGACTGCTGTACACAAATGGTAAAATTAACCATAAACACACTGGAAGATCCAAAATATTTCCTAATGTACTTACTAGACATACTAGAAACCAAAAACATCCCTATGAATGAAATCTTACAGATTTCATACATGTGGAAACATACATGCGCTCTATGCAACCATGTTTCACAAGAGCACATCTTTAATGATCGATTTGTGTATGTATCTATACCAAATTTTGAATCCATTCCATTTCACCAGCTTCTGCAGAATGCAAACCATGGCATATTATACCCTTTTTGCAATTCTATCATTTGAGCATACAAATAAACTGACATGGCCTATTTGTGATGCTAATGCTTCTATTCAAAAACGCAGATGGTAGCAAAAAATCTGTAAGCTTACTAGCTTCACAGACGGCAAGTTTATCTTAACAAGAAAACCTTCATAACAGTAGGCATAATCACCACACTGGTGCCACAACCACTTCAAGCTATTACACTGCATATATCAAAAAATCTAGTGTTTGGTTTGAATATTACACCAACTCCAAACCCAAATGTACTCACTAAAGTATAGTACAATACACAGTTAGAATACACCAACGGGTATCTAACTGCATAGATAATACTACAATAGTAAGTTTTAAATCCAAAACAGAATTACGCAAACAGGTGTCTAACTACATCCATAATACCACAATAGTAATTGTAAAATCAAATACGGTTAGAATATGCCAACGGATATCTAACTAATTTAAACATACTTTTCATTGTAATACACTTAAAATATGCCATCACAGTTATTATACTGTAAAACATCTTATAAAGTCCAATAAAGTTAGAATACACCAACGGGTATCTAACTACATTAAAGATAATCTTAATTACAACACACTTCAAACAAAAATCCTATCACACTTACACTCACATAATATATACATGCTAACACACACAAGTATTCTGTTTGCCCTGAACCTCCCCACTCCCAGTGATGTCTGCGGACAGTAAAATTGACTGTGGACTCAGCGGAACCGGCACCACTTTTTTCACCTATACAACCCACCCTTGCCAGACTCTATTTTGCCCACAAAATATCCCCAAATGTAATGTCCAGACTTTTTTCTTACTGCGCTGTCCGTGGACAATGGCAGCTGTCCATGGATCCAATATGGCGACTATTTCTAAAATTATGACACACCTCACATTTTTTAACATCAAATCAGGATGCGCTTGTGATGTCAGTGTTCAGAAAGGCAACCTACGATTGATCCAGAGCTGTCAGTTGACTCCAATATCACTAATATTTTGCCTTCTTTTTGGTAGTTAAAAAAAAAAAAAACTACTGGACATATTTACAACCGGTTTGCAAAACCACGCTTTTGGGAGCAAGCAGTCGCTCCTCGCGCATGTTTGGTGAAAATCCATGCAGCAATTTGGGCTGTAGGCAAGAACACATTTTTTTTTCAATTGTAGCTATGAGGATTTCAAACATTTGGGGACCCCCTCATAATTTGCACCCCCACCATCTATGAAACCACACCAAACTTCACAAAATCATTCTGAGGGGTTGATATACCTTTTTTCAAAGTTTGTTGAGCATTCGTCGAACGGCGCCAAAGTTATAAGCCACAAAAAAAGTATTTTTTCAATGAGTTGAGCTACTTAACCATAACTGAAGGGTTGCTACTGCAAGCCCTGTAATGTATTACATGGCCTGCTGTAGCGGCCATGTAGTTATGGTTAAGTTGCTAAACCCATAAGAAGAGCACTTTTTGGGTGGCTTATAACTTTGCTCCCCCTGAACAAATCCTCACCAATCTTTGCAAAGAAAGTATATGGCCCACTCTGAATTTCTTTACAAAGTTTGGTGAGGTTTGGTCAAGAGGGGGCAAAGTTATAGGGAGGTCCCAAAATGTATTTTTTCCCAAAGACATAATGGGAAAAAACTTTGCTCACGCCTACAGCCCAAAACGCTGGACGGACTTTCACCATATTTGTGGCAGGAGTGGCGGCTTGGTCCCGAAAGTGTGCTTTTGTTAATTCGGTGTAAATCCGTCCAGTATATATATTTTTTTTAATGACCAACACGTAAGGCAAAAAAATTTGTGATATCTATGTCTGGTCTGCGGACTCACTTCCCTGTTCTGTCCGCAGACTGGTCTCTGATTGGCTGCACTGTCTGCGGACTGGCCTCTGATTGGCCAGAAAAATTCACTGACTTTTGCGTGGTCTGCACCATCGGTACGCGCCCACTGATTGGGCGGTGAGAAAACGTGAAATGCGTCGGTTTCCCTGAAACGCCCGCCATCTTGGATTTGCAGACTTTTTGGGGGTCCGCGAACAGCGCAGTGAAAACATTAAAAAAAGCAGCATTTCATTTGTCAAACCCAACAATCAATCTCTGGGGTTGTGGGGGGGGATGAGGATTGGATTGGATATTGCCATAAGAAGACAAAAAATAGCTTGTTTCACCCCCCGAAAGTCTGCAAACACTCCAGATGTCCTGGGGTAGTCCTGTGGTGTTCGCGAACACTTCTGATGTCATAGGACATCTGTTAGGACATCTGTACCTATTTCTGTAAAAGCGTTTTTTGAATGGCTTATAACTTTTGCGCCACTCAATGAAACTGCATTCTAGAACTAATCCTGAATGGTTTTGCAAAGTTTTTGGGATTCTGTCAAGAGGGGGCAAACTTAGAGGGGGGTCCCAAAATATTGTAAAGGCATATACATGATTTTGGATCTAGATATAAATGGTTTTCTAAAGTTTGGTGGGATTTTCTCAAGAGGGGACGAAATTAGAAGGGTTCTTAACATTTTTAGATGGCTTATAACTTTGTTGCTATTTTACGAATGTGGACAAAGGTTTTGAGAAAGTTTACAGACCCAACCTTCAATATTTGTGTAAAGACTGAATGGATTTTGTCAAGTGGGGGCTAAGTTATATGACTATTGTATATACATACATTTTGACGCCTTTAAAAAAATAAAACATGGGTGGATTTCGAGCAAACTTGTGAGGAGCATTGGCAAGGACATTAAAGCATGGTTTTGCAAATGTGCCCGTGTTTTTTTGTTGACAAGTGTAATAAGGTAGGTACAAAAAACAGTCATATACCTTTGGTAACTGAGGTATAGCCTGTGGCCGTGGGCAGTAGCCAGATTGTCTGGGCCATGGCATAAGGTCATGACGCAGACAATCTGGCTACTGGCCATTACCGCTAGGGATGAAAAATGGTGTTAAAGTGGCTATGTCTACTTGGGACCGGCTATATGGTAAATTTATTAGAAGGTAGGATAGATTTGAAAGGGAAAAAAAGTGCTTGTGGTTATATGTTCATAAGGTTTTGCAGGCTGCCATGGCAAGGGAAGAGGGGCTGTGTACAGAGCCCTGCCTTCTCTTTCCATGTTGGCTGTCTTGGAAAAGCTTTTTTCCTTCATACAGCGGGACGCCGCAGGCATCCCGCTATAGGAAGAAAAATCTATGTTTTAGCACTCTGGGTTCTCACTTTGGGACGATAATGGTCCGTAGCCCTCATTAATTATTTATTTATAACACACCATTGCCCGCAGACATCAGGCTGTGTGGTTACAGTATTTGTTGAGGAAGATGAGGTGGAGGAAGACAGCTTACTACTTGCTGAGAAAAGAATAACCTTTTTGAGAGCATTGCGGTAAATTGCATTTCGTGTGGCGGCGCATGGAGGTGGTCCCGTAAGAGTACTGTCCAGCTAGTCTGAGACTGAGTACACAGTGCATTTCACTTTGGTAGCTTTAGCCTTTGGTACACTCCCAACAGTAGCAAAGAACTGGCACATGATTCGATCCAAGAGAAATTTTGAAGTTGAACGTTCCAAGATCAGTAGAAAATGCAGTTCCGAACTGTCCGTGAAGGACGGATCTTATCGTGAAGTGCAGACGGGTTCTCGGACACGTCATCATGCTGCGCACCAGCGTATGGTCATGTGGCACTGTCTGGAAGGTCATCAATGATATTTGTGATGTCATCTTTGATGTCCTGGGTGTTAGTCTTAGCAGTGCATGGTGGTGGCGCGAGTTATGGTTGCTTAGCTTACCATAACTGGCAAATTTCCGTTTTTTTTTCAATTTTACTTGTAACCATAACGTCCTTTTAACAATGTTTTTTTTACTGAATTTCATAGGTTTTTATTAGTGCAACTTAACCATAACGTCCCTTTAACAAAGTTTTTTCCATTGAAAAAAAAAAAATATATATATATATATTTTATTTTTTATATATATTCAGTGAACAAACTTTGTTAAAAGGTCATTATGGATATATATATATATAATTTTTATATTACATGGCCACAGTAGTGGCCATGTAGTTATGGTTAAGTTGCTGTTTCCATAGGAAGAGAACTTTTTGGCCGGCTTATAACTTCGCTCTCCCTGGACGGATCCTCACCAAACTTTGCAAAAAAAGTAGTTGGGTCACTCTGAATTTTTTTGCAAAGTTTGGCGTGGATTGGTCCAGGGGGGGAAAAGTTATAGGGGGGGTCCCAAAACTTTTTTTTCCCATGGACTGAATGGGAAAAAACTTTGCGCATGGCTACAGCCCGAATCGCTGGACGGATTTACACCAAATTTGCAGCAGGAGCCTGGTCCCAAAAACGTGCTTTTGTAAATTTGGTGTAAATCTGTCTAGTAGTTTTTTTAAAAATGACCAAAATGTAAGGCAAAAAAATTAGTGATATCTGTGTTCGCTTCGCGGACGGACTTCCCTGTTCGCTCCGCGGACAGCACCCCGATTGGCCCATGGCCTTGCGTCATGTCCGCGGACATGCGACGTGTTCGCTGATTGGACGGCGAGGGGCAGGGAGCGCGTCAGATTTTCTGTGGCGCCCGCCATCTTGTATTCGCAGTCGACCGCGTACAGCGCAGTGAAACGTGGATAAAAAATTGTATTTAGTGCCGTGTGTTGGTGTGTAAGAGTGTTTGGGGAGGGTGGGGGAGTATGAGATAGGTTCAATGTTTTGTTTTTTTATGTGCTAGACGTTTTTGTTGCGTTCGATTTGTCCGCGGAGAACACGGCTGTTCTGACATTTTGTAAATAAACTAAATGGTGGGGTGTTTAGAGGACGGAGTATGTGTCATTTTTGTTCGCAAGGAAGGTAAAAATGAGCTATGAACACTCGCGGTGTACTTAATTGTTCGTAAATACACAAACTGGGGGTGTCCTCAGGACGCTGTCCGTATTGTAATCTGTCTAGTTGAATGTGTTCTAAGAACACTCGCAGTGTCCCTAAATGGTTGCAATTACACAAAATGGGGGTGTTCTGAGAACGTTGTTTGTATTGTTCGTTGTCAGGGTGAAAGTGTTTTAAGACCACTCCTTTTGTCCGCTAATAGTACAATTTCCTAGGGGCGTCAACCGACTTTTTGTCCACTAAAGAAACGATAAATCCGGCTGGTGTGCGCCGACATTATGTGATAATCCTATGACTGGCGCTATTGACCTGGCTGACTTGCTTTTGCGACACTAAATCATATCTCCCGCCCCTAAGCCTGATATTATCAAAGCATTCATATTCCCCACCTCTCTCCGTGACGTTACAGGGGGCGTAATCAAACGCGCCCAGTCGTCTCCAGTCCTACGCGACTTTACACAGAACCTGGAAGACAACACACATTATGTCACAACACAGCGCGCCACAATTCGGAATATGAAACAGTGATTTAAAAGCAAACAGCAAGATTGTAAATGTTATAAAGTACATTTATTTGACATCAAATGTTTAGAGAATATTCAGCAATTTGCATTTGTCTTTGTTGTCGATCCGCAAAAGTTCATGTTGAGGCACGCAATGTTCCTTTGCGGTACAGAGGGTGTTAGATCAGCTTACAACTCAGTGCGCCACAATTCGGAATATGAAACTGTGGTTTAAAAGTAAACAGCAGGATTGTACATTTGGTAAAGTACATTTATTTCACATGAAATGTTTAGTGAATATTCAGCGATTTGCTATTGTCGCTGCTGTCGATCAGCAAAAGTTTATTTGGAGCCACGCGTTGTTCCTTTGCGGTAGATAGGCTGTTGGTTTATGATAAAAGCAGTAAATGGTCGCTCTGATAATCGTAAGGTTGCTCCAACAACAAGCCATTAGACCACCCTATTGGTTGGTATGTTGTTTGTAGCCGCTAGTACTGCGTAAGGGCATATTGGTCCTTGGCGATTGTCCCATAAAATGGTGAGGGTCATGAAGTTGCATATTTGGACCTGCACCTGGCAGTTGAAGACCCCATCCGCTGGAGTCTGTAAATTGTGACATGGGCAAAATGGAGCCACATACCTGTTTTAAAAAACATAAATTAGTCTCACCAGCCGATCTTCATTAAAAATGATCATTTTATTTATTAGGGCGTGAAACTATTTGCTACCGAAGATAGTGCAACAGAGTATGTTAATAATAAAATAATATTTTCCCATTCATATAGCGCTAAGAAGCGTGAGGTATCGAAGCGGTGCTTATTATTAACCACGGTGTGTGGCACTCATTTATCGACCACGGAATGATGAAAGGCTGAGTTTGGCCTTGCCGGGATTCAAACTTGCGTTAGCAAGCTGTGCACGGATGTCAAAGCGAGCACTGTACTCGCTGTGCCACTTGACAGGCTACAGTGAAGTGGCACAGCGAGTAGAGCGCTTGACCGCCTATAGACCGGTTACATTATTTCTATTAACCCACCCTGTGTCGACCTGCCTTTTTCAGAGCCCTCTAAACGACAGGGGATCAATTCGGCGGTGATAGTGCGCGGTAGAAAACATTATGCCGCTTTCAACGAACAAGTTCAACTTGAGCGGTCTTTAATGCTACGCTATTGTAATTATATTTGGTATACAATAATCTAAAGGGTCACTTACAGTACAATTGCAATTTCCATTGTCTACGAGTGGTGCAGTCCCAAAATACGACTCCGCGTGTGCCAACGATCTTTCGCATAGTGATATAATATATAAAAGTGGTTTCGTTTCAGAAATTTCATCTTTATCTTCTCTTACGTTTTAGCAACACTCCTTCAAGAGAAGTCTTTCATCACAATCTCTGTCTGTCAAGGTCAAAACACAATACAACCTTATAGTCCGCTTCGTGAGCCTCTCCGGGGCCCGAGAAAAAAATGGAAGCAGCTGACCTTCACTGTGAACGAGCATAAATTCTTACTTTGCAACATTCTGTGTAAAGCCATCTGTAGAAGTTATGGAAGCAGCTGACCTTCACTGTGAACGAGCATAAATTCTTACTTTGCAACATTCTGTGTAAAGCCATCTGTAGAAGTTGGTTTTTGCACGCATGTTTGTATATTGTTTGCGTGATATTAAAAAAAGTTTGTTTAAAGGACGTTATGGTTCTAAGTACAGCCGAAAACCCCTGAAAATCGCAAGTTATGGTAAGCTTTGAAAAATAACTGGCGCCACCACCGTGCACTGGTAAGACTAACACCCAGGCCATCAAAGATGACATCGCAAATGTCATTGATGAAATCACTGATGACATCACGCTTGTATGTCCTTTTCATGGAATTTGTGTACTAGGGATTTTTATTATAATGTTGCGAAAAAAGTGTCAAGGATATTGCAATTAATATCATACCGTTATTAGTGCTTTGAACAATGCATTGATATAAATAGCATTGTATTATGGGATTCTATCTAGTATACTGAGCTACTAATGGAGAAACATAGCATTGTGTGCAGAGTACAAGATGAAAGTATAATATTTGTAATGTTAATATGTTGAATAATGAAATAATAATTGTCCTGAAATGTTCGAAAATTCACAAAATGGGGTTGTTCTGAGGACGTTATTCGTATTGTGTGATTGCTTAGCTGTATGCAATGAGGGAATGGCACAGAGAGTAAAGTGGACGCCGTCCGCGGACACCGCGGCTGTTCGTGGACAGGGCGTGCTACATCTGGGTTTTTCCAGGAAATCCAACATGGAAAGAAGACTGTACGGATCAGCCAATCAGATGTCGAGGTTGTGGATTTGTGTTGAAAGAGACTGTGTGTGGTGAAGATGGCAGAAGTGGAGAAAGTCAGGGTGTTGGTGCTGGGAGATATGTTTCTGCATGGTTTACAGCAGTACGCTGAATGCAGGCATGTTGCAAAGAACTTTGATGTGAAAGGAGTAGAGGTGGTGTGGAGCAGTGTGCCTGATTGCAATGTACAGGGAATTGTACAAGTTTGTGAGGATATGGCCACGATGAACAGTCCGCATGTGGTAGTTTTGCACTATGGTGTTTTCCATTTGGGCAACGTCAGTGCCCCTACTTTGTTGGCTGATTTGGAACGCTTGGTTCAAGCAGTAATGAAGATCCTTCCAAATGCAAAAGTAATTTTTTCTGGATTACTACCTAGGGCAATATGGGACAATAGTTCCGTTTTTTGACCTCAGCAAAATATTGCTAGGTATGTCATCAACCGAGGCATGTGTGCCTTCATGCTTAGAGCTGGTATGTTCTTCTGTAACAATGAGAATATTGATGCCAGTAATGCTGTTAATTTTAAAGAAGATGGCATTTCTTTATCTTTTACGGGAAATGCCTTTCTATTTTGGAATGTAAGGGTTGCTTTGGAGAAGGTTATGTGAAGATTTCTGGAGTAAAGTAAGAAAAAAAAAACAAGAAAAAAAATACAAAATAACAGGTGTCTGTCAAGCATCTGTAAAAAAAAAAAAAAAAACTTCTCTTTTCAGAGCCAACTTCAAAGGGGAAATGGGGCACACTATTTAAATTTACATTCACCACGCTCAGATTTTCGATGTGTCCGCGGACATGGCGGTAGTCCGCGGACATGAAAATCACTACGAGTGGGTTAGTATGTTCTATGTTACATGTATATGAAGTCAGGGATATTATGGTTACGTTGTGCTACTAAAAACCTATGAAATTCAGTGAAAAAAACTTTGTTAAAGGGACGTTATGGTTAAGTTGCGCTACTAAAAACCTATGAAATTCAGTGAAAAAACTTTGTTAAAGGGACGTTATGGTTCCAAGTAAAACCGAAAAACCCTTGAAATTCGCAAGTTATGGTAAGCTAAGCAACCATAACTCGCGCCACCACATTTGTGATGTCATCTTTGATGTCCTGGGTGTTAGTCTTAGCAGTGCACGGTGGTGGTGCGAGTTATGGTTGCTTAGCTTACCATAACTGGCGAATTTCAAGGGTTTTACTTGGAACCATAATGTCCCTTTAACAAAGTTTTTTCACTGAATTTCATAGGTTTTTAGTAGCGCAACTTAACCATAACGTCCCTTTAACAAAGTTTTTTTCACTGATATATATATATATATATATATATATATATATATATATATATATATATATATATATATATATATTCAGTGAACAAACTTTGTTAAAAGGTCATTATGGTTAAGTTGCATTAGTAAAAACCTATGAAATTCAGTGAAAAAACTTTTTTAAAGGGACATTATGGTTACACCGAAAACCACCAGAAATTCGGCAGTTATGGTAAGGTAAGTAACCATAACTCGCGTCCCGTGGAGTGCTCAGTCTAACACCCAGGACATCAAAGATGACATCACAAATGTCATTGATGACATCACTTCATCTACAAACTATCTTTCCATTACCACCAGGCCACAGTTTCCCTATTTTTGAAAAACACTGCAAAACATTACAAATACATTATTCACACTCTTTCTACAATTCCATTTCATTACTCTTTTCTACGCATATCACTAACACACATTTGCAGACATACACACACCTCCTCACACCCTTTAAATTACACCCACACAAACCTCATACCAATGCACTAAATCACACCTTTTTAACAACCGTTGTTTTCCTCAAAAATGTGTAATGTTCCTCCTTATTCTATCAAACCACCACTCCCTTACTCACTAACACCAGTAGTGTTCAACACCTTCTTCTATCAATGCTTTATTACCCTTTCCCATCACATAAATATAGTTATTTTATACATCAGACTTATTGTTAATGCAATACTTTTTGTAAAATCCAATATAGTTAGAATACGTCAACAGATATCTAACTACCTTAAGCATACCCTTAATTGCAACACACTTCAAACAAATGTCATATCACACTTACACACACATAATATATCAATGCTACCATGCACATATATTCTCTAACGTACATATTCTTTAAAACTATGTAAATGGCAAAAACTGTATGTAAATATAGTCTTTTGTTGAATCCACTGTGGATTATTTTTGCCAATCCCTCAATAATTATTTCATGTTAATACAACAACAATGTACCACACATTAATGTTGTAACAAACAGAATTCACAGAATGTGTTATTTATGAAAGTCAAAAAAGTAAATTTATATGTACACACGTATACAATTAAAGATGTTAAACCATCTTATTTAACCAATTATACTGTTGTTTTTCGCAAGACAAAGAATTAGAGATTCACAAAGAATCAACTACAGATTTCACAACCACTATCCTCAATTGTACTATGATCATAAATACCATATACGCTTTAATTATATAATTCCACCATATTACAAATACTGTATACTCCCCCTATAGTACCTATAATTACTGTTTGCAAAAGCACGCTTTCAAAACTAAAGCACCACTCCTTGCACAGATTTGGTAAAAATACATGCAGTGGATTGCGCTGTAGGGGCAAGCAATAGGTTTTTTTCCATTACTTCTATAATGATTTCTAAATTGTTGGGCCACCCCTATAATCCGCCCCCCCTTTGAACAAAACTGCACCAAACTTCGTAAAATTGTGCTGAGGTGCCCATATACCTTTTTTGCAAAGTGTGGTAAGGATTCGCCACACAGCACCAACGTTATAAACCACCGAAAAAATGTTCTTTCTACGACCGACTAAACCATAACTACAAGGCTGTGACCGCACGCCGTGTAATAAACATATTACAATAGTATTTCTTGCCCCTAGGCACAACCACCACAATACAATTCAACTATAGAAAGAGCACCATTTGCATCCAATTCTTCCACCACCACTGTGCACTGCTAAGACTAACACCCAGGACATCAAAGATGACATCTCTGA
Source organism: Ambystoma mexicanum (assembly GCF_040938575.1). Taxonomy (NCBI): domain Eukaryota; kingdom Metazoa; phylum Chordata; class Amphibia; order Caudata; family Ambystomatidae; genus Ambystoma; species Ambystoma mexicanum. Next base: position 446,822,851 of record NC_090925.1, on the reverse strand, counting down.
TGACATAACATATCTAGGCCACTTGTTTTTGTTGGCTAACAGTGATAATTTGAAAACTCACAAGATGCTATATATCTACAGGTTAACCTTGTCATATGTTCTAAAAGTACTTTCCTTAGGATTTGGTCTCAGCGCATGGTGCTTACAGGACAATAAGCAGGCCTCAAACACACAATTCATTTGTAAACTTGATGATGAAATGTAATATTATTGTCATTTTCTAGTGATGTTGTTTCATTCTTCCTTACTTTGTGTACCTGTGATGATTAGGCATTATGGGTTTTCATATGTATAGTTTATACTAGCACAAGTGTAGTAAGTCTTTAATTGTTCCTTTTGGAGCCACCTTTCACAGTTAAAAAATAGAACTTAAAAACATTCATCTTATAGATTCCATCTGCTTTACATTTTTCAATAAACTAGTTAGACTCAATAAGATTCTTCAACATTTCCACTAGCATTTTGTACTATTTTAATGGATAATTGTGAACTAGAGAAAAAGAAAAAAGGGGAGAAACAAGTTTCTGTTTCAAATGCTTTTCTCTAGCATACAATAAGGTCCATAAGCAATGGATCTTTATGACTATTCACAGTCTCTGCAGTCCCGTTTCCATGCCAGGCATCTTTAAAAGACCCGGATGACACATGCACACCATCACACAGGACAGCCCTTCTACCCATTTTACTTTTATTTTTGTATTGCCTGTTTTTGAACAATCACACATCCATCCACCAATCATATCTAAAAACTCTACATGTAACCCTGTCAACATATTAAACTTCCACACACCAACTGCCACTTAACAATGTTCTAGACATCTTTTGTATCTGCATTCCCCTTCCTTATACAAAACAGATTGTACACTGTGCTGCTATAAATGCACATATGCATTGTGCAGTGAGAGAAGTGCATGAATGGGAGGGGACGTGGTGATGGGCAAGTGCTGATGGGAGCCTGGGAGGGAAGTGTCAAGGGATGCCAAGGTCTGAGGCCACTGGGGCAAGGGCAATGCTGAAAGGTGCAGGGGGGGAGTACTGGTTTCAACTAAGTATAAGGCATGGAACCTGTGAGGTTCATGATGGACCAGGCTAACAGTCTCAGTGGTAGTGGCATGATTTAGCAGGCAAGGGATAGAGGGAAAGAGGAAGAGAAAAGCAGAGCTTTCAGAAATGTTGGGAACTTAAGGAAGTCTGGCTCAAGTCTGAGAGGAGCCGGGATGGCTGTTCCAAATGGAGGCACCAACCAAAGATAGCGACCTACCTGCAGCTCTATGTTTGGGTAAGCGTTTGACAAGCCAAACATTGGAGTTACAGGAGCAGAGGGATCTAGAGGGAGAGCATTTATGTAGAGAAATTTGGAGATAGGTGGTTCCAGGCCCCGGAAAATGCTTGTTGATGATACAGAGAGTCTTCAATTTCATCCTTGCAACCTCCAGGTGCCAGTGTAGAGATGTTAGGGGTCCAGAGAAATATTCACTGGGCTTGAGGCCAAGTATAAGTCTTGCAGCCCTATTCTGGTGTTCAGGGGCCTCAAACCCCCACCCATAGAATACCCCCAAGATGACGGATGTCACCCGCTAGAGCAGCCCCACAGACCATAACCGGATGACATCACCAAATTAATCATGAAGAGGCGACATCGCTAGAGACATTAGCCAAGTGCAAACGAACACACATGAACTGCGTGCTAACACATAAAAGCAATGACCATGAATAGCCTTGAAATTAAAATGGAACCACAGATGCAATGAAATGAATTAGGAAGGCTTACAATACAGGAGGAGGCCTGACACACTGCCCAGCCTTGCCAAGGACACTGGGAGAGAGAGTTTGAGTCAGCAGAAAAGATTAAACACATGCAATGGAGAAGGCTGAAATTCTTCATTAATGCAAGCAGAGAAAATCAAGTTTACAGTCCCAGAGCATGTGATCCGAAGCTGGGGAACAAGGCCCATTCATGTTAGGCAGACAGGAACGGTTGTTCCCATCAATTGAACATGATATAAATGGCATAATTGTTCCCCCTCCCCCACCTCTAGCCTAATGCAATTGCGTCTTTTTTCCTGCTCAAAATAGCGTTTTGAGCACTTTTCGTTTTCGCATTACCCCGGTATTACCCTGGTAATCACTTGCATCAATCTAAAAAAAAAAGTCTCACTGCCGCAAAGCACCATGGGAGATACAGCTGTATTTGTGGGAGCTACCACACTCCCTTCTCTGTCAAATATTTTTAAAACTGCTGGGCGAATTAACCCCAAGCTTGTCCTGAACAGAAAAAAATGGTTTCTTAAATGGTCGAAATCCACCCGAAATCAAAATGTTCCCATTTGTCACTATGGGAAAATGAATGGGAGTCAGACGAGCTTGTGACAAAGGGGCTAATTCATGGAATTTGTGTGCCAAAAACAGGGATTTGTGCGCCATTCTGCCCGCAAATCCCCATTTGTTAAACAGGGATTTGCGGGCAGAATGGCGCACAAATCCCTGTTTTCCGGCGCACAAATTCCATGAATCAGCCCCATAATGTCTGTTTGGAAAATGTTATCGAGATCACTCAATAGGGCGGCACAAATATTTGGAAGTTATTATTCATTTGGCTTCAGAAATGAGTGCTGAAGTAAGGAAAGGTGTTTCCCGCAATCACACTAAACTTTGTAATGGCATTTATTTATGTTTTATTTATTTTTATTAGAAAAATTATTTTAGTTGATTACTCCACTTTTTCAATTCATATACATAAGTCTTATTTATAATCAATACTACACAATGTAAACAAAGATTGCAATCTCACATTGTTAAATTTCATTTATTATAGCACATCTCGTCCATTTAAAATGATATAATAGATTAGAGAGAGTGCTAATACATCGAAATTCTACATTCAAAGATAGGTACACATAATATAAGATTAATGATCACATTAAGAGATGGTAAAAAAAAAGCGATTAAGATTTTAAGATAAAAAATATGGAAAGCTTAAAATGAGTTGATCAGTTCCATGGTAGTGTTTTGTCTAAAATTAAAAGTAATCATTTTTCTTTTTTTCACTTACATTTAGTGCTAGTAGAAATTGTACTGTGGCAATGTTTACAGGGACTATGTGTGCATTAAATAAATAGTGCCACATCTGGTCTTTCGAAAGAGTCTTATATTCTCCCAGGTATTTAAAGAAGGCTATTTTCCGTTGAACGATTAGAGCTGGGTATTCAGTTATTAAGTGCCTAAATGTCTTATTGTATTCAATCATTTTACAGAACCGACATGTTACATCAATAACAATGTTGTTTGAGATTGTTGCCATTCTCACTCTCGTTGGCCATAGGTCTAGTCAAAGGCGCAGTATGGCAAGGGCTTATGTACGACTAGGGAATTTTAGCAAATAGGATGATGTCTGATGGAGAGGTTTACCAAGAAATGCTGCTGGCTTGAAGCTAGCATATTTATTACAAGAGTGCCATGTCATATTCCAGTCGTGATCACAAAGTGTTTTCTTGGCTTTATCAGGCAATTAGATTAATACATCTAGACTAATATCAGCATTGTTTGGGATCGAGTCGCAATGTTCTTTCCAAGAATGAATAGTCGATTCAGAGTTTGAGAGTAGAGCTGATTTTAGTGCTGTAAATAAATTAACCTCTGATGTATCAGAGGTGAGACATGGCATTTATTTCTACAGCTCTACGTGCTGTGGCGGTTGTGAAGAGGGGACTATATCAATTCTGGCTCTAGACTGGGGGTCATTACGAGTTGGATGGTAATATGGCAGCAATTCTGTCAGGTGGAATTACCGTTAGTGCTATGGTGTCTGGTGCAAATAACACCACATTACAACCTGTTGGGAGTGTGCACACACAATTGAAGGAAGGCCTCCCCGATCGTAAATCCACCGCCATCCAGTGGAATTAGCATTACCGCCATGCAATCTGTACTAATTCCACTGGTGGAATTACTGCAGGGGGAAATAGCATCATTGGCGGAATGGGAAGCATGGCAGGGTCCATTTTAACAACTCAATCCGTCACTTCCCGTAGCCATCCACAGCAACAGGATACAGCAAACATGTCCCTGGACACAGCCAAAGCCAAGGTGCCAGAACACAAGCTCAGAATGCCAAAGTTTAGTGATCAGAGGCAGGAGGTCCTCACTTATGAAGAGGTGGCACAAGCAGATGGCTGTCGCCACAAGAAAACCTCAGGCCAGTGCACCTCAGCCATTTAGGCATCCATCTCCCAGAAAGTCACGGCTGTGGACACAGTCCCACGGGATGGGGAGCACTATAGGAAGAGGTGAAATGACCACATGCAGCCTCCTATCACAACATCGGCAAGAGTCACTGGTCACAGGAGAAGCCAGCATGGAGCGCCTCATCATGACCCAGTGGGAGGAGAAGGCCACCCTGGACATGGAGGGGATATAGAGGGTCAGTAGAGCCAATACAGGAGCCAGCAGACAAGACCAATCTGGTAAATCTGAAGGCCCCCCTTACACTGACTATGCACTGGGGGCATTGTGAGCAATTCAACAATGCTCCCTGTGCGCTGTAAGGGCCAGTGCCATCACTGCATGCAGGGCTAGGTGGGCAACTGTGCACATAACCATGCACAGCTGTATAAACGGCAGCTTGGGTGAATCATTCAAGGGTTTCCCTGAGCAGGCATGCTGGGTAAAGGTGCCTAATTGAAAGGACATGCTTCCCAGTCTCATACTGGCACCGGGTTCCAACAAAGGAGCATGGCACAGGACATCACAATAGGGTGCTGATAACAGACAAAGACATGAAAATATGACAGCTGCCCTATGCTGTGTAGCAACAGCACCCTATTAAAGTGTTTAACTCTCTGCTCCAGCACGGGAGCACGATGCCAGGTGCAAAGTTGTCCCTTCCTGGGACACGAGGGTGGGGGGGCAAAATCACTGTTACGTCGACCTGGGCTGCATCATAGCCATGTCCAGCCCTGTGCAGTGCCTGTGTATTCTAAGTAAGGCCAGGTTCCATAATTACGGCACCACGATGCCTCTGGGCCGCTGGGCACTTGATAAATCCAAATAAATAAATAAATAATAGTTGCACCCCAGACCACTGCATGGAATATCCAATTTGGCATCATAAGGGTCATAGAACCCCTGTAAATGGGGGAGTACTACCTCAGTAGCACCTACAACCACCTCACTGGGGACATGGCCAATGGCCTGCAAACAACCATGTACTATAATCCACATGTGTGGGATGTCCCTGCACCATGTAGCATGTGTGACTAGCAAGCCAACGTACCAGTATGCATTTTGAGTGACTGCATGTCCACAGGGCCACAGCCAACTCAGGAGGAGGAAGGTGAAGGGCCATCACAGTGCATCCAACTGCCAAATAACCCCATGAGAGGTACTTGACACCAGAGCGGGAAGCCAGCATCATGGGCAGGAGTCAGAGAATGACTCTGACATCAGAACCTGTGGTTCAACGTGCTTCAGCTTCAGCCCTCTACACAGCCCTCAACCCATTCCCCAAGCCACACATGATGAGGCAATCATGAGGAGGCTGGACGCAATGGAGGAGTGCCAGGTGTATGTGGATATGCTAGCAGATGCACAGGTCCTCCACCTCCAGGCTATCTGGGATTGTGTACAGGGTGCCACACTCAGGATTGTAAAGGTCAAAGACTGTGATTGACGGTATGCGGCTGGCACATATGCCGCACTGACTGTCTATGGTTGTAGGGCGTGGGAGCTCACAGAAGGAATCTCAGCCTTCGCCAAAGACCTGCAAGCCAACATGCAACTGACCATGTAGCACATCCGGGGAACAGGGTCTGAGCAATCCAGCCCTGTCACCCCCACAGATGGCTCATTTGGCAGCCCCCCTAGGCACCACTCACACACATGCTAGCTGCCAGTAAGGGGAGGTGACCCTAGACAAATGTTGTTAGGCACAAGCGTCTATTGCGGATGTTGTTGTGGGGAGGGTGGGTGCTGCAGATGGTGTTGTGGGGAGGGGGCTGGGGGACAATGTGTTGGGGATGGTGTTGTGGGAAGGGGAGAGGGTGTTTTGGGGATGGTGTTGTGGGGATGGGGGAAAGGGGAGTGGGTGTTGGGGATGGTGTTGTGGGAGAGGGAGGGTATGTTGGGGATGGTGGAGGGGGAAGGGCAGGGCGTGTTGGGGATGTGGGAGGGGATGTGTGTTGGGGATGGTGTTGTGCGGTAGGGGGTGGGTGTGTTGGGGATGGTGCTGTGAGGAGGGGCATGTTGGGGATGGTGTTGTGAGGAGGGGCAGGGTGTGTTGGGCATGATGTTGTGGGGAGGGGTGGTGTTTGAGATGCTGTTGTGGGTAGGGAGTGTTTTCACATTGGAAATTAAACATTATTTCACCAGAAGCATCACATATGATGTAATATTGGTTGTTCTAGGTTCTTGGCTTCCTGCTCAAGACTCTAGAGTAGTCAGTAGTGCAGAAAATGACTATGGGCCTCATTACGACTTTGGCGGTAGCCATGTCCTTAATAAGGGCACGGCTGCCTCCAAAACCATGTCCGGGTTCCCTGAATGGGGAAATACCGGGCCATTCCGAGTATGGAGGGCCCGATATTGCCTCCTTGAGGCAACCCAGGCCCGGTCCTTCCCCGTTCCCATTCGAGCCCCCATAGGGCTCAATGGGAATGGGTGCGGGAGCTAATAACGGGCCGATTACGACCGGCCCGTTGATAGCTCCCTGTTCACCTCGCGGGACCCACTATGGACGTCTGGTAAAACCAGACGTCCAGAACGGGTCCTGCGAGGGAACCTCGTAATATTGCGGAATGTGTTTAACATCGCCGGCACCATTAGTGGCGCCGTTAAACCCATTCCGCAATAGTTGTATTGAGGCCCTATGATTCAATTATTTTGGACCTGTCACTTCAGATTGTCATGTAGAATTATGAAATCTGCTGAACCACTACTGAACCACTACTAGTTAACAAAGGAGGGATTAAAGGAAGTATCAAATGTAATTGCAGAGAATACACTCCTTTCGTTTGCGCTCATTGGTAAAATGCATTGGTCACCTTATTTGCATGAGTATATCAGAAAGGGCTGTACAATAGCGCGAAGATGTGCTGCCCAGTCCCATTTCAAACATTAGTATGACAGGAACAGCAGCAACTGTATGGTTTTTGGGAACGCATTTTACCAAGATTGGCCATTACAGGGCCCGTCTCAGTGAAATGCAGATTAAATAAAAAAAGCATTTCCATTCCTGTTTGGGGGACGGACATGCTAGTGTGAGAGCCGGGTTTAAGCCATGACTGTTGCACTTAAAAAATACATCATTACAGGATCAGACATGTTTTAAACAGGTGCAGAGGGAAGACTCGTTTCTGTCCTTTTTCAAGCACATCCTGTTTGTGAATGTGGGATGCTCTGTAAAATGTTCAGAAATGCCCCCAAAGGTTGAAAAGGGCACCTGCATGAGTGCTTCTAAGATGATCTAAAATTCGCTCATTCAGATGTCTTTTTTACGCCTTCCTTCATTTGCACAAATAAGGGGGCGTTCCTGGGCATTTTAAAGCCCACCCCAAATTCACAAACAGGCTGCACTTTAAAATGTCCAGAAACGATTGTCCGCACTGTGGACGAGCTCATCTTCTGACTTGCGTCAAAGCATCTTTTGCGCATCCGCACAATGGTGTTGATCACAGCTCTTTAGAATTCTGTTCTTATGAGTTGTTTTAGTTTTTATCATCTTCTTTCCCGATAGTGTTTATTGTGCTTTTTGTATTGGACATGCAGTGATGATTTTATTTTGTATTGCTTTTATTGTGTTAATGTGCTTGGAAAGGAAATGTATGATCTCTGAGGGGTGGACCACATTGACTTCTGCCAGCCACTCCCCCCGCCACCATAATCCTTTGGCAGGATGCTTCAGCTGAACAAATGTGCATTCCAGTGCTGCCAACCTACTTCCTCCCCATCTGTCCCACCCCTCTGGTAAGTGCAGTGTATAGCTGAAACCCACTGGATTGACCTCTGAGCATAGTGTGGGTGATCTCTGAGCATTGTGTGGGTGATCTCTGAGCATTGTGTGGGTGACCTCTCTCAGGACTGAACATGTGAAGGAGGGTAACTTCAGCTCATGCATTCACTCGAATGCCAGGCGAAATGGGGACAGCCTGAATTAGCTCACTGGCATCACTTATATCCCCAGCAAGAAAACAAAAAGAAAAACTTCATAAAACCATTGGCTCTCCAAATAACAATTAACAATTGCACTTGTATTACAGAATGGTATGCTAATTTATGGAAAAAACTAGGTATTGTTTTCTCTTCCTATTCGTACTTTTTCACCAGATTTCAATCCAATGCCAGACAAGGAACCCGATAAGGCAGACACCTGAATAGTGCACTTTCCTGGCTGTTTTATTAGCACGTCTCGTTAAACAACCAACATATAGCTTTCAATGGGTAATTGCCTTCATGCTGAATTCAGAAGACCGCTTATTTACCTGTGGCAAAACGGCCTTTCTTTGTTTCTCTATAATCTCACATACCATATTTTGACACCTTATTGTAATGTAATTTGCTTATTTGTATATTGCTCTTTAAACCGCCGCTTGCAATCGCTTCAAAGTACATGAGGGGAAGCATAGAAGAGAGTAGTTCGGAGGCAATGCAGCGAATGCAACTTTCACAATCTTATAGCAGGATCTCATTCCTTTGACTACTCAAAATGGCCGAAATGTGAGTCTTGGCTTCTTCCTTGGAGCACATTATTAGCTTATTTATTGATAACATTATTATTAAAGAATGGAGCCAGCCTGGAAGGAAACAGAGCATACATAGTGGAAGAAAAGAATGACATAGACAGAGCAACCCAGTAAACAAGAAAACTTCAGACATGCAATCAATAATGGCAGCTTCTGGGTGCAGAGGAAAAAGGAAGCGGAGGCAAAAAAGCCGAGAAGAAACATCGAGAGAGCGAGTGAGTTTGAAGTTGTCTGTGGGAAGAAATCAGATGGATGAAATTCAAGGAAAGTTACTCCTTGGGCATCAACAGCAAAAGGGCCTGTTTTTCCCAAAACAATCGCTCTGTTAAAGTTTTAAGCAAGGCAAACAAAGTTGACGCAGGTTTGTCCTGCAAGTGGAAGTTTCATGACCAAATTTAACAGAAACATCACATGCATCTACAGCATTATTCGCTGCCTCTGGATCATTACTCATTTTCCAAAATTAAGTATAATGCGTGAAATCCTCTTATTTGGAAAAACACGCGCTTGCTCAAACGTGCATGTAGGGTTGTTAAATAAATATCAGTGTGATCTATTTGACATGTTCATCCTGAGTGAGCACAAACATTCCAGTTTGTTAACATCCCAATGTTCTAATTGACATGCACAAGCCTTTTATCATTGTCGTTTAAATGTGCTGAACAGGAAATATGACAAAAACGGAATCAAATGTCCAACGTAAATCATTGACAGTAGCTGGTTTCATTTCTCCGATGACCAGCACGTTTTTATTAACACATATTAAAATACACCATCATAAAACCTTCTTATAAAGAAATTAAATACATCAGAGCACCATGTTTTTTGTACCTGTTCTCCCCTCCCAGTGATCACTCCATGAACATACAACAAAACCAGAATCCTCCCATAAGTTCCTCAAGGACTAGAACCACCGAAGGAAACTACGAATGATGTAGGCACTATTTGTTTGACAACATTTTGTTGACTCCTATCACCTGTAGAGTACCCCAAGGCTCTTGTGTCTCTCCCACGCTGTATAATATCTTTGCTAAGCCTCTCTTCAACCTCCTAGACGCTTAGGGTATTATTTGCACAAATAATGCAGATGATACATTAATCCCCATCCCACCATCAGGCAACTACACTCAAAACTTTGCCTTGCTAAACGCCACATACACCACCATGCAGGCATGGATGGCAACCTTTGCCTCAATGATGAAAAGACAGAACTACTTCTAGCCAGTCCACACTCAATCCGAAACAAAGTGGACATAGACTACACTGCCTTCAACATAGAGGATACGATCATCTCAGTATCACCGGTTGTGAAGACCCTTGGGGTTTACTTAGATGCTACCCTCTCCCTCTCCCATCAAGTAAATGCCATATCCTCATCTGCAGATTATGCCACTAAACTCCTCATCGCTGCCAGACCATATCTTTCTGAAGATAACTGCTTAACTACAGCATGAGCAGTGATAGGTGCAGAATTTGGCACCTGCAACATTCTTTTCACCGGCACATCCTCACAAAACCTACACAAGCTCCAGATGATTCAAAATTATGCCTTACGAGCGGCATTAAACTTACCTAGATGTCACCACATTTTTGAGGCCAGGAACGCAGTACACTGGCTTCCGATATGGCAAAGAATCCTCTTCAAGACACTCACCATTACCCACAGGTGCATATCAAAAGAGGCCCCACCATATCTAGCTCAAAATATTGTTCTCCATCAAACAGACAGGCCCACAAGAACACCCTACACCCACATGCTGATCCAAGCAAAATTCAAGCGAACCACAGCGGGAGGCTCAAGTTTCCCAGTCCTCGCTGCAAAATATTGGAAAGCCCTCCCGCAACCCCTAGAGTAGAACATTCATACTGGGCCTTTTAAAAAGCCCTAAAAACCTGGCTATTCACCTACATTAGTCGACTATCACCCTGCCATCACTGCTCAAATCAGTAGTCTAGGCGTTGAAATTGTTCTTGTCTCTGTAACCTATGAACAAACATTACATTGTCATGGTTGTACCTGTGTGTTTACCTATTCTTATATACCCTACCTATCCATATGTACCAATGCTCAATCTTGACCTAAGGACTTTTCCCTGCTTATGGGCTCCATGTAAGTAGATTGTAGTGCACTGATGTCTGAGGGCTAGTTTGCGCTGTATAAATGCAAACAATAAATAAATAAAAAATAAAATAAAACCACCAATAAATGTGTGAACGTGTTCAACAAAGCCCTAAACATTCTCATATGTGTTGCTTAAAAGAAAGAAGGAAGAATTGCCAGGTCCTCTGGGGGAGAGAAAAGGGCCGGCATGGAGGCACTATATAACCTGCCTCCACAATTCCCCAGCCCACCACCTGCACTCAGTAAGATACAGCTCTGTGCTTCGAAATGGTTTGATGGACATATGTTCTTTAATGTAGAATTAATTTGCTTAACAAGCAGAACCTCAAGAAAATCTTGAGTGGTCTTCCTGCCCTCCTTGCCCACAGTTTACCTGGCACTCTGCACAGACTCTCGTGTGAACATCAGTAGGGTTTCCAGAAAACAGCGTGGGCCAATGTGCATATTTCTCCAGACCAATGCTACAAACTATCGCAGACTAGTAATTTCACCAAATAAGTTCGTTTGAAGGGATGGAAGAATACAACTTGATGCAATCTCCCATAATGCATCTTATTGTAAAATGTTGTCCCTGACATGGAATCATAAGGTAGCCCAATTCATTAGCCACGTTCACTGTGCCCAGTTCTACCTATATTTGCTTCTGATGCAGAAATCAACATAGGGTTGTGCTGGATGCCTGGTAGTCCCTCCCCTGCCCGAGAATCAATAGTGCATAAACGATGCATGGTAACAAATAACCCAGAAAATAAAACGAAAGCAGCACAAATTACATTTTATGAACATTCACACTCTCACTCACACAGAAACAACCACATTCAGTGGAACTCCACATGCATCATGCTTCATGCTTACACAGAATAAATCTCCCCTTAATCATCCGCAAACATATGTTTACTCTAAATATAGTAGCACTCTAACAATATGCCTGATATTATTACATAGGGGAGATTACCATATCTCCATTGCACATCCCTCCTCTTTCTAACAATCCACACACAGGCGCTACAGTGCCATCCCTACACTGAACCACACAATTATGGTTGATAACATAAACGATATTTGTCACTGCAATATAAAGTTCCAATATTTTATGTCCAAAATATGGTCACCTATCATTCACAGAATACTGATACATGTTCTTAATCATCCATGTTAGCCTACAATGTATTCATCCTAATTAATGCATATGTCACATTCCTCGTTCGCACACATCTATCTATCATTCCCTTAAGCACGAACACACACCTGGGCTCATTTTTCATTGAGCCTTAACGTGATTGCAAGGCGTAAAAGCGTTGAGTAAGGTTTTACCGCCTTGCAATCACACCACACCTCATTTTCATTTATTTGTATGGCTGAGAGGAGGCACGGAAAGCAACTTGAATTTCCGCCATTCCCTTCCTCTGCGCCATAGACATGCTCCAGCATCTGCACCGGCATGGATTTTCATGCCGTTGCAAATGCTGGAGTTTGCTATGAGGTCCATTGTACAGACTCTCTGCTATGCAAACATGGCAGGGAGTGTATACAATGAACATTAAACCCTCCCTGACATGCAAGGGTTTAATTTCAATTTGAAACACTGTTTACCATGTTCTCATGGTAAGCAGTGTTCTCAATTGAAATGAAACCCTCCCCGGTGCGCGAGCATGTGGGGCAGGGTTTCATTTTATTTGTGAGCAACGCTTGCCATGCGAGCAAGGCAAGCAATGCTCCCAAATAAAAGTAAACTCTGCCTGGCATACCAGCATGCCAGTAAGCGTTTAGTCACTTTGCACTGTGGAGTGCAAATGTGAAGGCCAAAAGTTGGTGTACATGCTTGCATGCCACCGTTGGCCCTCCACATTTGCACCCCACAGTGCAAATGATGAAAATGTGGCAGCGAGGAGCCACTTACGTTACAGTGTAAACATAATGGCTCCCCCCAATCAAATGACTCATCTGACAGACATGAGAAGGGGGGTGCAGGTACAAGCTACGGGAGAGACGTGTTGACACAGGGGTCAACTGTTTGGTGACGTCATGGGGTCTTCAGAGAACATATAGTTGTACCACACATCAGGGAGCTGGCTCCGGGGTTTGTTTTTATTATATAGAGTGCGCTGCTTTATGAAGAGGGGCAGTTGTTTTTAGTTAGCGAAAGGGCGGTCATGTTTGCTGCAAAGAGAGAAGTGCATGCGTAGCAGACAAAATCACACGTGCAGCAAAGCATTTATTTTATTTTTCTTCATAAGAGCACTTTTTAGTAGCACACGCATATATAGGTAGGAAGGTAGGGCTTAGGGCTATTACGGAGATTGATTAGTTGTTTGTGCTGCAGTGAGCAAGACGTTGTTCATTTTGTTATAGGCCAGGGGTATAAGCTGCACAAGTTGTCTCCATTTAGCTAAAGGCCAGAGCTTGCATTTAATTGAATTTTATTCCTGCTGCTGGTTAGAATAACACTGAGTAGACAAGGTTACGATGCAAGGGGGATGCCAGATAGTGTCCAATTAATGGTTGCAAAAGAGCAGTTCTCATGGGGGCGAAAATACCCTACAGACAACAGGTGCTGTCCCATGAACTACGGAGCAAGGCACAATGGGCGAGAAGGAAACAGTACTAAGGGGAGGGGGCTCAGGCTGCAGGCTGCCAGAAGATGTAACCAGGATGGGAGCAACAGCACCCCCCAATGAACAGAGGCAATTTTACTATGGTATAACGAATAAAATAGGAGGAATCCATTTCCAACAGTCGGTCCTCACAAGTTTTCAAGTTAAGTTGGCAGCACCTCATGAGAAAGGAGCTGGGGAGGTAGTGGCCGAGCCATTGCAGAAGGATGACGGACCAGAGAACCAATCAGGAGAAGGTGATTGGGTGTTCCAGGGGATGCAACTCTGTTTTTGACCTTGCTGATGTCCACTCACAGTTTCATTGGATAGGCTTGGTGGGATGCTTTTGCCCGCACTGTCTCCAAAACAACTGTCCAATTATTATCAGACAGTTTTCCAAAATGTGCTATGAGACGTGCCAACCAATGAGGGGCACGCAGTTATGGATAGCAAATGTATAGAGTTATTGAGGGTCTTGCTGACGGGCAGCCAATGATCATGTTAGAGATTAGCCTGAAATGTTACCGCTGTAAAATTGTGCAAATGGATGAGGTTACCGCCTTAAAATGTGTAGCCCAGAAGGGGCACTTTGAGATGGGTTTATAATTCAGTTCCAAGGAGCTGTCTGAAATTGTCTCCCAGCTGATTGTACAATAAATCACAGTGTACACTACTTGATTACTTTTGTGATTTCCTTTTATTACTTGGGTGACTGCACTTTTACAAGCGCCCCAATGGCTCAATCCTACAAATCATTCATCCATGTCTTGACAGATGTCTGCAACCTCTTTCATTAGCACACACTGATCATACATTCAATAGTCCACATGCACAATTATACATCCACAAATCTCAAACTTTCTATGGCTTATGCCCCAACATTCATCCACACAAACATCTGTCATTTGTCCATAGGCATCATCCGTCGTTCACCTTAACCATTCATCCTCATGCATCGCGACACACATACATGCCAACCATTTATTTATATGCACCCACCACTATCAACAATTTTAGCACTCCCACACGTGTCATTACACACCAAAATACAAACCCCAGGCCCACACTGCTTTACACTCTCCAACATGCTTATTTTAATGTACCCCCATCTCAGGTCTGAGTAGTTTTGACTTTGTCATCACCTCCAAAAGTGTGATTCTATGTGGTGTGCATGTGTGTGAATGTGTGTGAATGTGTGTGTCTCACCAAATCTCACATGATCTGGTCTAAATATGTAGAAATCCGTTGACCATCAGCTGGTCACAATGGTGATATTTATCAGAATCTGCCAACAGGAATCAAATTGGTGCCAAAGACTAACAGTACTGTGTGCAAAGCGTTCACTACTATATCATGGAGCTTGTGCTAAAGTCTGAGTTCATCCATCCAATGTCAAAAACATAGGAGAAACGACAGAATAAAACCAAGAATAAGAATAACGTTTTGCAAATGCATGTCAGCCAGTTATCATTATGCAGAGATAAAATAAAGTGTTGTTCATACAGATACTAATATATTTACCAGAACATCAGCATACAGTTTCTTCATCTCCTCGCATCTTTTTGATAGCTGCCCATGTCCTTCTTCATATTTTCGTATGATGTCCTGTAACGTAAAAACAATTAATATCACAGCATAACAGAAGCAAATAAACAATTGCTTCATGCAACATGAATAGTGAACATTGCTAGCTGGTTCTTAATGTGTTGAAATTGTAGTGTAAGCTGCACTACCTGATTATGATCATTTTCTCATACCTTATTCTAAAAGTTACTTAATGTGTCAGTGCTACAGCCCATAGAACTTACTCGGTGTTCTATGCTAAATATTAATTAAGTTCTGCACGTATCTATGGAATAAATCCATCCAAAATGTTAACTTGGTGTTCACGTATGTTTAATGCACTTTTACTCAATGATAGTTAACAAAGGTTTGACATAATTTCTACAATTCTACATCATTCTTAATAAAGAATAAATATTTAAAAGTTATTCAAAAAAGGCTGATTTACTAAGTTAAACAAGTAGCTTAAGTTAGATCTCATGTCCCTTTTCTACTTCCACTACTTTTTCTGAGCTTAGTACATTTTGGACCTCATTACGAGTGCAGCGGTAAGGGGTTAATGGCGCTGGTAAGGATGCTGGTGCCGTTAACCCCTTACCGCCGCATTCCGACGTCCCGGCTGGTAAAACCAGCCGTCCTTAGCGGGAACCGCTAAGGGACCAGGGAGCTAATAACGGGCCCGCTATTAGCGGGTACGTTATTAGCTCCCTCACCATTCCCATTGAGCCCTATGGGGGCTCGAATGGGAATGGGGAATGGTTTTCTGAATGGGGACTTACCGGGTCCTCCAAGGTTGGAATGACTCGGTAAGTCCCCATTCAGAGAACCCAGACCCGGACACGAGTTTGAAGGCAGCCATGGTGCTAATAGCTAATAGCACCATGGCTGCCTGCAAACTCGTAATGACCCCCTTTGCCTTACTTAAGACACGTATTAAGCTTAGTAAATCAGCCCCAAATGTGTTCGGAATATTTTTGTTCATTCAATTAAATACCAGCAATAATACATCTTCTGGATTTGCATTATACAAAGCAACTAATAGTTATTACTAACTCTAAATTAATTTTGTTATTCTATTTACACAAATTGTATCTTCTGATGAAATACTTAATGTACACTCAACACGGTTAAAATAAACATAATTTCTTCTTCAGGATCTGAATCTCATCAACTTCATGTGTTCATTATATCTGTACCAATATGATGATGTCATGGATCTTAATGTAGCCGCATGCCTGTTCCTGTTCCTGTTCATTATATCAAACTTTCTTTTGTGACACTCCTGATTTGTTATGCAGATCGCATGTTTCACTCTTCAGGAAGATAACATTGGTAGAAGGTTTGAGAATAATGATTTCATTTATGTACCTTGACAATCAGCCAGAACAAAATATCAATTACCACTGAGCAATTTATTTTTTATTAGACCTGACCTTTTATGTACTAACATGCAACGTCTCTTATATTTCTCGCTCATTAAAGTTTAGTAATCTTTTGCTTAAACGTGCTTTTTTATTTTCTTTAATAACAACCTTATAGAATTCCGGCCACCCTCTCCCAAGCCTATTGGTGACCATGTGGCCTAGTGTAAAGCTTAGAAGTCATTCCCCTTCCCGTAATACATCCTGCATGGTTCTCTGCTGTGAACTGCAGCTCTAGAATGTCTTTGTTCACAGTGTGAATTATAAGTGCCTTACTCATTGGCATAGATGAGATCTCTTTTATAAGATTGGCTGTCAAGTAGTTAGATCCATCCAGTTGCTTCAGGTGCAAGGTAAGAAGTTCGACTTTTCATTAAAGCTAAAATGACTAGGCAGTCCTAATCCATCCATTAATGCTGATAGACAGTTAGGAGCATTGTTGATGATTGTGTTGATATTAGGACGCGTTTAGCACTGCTTCATAGCAATCTGCTACGTCCAACACATGTTAGCAGCCCATAGAGATGACTATCTCGGACCTCAAATGCTGATTTCCCGACCAATGAAAAAGAGAAATAAGATACAGTAAAATACTGCAATATTAATGGCATAAGCGTGCTTGTTCCCAAACACCAGTAAACATGGACTCACAATTTAAGAAAAAGAATGTTTGTCTTGGGCACATCTGCACTCAATGCAACTTGCCCAAAGTGTGTTCCCTGGCCAAGAAGATGCAATTTTTGAGGAAAAGAAAGGAGAAAAGAAAATGAAATAAAAATGTATTCAAATTGCGACAAAGTTAGATAACACTGCAATGTTGCCTTTTGCCGGCTTATATGGCAGAGGATTATCAGTTCACAACAACATGTTTCCCCTTCAGTTATGGAACAGTGGCTGCGTCTCTGGGAACACATTTGAGAGCACCCTCCCCCACCAACCTCCAAGGCGGGAATTGAGATGGTTTGACAACAGAGTGATGCTCATTACTGTGAGACCAATAGTTTCCACTGGAATTGTACGATCGGACTGAACAAAAAAAAGGTCTGACCATACAAAAATTCTGAAAAATGCTTCCACCAAAGGTTCGAACACCAAAAGTCCGAACCTTTGGTGGTAGCATTGTAGGTAAATATTACAAAAAAGACTGCCGGGGCTGCAGGGGTTTCCCCCGCAACACCCGCTCACTATACTTTTGAGTATAGTGAGCGGGGGTTGCGGGGCAAACCCCTGCAGCTCCTGAAAAAAAAAAAAGAGAAAAGGACACTGTGGCGCTGGTTCCCGATGACGGAAGTGAAAGGGAAATGGCTCAGCAGGGACACAGCGTAAATAGAAGGTGAGTAGGGTTTGTTTATGTTGGGGGTGTGGGTGGGGGTGTGCCGAGGATGTGGGTGCGTGGTGTCATGGTTGTGTTGTTTGTGGGGGTTTGGGTATGCAGGGGTATTGGACGTGAGTTTGCATGGGAAATGTACGAAACTTTTGTGGTTTGTACATTTCACATGCAAACTTTCCGGCCGAAGGAAAATCAACCGCTGTCGGATCACATAGATCTGTTTCCACCTGCTTGTGGCGAGGCAGAGTGGCCCTTGCCCTCTGGGGGAACAGTGTGTGCTAATGCCTAACTTCAGATTGCCTCTAGTGTCGGTGTCCTTCTCACCCCACTCATTTTCGAGTTCCGTGTGAATTACACAGAGGGGACCGGCTACATTTAAACATATGAGTGAATAAGTCCCCTCCATGTGTTTTTTTTTTTTCTTCACTTTTGCACAGTGTAGTGCCAATGTTTAGAGTACATTATTGGCTTGGTCACTTCTAAGCCACTTTTTTGCATTATGCCATTTAAAACCATTAAAGGTTGCCTGCCATTTAAACATGGCAGGTGGCGTCTACAATGAACTACTCTTG
Source organism: Ambystoma mexicanum (assembly GCF_040938575.1). Taxonomy (NCBI): domain Eukaryota; kingdom Metazoa; phylum Chordata; class Amphibia; order Caudata; family Ambystomatidae; genus Ambystoma; species Ambystoma mexicanum. The sequence continues at coordinate 446,804,514 of NC_090925.1, read as the reverse complement.
AATCTGCCTGCTTTTAGCATGAGAATCCACAGTGCATGCTGGCTTACATGCTGGAGTATTTATATGATGGAGCGTGAATGGGAATTGTAACTTACGATGCACACCTCTCCACCATACAAATTAATACAAATGAGTTGCAATGTAAGTCTAATGCATGTAAGACATAAACAAAACGTGTGCACATTATATTTGCATTACAGTGATTAAACATGAGCCCCAAAGACTTAGAATAAAAGGGTCTGTAAATTGCATTTGAAAGTGTTGTGACATAGAAGCTTTGCAATGTGTTGTCTGTGAAAAGGTGGTTTTGGTAAACATTTGGTTGTTGCTTACGGAAGATAATTCAATGAGCGTACATGGAATGTTCTGTCATTTGCATTTGGAGATGCTGTGAAATGGAAGGTTTTCAATACGGTATTTTGTGAAATAATGTGTTTCCTCCACTGCGCCCATTTATTAATGTTGCCAACGAGGGGGAATGAGTAGTTGCACCCCTCGCATTAAGGGCTTTTGACTCGCATCTTCGCATACATTACGAGTTGGAGGTACATTCAAAAACTTTTGTGGTTTGTACATTTCACATGCAAACTTTCCGGCCGAAGGAAAATCAACCGCTGTCGGATCACATAGATCTGTTTCCACCTGCTTGTGGCGAGGCAGAGTGGCCCTTGCCCTCTGGGGGAACAGTGTGTGCTAATGCCTAACTTCAGATTGCCTCTAGTGTCGGTGTCCTTCTCACCCCACTCATTTTCGAGTTCCGTGTGAATTACACAGAGGGGACCGGCTACATTTAAACATATGAGTGAATAAGTCCCCTCCATGTGTTTTTTTTTTTTCTTCACTTTTGCACAGTGTAGTGCCAATGTTTAGAGTACATTATTGGCTTGGTCACTTCTAAGCCACTTTTTTTGCATTATGCCATTTAAAACCATTAAAGGTTGCCTGCCATTTAAACATGGCAGGTGGCGTCTACAATGAACTACTCTTGAATCTGCCTGCTTTTAGCATGAGAATCCACAGTGCATGCTGGCTTACATGCTGGAGTATTTATATGATGGAGCGTGAATGGGAATTGTAACTTACGATGCACACCTCTCCACCATACAAATTAATACAAATGAGTTGCAATGTAAGTCTAATGCATGTAAGACATAAACAAAACGTGTGCACATTATATTTGCATTACAGTGATTAAACATGAGCCCCAAAGACTTAGAATAAAAGGGTCTGTAAATTGCATTTGAACGTGTTGTGACATAGAAGCTTTGCAATGTGTTGTCTGTGAAAAGGTGGTTTTGGTAAACATTTGGTTGTTGCTTACGGAAGATAATTCAATGAGCGTACATGGAATGTTCTGTCATTTGCATTTGGAGATGCTGTGAAATGGAAGGTTTTCAATACGGTATTTTGTGAAATAATGTGTTTCCTCCACTGCGCCCATTTATTAATGTTGCCAACGAGGGGGAATGAGTAGTTGCACCCCTCGCATTAAGGGCTTTTGACTCGCATCTTCGCATACATTACGAGTTGGAGGTACATTCAAAAAATGTATCCCAAAAGATTGAATTACAAAATCACAGAACCCACATGCCCGTATTTTGTAATTGGATCTTTTGGGATTCCTCCCGTTTGTCCTGCACACTGTATTTAATGTATCTGGGGGACACCCCCGCAAACCGCACAGCCCATAATGCCGAACTGGGGGAGTGAGGGACAACCCGCAACTCCTGCTCCCGTGTTCGGTATTTTGGGGGCGAAAGATCTAATGTACTATACCGAATGCACACTAACCGTGCATTCAGCATTTTAGATTTGATCTTTTCGTTCATTACCTTACGAGTTGACACATTGGGGCATGGTCTCCTCCTTTTCTTGCGGCAATATGCAGCGAGGAAGCAGAGTTGGTATCGTCCTGGATGGGATGTCAGTGGAGAAGGGGGCAATACCACATGAATACTGCGCACAGCTCAATTAAATCCCTGTGCCTTGGGTTGCATGGGCATCTAGCAAACCAAGATGGATAGACTTCACCTGCCTTTGCACAAAGGATTACTCTCTTACACACACACACAGATACTGCCATGAAACATATACCCCCATGTTCATGGGCACTGTAAGAAAGCAAACTCATCAGCAACAGGTGAATACATTAGTAACACAAAGGGTGTGACAAATCTACATTGCTCACAAATGTATAACGGCCTACACAATGATGGGCCTCATTACAAGTCTGGAGGTCCGGAAATAAGGGAGTCAGTAGCCACGTTCCGGCACCCTTTCTAAACCACCATACTACGAGAACGACTGCAGGGGCAGTGCTCCCGGCAGGTCTGACTTGCTCTGCAGACATGGTTTTCACAGAAGCACCGGCACTGTTAGCAATGGTGCCGGTGCTTCTGTGTCCCCAATTCTGTGGAGTCCAATCAGACTCCACAGGAATGGGCACTTACATTTTCTGCCGCCTGCCATCCAGGCCCGCCACGAGTTGTAATGTCCCGGTGGCACCGGGATATCAGGCGCTGGAAACGGGTTTACGAAGTTGGCAGCAACCTGCCGATAGCACCGGCGGTTTACTGCTGACCTCGTAATAAGGCCAATGATTTCACTGTTCACACAGCCACACTTCTTTCCATAAGTATTTACTTTGTAGAATCAGGAGTGCTTTATTTCCATACTCAGTGGAGTTTCCCTGGGCAGCGGGCAGTCATCCGTTGGTATGGTGGTGGTGCTTCTGCTAGTATTAGCATCGCCCCCTTAGTGTTGGCATCAAGATGAAAAGTAACTGGTTAAACTCTACCGTGAAAGGCAACGAGAAGGACTATTTTACATATTATAACTTTTGAGCATGTGTTTGAAGGGCACACTGTTTGCCTTTAAGTGCGTGCATTCATACAAGTGCAATAGAATCATTATTTTCACTGTTGGTGAGTTGATATGGAAATGTGAGTTGCTGACTACCAGCGCACAGGATATATCAATCCTGTAGGCAAAGCCGGGTTTCTCAATGCATTTGCATTTTTAACAGAATATTGGGTTAAAGGTTTACCATAAGGCTAAATAATGAAAGGACTTCATGGAAATAGTACAAAAAGGATGTTGTGCGCTTCAAATAAACATAAACATGAAGACATTGCACATTTCTTATCACTTTGCCAATGGCTGACCCCCTATTGGTTTAAAATGCAAGTGGTGAAGGATGAGACGCATTAATGTTAGCCAATCCAACATAGCATAACTAGTCCAAGAATACTGTCGATGTTGCCAATATCCAATTAAGATAATTTATGGCAGCAATATGGGATCTGGAGTAATGTATTAGCAATTTTGGGAAGGAACTTCAATTGTTCACCCAGCCTACAATATTATAATGTTATAAATGCCTTCAGCATGCCCCACAACCATGACAAGAGATATCATATGGATGCATGCCTATTTTATAGTCTACTAGCTGATATACCCGGTGCTGCCTGGGATTTTCTTTTCTTACAGCTACTATTTGTAAGAAATACCTTAAGGTAGCTTTTTATGCTTTTCAGAAAGGCTCTATAATAAAGGTGAAAAGAAAAAGTCACTACATTTTTTGATTACTTCTCATTTTAAAAATGGTTTATTATAAAAACTACACAACACAATGCATTGTTCTTCTTAACAACTCATTATTAACATTTTTAATGTCCCTTCCCAGTGAACACTGTGGCTTCAATTACGTTGGGCAGAATAAAAAAAAAAATGTTTTAATTTTATTTTATTTGCTTTATTTGATTTAAGTTTTTGCAAACAGGTTGAGAAATCCTTCTTGTTATCCATAAAATATAGAAAATCGAAAATACCAAGAAATCCCACTGCATGTCTTACTATGCAGTCAAACATCTATTGTCCTTCTTTTTTTGGGAGAATTTTGACAATAAACGAGACCACCGCTATCACAAAGGAAGTCTTTTCGCCACGTATTAGAGCTGTCCAGCAGTCCCCTATGTCGAATGATGGAAATTGCGCCAGGAGCTGGCTGAATGATTTCGTTCTCACCCCAGTTACACCTGGGCAATGGAGCAAGATGTGCTTCAAGGTTCCAACACTGTCTTCCCCTTTACAAAACCGGCAAATGTTTAATTCAGATTTGGCTCATATTGCAATGATTTAGTTTGTTGGCTAAGAGGTTCAGACATGTTCGAATCTGTGTGTGAATTTTGCCCGGCAGCCCGGAAGTATGTTTAATTTTCATGTTTCCACGACCAAATGTGCGGTTGACTGGTAGCCGGAGGAACTGGCGAGGGTAGTAATCCAGTCGTTCTCTCCTAGCTTCTTTTTTACTCTCGTCAGATTTGATTTCAGCTCTTCTTCGGTGCAATAAATTACCCACAATTTATCTCTGTTGTTTTTTGTCCAAGTTTTCAAGGTTACATTGGACTCCTTGTTAGTTCTGTATTGATGAAGTCAAAGATTAAAGGCCGAGCAGCTAAGAGGAATTTTCTGAACAGGGCTAGGCTGTTCCATTCCACCGCACCTTTTAAGAGGAGAATGCCCAGCTCTCTGCGTATGATCTGAATGGGTGTTGAGATAAGCACACCCAAAACTCTCATCTAAAAGACTCCCTCTAGCTGAGGCCATACTTTATCCAGGCTGTTTAGCATAGCCTCTGCACCATAGGTCAGCGAAGGAACAACTTTTGATTTGTGGAAGTTCAGCACGGGCAGTATTGAAAATCGGGCGTACATTTTATTCACTGCCACTGCTTGACTGGCAAAAGTCTTGGTTTTCTCTCTGAGGTGGTTCACCATCGGAGTTCCAACTGTGCTTTTGTTGAGAGAAACTCCTAAGTATTTGAAAGATTTGATTTCTCCGATTGGAGTGCCACCAAGGAACCATTTCAGTTTCCCCTTGTGTTTTTTTGTTCTTTCAAAACACATGATTTTTTTTTCCTGTGTTTATCTCCAGGTCGTTCTTGTCAATGTATTTTTGAAGGCTGTCCAACTGTTGCTGGAGACCCACTGGAATTTGATCTATTATGACCGAATCATCGGCCAAAGTCTTGGTTTCCTCTCAGATGTGGTCCACCATCGGAGTTCCAACGGTGCTGTTGTTGAGAAAAACTCCTAAGTATTTGAAAGACTTGACTTGTTTGTTTGTTTGGCGTTCTGCTAAGCAACCATTTCAGTTTCTTTTTGTGTTTTTTTGTTCTTTCAAAGCATATGATTTTAATTTTTCCTGTGTTTATCCACAGGTTGTTCTTGTCAGTGTTCTTGTCAATGTATTTTTGAAGGCTGATCAACTGTCGCTGGAGACCCAATGGAGTTTGGTCTATCATTATGAAATCATCGGCATACAGTAGACGATGTATGACGATGTATGCGGACCCCCTCTATGGTTAATGGAAAGGATCTAACCAAGGTCTCGGGCTGATGAAGGTAAGCCAAAAAGAAGTTAAACAAGGCCGGGGCAATTGTACAGCCTTTTTTTACGCCACTGGCTGTGGGAATTTCAGTTTATAAAAGGTTCAGAAGCACTTTCATGTTGGTTTTTGAGTGAAGGGCGGTCAGAGGTTCCATGATAGATTTTGGGCAGTTCTGGACAGCTGGTTTATCCCACAAGCATTGTTGTTTGACTTTATCGAATGCTTGGACTAAGTCCACAAATGCTACGAAAATCCTTGGTTACTGTCCAGCACCATCCCCTTCAAAGTACAGAGGAGCAGAATGTTTACAGCTGTATGGATGTCCTTGGCAAAGCCAGTTTGAATGGGTCATTACACCCGCTGTCTTGGTCCAATCTTGTAGCTACTGCAGAAGGAGGGAACCAAAGATCTTTCCGATTACATCCAGAAAAGCGATGGGGAGATAGCTCTTTGGGTTTTCATTCTGTCCTTTCTTGAAAATTCATATGACTGTTCTTCCATGAGCTTGGAATTGAGTGAGTTTGGGTGATTTGCTCGATGAGTTTGTGGATGAAGATCGGCCATGTCTCTGGATGTTCTTTCAACTTTGCGTTTGTCAATCCATTGGCCGAGCCGTTTAACTTCTGCAACTTCCCCAATATATCCACTACACTGTGAGGGATATCCCATGGTTCGGTCATGCTTGATGGGGGTGGGGCATCAAGGATGTTCTTTTCATTAAAAAGATTTGAAAAGTGGGTTACCCAGTCGTGTTCTTTGACACTGTTATCCTGCAGGTCGATGGAATTGCATGCAGCAGACTTAATAAAGGACCAGAAGTCCTTGACCTTCTTTCCACAGATCACTTTTAGCATGTTTTTGGAATCGTGGTGGTTCATTTATTATCTGTATGTGTAGAGCCAGTTTTTATAGATCTTGCCTGCCGTGAATGTTTTTTCTCAGTTTACAGTTTATTTGTTTTGGCCGCTGCTCGTCTGACTTTTCTCAACGTTCTTCTTTTTTCTATGAGGAGAGCATCATATACATGAGATGTTTTTGTTGTTTCAATCTGTGGTCCTAGATTTCTATGCAATATCATTCTAATGGAGGGATACATTCCACCTCTGAGCCTTCTGTTTTGATCCCTTCAGATTGTAGGTCATTTACAAATTCTGATGTGAGCTTGTCAATTGCTGGCTCAGCCATTTTCAGTCGGGTTCCTCCATTACATTCTGTCACTGATGATGTCATTTATTGCCTGTCTTGTTCCACTGCAGTGACCAACTTGTAACAACAAGTTGTGGTCGCTATTAGCTGTTTTAACCACTTGGAAGGATGTAACCAAGGGCAGGAGGTTCCTGGTTATGACGATGCAGTCAATTACTGCTAGTTGGTCCTCTATCCTCCAAGTCACCATCAGCGGTCCATCCCCTTCAATTTGACCATTTAGCATGTGCATGTCTCTTGAGGCCATAAGTGACATCCACAACGTTCCTCTGGCTACTGAAGCGGATCCTCCTTGGCTCCCCCCTTTTCCATGGTCACCTTTTATGTATCTGGGTTAAGATCGCCACTAACGATGATGTACGGGGTGTGCCGGTTGATGTATGCGTCGTAGATCAGGCTGGAAGTCATCTCCAGGAAGGTCTTGTTAGACATTTGGCTTGTGGGTTCCAGTATAGGTTTAATATTACCATGGTGGATGTCTTGTCCTGGTTTTGCAAATTTACTGGGTACCTCCATCCCACTAAAGGTTCTTGAGTAAATAAATTGGAGAAGATTATTTGAGTGAGGTTAAGGTCGCTTACACTGTTAACAAGCCTGAGGTAGTCCTCCCTTTTTGACCCATTGCTGTTGGACTAAGGACAATTTTGTAGCCGCCATGTGTGGGTTTTTCACTCAACCAGGTTTCCTGGAGGCATAACAAGTCGTACTCCCCAAGGTTTACGTCGCTCTGTGCTGTCAGATGTTTGAAACCCCTGGTGTTCCAAGAGGCCATCTTTAGGTGGTTGAGTGTGGTCACATTGGGATCATGACGGTTTGTCTTTGGTAGAGGTGACAAAGTCATCTTGGGTGGCTATGCATGTTCACGTTGAGCCAAGGCACCCGGGAGCCACGACCAGTGTAATAGTTCCTGTTTCGTACCCTTTGAGGTAATTTTAACCTCGCTTTCTTGGCCCAAAGGCCGATCTTATAGAATTGTGACATTCAGGTTGGTTCTTGGGCCCTCCGGGATGCGTCCCGTACTCAGCGTGTCTTAAATAGTTTGTGTTTCCTTTGGTCTTCTATGAGTCACGGCCCCTTGTGTGACGGATGTATGGTCTCTCCTTCTGGCACCCCTTGTTGCCACCTCTGGGTCTTGGGAGTATGCTGGGGCGTCCACAAAAGCTTTCACCAGAGTTAGATTGAAACCTAGCATTAGCAGACTGTCTGCTGCATCCAGCAGCATCCTCTTTACCACTCGTGATGTTATATGGAGATATATACTGTCCATGCATTGCTCTTCTCCAAATGTGATGATCTTCAAGTCTTTTGACATTACTTGGTGTAAATTTGGAGTGGAGCAGTTCCATAACAGTATTTCTGTTAAATATTAGGCCACCCCTTGTCCAAGATTCTTTTGAGTTTTAATAAGTGGCGACTGTTACGTTTTAAGCTCACAAGTTTGGTTCTGGGGATTTGGGGGCCAGAGACTCCATCCCTGGTTAGCCTCTGGGTCGGGACCTTTTTCATGCCTGTGATTTTTAGGCTTGTTAGAGAAGAATCTGTGATGGTGTTTGTGTTTTCTTCCCTATGTAAATTGTTCCGCCTAGATGTCAAGACTTGAGGAGGCGGGGTTAGGACCCTTTTCGATCTATTCTTTGCTTGAGTATGTCCGGGGTGCTCCATATATGTGATTATACCAAGATGAAGTGACTTGTTCTCCAAGGTGTCTCTGTGCTTTGGTTTCCTCAATGTTCTCTTTCTTTTTTGAGAAAGAGTTAAAAAAAAGTGGGGGAGCCTGTCCCAACAGGGATGGAAGTGAGCGTAGGTGTGTTCATTCTATTTTCACAGTGCTGGCACTGTGAGCCCTAGTGTCCTAGATCCTACATGACGAGTTAAGATTCTGAGTCTTCGATTGAATCTAAGGATAATTTCATCAGACCTTGCATCATTTTAGTTTCATCGTGTACTGGTGTTCCTTTAATCTTTGCGTCTCCTGCACGTACAATTAATAGTAGTGGTTGGGGAACTTGCAGGGTTTTAATCTTTACTATTTCCTTGGGGCACGTTTAGGGTCTGCATTTATTGTTATGATATGATATGATAGGTTATTTATAATGCGCTTAATACCCAGAGGTTTCTAAGCGCTCAACCGGGGATCGAGCCTGTGGTGCTCCATGTCATCTTGCTTCCAATGACCTGCACACTGCCCCTGAGCTATCCTCCCAAGACTAAACTATTATTGGTTTTAGTTGGGTAGCTTCAATGTTAGATCCCAGAGGGGGCGTTTAGGGGGTTTAACTGGCTCTAATCTTGGTTCTGTTGCTTTATCTTTCTTCTTCATCACGTGATAGAAGATAGAGAAATCTTGGTTGTTTACACAGGTTGATCGTTGGTTTCAGTTGGGTAGCTTCGGTGTTAGATGTGGAAGGGGTGTTTAGGGGTTTGACTGGTGCTAATCTTGATTCTGTTGCTTTATATGTCTTCTTCGTCCTCTGAGAGAAGATAGAGAAGTTTTGGTTGTTTACAGATCTTGATCGTTGGTCTTCTTTTTTAATTTTATCTGCTTCCATCTTTAAAGACCTTGATGGAGCTCTGGGAACTAATAAAGTACTGTTGTCTGTGGCCCCATTTGTCGTTTTTGTGCTACTGGTTTTAGTAATTTCTCTTTCTTCACCAGTAGAATCCCCCTGGACTACTAAAATGTCATCATCGGTGGCCCCTTTCCTCGTTTTTTCACTGAGCTGGTTTTAGTATTTTCCCTTACTTCACCAGTAAGGTCGACTTGCATATCGTTTCACGCTTGAGTCTGTGTAGATTAGGGACAAGTTGTAAGTGAGACATACTTTTCCATCGATATTGCAGTTTCTGGATGGAGTTTTTTTTCTTCCTGTGTCAAGGTTCCTTGTCTCATTGGTGGTGATGTAGCCTTCCATAAACAATAGTTTGAAGTGCATCATCGCCATTAGAGTTGTGTGGTCCTTCAAGGTGTAATTTATGGAAAGTTTAGTGAACGGGGCCAGAGCGATGGTTAATGATGACATTATTGTTAGTCGGTCAGGTCAGGTTTTCCTTTTTTTCGGCAAACAACTGTGTTTGTTCAGGCCGTTTGTTGTTTTCCTGCAAGCATGAAGTGGAAAAGGCTAATTAGGAGTTTGAGATATAGGTAAAGTTTTGCGGGTTCTGGGGTCCCAGATTTTATGGCTTTGTAAGTCGTTGTCGGGAGTATGGATTCCGGGTCTCGAGGTCATGGGCGGCCTCTGGGGGTCACTGGACCAGAGTGACTACCGGCCTCCTTGCTCTTATCAGCCAACGGCTTAGCTCTTAGTTCCTTATGTAATTGTTTTGTTGGGGGCACAGCTTCTTTTTTCGTGGTCACTGAGTCCAAGACACGATCAGGCTGAGCTATCTTCAGGGGTGTTGGTTTATGAATAATTGGCTCTTTACCGCTGCTCTCCTCCCCTCTGTGCAGGGTTGAGAGGTGGGGGTTTGTTGTCTTTGGGAGGGCTCAGAGCATTGGATTTCCTCGAGGTGGCATGATCTTGTGTTGATGACAGGTCGATGGGATATGCAAGCTCTTAATCATGAGCACTGGCTCCTTTTCCCCTGGCTCAGATGGATCACCCGGGGTGGCCAGGTCATTATCCCCCACTCCCTTGAAAATGTCAGCATCCAGGAGTTCGCCTGAGGGATTGAAGGCAATGGTTCTCCCTGTTTTGGGTTAAAAAAAGACTGACCTTTTCAAGGCTAGTCGACTTCCTTTTGAAATTGCCTTTCGATAAGTTCTTGCCGGGTTTGGTGGTTTAACCACTCATCTAGAGATTGATTTAGAGAAAGGGCTCATGGGCAACACTAAAGCTTTAGATGTCTTCAGCGTACCAGCTTGGTTTTGGACTGTTGCTAGCTCTGATCTTGTTAATTTTGTCCTAGATGGCCTTTCTCTCTCGACTTGAGCTTCTTTGCGGTTGTCAGGGTCCTTTGGGTTCGCATAGGAAATTGTGGGGGTGTGCTTCAGGGGGGACATCTTCCCTGATGCCAGCTTAAAGTGGAGAATCCAGGGACCCCTCAACAACCCCCTCATAGACTGTTTCATTTGCACAGGCGTTTGGTCTAATGGCCTTAACAAGGTTACCTCCTGCACAATGAACAAGGTGTGTAGGTAGGGATTGTGCACCTTGGCCCGGACCACAGTCTGGGACTTAGGCAGGACCAAGCTTTTTTGATTCCGGGCACTAGGGGGAAAGGCAGGTAGAGAAGAATGCCAGGGTCTCAGTGATTTAAATGAGCCCGATGGAGTGATCATATTTACCTTGTTTACCAGAGGGGATTGTTCGTCCTCCCTTCTACCCAGTAGTCCCTCCCCTTCCTCTCTATGCTTCTGAGGACTTGGCTCCGCCACTGGGGTTGCTTCAATAGCGGCCCCTCGGGTCATTTTTTTCCATGGTGTTCAAGGTATGGCAAAGTGGTCCTGAGGCCCCCGCTACTGTCTGTGGCCAGGGACAGCTCGTGCTCTGGTTGTTTTTTTTGCCAAAGACAAATAGATTCGAAGACACTGGGATGCCGGGAGGCTCTGGGACATTCTGGTATTCTTTTGAAACAGAGGGGAGGGGAATCAGCACACTATTTACTGGTCATCACCTCTCATGCCTTTAGGTGGTGCAAGAGGACTAGAAAGGAGATGTTCCTTGGCCAATAGTTTACTTTCTTTGAATGGGTTGCCTTATAAATAAATCACAGAAACTTGAACTAGATGCAACAATGATGAGACAACCTCAAGATTGGGAGTCTTGTGGTCACATTTGAAGAAAAGCAAATGCATGCATAAAGTAGCATCAGAGGCATGCACTGTGGGGCTGAACTCATCATACCAACAGTCCTCACAACCCAGTGGGGCTTTTGTAGCACCTAATTGAAGCCTGCAATTTCCTCTAGTTTTTCAATTGCAATGCATATTTCTTTGACCACTCTGATTTGCTCAGAACAAAGGTTGCATACGTATATTTTCTTTGGTACAGGCATAGGAAAGCACTTATTTTGTTTAAAATAGTAAGTAGTGTATGGCCTATCAATGCTGTAATTGAGTTTCTGAACAAAACAGGGTGAAAACGAATTTGTAATGCTGCAAAGAGGGCGGGTTGTATGCATGACACCGTTAACAAATCTTGGATTTTCCATTTGTATACTAAGAGACTAATTACGATGTTGGCAGTATTTCCTTGGGAAATACCACTAATCTCAAATATTGTTAGTGCCACTCGGTAAATTGACCAGATACTAGTGGAGATTTACCAGTATTACTCCTCATTCATGGAGTCCCATATGACCGCTTTAGGGATTTGGAGAACGTACCGCTGCTGGTAATTCCATTGATGGACAATCCTCCATTCTGTGGAGGTAATGAGAAGGAAAAGGCAAAAGTTCAAGTGCTGGAGCGTGGCTTGGCCTCCACATTACTTACAAACTCAGGGTATGGAAATTTGATAAACTGGTAATAATATGGCAGTAAATCCATAACTGTCAATTTGTAGCACACCACCATGCTCAAAACGTGGACCAAAGTATTTTATGCACTTTAGCATTATGTGAAAAATGGAATACAGAAATAAAATAATTATATGCAGAACTTGGCCTTTAGTAGGAGTGGTCAATATAACATAACATATCATAACAACATAAAATAACATAACATAACGGTAATGAAACATGGCACACATTGCAACTCACGAAAATGTTGGTCCCTGACAAAGTGCTATTTACTGTAATACAGGCTCAAGATTCAGGAAGCTTTGTTATACTAAAATGATGCAATGTAGAAGAAAGGCGACGCAGATTTGACAGAATGTGCAATAATATTGGTCCAGCAAACATTCGCAAAGGAGATTTCCAGAAAGGGGAATAGGATTTAGCATGTACGTCTGCCAGGTTTTCAAAGAAATGTGGCATATTGGGCAACTTCTACGCTTCAGAGGATGGTGGCCAGTACACTTTCTGAAATATATGGCTAATGCCCATGTCTGACTGTTGGGGTAGAGGTCGGAATTGCCCTGGATGCAGCTACCAACTCTGTGATGCTGGGCCCGGCTACCAAGCTCCAGTGGGTTTGCAGGGGCTTGCCATTAGGAGCATCCCTTAAAAATAAGACTCAAGAAGATACTCATGACAATCCAAATGCTCCAGGATCCTCATGGTGTGGGGTTCATCAAAGCATGTATGCAGCTTTTAACATTTGGACAACTTTGATTTACTTTATAGTCGAAAACAGTCATCATGGTGGCTGAGCCTTAACAGGGCACTCAGTGATTCAATTGCAGAACATTCATTGTATACATTTTTCAGTGCAGAATATGTATTGCAATGAAATTCAATGACCATTTAATTTTTGATTTGAAAAAGGGGCTTTACAGCTGTGGGTGGCGTGATTGGGTATTAATCGAAGATCTCGGGATGTCCTTCCAAATTTTGCAGGTGACATGAGCTGAACGCTTTGTAAAACAGTCAATCAGTTGTAAAAAAATAAATAAAAATAAAAATACATTGGCAGTAAAAACACAAGGAGCTCTTACATGGGCTGTGTCTGCCTTACTATCCAATGCAGTGGCCACACAAGGTGCATAGGTGGTTCCTGTCTCTGTTTTGATGGCGGATGACTTGGTAGAAGTGATGGTTAATGTTAGGGCCAGCCAAATAGACAGGCAGTATGAAAGTGAGAGATGACATACCTGATGGACCGAGTTCCAGGATGAGGACCGCTTTGTGTCAGGATGAAGATATGTAGGTGGTGAGTGTTTCTTTCTTATAAGGTTATGTCAAAGCGATGCCTCTCATAGATTTAGAGGATGGATTATCAAGGAGATAATATTATCTGAAATCGTTTTTATTTTTCTAGGTTTATAATGGGTGTTGAGGAAGAGTTCTTGGTGAAGTGAACTATGAGATTTAATTCTAAGCAAGACACAGTCAAAAAGGTATGGTAAGGTAAGGTCAAAGTTGCTAGATTGGCAATAAGAGAGTGTGATGTGCATTGTGAGACATGTGAAGTGTAGAGTGGAGGGGACGTTGAGCTTGGTATGTGTAAGTGAATCTTTGAGGATGATGGAAATGGCACCATCGTTTTTAGTGTGCAGGCTTGGGAAAGGATGATCTTGCCAACTAGCATGCACTCATGACCGTTGGAGGAGGAATACGTCGTCAGAAAGGCTTCATCTGTAAAGAGGATACATAGGTTGAAGAGGATTATGATATCTCCAAATGGACATTGATGATATTAAGTTTAATTGGGTGGAGGAACGGATGTTCTGGCTGGTTGAAAAATGTGTGGGGGTCTGTGGTAATGACTGTGTGAAATTCAGATATTCTGGCACATGACCCTTCTTGGAAATGACAGGTTGAAACAGCATGAGCAATAGTGAGATTGGTTAATGAAAAAAACTTTGAATTAATCATAACCAATGACAATTGTCCTTTTCATTTCTATCGTATTTCCTCCTGATTTACCATCATAGAAAGAAAAACATGGGCTACTGCAGCACAAACATGGATATTCTTGCCTGAACTTCTCCTGCAGATTGCATACGTTCAGTGGAAGACTACATGCAGCCACAGCTATATTTCAGTCTCATTGGGCATCATCATCGAGGGATAACATGGGAGGACGCTCTGCATACAAATCTTGAGCTCTGCATCAGGAGCAGCATCGGCTTAATAGGAATACCTTTCCAATAATGAAGAGTGATGACTGGAAAAGCTTAGCATTTGTGATGATCCCTGGTAATTGCTCAAGACATCCATCTATTTCATTGTTTTACTGCGGGATGAACCGTTCATATAGAACACACCTAACTAGGAAGCATCAGGGTGCTGTACACATAGTTTGGGGTTAACAGATGTTGGTGTAAGGGGAGGTTACTGATTATAGAAGCTTGGATATCCCGTACTGCAAGGGTGTTATAGACATAGGAGCAGCAGTGGTAAGTGACCCATGGGTATTTTGTGAAGAGTTCCTTTCTGAGCTGCAGGAGCATTGGAGCAGTCCTGATTGAGTACGGGTTGGTGTTCCAGTGAACTTTGCCCACAGAACATGAAGGCGTGTTTCCTGATTTTGTCTTTGCTTGCTAGTTTAGTGTTCAGCCTTGCAATAGTGAGCACATTGCTCCTTCGCCAGTGAGTTTTGTTGCTATGCTAGCTGGCAGGCATTCGAGCAGTAGTTCCCTTACATGTGGTGTATGCCATTTTGAAAAGTACCCTGATTGGGAATGGTGGCCAGCATAATTATCTTAAGATGGGGATATGTGGCCACAAGTCTTAGTTCCTGTGTGCAGCAGTGTGTTGACTGTCTCTAAGGGGGCTGTTCTGTGGCCAGGAGGTCAGTGAGAAGGGTATTCCTTCCATCAAGGTGTGACATTACCTTGGACTGGACTGCTGTTCTGAAATCCTCAGGTGAGAGGAAGGGTTTGATCTTCTTCAGGAGTGCTAGTTGATACCAGGGGGCTTGTGTTTTTTTTTTTTATGATGGCCTACCTGAAGGAGAGATTGCTGTCAATGATTAACCCAAGTGACTAGGCACATGGTTCAACTGAGGTGTCAACCAATCAAGGTGCATCTTGTTCAGCCACCCTTGGATGTCCTTCTGTTTACATTGATGGCTTTGTGGGATCAATTCAGTTTTGGTGGCATTGAGTTTCAGGTAGGGTCTTGCTATCCAATATTTGGATGGAGGCAAATCATTTCATCTGGCTTTAATGTATTGAGTACAATTCACTTTGAGGTATAACCATGCTGCTGCATGGTGTGAGATATTAGAGTCATTTAAAAGTGATCCGAGTGGTTCCATATAGAGAGCAGAGATCACTAGGAGTCAGTATTGATCTCTGTGGGACTCTGCAAGTTCCGGGGGATCAATCATATCTGATATTACCCATCTGGACTGCTCTGTTCCTCTCTGATAGGTAAGAGGTGAACCAAATTTGGTCTAAGTCTGTAAACCCCAATCTTTCTGTGAGTAGGCTCCTAAGTGTGAAGTGACTGACCTTCTGAAATGCAGCAGAGAGGTGAAGGAGGATGAAGGAGTGGAATTTAACCATACTTTGGAGAGCATCAAAGATTACCTGGATAGTGACAGAGTCCGGGGTGCCCATGGGTCTAAATCCAGATTGGTAGTCACAAATCGGTCCATATCGGTTTGTTGAATCATGGACCTGATTGGCAACTGCCTGCTCAATGAGGTTACTAAAGAATGCAATGCAAGTGGTTAGCCAGTAGATAGCAATACCATCTAGGTATAGAGTTCATTTCTGAGTGGGTCAAAGAATCCTTTTACAGGTGTGCTTGGGAAGATGTGCTGGTTGAACAAGGCATTACCTCTTTGGAGGAGCAAGTATGGGAACATTCTGAGACCTGTTTCACAATGGCGATGTAAGGAAGACTTCCTTGTATAAGATAGGTCTTTGTGATGCAAGCGAATCCGCAATATACTTGAGTTTGAGTGTTGTGAATGGTTACCAGTATTATGTTGCAAAAGGCGGGATCATGAATGAACGGAGGCACAGAATTCGATGCATTGATTGGTTGGCTGACTTTATCTATCTTGTTGATTACAAAGTTGTTAATTGCATTAAAATCGTCTGAGGCCCAGGGGTTACTGTGTCAGGCAACATGTTGGAGTAGTGGTTGCCTGCCACAAAGAGGGTGTTCTGTTAGTTGCTGCATAATAGTTGTGGTATAATTTGCATCTTTAGCTTCAGTGATGTGTGTCCAGTTAGGTGAGTACAGTGTAATGTCTTTAAGGTAAGAAGGTATTTTTAGTTTTTCCCCAAAATGTTTCTTGTGGTGTGAAGATGTTTTAGAGAGGCTTACATGCCTACTGATTCCTTCATGGTTATGTTGAAAGATTGACAAGAAGGCATTGATAATGGGTTTGTTTAGGCTGGCTAGTATTACACGATGGTGCTCAATTACTTCCAAGGAGAAGTTCATAAATGAGCAGCAGTATGGGATTGTTCCTTATTAGTAGTAAAGATGAGCATAAGGTGTTTAGGGATGGCAGTGTGATCTGCTCAGATCATGTGTGATCGAATTGAGGCTTTATACAAAGGAAGATACAGAGAAGATGAGTATATTTCGAGAAGGTTGAGTATGTTTCCCCAGCCAATAAGTGGCTGCTCAGGTTGAACTGCATGGTTGCCTATAAGAGGACAGGCCATTTGGAGACATGCCTGTGCTGGATGTACTGATAAACTATCTGAAATAAACGGGCTTGCAGAGGAGGCACATGGCTGAAAGAGAGCTTTTCGACTATAGGAAGTTGGCCAATTGGGAGTCAACTCCCTTTGCTGGATTAAGCAATGCATGAAGAACAGAGCCAGAAAGATTGCAGATGCAGAGAATATTTTACATACAATTAATTTCTATAAGAGCTTTTGCATATTTGCATCTTACATACACATCCCTAGCTCATACTACTTTACTGACAGTCAAATTTGGAAAGGAGACAGCACACAATGTAGGGCAATGTGTGGGGAGAGCAAACATATTGTAATTGATTAGAAGAAGCAGGCACTCAAAGCACTTCTCAAATTACAATGTTTAGGTTCAAGGCCTGGCCAATGTGTAGTGATTCTGACTAACATGTCACTACTAATCAAGATTACATTTCCCTGTATAGTAGCACTGGTAATTGACACTCAGATCGTTTCCCTTCCCTCCTTATCTGACGAGCTATGGTCAAACATTTCTAATAGTCTCTCCAGCCATCAAATACTGGATGGCACCTCACTCGCTCATGCTCAACTCCACTGAGACTGATGCTCTCTACTTCCCATCCAAACATGCTATCTTTCCCTCTCCCAATCTTTTATTCTTCTCTCCTTACTTCCTTCCATACTCTGATTCTGCTCACAACCTGATGTCATATTCAACCCATTTCACAACTGCTATCTCTTCATCTCCAAATCTGCCACTGCAGCAAGACCTAATCTCCTCAGAGTCAGACAATTAAGACATCTTCTTCCCATCAACACTGATAAGCATCAAATCTCCTCTTTAGTCCTCTCCCGATTTGACTACTCTGCCAGTTTACTCAATGGCCTTCCCAACTATGCTTTTTCACCTATCACCACAGTCCTGTGTGTATAATATTCAACCTTCCCCACTTTACCTACACCTCCCATAACACATCGTCAATTATGCTGGTTACCTATGAAACAGAGGGCAAAGTATAAACTCATTCCCATCATCTTCAAAACTATACACAGGGCCTCATCACCAGTTGGGCGGTATCCCGGCAGGATACCAACCGGGCTAATAGCCTTACCGCCACCCGGTCCGGCGCTATTAGCGCTGGATCAAGGGTTGGGCAATAATGGGTATTCCCCATTCCCTATTCGGTCCACTGAACCCGATGCAGCAATTTCGGCTCAATTAGCGCACGCTAATATTGTTGCGCTAATAACGCTGTGCTAATTGCACCCGAAAATGGGCGTTAAGTTGATGCTTATATCCCCAGCTTAGAGCTGGTGCTAAATGCTGCCCGACTTGTGATTGGGTGACAATTAAATGCAGCAGTAATAGCGTTACTGCCGCATTTCAGGGCTAGTGCCCAACTAGTGATGAGGCCCTCGAACTTGCCCCACCCTATCAGCCCATCTCACTCCCTACTCTCCCCCTTGCTCCTGGCGGTCACCCTCGCTCACCTCTTTGCCACCTTTCGTGTCTTTACGCTCTCTTCTTCTCCTTGCTCCCTTAATAGGCACTGCGCTTCCTCTTCCTCTATGCACTGCTCTCACTCTATCTGTATTTAAATCCAACCTCCTAGCTCTCCACCTTTCTGAAGAACTACTTGCATAGCATTGTATCCACCACATCTCCCTGTTCTCCTATCCCCCCTCCCTCTCTACAACAACCCCACGGTATTCATCCCTCACCCCTTCACCCAAAAACATTGCACTTCCTTTACTATCCCCTTCCTATATAATGTGCTACTGTCTTTGTCCCTGGTTCATGTTTCTGTCTCCCCTGCATAATATGTCTTATATCCACATCTTTTCGCACATTGTTAGGGAAACTGGTCATCCACTCGGTAAATCAATGGTAATACATTTTGTGAGCATTTCTGTGCCAAACATGCATACTTCCCTGTAATTTCCATTAACTAAATAAATAAATAAATAAATACATAAAATAGTTTGCATGTGGCTTCCTGTTCAGCTTGAATTATTGTACTGTATTCTTTAAAGATTGTTAAAGAGAATGGCTGTAAACAGTTTACAATCCAGAGCAAGCTACATATGCCTTGAACCACTGTGCATTCTTTCCATTTGAAGTTTACGCATTTTTACAAACACAAAAATAGATGTATGTTTAGACTTATTGAGTCTTCCAACACATGGCAAGCACACAAATAAGTATTAAACATTTTCAATGGCACTTGATGCTGGGTGAATTGAACACGCATCTGCTGAAAATGACATGGAAAGCATTCACATAAGTAGAAAAGCTTTATTTGTTTGTATGCACATTGTACAAAACAAGAAGCATATGAAAGGGTTAATTTCTAATTGACATTGCTCCATCTATGCATCACTTTGTTTAATCATTGCTTTGTGCTTAATACCACCATGAGGGTTCGATAAATAATCACTACCTTGTATTTCTCATTTCATTATAGCGACTTCAAGATTCAAAAACATAGGAAGGCTGACCCTGTCATGAGAGGATAGGGACCTCTCTCACCCTGGGGAAGGTGGTTTACCACAGGGTTTTCCCAGAGACAGTCCTTCCTCTGAGGCATGGTGTGGGAATTGTGAGGGCCCCAGACTCTGTCCCATCTATCTGTCTCTAGCTGAATATGTCAAGGACCACAACATCTTGCTCCATGCCTTCTTTTAAAGTACTAAACCTAACAGGAGTCATAGCGATGGAGAGCGGAATTTTCAGCTCATCAGCGAGAGGGGGGTAGCAAGTGCAGTGACTGGAGAATGCTTCATTTTCCCACTAGCAATCCAGACTCTCTGGGTGTTCCAGCCACTAACTGGGTTTGTTTGCATTGAGCTTTCATTTCCAAAAGAGAGTGTACCCATAACAAAAAAGGGGCAGGGGCTTAAAGACCACAATATATCATTCAGTGAATGTAACCCAGCCCTAGGGGAAAATCAAGCCAGTGGTTGGCAAGTGGAACCAGCTGACGGGGAGGGCCAATAGAGGGGGGAGTGTCAGGATAAACGTGCACACAGAGACTAGGTCTCTGTGGATTGTTCTGGTGAGGTTAAGGGAGGATATGAAGGACCAAGAGATCAGGCAGAAGAAGGACAGTGCAGTGGAGTGTGAAGGAGTATTTCCATGAGTGTGTGCACGGTTAGGTATTGGGGGCTGAGTGAAAGTGGTTCTTATTGTTAGAGTGCATGAGAGAATGTAAGGGTGTGATTGAGATAGGTTGAGAAGGGTGCCTGCAATAGTGAAATTAAGATGACTTTGGAAGAAGGTGTGGGTGGAGTGGAGTGTCACAGGAGAAATGTATAGCAGAGTGTAGTGCAAGCAGAGTGAGGAAAGAGGAGGGACGTGGAAAGAGGAGTGGAGAGTAGTAGGAAGAGAATGGAGGGGAATGGAGGGCAGTGGGAGGAGAGTGTAGTGGAGAGTAGTGAGAAGAAGAAAGTATTGAAGCGTTACATATGATGGTGGAGGTAAGGAGTAGAGAGAGATAGAAAGAAACATGAGAGGAACAGAAAACCGAGGTTGAGGGAGGGAGGGAAGAGATGGTGGGAGGAATAGCAGGGAGTACAGTAGGAGGAAGGAGAATGAGACGGAAAGTCGCTCATGGTGAGTAGTACAATGACATGAGAGGAAAGGGCAGTTGGAGCCTGAATAATTGGAAGGCACTTAACCCAGTCATAAAGATCATTGTTATTTCTGTGGAACCGCTGAATTGTATTCACCTTGGAAATGCGAGAGCGAGTCAGGTAGAAAGGTGTTTGCATTTAGGCCATTACAAACAGCAAGGCAGACTTAACATCGTAGTGGTCAGTAACCTCAATTGGATACCTTGGGATTTATTAATACCTGAGATATTGAGGGAAAAGCCCAAGGGAGACAAGAGAGAATGGCCCTTAGTGGATGGCCAATTGGCCATTAACCTTAAACGCCAAGAACCTCTTGCAGACGTGCAGGGAGCTATAACACAGGGACAGGGAAAACCTAGTGCCAGCCCCAACCCTTGAGAAACTGAGGAACAGAGAAGCAATGGCCGCCTGCTTTGTGACCTTTGAGATGGTGGTCTACACACATTTAGCAATGAAGAATATGGTGGTCGATACTTCAGGGTGGCATTGAGACTGCTGGACCTGATACATCAGCCCACTTCTAACAGCAGAATCCCAGCAGGCCTTGACCCCGATGTGGGACCCCATAAGAAGAATTGAAGCAAGTTATCCTGGAGAGACTGGAGCAGAATCAGGAACACTCAAGAACACGCCCAAGGCATCTTCATTTACAAAAATGGAACAATCCCCTTCAGATGTCATACAGAGTAAGTGCCCTGCTATGAAATGGTTAAAGAATATGATATATGAAGAAGTCAATGTTAAGTAGATCCTGGAGCAGTTCATCGATTCCCTGCACCCATAGCAGCAAAACACTCTTTGGAAGTTACATGAGCCCACCTTGGAAGAAGCAAGTTAAACAGACAATTTACATTAGAGAGTCATGTACTTAAGGGAGCTATTTGGGGGACCTAACAAACCTAGTGTTTCAAAAACAGGATTGCAGGGAAGAGACGGGAGTCCAGCCCTAAATAGATCCTACCCATTCAGCATCCTAAACCAAGACGAGACCCTCTGTCCTGATGAAAGCCTTGCTCTGGACCACGTCCCGAAATAGTGATATGATATGATAGGTTATACCCAGAGGTTTCTAAGCGCAGACCCGGGGATCGAGCCTGTGTTACTCTGTGTAGTCTTGCTTCCGAGACGAGCACGTTGCCTCTGAGCTATCCTCCTGAGGCGCTATTCCTGTGGAAAACCACCATAGTTTGCAATGTTCCGCCTGGTAAAGCCCAAGAAAGAGCCAATGGAGATTGGGCTCACAACCTCAGGAGAATCGAAACTCCTGGAAGAGTACACACTGCAATCGTAAGAAAAGCCTATGGATCATGAATGCCTTGTCAACCGTTTTTCGGGTGAGGAGAACATATCGGTATATTTCATGTGGACAGTCTACTATACCTGTGAGGCTATTTGGAAGTTGAATAAACCAGTTACAGTCCAAGGAATCCCGATTTATGTGCTGTTAGACTCAGTGAGAAAGAAGATGGCAATCAGGGCTGATGTGGTCACCTCTAAGGATCCCTATCACAAATTATTTGGATTTATGGAGACACAGATTTCTGTCTGCCGGTTACCATCAAAATCCAGGTCTAGAAGAGGGGCCTTTCCATGCATATGATACCCATGCATGGACTCCCAGAGAGTTATTTTGGGTGAAGATGTGTCCCTTTTCGACCTATGTCTCAGGGAGCGATAACAGGAAGAAAAATCAGTCTGTCATTCCCGATATCCGCAGATAGACAGGTGTCCCAGAGAACAGGATTGGAAAGCAAGGGTGGATATGTGTGGCAGTGTCAGGGAATGCTAAACAAGAGAGTGAGAGCATTCTTAATGTGCTTCTATTTACGATTGTCAAATAAACTATATTGCAAGTATAAATACTTGTTTAATGATAGAATTGCACACGGCATATATTTATAACATCTAATGTTTATCACACACACAGGAGTAATGGCAATTGGATCTTAGATACTGTAGAGGAAGAGCCACAACAATATTGCTGTCACAGATATCCAACTCTCTCCAGGGCCTTGAATCAGGTTCGCAATATTCACAACTGCAAAACCTGCCACAGCCCCAGGTAGGCATCTTTACTGCATTTGGGGTAGAGGTTAGGCTCTGGAATACAGGATATGATACACATCATGATGCTTCGCTATTCTATGAACATGGAAAAGAGATGCACTGGTTAGTCTGTGATCTGCAACTAACCAAACCACAGACTGATGGCCCCACCTGTCGAAGGTCCAGTAGAGGCAGTGTTTCAGCCTCTGCAGAATCATATTTATCCCTTGGCAATAGTCATTGTGAAATTTGTGGTGAATTGGTTCTGAGCTTAAAAAACACTTTCTCTTTTGTGTTTGATTGGTGCAAGAGCAGTAATGTTCCTTCTACGTGGGCAAGCTTTTATGATGAAAGGTAAATTTAGCATGTTTGATGGAGCAAGACAAAGGACAAACAATGGATTATTTCATACAATTGACAAAAAAAGATACATTAGGCGAAAGGTACTTTTTATCCAGAGAAGGGGCAATGCCGAATTATGGGGAGAGTGTCATCTTTCACCTTAACTATTCACATCCTCCTACACTGTACTCCAATGTGAATTCATCTTTATACGGTTAGTAACATATGTAGATAACACAACAATCCATTTTGTGAAATTGCATTTCCTCAGTCCCTCTTCCCACTGATATCTTCCCCCTGAACAACGTACTAAACAATGTCCTCAATTTTTAATTTTACACGGTGTAAATCACTCTGCAAAGGGATTGTCTAGCCCATTGCTCTTGACCTTGTGTGCATTGAAATGCTCTCCCTCTGGTTCAATAACTTAGAAATTCATACATACAAATAGGTTACCTTTAGCTGTTTGTAGAAGGGTTCTTCTTGGGCTGGTGTCTTGCTTTTCAGAAACTTGCTATACTCAATGAGGTTTTCCAATTGTTTGCCTAAAACTAATTAAAAAAAGAGGAATCATTTTAGAAACCAGTCATTACATGTTCTTTTTTTTATCACAATCTGAACATCCCACTGTGTTTAGTACTTTTGATAAATAAGCTAATATTGTGATGAACAAAAGTATTGCACAGTGATGTGATTCACAGAATAAAGTTAGCACAAAATCCAAATGGAGAAAGGGAAAAACAGTAGTGCCTTACCCACAAAATGCTTCCAGCGCACTCAGATTGCGCCGTGAATCCATATGCAAATGGAAGCAGTAAACTGGTGACTACAATGATTGCATGGCTCAGTGCATGTTCTATAAAAAAGGCACTCAGACTTCCGACAGACTACATTCTGAAAGACTTAAATTCCCTTATGTTTGTGCGTCCACCACATAGCCTGGGGGGAAAAGGCACATGACCAATCCCATAATCCAAATGCCAATATCAAAAAACTGTGAAGATCTTACCACTGAGGGGAGGAGTGTGTTAGTACTGTGATGAGGAAGAGTAGGACTATGAGTAATGAACACAAAGGGTAAGTAATCACAGCAGTAGCATTGCCTCCACATCCCTCTTCCACAACTCAGCACTTACTCTAAGAAGTATACCGCTGATCCAAATGCTGGACTGGCGCATACTTGGACTGCACATTAATTACTCCACTTGCACAACTGGAGCAGTGCCCATACCATGGCTAGCCTCAAGCAAACTCCATCCAATGACAAAGAGGGAAGTGTGTAGGAGAATCCTCAAAGAGACCAACAGGAGAGGCCCAAAAAGCCAGAATGGACAGACATTTATCCAGACCATTCAACAGGTCTTCTTCAGGCTGGCCAAGGGCCCCAGCCTTGGACAGACCAAACCCAGACAATAACTGAAGGCCGAGGCAGGACCAGGAAGGAAAGCAACCCTAGGCCACCTCCAAACTCACAGAGCCCCACAAACAGGGGTTTGGCATGGGTTTGGCCCTGCCTGCAGCATAAATGTTCTACAACTGCAATGCTATTTCCACAGCTAATTATTTAATTAATTGAGATACTACCACAAATACGCAAATCCAAGAATACTACAATGACATATTGCCAGCACTCCAAGTGCGGGGCTGCACGACAGTTGGAAGGGGGAATCAAAGGGATTCAAAAAGATCTGCCAGGGCTGTTGGGTGACGACCGACTGAGCACCAGGGTGGGTAATACCCAAAGAAACAGGAACACAGTCTGTAGCTTTTAAAACCCTCATCTTCACTAAGGTCTATGACCAATGACCCATGACCACTAGTGAAAGAACATCGCCCTTAAAGAAAGTCTGCACTAAAGTTGCCACTGTCATTGGCTGGTGCCTCAAACAAAATCAACAAGCATTTAGGCCCACCAAACTGCAGTCCCTAGAGCTGCATTTCAGGTGGGATGGAAAAGCAACCAAATGACAGAGGGGGAGCTCCAGGGGAAAACACAGGAAGCTAACAATCATCCCTGGGACTGTAAAGTACAAAACAAACTAATATACTGGTCACTTGGGAACCAATCATCACTGCAGAGCTAACAGGAAGGAAGGAAAATGAACAAGGGAGCTTGACTAAGCATTCAAAAATCACGTTAAGCATCTACTTCTCATTCGATAATAACTGTCTTAATTAACTAGACATAGCCTAAAGCTAGTCAACATCTATTAATTCCTTGTAAAAACCTTTTTTTAAAGAGAAATACATAAAATGAAAGTATTTTAACACAACTCAAAAGACACACACAATATCAAATTTGCAATTCAAAAGTCAAGGCTACCTACTCACTAGACAGTTCATTATGGTTGGGTAAACAATATAACATGAAGAACACAACTTGACATAAATACTACAAAAATACAATAACAAGCTCAAACATATGACAAGTGTAAAACATTATATTTAAGATGAGCAAAATTCAAATGCTCAATTCTGACCCAACATGTTTCTTTCCCATATTACAAAAAGGGATTATGATTCATTAGGGGGAAATTCTTCAGGGGTTTGACAATTGGGTAGTTGTGTCTCTGCGGTTACTTTTCCTTGTAGCAACACGGTTAACAAGACTGTTGTCCCTCTTTCGTGATGCTATGCAGAAAGGATGGAGGCAAAAGATTAATTGTTGCTTTGTGGCTACTAATCATTGTTATCCTGCTGACTTTTGCATAGAGCTAGTAAATAGCTCTCGGGTGCTAACTAGCACTTACTGGTGATATATAATGTATTTTCTGCAATGCAGCTATTGTGGTTTTAATCCTCCATTCCAGCTGTGCCCTAAGAATGCATGATGAGAAAGAGAGAAAGAAAGGAGCAGGTATGATATTTCCAGAGCTAATTATTTAATTAATTGAGATAATACCACAAATAAACAAATCCAAGAACACTTCAATGACACTGCAATGACATATTGCCAGCACTCTAAGTGCAGGGCTGCACAACAGTTGGGATTGAAAAAGGTCTGCCAGGATTGTAGCGTGACGACTGAGCACCAGGGTGGGTAATACCCAAAGAAACAGGAACACAGGTGGTAGCTATTAAGACCCTCACCCTCACTAGGGTCTATGACCAATGAACCATGGCCACTAGTAAAAGAAAATCTGCACTAAAGTCGCCATTCTCAGAGGCTGGTGCCACAAACAAAATCGACAAACAGGTAAGCCTACCAAACTGCAAATCCCTAGGCCTCCATTTCAGGTGGGATGAAAAAGCAAACATTGAAGTGGACAGAACCAGGTGCCAAAAAGGTGCAGATTCAAACCCCCATCCACAACATTCAATATGTCCCCCCAAGAAGATCCTGATTGCTACTACAGAACCTGAAAGATCTTAGGTGGGAGCATAAGGAGTATATAGGTTGATTCAGAGAAAAGGCTCCCCAAAATGACTCAAACAACGTTTGACCCAGCACTCTAGCAAACACAGCATGAGAAGGGCCTCACACTCACAACTAAATGAATGGTGTCAGGGGAATGACAGAGAACGCTATTAACCAAATTCCAAAATTCTAAACATGACACACTTCCATAATACTATGCCAAGCAATGTGCCTCTAGCAATCAGAAGCTGGGAGAGTGGTATTTCAGCTATGGGGATGGCTCCCCTATGGGGGTGGCAGTGGATGTCTAGTGGAGCCCAAAGCTCCTTCAAATGAGAAGATGGTAACTGTGTCTAACTGAGAGTATAAGCAGGTCAGGCTTTTGGGAGGCCTGACAACAGCAGGACGTCTTCCTGTAGTCAAGGTTGAATTGTGATCCCCATTGACCTCTGCCACTGTTGCATTTAGTTGCTCACTCCCAGCGCACTTTTTTGCTGTCCTAGGAATATCAATGTGAAGTCACTCACAACCCTGGTTTTCAGCGTAGCTGAAACTCTAGGGATGCCTAATACTCAGCAATCCAGAGGGGTCAACCATTTGGGAGAACAAGATATCAGCCCAGCTGACCTCTCAATGGTTCACTATCTGAAAGGAGAGGAAGCAAAACTGGAAGATCATTCGATTGGTCAAGTGCAATATACTCCAGGCTATGATGGGGAGGAGCAAACAATAAGCATTCTTTGAAAAGGGTTCTGTCATACCGTTACTATTGTGATTAGGAAAAGGGACTTTGAGGTAATAGCTCTGCCCAGCGCCAGACAAAGACATTCGGTAGGAGGTCCTATCATGTAAGTGCGCACCATACAAACATCAAGTACACAAGAAAGAGGATCTTGTCTTGCAAGTGTGAGTCACTCCAACACACAATGATGTGATGTGAAATGCGATTACAAACTTTCCAAATAACAGTACTCATGGTATCATTGCCTCTGCAGCACTTGGCTCTGAGACGGATTGCTTACATTGTGAGATGTCATTGGCAAACATCTATTGTAGCAAATGTATGGCCACTGGATCATTAAGGTGGAAACCCACCATGTCACATTGTGGCAGAACTTGATCAGCCACCTGGGGTCCACTCTTGCTTACTTGACAATTGCAAGCATTTGCCAGGCTTCAGTGGTAGGGTGGTGGTTCTGAGATGGTTCTGGAACTGATGGATCTGTGGTTTATTTACAGATAAGGGAAGACTGCTGCAAGAAGAGGGGCCAGGAGAACTCATGCTGGGAACTCATGCTGGGAGGATGGCCACCATGACCAATGTTTACATCACTGAGCACAGGAAGTTGGTTGTGCAGTTTATGATTCGTGTGCCTGTGGTCCCAGAACACCCACTACATCATGATCCCACCCATTGTAGGTCGCTGTATATGTGTGGCATGGGCACACTCCGTGCAATGTGTTGTTGCCTGTAGAAGAATATGGCTTGGTGCATTCTTTGACTTTGATGCAAATGCATTATGTGGACATTCCAGTGGGCATCAGTTCACTGTGTGTAGCCCACACTTACCTGAGGTGGCCATGGATCGCCACACATGCTCTACTTTAGAAATAGGTGAACCTAGTATTAACTTCCTTAAATTCATACACACATGAGAACAGTCTTCCTTACAGCCAACTACTGGGGATACGGAGACTTGTGAGTGATGATAATGAATGTATACACATTTTGAAATTGATAAGTAAGAGGACATGCGCAGCTAAAGTAAAGGCCTTGGAACGTGCTCATTTATTACAAAAAACACCTAAAGAGAAAAACAAACCGTTGTTTGTATATGTATCTAAATACTCGAAACAGTACGAGGATTAAGTCTGCTATCCACAAACACTAAAACATTAGTACTTGTGAGTTCAGGGTAGAACATTTGTTCATGGAACGTCCAGTATTTGCATACACTCATATCTTTAATTTTAGGGACTGATTGGTGAATACGGACGCCAATATTACAGATTAGGAGAACCGGTATTTCCCCTGCATGTGCTAGGCTAATTTCAGTTTTATCATCAAGGCACTACAGTTGCCTTGATGATAAAACATGTTTGTTACTCAACATGTGACGCAAAGAATGCGATTTTTGCAATTAAGTGCCCATGTGGTACCTACTATGTGGGCCAATCTACACGTCCGTGTAAATTGCGATTGGACGAACATAGGTCAAACATACAACAAAGAAAATTAATGTGCAGTGTTACAATTGGCATCACACATATTGGCATGGAGTTTTACAATTGAGATAACAGTATGGGTAGATCCCCTATCGATATGGTTTGTAATAGATGATGGTGTTATATTCAGATGAATTATAAGAGATGTTACTCTATATTTATATCCACTTTGTTCTTACGTGTGTATAACATAATGTCCCTGTTTATTTTCAGCTTCTGTAGTTTGTCACTGCATAGTGACGTCACATCATGTGTTGTCGCCCATCTGTGGCTTCATCACGTATGTGATGTCCTCACAGTAACATGTGAGCATGGTTTTCGCCATGGTTGTTCAGAAATGTAGCAACACTATCAAGTAATTCTGTTTATAAGGACATTCATCAGAATATAAGGACATAACCTCCATGGTAGTTACTCTTCAGAATGTTTAGTCCAATTTGCATACTTGTTTCTCAACCGTAAATTATTGTGTTTTATTGTTTGTATACAGTTCATGGTTGTATGTGATGTAACATTGCCCATGAAGTCATCATGTTTGTGAAGCAATCATGCGCGTGACGTCACTGTAGGGAACCTCAGGCACAGTTCTTTGCTGCAGGTGTTATGAATATGTGGATACCAACAGGTAACCCTGCCCACAATACTGCTCTTTGCAACTTAAGGTCACAGCATCTAGGTAGGTGAGTCTAGTCATATTTAGATCTCTCCCCTTTATCATTTTGCAATTATCTACATCACTATCATGACAAGTACAGCTTCTCACGCATCGTGGGGAAGTTGTATCTGCACGTCACAACGTAGATTTGTATTTTTGTATTCAATTGAATTTATATAGCGTTTTAATCCAAAACGCTCTACAAGATGAACAAGCATGATGTGCTGTATTTGTCAGGAGGAAATGTAATACAGTTGTTCGGGTGTTTTCGTATACGTTTCTTATATATATGGCGGTTTGTTATGATTATAATTTGTATGTTTTGCTTTAGTGACCACTATATATTACAGGCATTGAGAGATGTGTTTGTTTTTAGCCTTAGATATGATGAAAACACTTTGGACACAGGTAATCAAAACTGTGTACGTAGGGATTTATTGGTATTTTCCTTAAAATGAAACATTAATCATTCATGCTCCGTTTTTGTGTTGTCCCTGTTGTTTGTTTTGTATATGTTGTTTGGCGTATGGGTACATGTTTGCAACTGTATGTTTGCACTCCTTTTTTCTGATATAGTATAGAAAAACTGCCTTGATGACAGATTGATGTCCGAAACAGACTGGCAGAAGAATCTGAAATAAATGAGTCTTTTTTTCTCTGGACATATAATATGGATTACAACAGATCTGACCAAAGGCCATGATTTGGAGTTCAATCATGTTCATATTCGTTGTATTAAAGGTTAACTAATGTGAATGTACATTTTCTTTATTCAGTACATATGCCCAAAGTGCTTTGGGCTACATTCTTTGGTGCTCCTCCAAGATACCATAAAGCTAGAAGATTTGTTTAATGAACATTTTCTAACATCAGTGGTGCCTACCATTCTGATAATTCTCTTGTCCCAGCCTACACTCCTTTCACATTCACTTCTCAGAGCACCCCATGGCCACCATCCCTCACATGCATGCCTCATGCTGCATCAAATAGGTGTACTGGGAGAAGATAATACGAGGATGCGTCCTTCAAAACTACAGTCTTTGTGAGCATCACACAACCTCAGGTTTATATAAATGAAGAATATCACATGCACACAGGTGTTTTGAGAATTACATGGACACATTCCTTCGGCAGCTCTCGGAGCATGCTCCCACTAGTTGAGTATTTGTTCTCTAGGCCCATGTGTCCCCTATCCTTGTTACAGTCTGGCAATGAACAATTTCACAAGTACTTTGTTTGACTACATCCAGTTAGTGGTAGAGGTATTCACTCACTCTCATCATGCCATCTCATCCATAACATTGTAACAATTCGTTGTGCAGCTGCCTGTACCTTGGACCTGGGCCTGCAGTTCAAGGACTATGGCATGAAGTGCTGGATTCACCTTCTCCAGGTTCTGGACTTGCAACAGTGTTACGAGAATGCAACTCCACAGTGTGTCCATAACTGCACTTCCCCCTTCACCTCCCCGCTGGCACGTCTCCCCTTCCCTCTTCCCCGCACGTGCATGATCTGAATGACACAAGGCCTAGTAAGATTGTTATTTTGTCCTCCCTTGTTTCCCCGTCCTCGTCTTGTCACACCTAGAAACACTTGTGTACAGGTGCTTTATAAATGCCAAATCATATCATATCAACTCAATGGCTGTCCTTGCTTTCTTCTGGCTCTGGATCCTCTTTTCATCCCAGTGCTTCTTGAAGTTCTCAACATCACAGACTGCCACCACCTCTGCGTTCTCATCCCAGATCTTTTGATGAGCTGTGGCTCCAGGTTGCTTGTCAGCACTCAAGACAAACATAATTTCGCAGGACCTTGTCACTCAGAATGTCAACTTCATTAACTGAGAAGTTGACAGCCCTCAGCCTCAATAACTCGGTGGTGTGAGATGATGGGGTAGCCATTACAGAGGTAAAGGGGTGATAGTGGTTTCTGAGAGTACCTGAACAGAGGATCTTTGATGGTTGTCCACATGAGGCATCCAAGTTAGAACAGGGGAGTGCTGGTGAAATGGTACACATAACATCACCAGGAGACGACAGACTGTGCTACTAGGCAGCAGGAGTTGACATGCAGAGAAGGCAAATGAGGCAGGAAGAGAAAACCGGAGAGGTAAGGCAGGAGCACAAGAAAGGTACATTTGGTATAAGAATCACTACGAGGCAACAGCCTGAGTATAGTGGAGGGAAGGACCCTGTGAGTTACACACATCATGCAACATGCACTATGCATGTACAGCATAATCGCATATCGATTAGAAAAGGGGGTGCATGCACAGATGACAATTTCGCAGCCCTATCGCAATGGGTGTATATGCCGAGTGCTTTGTATTTTCGTCACACAAACACAGGGTTTCAAAGATGCAATGAAATGGTGCGAACGACATTGCATGCACAATTAGGCTCAAGGAGAGCAACATGTGTCAGACAGAGCGACAGAAAGAAAAAGGGCAACAGCAGGAGAAGGGCCCAACTCAAACAAAATGCACAAAAGTACAGAAGAGTCAAAATCAATACAAGGCGGCAAAACAATAAAAGGGCCGACCTATACCAAAGGGTACTATGCAATAAAAAGGTCAAACTAAACAAAAGGAACAAGCTAAAGGGAGGGGAAAAGGGCCAACAAGATGAAAAAGAGTCACAGATAAGAAGCTGGTCATTCTCATCGACTTTGTGGATGAGCATCACGGGGAGCTGTATTCTTAGGCAGGAAGTGCCCTCTCAGTTATGGAACACATTCACCTGTGGCAGGAGGTGACTGATACAATGAATGCCCGTGGAGCTGAATCTAACACTTCCAAGGAGGTCTCTAAGTGCATTGGTGATCTTTCCAGGAGCACAAAGGATCAGTTAAGTAGGAATCTGAGTTCAGCTCAGGTAACAGGTAGCGGATCACCCCAGATGGAGGAGCTCAACAAAATCAAATATGTGATAAGTGGCATCATTACAAGTGAGGAGGTTGTGGGCATTGGAGGAATGGATACATATTTGGCCACATCAGGTGAGTGGCATGTTTGCATAATGTATTATTTGTGTACTTCACATACGTGTGGATATTTAAATAGGACATTAATTATTCAGTGTCCTTCTTTTCCTCCCTTCATTCCTCATGTCATGTAAACATGCGCTGTCCCATGTTGTGAGGTGTTATTATTATTATTACTGTAGTAATTGAGTGAAGACCTAGCTTCGAGAAGCAACGGGACACTTTACAGAGGCATACAACAAAATGGATGTTTAACAGAGCACTTTTCAGAGGTAACAACAGAACAGATATAGAGTGGGGAGTAGGATACAGAGGGCTACAGCTGTAGAGGGTGATGGGGAGGAGCGGGTTGATGGTATCTAGTGTTTCAGGTGTTGCAAGCGGTGGCATGATGGCCTAGGTGTTGAGGAGGAGAGACACCTTGAAGAGGTGGGGCTTGAGTTATTTTCTAAATTGTAGGAGAGTGACGGCGAGTCTGAGGCTGCAGGGGCAGATGGTCCATAGTATTGGGGCATACGCAGAGAAGGCTTGGTTTATGGTACTTTCCTTATTACAGTGGAGAATTTCAAGCCTGCATGTGTCCGGGCTTCTGGTGGTGGTCTGTCCGCCGGAGATGCTGAGATTCTCAGCGAGGTAGTTGGGTGACTTCAATGAGACTGCCTTATAGATGATGCAACAAAACTAAAGGTGATTCATGCATGCAGTGGGAGCAAGTAAAGGTCGATGAGGGCTTGTGGCCCTATGTAGGACACTTCTCAGGGGCACATGGGAGAAGGATAGGAGGCCTTTGAGGAGAGCATTGACCCTATCCAGCTGGGATAGGACCAGTGCTTGAATGGTGGATATAAAGCTGTCATGAAGGAGGAATGGCATGACTTTCCACAGGAGGGAGGGCTGATACCAAGCTGTCTGAGTTTTCTGAGGAGTGTGTCAATGTAGAACCTGAGGGTCTTGGCAGAAGAGGTGAGCTTGGGTGTGAATTGTATGTCTGTTTGTTCAGTATTGTTGGTGAGGAGTAGAAATTCAGTCATTGAGGTGTTGAGTTCCGCCCTCTGCAAATCATCCAGAACAGGACAGAGACTTGTACTTGGCCTCAAGCTCAGGGATCGTATCTTTCCAGGACTGAAATCTCTGCACTGTCTCCCAGTGGCTGCGAGGATTAAGTTCATAACCCTCTGCATTGTCCACAAGGCCTTCCGGGGGCTGCGGCCTCATTGCCTTCAACTCTCTTCCTAAATATGTTCCTTCTTGAGCTCTTTGCTCATCTGTCTACAAATCCCTCATTGTCAGTCATTTCTCCAAGCAGGAGTTAGTGGTAGATCCCTTTCTTTGTCTGTCGACTCCCTCTGGAACAGCCCCCCTGCCTCCCTGAAACTTGAGGAGAATCATCTCCAGTTCTGGAAGCACCTCAAAACCTTCTTCTTTGCTTCTGCTTTCTCTCCTCCTCTCCCCTGCTAAACTGCTTGCTGAAACTGAAATTGCACTGGTCACCTGGCTATCCTCTGATCTTCGGTCCAGGTCCCACCCCCTGCCAGCTGCACCCATGCACTGCCTCTCTGGCATCCGCCGCACTTGGGGACTGTTTTTCTGTATGCCTACAGCCCCCTATCAGAACTTGACAACTGATGTCTGCACTTACCCTTGCACTTGCCTCCAGCTGGCTGCACGTTTTACTTATTGCTTTTATTTATTCTATTTATTTTACTGTCATTCTCATGTACTGCACTGCCCTCTCCCCCTGCCCCCTGCACTTTTCCCCTTCACCTGCACTTGAGCGATCTCAATGTCACCTGCCCTAGTAAGATCATTGTCTCTGTCTTCCCCTTGTTCCCCCACCCTTGCCCCATCGTGCCTTGAAACACTTGTGCATAGGTGTGTTATAAATGCCATATCATATATCAATTATGCACTGGACATCCAAGACTGATCGAGAGGCAGATTTTGAGTCTGTGGATGTACTTGATGGAGTCAACCTTGAGGTAGAGCTGCGTACAGTTGGCTTATTGGTAGATGTGGATGTGGTGTGTGGCTAGGAGGGCTCGCAGTGGCTCAATATGTAGATTGAAGAACACGGGGGAGAGGATGGAACCCTGCAGGACTCCATAGGTGATGGGTAGCATTTGCGATCCATCCAAATTAACTGCTGATTGTAGGCAAGGTAGGACTTGAACCAGCATAGGACAAGGTCGCTGATCTCCATGCACCGATGCAGGATGTCTGTGAGCACCTGTTGGTCCACTGTTTCAAAAGCAGCCGAGGGAACAAGTAGAATCAGGCGGCAGGGGAGGCCTTCTTCAAAGA
This sequence comes from Ambystoma mexicanum, assembly GCF_040938575.1. Lineage (NCBI taxonomy): Eukaryota > Metazoa > Chordata > Amphibia > Caudata > Ambystomatidae > Ambystoma > Ambystoma mexicanum. The sequence goes on along the minus strand of NC_090925.1, from coordinate 446,770,201 downwards.
TGTTGTGGGCGTTGTCGACCACCAGTATGGTTGCTGTCTCCATGCTGAATCTGGGTCTGAAGCCAGATTTTTGGGTTTGGAGGAGATTGTTGGTGTTGATGTGTTGCTGCAGTTGCACGGATACCTCTTTCTCAATTATCATACCTAGGAACGGAAGATGGGTAATGGGGCGATAGTTACATAAGTTTTTGGGTCCAGAGTGGGTTTCTTTAGTGGAGGGAGGATTTGTCCTGTCAATGGAAGGTGCCTTGGGTTAGGAAACTGTTCATGTTCTCTAGGAAACGAAGGAGAGTTACTGCAGGAGGGTCTTGAGGATGGATGCTGGAAGGATGTTGTCTGTATATAATGTAGCTTTAATGGGCTGCCCAGGTGTGTTCCAGGTCTATCTGCTTGCGAATCTTTCTGATTTCTTCGATGAAGATGGTGCTGATGCTGGTGGATTTTATGATGGAGTTTTGTATGGAAGGTTTGGGTAGGATGTTAACATACTGCTTTACCACTTTAAAGAGTGCTCTGCTTTAGTTGTTGACCTCCTGGAGACCTTGGATGCATAGATTAGTTGTCGGCTGGTTGCATGGAGTTCCATGAACTTCGCCAGGTCGGAGGTGTTCCTGGAGTGGCGCCGAGTTTTCTCTTGATTCCTGATGACTCTTTTGCTGAGGTTGAGTTCTTGCATGTACCAAAGCTGACAGTTTAAGTTTTAAGGTTTGTTGTTTCAGAGGTGCGTGCCGGTCGATGGAGGCTGACAGGGTAGCCTTCATTGCTTCAAGTAGAGAGTATCAGTTTGGTTGGGGGTGTTCATTCCATGTGAGGTAATGGTTGGTGAGGTCTTCCCTGAGTGTAGCCACAAGGAAATTCTTCAAAGACCTGAAGGTGTATCTGATGGGTTTCTTCTGGGAGGGCGTAACTTTGGTGGTGTGCAGGATGTTGAAAGGCATGACCCGGTGGTCAGACCACTCAAGCGGGAGAGAAATGCTGTAGTGGAGGGAAGGTGGTGTAGTGAAGAATAGGTTGAGAATGTCATCTTTCTTGTGACTAGGGCCTTTTGTGTGCCGTGTGAGGCTGACGGTGTTGAGAAGGCAGAGGAGAGCTTTATTCATTAGTTTGGTGGCCTGCAGTGGCACCAGGTTTTCTCTTGATTCCTGAAGACTGCTTTGCTCAGGTTGAGTTCTTGCGTGTACCAAGGCTGACAGTTTCAGTTTGAAGGTGCGTTATTTGAGAGGTGCATGCCGGTCGACGGAGGCTGACAGCGTAGTGATCAGTGCTTCTAGTAGAGAGTCACAGTTCGGTTGGGGGATGTTCAGTCCATGTGAGGTGGAGGTTGGCGTGGTCTTCCATGAATGTTTCCACTGGGAAGTTGTTGAAAGACATTAAGGTTTATTTAGGTTGAGGATGTTATCTTTCTTGTGCCCTGGGCCTTTTGTGTGCTGTGTGAGGCTGAGGGAGTTGTCATGATTCCTGCCCCTCATGTCCACAGCCCTCCAAGATGTCAGGCTGGAGCCAGGCCATGATCACCTACATGGCCCTCAAGGGCCTCTCCATCCCTCCAAAGACCCACTTAGAGTCAGACTTGGCGCTTGTGGCACCAGACTCACTCACTCCCATAGGATAACATTGGGGATTGGACTTGTACTGCATTGATGGGGACAAGATGGATGCCCCCACATATTTCGGTTCCCAGAACTGCCTGTGTGGTCTAGTCTTTTGGGTGTGGTTCAGCCCAGAGGCACCAGGGACACCCAGAGACTATTTAAGCCACACCCAGGCTGAGAAACATGCTTTGCGTTTTCTGCACCTGCAGCGTGACACTCACCGTGTTCTGATCGGTATCCAGTAGGCCTGCATCTTTCTTCTGCGCTCAGCTCCTGCAAGAACAAGAACACCGTTAGGAACAGCCTTACCTTGAGGCGCTTCTGCCCATCAGTCATCGCTCCTTCTGTTCTGCGGGCATCTTCGGCGGTGTCATTCCCATCCCGGCACGCCGCTTCCTAAGGAAAAGGGAAAAGAACAGAAAAAAGGCATTAGTAAGCATTCTGCAAATCTTCGCTTATTTTTAAATACTGTACGAACTTCAAACACTTACCTGAATCCCAGCCGCTCTGGGGGAACTCTGTCTCCGGAACTTCTCATCCATCTGCAAGAGGGAAAAGACACTCCAGGTTAGCGTGGAAACATCTAGAGGTGCCGCATACCACGCTTACCCACCGCATTTGTTCTTCATAACCGGCATCCACGCTGAAAACGTCACGGCACCTAAAAGACACAGAAAAATAACTCAGTTCAATGCAAACACGAAAGGGGTGCATCGCACATGATGCTCTCACTAATGTTCAGCGCTACTCATCTCAGCAGTACGCCGCCATCCCCAGACGCCGGCCATCATCTAAGGAAGGAAAGGAACAAAGTTAGAGAACTGTTCAAAAGACTCATTATACTTACCTGTCGGACTCTTGTCAGTGAAGTAACTAGGCAGCAACAAGCCCGCATAAATCAACATGCCCCTGCACTGAAGGCAGGGCAGAGAGCACACTATCCAAGAAAACAAGGTGAGCTGTGGATCAAAGGGAAGGGTTGGACCCCAGGGAAGAAGGAGTTCAAGCACACAGAGACACTAGGGAGTTAATCTCTACCAATCCTGTGTTTCAGGCCCAGTCTCCAGTCGAATAGCCTCCAGGGAAGGGTTCGAGGTCGTAAGAGGTCAGAACAGGCTTAGTGACGTCCCTGTGGATACCAGGTGAGCATTACAGGTGTTGAGAAGGCAGAGGAGAGCTCATTTCATCAGTTTGGTGGCCTTGCTGCCTGGAAGGTTTACTTCTCCTATGAAGATGTTATTGCCCTGTATAAGGGACATGGTTGTGACGAGGTCAGTGAAGTCTCTGATGAAGTCAATGTTGGTTTTGATTGGTCTTTAGATAAGATGGAAGGTGACAGTGTCTGTCAGGGAGAGTGGGAAGTGGCAGGAGTGGACTTCAAAAGAGCCAATATTGTCACTGTCAAGTCTGGTGCAGGGCCATGAGCACTTGTGGATGACTCTGAGGCCTCCGCCAGTCCTGTTCAGCCGGTCTCTATATTGGATCCTGTAGCTGTCAGGGACACGGACGTCAAGGATGTGGGTGCAGGTGGGTGTGGTCTCAGTGATGAAGATGGCGTCAAGGTTGTGTGTATTGATGAGGTTGGTGATATATACTGCATAGATGATAGCTGATTGGACATGTGCAAGTATCAACTTACGTTTTGTGGATGGTGAGGGGATGCTGTTGGGCTTGAGGCTGACGTGATTGAGGTTTGTGCATTGCAGTATCCATGCCTTACAGATGGGGTGATGCTGTTGATGTTGGCGTTGCTTGGTGAGGGTGGTGACGGCCTGTGGGGATGGAGAGAGAAAATGCATGTTGGCACCTGCTTACCTGTTGTCTGAGCAGGGTTTCAGGGCCTTGGTCCACCCAGCCCAAACAGGTCCAAACAGGAATTGCCCTTTTCTTCATCTGCTCATCACTTCAGATGCCTGGGCGAGAGCCGCCCTTGATCTAAGAGTTAAAGGCAGAAAGGAAGAGGCAGGGATAAGAAGGTGGGTGGTGCTTAGGCCACATGACATAGTTCCACTTGCACCTGCTCAGCATCTGCAAAGGAAAAGAGGCTGCAGGGCTACTTAAGTAGGCAAAAAGGGCAGCAACACTGGAAGGCACCATTAAAAATCTTGCATCGAATATATTATCCTAGAACTTGTTGTATGGTTGGAAAAGGGTCTCAAACCCGAATTGCCTCTGATGTGCTGAGGAGGAAGGAACCTTTATACAGATTTTGTGGGGATGCCCCCGGATCCAAGGCTTCTGGAATGGGTGCTGCAACAAATTAACCAGGGTCTGGCCCGCACCATACCGCTAGACCCGAGAGTGCTATTACTGGGGATACCCGATGAAAACATCACTGCTATGTGGGAAGGATTGTTCCTATCCAAGGCAGTCGGACTGATAAAACGGAACATTGCGCAAAATTAGGGGCCCCAGACTATCCAACATTGGATCAATGGGCTGCCGATATGGACGCATGTGCAATGGTTGAGCATAGGATTTACAATGCAAGAGGCTGCCCCGCCAAGGCCTCCAAAGTGTGGGAGAGATGGAAGGAACAAAGGACTTAGTAGCTCCTGACATAAAAAAGGAGGTGATTGAGCAGTATAATGATGTGTGCGCATGTAGGACTCTTGTGATGGTAGCCATGCTCAAGTTATATATCTACTGTTTGTAGGATGCATGTCTTTATTTTGTTTTTTTTGTGATTGTTGCTTAAAGCAATAAAAAATGTTTGATAAAAAAAACTGGAAGGCATCAACAGTTTAGCAGTGATTGACAAGTGGGGGCGGCTTAGGCAACATGAGCTAGATTGACTGCACCTGCTCACTATTAGAATGGATTTCTAAACTCAGGGCTGATGGATAGATGTTGAGGAGGCCACCCTTGTTAATGAAACATGGGACACTTCTGGGAAGATAGCCAGACCAATTCATGGTAGCTTGGAGAGTAGTCAAGGCTAAATCTCGGGAGGAGTGAGGGTGATTAGAGGTCTTCAATGAGCACACACAGTGAAACACCAAAACTTACAATTAGAAGTATACCAAAATATATTATTGATTAGGCCCAAGAATCACACAAATGAATAATGAAAAGCAATTTCAAAATACCATACAAGCAACATACTATGTAAAATATACACAATTACTGGAGTTAATACGATCAAGTTAATAACTCCCCCAATACCTGCTAAGGAATAGGCGCAGAACTTTCAGAGCATAGACGAACTTCAGAAGTGAAAACCCTAACTTTATAGGTCCATCCTTACGATGAATGGAGCCTTGTGCTCAATATAGGTGGGCGCTTTAAAGCACTTGGTTGTGCGTAAAAGTCACAAAGTACCTTTTTAGGAAGCTGGAAAAGTGAGGGACAGAATTCTGAAGGGTGAAAATTGGTTACAAGAGTCAAGAGAGTATCTGCTGTGATGAACAAAGCTATTTCAACTTTCGGAGGACTTTAGGAAGCAGAGGCTACCCAAGCCAAACAAAGGACCACAAGGGTTTCCCTATGCGTAGAAGTGCTATGGTTGAACAAGGGGCCACCGGTAAGAGACTTCAGTACTCACTGCCGCTAGAACGATATTGGTCCAAACTTGGCTGGTCTGAAATTTGATTTCTGGCCCTCTGTTCAGCTTCAAAGTGGACAGGTGCTGCACGTGCAGATGCAGGTCCAGTTTGCAACAGGAGCTGTTACTCTTGATTCGGGTGATAAACAAAGAAAACACCAATGCAGCTGGTCCCAGGGCACAAGAAGGAATGCAGGAAAACTATCTTCAGTGACTGTTAGGAACAATTTCTCTTTACAGCACCTTTCCTTCAACCTTTATGGAACCCCAAAACTTTTTGCTTTTATTTTTTAATCTGACCTATACTATTCACAGTGCAGTGAAGTCCTAAGCTTCACTACACTAGCCTTTACTCATATGTTATGGGTAAACTGATATGTCCTTCACGCTATCCTTACTGGGAAACCTTGTTTCCTTTAGTTGTGTTACTGTGTTACTACTTTTGGTTACTTTTCTATCACTTGTGGTAACTTTGTATCATTGTACAAAGCAGCTTACACTGCAGTAGAAAGGGGTGCATTTTTGTTTTGCCCTAGACTAACACTCGGAGGATTTTCGATTACTCTAGGTGTGCTTAAAGGATAGGGTGGAGGCAGCAGTGACTTTTCCCCACTTTCTGGGGATTTTCGTCTTAGCTTTACTGTGTTTACCGCTTTTGCCTCCTAACTGTGTCTAGGGTCCAAACATGGCAGTGCCACATGGTTTTTCGCCTGTCCTTTTGTCATCTTGTTCTTTATCCTTCTTCCTGGCCTGAGAGGTCACGTAAATCCTTATAAGGACTAACAGTGCCCGGGAAAGCAGAAGCTTTTGGCGGGCTACTGGAGGGCTGTGTGTGTTTGCTGGTAGGATGTGGGCTGGGTCTGTCTGACCCCAATCCACAAACTGGTTTCAGTGTGTCTGAGTGGTATGCATGAATGTTCCCACCAGTGGTCCTTATTAAACCATTGCTGCGGTGTGTATGTGGGCTAGTGCTGTTATTGGCTATTGGGAGTTTCAGCTTGACTTTTAGGATAAGAAGAGGACACCGGCATCCATTCTTCAGAGATCCTGGAGAAACCTGAAGGAGACATGGATCCTGGCCAGCTGTGAAACTTGCGAAGCAACCTGAGAACTGATTGAAGGAGGCCTGGCAACCAACATCTGCTGCTGTCCTGGAAGAGCCCTGTCTTGCTTGTGATCTTTAGTAGTCCTACGAAGGAGCTATAACCCTTGGAATGGAGGCACCATCCATTCCCAACGTCTGCTCGGTGCCCTGCCAAATGAAGCCTTCGGAAGTGCCCTGTAAGAGTTCTATGGCTGACCAGCTTGGTTTTTGGGCTACCGTGCTGTCTGGCATCGCCGTACCGAGTTTCAGCATGGGCGGCTCTTTAGCTGGCCCTATGGGATTTTGTCCTGCGCAGTGTTGACACCCTAGCATCAATGGGACCCGAGATAGGAGGGAAAGTCTGACTGCGGCTGCTGAGTCCTTTTGCATTGCCCTGCTGCAGTGACCACCATCTGAAATAGCTTACCTGACTTGAGTCCAGTCCTGAGAGGGCTGCTAGATTGAGATTTTTTCTGCATTCTTTGACCAAGAGTCCTTACAACAGTGAAAGACACTGACCGGAGATCAGCTCGAACCTGCAACCCCTAGGAATCGAGAATTGTGACTTTCATTGGGAAAAGCAACATCGGACCATCTTCCTTTATTCTGCCAAGTCTGGGAGAGAATTGTAGTATGAGCGGTAAGTGTTAGGGAGAATTCTCTGTTTAGGCTGAATTTCCTAACCTAGTGAGTCCCCCAGCAGCTTTACTGGATTTCTGGAGTTTGTTTTTTTCCATCCTGCCAAGAATGAGACTCTTTTCTCCCACTCTTGGACATGAATGTGGTTAATTCCTTTCAATGTCAATGTGTTCTATGGGCTATGGGGTCTTTTACTCCATAGGGTCTCATATGTTTTGCTATGGGTGTTACAACCTACCCTCCGTGCAGTTACACCGGGGCGTCCTAGAGGACCCCCACCATAGACTCCACACCCTGGGACTGACTACTGTCTCCCAGGGCATGTAAAGTCACCATTGGCTTTACTAGACCTACATTTACTAACAGAACTAGTACAAACCATCCTATTGTGGACGTACTGGTAGGGGTAATTCGATTACCCCTGGGTCTGTTATTCGAGGTTGCACTCTCCCATCCCCCTTCGTCGAGTTTTGGCTGGTGGCAGTGGAAACTACTTGTTATATTCGACCCCGAATATAACTCTATTGGATTCTTCCCATTGTTGGAGGTTAATACTTTTTCTCGTTAGTCTCTAACATACCGCCGGTTTATTTGTCTTAAATAAATCTATCGGTTGGTATTTTCTGCCAGAACTCGGTTTTTAAAATGGCGTCTGTGTTGGTCACTAAACCAAAGGTTGAGCCCTTTGTTCCACTTTTGGCGGGCTTCTGCACAGAGGCCCTCCAAAGTGGTGCCATTCTGTCTGGGTACCACAGGGCGTGTGGGAGGGGGTTTAGGCACCCTGGGCTGAGTTGCCTTGTCTATTTTGTATACTCCACATACTGCCTAACTTTTCTTGAGAGGGGCCTGACTGCTCAGCCACAGCTACCAGGTGAATCTGTGTGGTACAGACAGCTACGAAGTGGGTTTACTGCCAACATCTGTAAGCCTAAATCTTTTGCAGTGGCCCCAGAAGGAACTGCACATGTTTTCTGCTTAACAGTAACCTATCCCTATACTCCCATTATAAGTCTATGGGTTTATAATAAACCTTATTTATAACAATATTGCCTTTGCCATTGCTTGCTTGCGCAAGACATCTGACTCTTGGGCTACTTTTGGCCATTAGTCTAGCTTGAACCCTAACAATAAGAACCCTTCACTGGACCCCAGAGACCCTACCTTCATTTGTTCCTGCCTCCTAACTTCTGTGGAACTTGAACCTGAACTATTGGGCAAAAGGCCCCAGACAACTTAGTGCTGGACAATTTTAGTAAGGGGTCATCTCTGTGGACATTTTTGTGCATAATACTATTCTGACCTTTGTATTATGCCCTATAACAAAGTGAATGTATATATGTATTTAGTTTGATAGTGTTGTGTGAAAGTCTACCTGCTATTCGTCATTTAACTATTAGAGTGTGTTTTGGCCATACATAAATAACTATTTGTATACATCCTGCCTTAGTGTGATCTGTGATTCCTATTGTGTGACCTAATAGTGGACCCTTTACAAGCTCACCCCCTCTGAAGAACTTAGCCTAGACCACCTGTCACTGCTACCTAAACTAGTTTGGGGCCAGCTTCCCAGAGTTGTTCCTGTCACAATATAGGTTGGCCTTCTATACACCTGTCCACCAGGCCAGAGTATAGAACAGCAGTCCTAACAAATTGGTGTACAGCGGTGGGATGACCCTCTCCACATAACATTCAGGTTTTTTGTGAAAAGGATCTGTATTGGGTACCACAGTATAGATCACTGGTGGTGTGTCCAGATAATACTTACACAGAACACTATCATTTTTGATTGCCTTGTAGATACACGTCACCTACTGTACTAAATATGATTTAGACAATGACTTTCACCAATTTGAGTGCCTCAATAGTGGATAACTTGAGAACGTTGTGTGCTGAGAGGGGCTTACAAAGCTGAGTTGGTTGAAAAAAAGTCTGGACTTTGAAAGAAACAAGGTTTTACCTATCTTAACAAATGGTCCTGATAGTGGAGTTGGTGCTGGAACAAGCACCAGTAATGCAATTACATCCAATACATTGGCTAGTGTTGAGGGTGAAGAGGAAGAACGTTCATCCTCCGGAATTATGGCTGTGACCTCCTCAAATGCTGTGGCATTGCTGAGTTTGAAAAGAGACACACTTAGGCTCAAAGAGAAAGAACTTGAGTTTGAAATGGCTACATTGGAAATTGAGAGGGTTGAAAGGAAGAAAGACAGGTATCAACAGCTGGAGCTTGCTGAGATTCAGACTTCACAGGGTTCTTCCAGAGGATGTGGAGATGGTTCTGGGTTCTCTTCACATCCAAGCGTTCCTAAAGATTTCTTGAGTATGCATGAAAAGAAGAATGACATAATTGATTGGCTTGTAACTTTTGAGTATGCCTGTGAGGTATAAGGAGTGTGTGATGCTGATAGGATTGCATGGTTGATCAGCAGACTGCCCCATTATTGATGCAGTGTCATTATGGAAATGTCAAAGACTGATAGATTAGACTTTGTAAAACTGAAGCAATGTCTGTCCTAAAGTTTGGGAAGACTCCTGCCCAATACTTGAGGAGGTTTAGAGAATACAAAAGAAAATAATCTATGACCTATGTAAGTTTTGTTGCAGAATCTTTATAAAACCTGTGTGGCTGGATAGAAGGCTATCAAGTAAGCACCTTTGAGGGCATGACCAATTTGTTCATGATTGAACATGTGTTTGCCTCTTGTTCCCTAGAGAACAGGCAGCATTTGGCTGACATAAAGGAGCTAAATCCAAAGAGGCTAGTCATTGCTGTTGACTTATGGGTTTCATGTAGAGTGCCTCATAAAGACAAGCTTGCTTCAGGTAAGCAGGAAGAGGGAAAAAAATCAGAAAGATAAAGAGTTATGGGGTACTAATAAAACAATGTCCAAGAAAGCCCACAACAAGTTTAATACGAGAAAGCAATCAGAATCAGGTCAGGGTAGTGGGACTGACCCTCCAAAGCATTTAAGTGGATACTGTAAGCCTTCCTATGTGTCAAGTGCCAGTTGTACTTGTTACACTTGTGGAGCAAGTGACCACAGGAAGGGGGACCCCAAATGTAAGGGTAAGACCTTGGGGGTCCATTCTGCAGGTCTGACCTTCTCTCAGTATGAGGAAGAAGAGATGTCAAGGGTGTCCCTCTCTTTAGACTGCATTCCCTCACAGGAAAAGTCTGAAGTTAGTCTAGATTCCTTGGAAACTAGTAGTGCTGGAGGATTGGCTCCTATCCCATTCCTGTTGCATAGCGATAATTCTTATGAGGATAGTGTTCAGGTAGGAGGTGTAACTACCTATACTGTTAGAAACACTGGGCCCAGTCCTGCTGATGTTGCTTCATTCATGATAAACCCACAGAATCTTCCCAGAGTTCCTGTGGGGGATACTCAGTTGGCTGATAGGCCCTCTCTTAATGTTCCAGTAGCACCTGTCATTCAAACTGTGGATAGAGGAATTGTCAGAGCATCTGTCGATATAAGGGGAGTAGTTCCTAGAAGAGTGCTGGGTGAGTTCAGTCTTCAAAACCTAGGTCCTGATAGGCCCTCACCAGAAACTTTACGCACTAGGTCTCAAAATCAGGCTGTTTTAGCCATGCCTAACAGAAAGCCTAGGCCTAAGGGAAACCCATGGGCAGTGGAGTCAGAAACTGAGGCAGAGGGAAGGAGAATATTCCCTCTGCCTTAGCTACAACTGATGTTGAGGTAGTTGGAAGGGTCCCCATTCCTAGTTTGGAAGAGGGAACCCCTGAAAACCTTGAATCCTATGGGCCTCCTCAGCTGCCTTGTATACAGGTAGAGGAGAGTCTCAGGAGAGAGAGAGAAGTATGGGCCAGCAAAAGAGAGAACCATCATGGTTAGGCCTATGGAGAAAGGCCTGCTTTCAATGGGAGGATTATCCTCCAATGGACCAACGAGTTCAACAGGAAGGTGGGTTATTGTACAGTAAGCCCACAGATCCCAGCAGAACAAACCTTGAAAGGTTGGAGGCTACTCAGGTTTTGAGGCCTTTCCTCCTACATTTGGTTTGTGACATTCCCCTAGTGATGTATCCTACTGTCAGGATATCACCTGTGTGGTCTAACACACATTCTTGCTGGCCCATGATTGGGGTCACAGGAGAAAACCACTTTAGAAGTCTCACTCTCTGTCAACAGGTTGACAGTGGTGAGACAAGAATTCAGTTATTCCAGGGTTCACTTTTAGGAGTGGACTCATTGCTACCAGAGACAAGGCCTAATTGTATTAGCCCTTTGACTCTGGAGACCTCAGGCAATAGGATGCAAGTGGTCATTGCTGATCAAAATCCCCTATGCCCTTGTGCCAACCCACAGGGAATGACTGCCAAGTCAGTCATTGACAACCTATTACATGATAGCTACAGTAGTGTGCTCCGACTGCTCTGTTTTTGCGTTGTATTGCTGTGTTATGCTGTATTCTTCCTTCCACTAGGTTTTCACTCATCTACCACTCTATTCTGCTGTATATTGCTCTGTGTCCTGCGTGCTCCACCTTCTTCTAGGATTTTTCTGTTTAGTGACTGCTCTGATCTTGATGCCCTGGTAACCTGATAGTTGTTTACCGGACTGCCTTGTCTCTTGCTGTGCTCTTCCTTCTTAACTCTTTGTCTCACATAGTTTTATTTTTTTTTTTGCACTATTTGTTCTTGTCCCTTTCCGTTTCATCTGCTTGCACCCCTCCTTGTGTCTGCCCCCAGTGTCTCGCCCTTACTGTTCTTTCCCGCTCCTCATCTCCACCCCTCTTGCTCTATCCTCTTCCACCCACCTCCTCTATGGTGCTCCATGTTTCTCCTATCTTTTCCACTGCTTCACTATTGGCTATCCTGCTCATCTAGTCTGGTAGGAAGACCTTCAAATAGGATATCCTAGTCTCCAACCCAAGCCCCCCCACACCATTGCTTCCAACAGACAGACCCTCACTGACATCCTCTTTGTCGTTCCTTCACCAGACCTATGGACTCCTCATATGGTCTCTGTGCTCTCTCCCTTCTCTTCTTCTCATTAATGTTTGCACCTGGTGGGAGGCTCTCCTCATCCACTCCTCTAAGGTCTTCAATAATTACCTGAATGGCACCATCTTGGTCCAAGGCCCTCAGGCCAACCTGATCCTGTTTCATAGTCGCTTCCTGCGCCACCATTTTTTTTCTTCTCCTGCTGTTCCTTCTATTACTTCTCTGGCTTCCTTACCCCGCCCTCTGCCTCCTTCTTGGCTACCTTGCCCTTTCCTCCTGTATCTCTTCTGCCCTCCCTCTGCCTCCTTCTTCACCTCCTCAGGGAGTACTTATGATTTGTACTGGAAGCCTTTCAAGGTTGGCACCCTTCTCCATATTCCCACTCTCACCTCTCAGTCAGCCGTCAAACACTCCTCTGACATCTGCCACCTCCTGGAAGAATTCGACCTAGATGTCCTCGGTCTCACCGAGACATAGTTCACGGCCAACTCTGTCACAAGCTTTAACAGTCTCCTCCCAGGTGGCTAAAAGATCCTCTCCGTGCCCAGATCCAACCATTCCAGTGGGGGTGTAGCCTTGATCTTCCCAGAGTGTATTCCTGATTCTGTCGTTCCTATTCAGGCCTACTCCTATTTTCAATGCCTTCTCTGCAAGCTTACCCTCTCTCCTGGCCACTCTCTCACCATGGCTAATTTCTATCGGTCACCTGTCAGACCACCTCCTTCCTCTCTGAGTGGGCCAACCTCTCCTCCTCCCTCCTTGGAGACTTCAACATCCACCTTGATGCTTCCTGTCCCTCCTCTGGACTCTTTTGTGACCCCTGAGACACTCCCACTCTTTCTATTCGTCCTTCTGGCCCGACTCACTCTGCAGGGCACACTCTGGATGTTCTGATCTACTCAGAACTCCCCCTTTCTAACCCTCTCACCACTCCTCTCTATTGGAGTGATCACTTTCTCCTTTCCTCACAGCTATCCCTCTATATCGTTCAGGCCAAGCCAACTCCAGCACTGCCACCTACCTTCTCGATCATCTGACTCGTGAAGCGTGAGTCAGTTTAGGTTTTTGCCAATGCTTTCTCTCCCCCTTCCTCCACCTCTGGCTGACTCACATCCTGACAAAGCCTTTTCCATGCTCCACTCTTCTATCTATGATATTCTTGATGTTGTTGCCCATGTCATGAAGATCCGCTTGAAACCCAAAGCCAAGTGCAACTCCTGGTACGACTCTGACCTCGTCACCCTTAAACTCAAGTGCATGGTGGCAGAGAGGAAATCACTGGCCGGCCACATCCTTTGACAAACTGGTCTGTTGCCTGTTCCAAAGTCAATACCTGCTCTCTGTCGGCACTAAGAAGAGAGCTCACACCCAAGCCTGCATCTCCGCAGCATCTAACATCTCGGCCAAACTCTTTCAAATCTGCAAGGAGCTGGACAATCCTGCTGCAGTCTCTACTTATCCTGTCCCCTCCCAGATCTGCTGCACGGCCCTGGCTTCTCATTTCATCTCTAAAACCCAGGAAATCCTGTCCACCTCTCTTCCTCTCCTCATTCTCCCTCTAGTCTCTCCTCTACCTGCAGCCTCCTTCGGCCGCCTCTCCTCCCTCTTTCCCTTCCTTTCCTCTGTTCTCCCTTGACAAGATTTCTAGACAAGTGTGATCTATGAAAGTCTTGTCAAAACAGGTTCTTCTCTGTTCATCCAAAACCATCAAGGACCCCATTCACACTCTCGCTCTTGCCTTGGCCAACTTTTGCAACCTCTCCTTCATGACGGGAGCCTTCTCATCCCCCCTTAAGTATTCTCTTGTGCATCCTTCTCTAAAAAAAAAACTCAGCCGACCCCTCCTGCCCAGCTCCATCACTCCTTTCCTGAGCAAACTCCTGGAAAAGCTGGCCATCTCCCAGCCTAATCTTAACACTGAATTGGTTGGTTGTCTCCATGACCATCAGTCTGGCTTCAGAGCAGCCAGAAGCACAGAAACTGCTCTCCAACCTTGACTCTAATCTCCCCTCTCTCCTCATCTTACTCAATCTCTCTTCTGCCTTTGACAACCATGCCATCCTGCTCAACCGTCTCCATGATAATCTGGGTATCACCAATTGGAGTCTGGCCTGGCTGACTTCTTTCCTCTCTAAACGACCATCCGAGGTCATGGGTCCTTCATTTCCTATATCTCACTCTCTACCTTTGGTGTTCCGCAGGGGTCTAACCTCTCTCCTTGGCTTTTCAACCAATACCTGGCACCTCTCGGCCACCACATTGCCTCCCTCTGCTCCAACTTTCAATGCTATGCTGATGAAACACAGCTTATTTTCAGGCTCCCTTATGCCACCTCTTCTTTTTCTCTCATCTCTGACTGCCTGTCTGCAATCCAGGAGTGGTGTGCTACAAATCATCGCTGCCTTAATGCCAGTAAGATGGAGATCCTCCTCATCGATGGAGATCCTCCTCATCAGCACACCTGCACCTTCCTTTCCTGTCACTCTCTGGCCGGCCTCCCTTGGCTCCCTTTCTGCTCCCACCTATGAGGCTAAGAACCTCAGGGTCATTTTCAACTCCACACTCTCCTTTTGTCCTCACATCTCTGATGTCTCTAAGAAGTCAAACTACCAACTACCAAACTACCAAACTACCAACTGTGCCTATTCTTCCTTTCCTCAACTTCCCCCAGAAGCTTCCTGTCTCTAAAGCTTCGGTTCTCTCCAGGCTGGACTACTGCAACAGTCTCTTTCTAAATCTGCCTGCTTCTCAGTCTCAGTCCTCTGGAACTCATCCAGAACAGGACTACAACACTTGTCCTTGGCCTCAAGCCCAGGGATTATATCTCACCAGCCATGAAGTCTCTTCCAGTGGCTGCAAGGATCAAGTTCAAGACCATCTTCATTGTCCACAAGGGCTTCTGGGGCATGGATCCTCAATACTTCCAACTCTGTCTTCGGAAATATCTTCCTACTCAAGCTCTTCGCCCCTCCACCATCTACTGCCTCAGCATCAGTTACTTTGCCATGAAAAGAGTTGGTGGTAGATCTCTTTCTTCAGCTGGGGACTCCATCTGAAACAGCCTCCCTGCCTCTCTGAAACTTGAGAAGAACCATCTCTGGTTCCGGAAGCACCTCAAGACCTTCCTCTTGCTTCTGCCTACTCTCTTGTTCTCCCCTGCTGATCTCCTGTCTGATACTACACTGGTAATCTGGCTATCCTGTGAATTTGGGCCCAGGTCCCTGTCCACCCACTTGCAGATGTGCGCTGCCTCTTGGAAACCCTTGCACTTGGGTTTCTATCTGGAACCCTATGGTCCCCTTACGTGCACTTATTGGATGCCCGCTGTCTGCACTTAACCCTTGCACTTGCCACCCCCTGGCCACCCTACTTTTGATCCTGTGTACTGCACTTTCCCTTCCTCCCCCGGCACTTTCCCCTCACCTCTGTCCCCACACTTCCGCAATCTCAATGTCACGTGGCCTAGTAAGATCGTTATCTCTGTCCTCACTTTGTCCCCCTCCCTTGCCTCGTCGCACCTTGAAACACTTGTGTATAGGCGCATTATAAATGTCATAACTTATCATATCAGACCCAGTGGAGGTATGTCACTCAAGTGTCACTGAGCTGTCATCCACAGAATGGTCTGAGAGAGATCTGTCAGATCTCTCAGGAGTTTGATTGGAGCTCTCAGTGAGCCCTAGAGAAAGAGATGGAACTGTCTCCTGTCAAACCTGTTCTTTAAATTACTGACTAACTGTCAGTGGCTGAGCCTTGCCATGTTTCACAGCTTGGCAAGGTGAACTATTCTCGAGACTTTGGTGAACGTGGCCAGGCTGCCATACATTTTCCAGGGAATAGTACGGAGGATTTTGTCTTGAGGGATAAGATTGGAGACTATCTTATGGCTTGTAAAGACCAAAGGGGCGTGTCGGTACTCCTGCTCTCTATATGGCAGAGGAGAGGCACAGAGGACACCAGCCAAGATTCTCTATATTGGTAACCGATGCAAGCAATCAAGGCCTAGTTTCCCAGGAGGTGATGTGGGCTGGTTCTTAAGTAAAGTGTAGTCCGCATGCACCCACAAAGGAATGTCCACATCTTAGTTAAAACACAGCTCTTTCTATAAATAAGGTTCACGTTATATACAAAATCAAAATAACGCACTTTGTGCTCCAACAATTCTGAAATGGTAAATATATACAGTTCTAAGTGATACCACGATTACTCTGATTCCATTAAAATGCATCAACTGTACTCAGTTCAAATAGCATACGAATCAACACAGCAAAACGATATCAACCATAGATTTAGGAGGAAAACAAATTGGTTGGACAATTAGCAGAATACTGGGCCCCTACCCCTAGGCACAGTTCTTTATGTGGATCCCTCAGACTGGGTAAGTGGGTAAATGAAGATTCACTACAATCCCAGTCTATATATTGTCTATGAGAGTTTATCTCCTTCTATACAAGTTCTACTGCTCCAAAGTACCTGCTTTCGTAGAGTTCTTCAGTGAGTCATTGACAGGCCCTCCTTGAGCGCACTCCCTTTCAGGCAGGAGCCGTGGGTCATCGAGATTCGGTGAAGAAAGAGGCGAATGTTATCGTAGAGGGAGCAGCTTTGATCTTCAAAGTGCTTTTTGACGAAAGCTTTTGAACGTCCTGTGAAGAAGAAGCGTGCAGTGAACCTTAATGACAAGTGTTTGTTGCTGCAAAGAGTCAATGAAGAACTTTGGCCCAGCAAGGGCGTCGAGCTGTCAGCGTCTGGCTTCGGCGAACGGGACGTGACCACGTCTGGCTTCAGTAGCTGTGTTGGTGTCTCTGAGGTCTTCAGGTGGCGGGAAACCCACCAGTGGATTTTCCTCGGTCGTCGGCGGCCTTGAATTTCTCCAGCAGGATGAAATTGGTCGACGAGGGTGAACAAGGGAGTCTTTGGATCAAATGTTCTTAGGCAAAGGGAGCACTGCGGCTCCTGTCGGAGACGGCGGTCGTCGATGGTCGGACCGCCATCCAGGGCTGCTCTTTGTTCTCTTCCATGGCCCCCTTCTCCGGTTGGCAGAACCGGAATTGGCAGAATCTTCTCCTTGCCCATTGGCATCACAAAACCTTATGCGCTATTCTCCTGAATGTATCCTTCAAAAGGCACACCCCTTCCTTCTCTCCACAAAGTATACATTCCATTCCCAACATGTTCAGGCCCTGCAGCTGGATACAATTAGTGGTTACCTGTGCACTGTGGATGCCTCTGACCTTGTCTTCTCTTCTGGGGATTGGAACAGGGAGGGATGTGTTTTTGAGACTGAGCTAAAGGGAGATGCAGCTCTATATCAGGGCCTGTATTCTATTCTGTTCACGGTATATTGTGCCTTAACATCCAATATGGCGATGCTTCGGCCATATTGGATGTGATGATAATACATTTAGTACAAGTTTGGGGGTGCCATTTGTGCAACTTGTGTGAGCTGTGCAGTCTGGTATTGTAAGAAGGCCTATTGTCTTATCAAAGCAGAGTTGGATTTGCCAGTTTACTTTTAAGGTGTCGGGATCAGTGGGGTGCATATCATGTGACTGTGTCAATAAGTTCAAACAACCAATCCCAGACCTGGAATCAACAGTGATGATGTAGTGGGCCTCCAGTCTAGGCAAATGGGTTTAAATAAGGTGTGGCCAATCAGTACAGGGACTATAGGGGGGTATTAGCATGTTCTATGGGTGGTAGCCAATGAGGGTTGTGGGATAACATTGTAACTTGTGTAATCAGATTTTGCAGTTTTCTGCTATATAACCTGTAACTTCTTGTGGAGTGACGAGCTCCATACCAGTTTGGGTCTACAGGACCGTATGAGACCTTTATGCAAATTTTTCCCTTGCAAAGAAATGCAGTGATGATTTCAGCCTTTTGGAACATTTCTACTGTTTGGGTTTCGGGTTGCCTTCCTCTTTACAGGTTGGTGTCCACAACATGATTCTAGACTCTCTGTGAAGTCTGGGGTGTACCAGCTGCGCATCTTGGGGTGCAACACCTATCTGCAGTGGCCAGTCCCTCATGCACAATATGAAGAGGTTCACAAGCGCTGTGTTGCCAGAAGGCCGGCCAGCTCCTTTGAGTGGGGCACTGCTGCAATGTTGTGCAGGCCTTTGAGGTGAAACACCATGTCGGAGGTACTTGGGAGAATGCTCAAATATAAGTTCACCTTTGCAGGAGAAAATAACAAGAGAAGAGTGTGTGTGTGGAGTGAATTGATTGTGAGTCTGTAGATTGTAAAATAACACATAACAATATATAGTGTTTTCTTTTTATATATAGAGGTGGCAAGAGGGATCTCCTTTGTCAAGAGGAAAGGTGACATCACAATAATATATAGTAAGAAAAAGATAAGAGAGAGAAAATGAGATTCCCGCCATTGCAGAGGAAGGTCAGTGCTGCAAGTAAAATAGAGGTGAGGTCCAGTACATGGAGGACCTGGGATCCCTCCACTGGGCAAAAGAGAGGGGCAGGAGGTAAATTCCTCTTCCAGAGACAAGAGGATAGAGGAAAAGTCTAAACCATTGTGTAAGTAAGCGTAACGTTGTTGTGTAGGCCCATTATATGGTGGGCCTTGAATCCCTTCACCCGGCAAATAGGGGCGTAAGGAGGTAAATTCCCTTGTCTCGAAGTGAAGACTGAGGAAGGATCCGGAATCATGTCAGGGATACCATCTATTTTACAGGTAATGTGCTGAATTTAGTTGCCTGTTTATCAATGAGCTTGCCTGCTGACGTGCCATTTTACGGCTTCAGTATCACTTTCATGCTGTATTCCATAATTGTGTAGCGTTAGTGCTTTGCTTTAGATTTATTAGGTTGTGCATTCCATACCTTTGTGCTCGTGTGATTTGTGAGGCTATTGGTGATTCCTGAACTGTTTGGTTGAGAAATAAAGCACTCTTAGGTTTGCATGTGGTCCTTGCCTGCCAACTATACTACCCAGGATCCTCTGCTATTTATATCTAGTTTAGGCACTTCAGCTTCTGTGTCATGCCGGTCTTCGCTGGCAATCACTGCAGCTCACCGGCTTGCTGTGCTTACCCAAACTTTCTCTGTGCTTTATTCGTGTGCTCTATCGCGTTTCACTTGGCACCACCAGGTACATCTACCATTTGTTGTTTGTTTGCCTTGATTTTTACTGCAAATACACAGCTACTTCTAACACTTTGTCACCATGTGTTTGGGAGGCACATTACACTCAGAAGGCACCACGTTCAACAGTATTGCACCCTTGCTAGTTCCCTCTCTCTCATTACTTAACACACAATCATTGATCAAACATGGTGTTGAAGTTGCAGATAATGTTGTTGAACATAATCCTGACATATTTGGACTCACTGAGACCTGTCTCAATCCCAATGTATCTACTAAAGCCAAGCTCTCCACGCCAAATGATTATACTCTTTTCAGGGCTGATCACACACTGGTCAGAGGTGTTAGTGCAAAAACAACCCTAACCAAGTATAGTAGGTATATTATGTTGGCCGGAAACCAATCGCATCATATGATCAACATCGCAAACACAGATTCCTCAGTACGACTGCAGTATAACCACAGTGCATCCATCTTGTGTAACATCCGCCATTTGCTTCCCTTTTTCCTTCTGTAAAATGCTTCGCAAAAATGCATTATATTCTGAAAGCTCATACACGTTGCGAGGTCACTGCCTACATGTTGAGAGACAATCACAGACAGGAATGCCAAACAGTACAGAAAAACATTGTTTTCCTCCCTCACAAAAGTCCTTGGAGGCACGCAGAAAACAGCATTTAATCAGTGGCCCAGGTGCCAGCCTGTCTCACTAGAACTGTAGCACAAGGCAGTTAAAGCATGCATGAATTATACTTTTCTAGCGGCCCTTCTTCACGGATCTTCCTAAGAACAGGCTGACCCTAGTTCAGGAAAAGAAACTGATAGATAACATACTTTGGAATGTGCCTCTCCCGCGAACACGATATCCTTGCTGAACGAGTGCTTTATGTTCTCTATAACAAAGAACTATGTCTGCAACTGTTGCAAAATATAATAGATGGAGTAAGAAACTTGTCATGATGTGCCATATTTGTCATAATTGTCAATCATCGAACCCTAGCTCAAGAAGATACATTATGGGCAGTTTATTTGTGCCTTTAAAGATTGCATGTTTGTATATATATTACTGCTTGACTGATGTTCGCTCTCTTGCTTCTCAAGAGGTCTGGGTGACACACGTTGCGAGACTTTAGACCCAGTCGGCTGACTGAGCATATTTTGCAATAAATCATAATACTTGGAAAATCAAACCTTGTGTCTGTTGTATCACTGGTATATGGTGATTGTGCCTTAGTTTCCATATGCGCAGGGCCTTCAGAACCTAGCAGATGAGGGGGAGTTGCTCTCATGTGCAGTACAAACCTAGACTGTCATGTCATGCCCCGTATCTCACCTATAAAAAGAAGCACTTTCACCACCAGCTACACCCCCTCCCTACACATAGGATGTAGGTAAACTAATTCCCTGGTGATAGTAACTATCAACCAACTGTGTGTATGACCATAGACCAAGTATCAAACAACATATTTTAATAGATATATAATTTCACACAAATACAGCATTATCAAAAGACAAAGTCAAATAAAAGCCACATGTAATACATCTTGACAATAGCGTTTTTGAAGAAAAAAGAAGAAAAATCCACAGAGATATTGCTACATGAACAGATCAACCCAATATTACAAATCAAATATAACTTGTTCACTCAGTGATGTGTGATGTTAGTAACACAGATCGTAATTTACATCCATGTACACATTTCTATGGAACATGGAGCATCAAGACGCTCCAGGGGAGTAGTTTACCTATATCCTATGTGTAGGGAAGGTGGTTAACTGGTGGTGAAAGTGATGCTTTTTATATGTATACTTCCTCGATCACCTCAGTCCCCTCACAAAAAAAGAGCAACCTTTTTGCTCAAAACTTTTCAACCCCCATATCTCACCTGACAAAAGTGAATCCATTTGGATAAAAATAAAAATTTCACCCAACACATCTTTTAATATGTTGACAATCTACAGGCCCCCTAAAACTATGCCCCTTTTTGAAGATCAACTATTTCATCTGATTGCTCACATTTCCAAATACCGAAATCCTCTCATAATAATGGAGAGTTCAATTTCTGGACAAATGATGCACTTGACAAGCAAGGCTCCATATTGTTGGATTACATCACATCCACTGGACTCAAACAATGGATTACAACACCTACTCAAAAGAGTGGTCATACCTTAGACTTGCTCATCCCACAGAATCTTGACATTTCTCAATTAACAGTGATCCCATGTTTATGGTCTGATCATGCTTTTATTCAGGCTAGAATTGCAATACCTAATCCACCACCTAGATTAAATTCTTTACCTCGCATTTGTAAACTTGCCAGGAGCCTTAAAAACATCACTGCTGCTAATTTCTCTGCATTATTTTCCTTGAATCTGTTTCTCTGATTCCTCCTCTTTGGTGGAACATCTTACCATATTCACTAAGGAAGCCATTGATGACATTGCCTATCTGAAAACGAAACTGATCAAACCCAGAACTAACCAGAATACCTGGTTTTCAGAAGATATCATCACCGCCAGACACACCAAAAGGGCACCTGAAAGAACTTGGCACAAGAATCCTAATGAATTCAATCTCTTAGCATATAAGCAGTCTGGGCAGACATTTTCAGTGCTTATTATATCAGCTAAAGCTACCCATCATAATAAAAGAATAATTAATGGCCAGTCAAAAGTCGGAGACTTTTTCAAAATTCGAGCTGAATTCCAAGACCCCCCAGCCACCATTAGTGATCTCATTAAAAACTCTGCTTGGTGCCAAGAAGTTCATAATGGCTTTATATCTAAAATTACAGCCCATAAAGAACATATCCAAAACACTCTTAATGTTCCTGACTTTTCTTCACCGGAAAACACACAACCAAAATCCACACTAATACTGTTAACAACCTTCCATCTTTTTCCTTCAGTCATTAATATGAAGAACAAGTTTGAAAAGTTGTTTAAGACCTTAAAGCCACTTCATGCCCCTGAGGTGACCACTAACATCTTTAAAGAGTCACTTGATTTACTTGTTCCTTGGCACATCAAGTGAATCCATCTATCTTTTGATGAGGCCTCTGTGACATCCTCCTTAAAAGCACCACGGTTGAAAAAAGACAATCTGGATTCATTGATTACAGATGCAGATAATTATAAGCTGATAACCAATGTGCCTTTTATTCTTAAAATCTTAGACAAATTTGCTTACATTCAGCTTCAAGCACATGTGGAGGAACATAACATCTTAGGTAAATGACAGTCTATCGAGCACAGCATGGTACAGAAACTGCCATGCTTGACCTTAAGTCCACTCTGGCTGGCATGGCAGAAAAAGATCATGCTGCACTGCTGATGCACTTAGACCTCTCTGCAGCCTTCGATCTTGCTGATCATGCTCTACTAGTGACTAGGCTTGATGAGGTCGCCAACTGCTCCACTTTAGCATCCAATTGGATTGCTTCTTTTTTGGGACCTCGCACTGTTCGACTTTGTGTTGGCAACAACCATTCCTCCCCTATCACACAAACCTGCGCGTTCCCCAGGACTCTTGCTTATCACTGCTCCTATTTAACATATACATCCAGCCTTTGCTTGATTTGTTGAACAGCCTGGGAGTCCAATATACTAACTACGCTGATGATACCCAGGTTGATCTTCAGCTCAGCAGACTTTATAAGCAGGACCTCTGTGCTCTTAATACCGTCTTCAACTCCATACAGAATTGGATGGCCTTTAACTCTCTGGCCCGCAATTGTAAGATGACCAAACTCTTGATCGTTGCCACCAAAAACCGTTGTAGTAAATTAACATCTGATTATTCAAGTTTCCTGATCGCGGGTCATAGTGTTTCGGTCTCCAAGAAGGTGAACACCTGAGGAGTAGTCCTGGATGATGAACTGTCTATGATGCCCCAGGTATTTTACATTCGGTCTGCATGTGGTTTTATCAACAAGAGCACACATTACATTCACCCCTATATCACCACTGAAAACTGTGCTTTGTTTTCCACTGCTAAATTCCAGGCTGGATTATTGCAACGGTCTGTTGGCCGGTATCACCACTCTTAACATTAGAGCCCTTCAGGTCTTGCAGAATAATGCTGTGTGCACTACTTTCGAGCTCTCAGGTCGTACACATGTCTCCACATTTAGGAGAACCTTACACTGGCTTCCAGTGAAACAGAGGATATCAAATAAAGTCCTTACATTGGCTCACAAGTTTTTTTTCGTTCATGTCCAGCAAACCTATCTGATCGTACCAAAAATAATGCATCCACCAGAAATCTTCGATCATCTGCAGCACCTACGCTTATTCAACCTAGATTTAACCTGGTGCGTTTTGGCAGCACAAGTTTTGACATTCAAGCTCCACTTCTCTGGAATTCTCTTCCTGTTTCCATACGCCTTAGGAACAATTGTTCTTAATTTAAAAAGGCCATTAAGACTCATCTTTTAACCTCAGCTCTTGTTAAAGAGTCTTATCTTCTCTAGGTCCTTCCTGGTCTGCCCTCTTTACTCGTTGTGTGTCTTGTCTTGTTTCATTTGTGCCCTGAGGCCTACGGGCATGAGGCGCTGTTCAAAAATGAAAATAAATAAATGAAATAAACCATTGTGTTAATAATTGTGTTTTATTGACTTGCGGGTTAAGGTGTTTATTTATTTATTCCCGAATTTGTAAAGTGCAGCTAAGACACAAGTTATGTTGGCGCTGCAGGAACAAAGGGTTCCATGTGACCATAACAAATCAAATAATAAGGAAAACTTTTCGTAACAAATTATAAATAACAAACAACTATCACATTTTTTTATGTTTTTAAATGGGAGGTTTCTCCCCAAACCACCCAGTTCCCTTGCTATATTACCCCACCAAACCCCTCCCCACCTGTGTTTTTCCCTTACCTTATCCCAATATATACTTTTAACAGAAAATGTGTTATTTAGGGTTCATTATAAAAGTAATTTGTTAGTGTCGATTCATTGTCATCACTGTATACCGGGACAAAGCCCCTCCCAATCGGGGGGTCAGTCACAGTAACAACAAAAGTCTGAACAGAAGATTCAATTGGTCAAGTTAAATAAAAAGGTGTTGACAGCATTTCTAAAGGCAAGATGGTCACTGGTCGCCCTCAGAGAAAAAGGTAGCGAGTTCCACAGCTGGGAAGAAGCCACCAAGAGTGTATTTGATACATTTCTTTTGTAGGTAAAGAGCACCTTCCCTATAGTATGCCAGATGGCCAATACACATGGACTTGAACTTAATGTGTGCCTCCACAGGGAGTCAGTGGAGACTCTGCAGCACTGGCGATACATGAGAACATATGGGATGATCAGCAGCAAAAACAAGCTGCAGAATTATTCTGCAGTACCTACAGGTGTTGAATCAAAATTGTAGGCTGAAAAAGCAGTTTGGATTTACAGTAGTCAAGGGTCCAAGCAACAGTCACTGACTACAAGACAACATAGACCCACTGGGATGAACTGACACATTTTCCTCAGAATCTTCAGTTTAAGGTGCACTGAACGACACCCGGTAGCAACCTGCCGAGCCACAGGCAGGGACAATGCCACTTTAATCCCTACATTCTTAACAACTGGTAATGTAACTGGCAAAGGACCAAGTGAAGGACAGTAATTGGCAGTCAACATCGCCTGAGCTGAGGCTGAACGCCCCAGGACCATGACTTCAGTTTTTCCTGTATTAAGACTGAGCCAGTTGGCTTTCATTCACCTGCCTACATCAAAAAGTCCTGCTCCCAGCCGATTCTCAGAATCAGCTGTGTGTCGTCTGTATATGAATAAAACTGGCACCCATGTGAATGAATGAGACTACCGAGTGGAAGAATATATATATATATTGAATAGCAGTCGGAGATTGATGACCGCTGGGGAGTACCACAGTTCAGTCGAGATGGTGCAGACATAAAAGGGAGGAGAGACAGCACCTGTGATCGATTGACAAGAAAGGCTCCAAAACCAAGCAAGAACCAAACCTCCAACCTCAATCTTTTCAAGGCAGCGACTCAAAATAGGATGGTCAACAGTGTCAAATGTTGCCGCGAGATCAAGCAAGACCAGCAGATCAACATCGCCCTGTTCCCCCACCATGGACAAATCATCATCACAGAGACCAAAACAGACTCTGTTCCCATACATGGTCTAAACCCTGGATGAAATGGGTCCAGAACATTCTGGTACTCAAAAAAGGTTCTAAGCTGCGGGATAACTATTGCTTTCAAGATATTCATCAGAAACCTCAGCAGGGAAATTGGGTGAAAGTTGACCAGGTCCGCAGGGTCTAGCAGAATGTGTGTAGTGTGCGGTGGTGGTTGTTGCGATGTGTGAAGAGTTGTGTGGGGCAAAGAAGATGGGGTGGAGTATTGGGGAATGTGGGTAGTTCGGGGAGGATTGGGCTGATCAGTGCTGCTGGATCGGTGCTCAGGAAACAAAAGATTATTATGAGCACAGGATTAGACAAAATAATAAGCTTCCTTTCCCCAACTCGAATACATGTATACAGCGCCCCCACTGCATCTAAGAAGGAACAATAATAAATATGTTCTGGTACACATGTACACATATTCAGGTGCAAAATATAAGGGGAGGAAGTTGAAGAATAGGAAGGGTATTCTTGAGCTTTGGAGAATGGTTGAGGGTTTGGAAGATGTCCCTGAGGACCCTAAAAGGGGATAACTTGGAATTCACGCGCCCTGTGTCACCCCTGCACCTTGTGAACCCCCTGATGCACCTACAACACCCACACTCCACCATCCCCACAGGGGTGTTACCCATTCCAAGCAGTCACAGGTTATATCAATCCCATGCAGCCCCACAGCAGTTTGACCCTGCAATCTATTAAAACATCCCGTAGCCCCCAGTAGTTAATGCCACATGCAATCCATTAGCAATGGAGACAGAGAACAGGGCCCAGAGAGATTTAAAAACAGTGTTGTGAAAGAAATACACAGAGTTGGCGAGAGTAAAGTTAGAACGGGAAGATGAGCGAAGAGCATCAATAGGTACTGATGAATGAAAAACGGGTGATATTTTATTTAGAATTTTTTGTACTGCGATCAGGGACGTAGAATTTGAAACAAAGGATAATGGTTGTAATGATGAGAGGTATCCCGAGGGACGACCATAGGTGGCCAGTTTAGTCTACGAGTCAATCAGATCAGGTGCTGATGCAGAAGTAACAGAGGAGGAGGAATGGGGAAAGGATGAGGAACAGGGAGATAAGATGCCGCCCAGGGTGAAACCAAGAGAAGAGAGTTTGTGGGTTCCAAGACTGAGAGCGCTACCAGATCTCATTGTGGTGGTGAAGGGGAAATGAGGGGTAGAAAGTTACTTGCCACCACAGGTGATAACATAGTTCCATTGTTACATTGGTAAGTGCAAGCAAGTGCAGTCTTGCAGTGTTTTTGTCAGCTGTTACCGAGAACTGTGGCGCTTACCGGAGCTGGACATGCTTGCACAGAAGTTTTGGAAACAGAACTATCAGACCCACAGACTACTCAGAGTCCTTTTTGCATCTACTACATCACGCTCTGACATTTTCTAGGAGTATGAGGAGATGATACAATTTGCACTTCTGGCGTGGAAGCACAAGCAAGTTCAGTCTTGCAGTGTTTTTTGTGTGAAGAGATCAACTGTTACAGAGAACTGTGGCACTTATCGGCCATGGAAGTACTAGCATAGGAATTTTGGAAACAGAACTATCAAACCAACAGACTACTCAGAGTCCTTTTTCCAACTACTACATCACGCTCTGATATTTTCTAGGGTTAGGAGAGGAAGATAAAAATTCTGCTTCTGGCACAGAAGCGCAGGCAAGCGCAATCTTCTAGTGTTTTTGTGTGGAGAGGTCGGCTGTTACAGAGGAGCTTACCAGCGCTCGACTTAATTGCATAGAAGTTTGGAAACAGATTGTGTGACCCATAAACTAATCAGAGTCCTTTTTCCCTCTACTACATCACATTCTGACATTTTCTAGGAGAACGAGGAGATGATACAAATTGTACTTCTGGCGCGGAAGCGCAAGCTCAGTCTTGTAGTGGTTTCTGTGTGGAGAGGTTGGCTGCTACAGAGAGTACGACAGGATGCTACAAATTGCATTTCTGCCACAGAAGTGCAAACAAGTGCAGTCTTCCAGTGTTTTTTGTGTGGCGAGGTCACCTGTTACTGAGAACTGTGGCACTTACTGGCGCTGGATGTACTTGCATTTAGGTATTGGAAACAGAACTGTCAGACCCAGAGACTACTCAGAGTCCTTTTTCCATCTACTACATCCCGCTCTCACATTTTCTAGGAGTACGAGGGGATGATACAAATTGCACTTCTGTTGCAGAAGTGCAATCAAGTGCAGTCTTGCCGTTTTTTTGTGTGGAGAAGTCAGCTGTTACAGAGAACTGTGTCCCTTACCGGCACTGGACTTACTTACATTGAAGTTTTGGAAACCGAACTGTCTAACCCACAGACGATTTAGAGTCCTTTTTTCCATCTATTACCTAACGATCTGATATTTTCTTGGAGTATGAGGGGGAATACAAATTGCACTTGTGGCCCAAAAGCATGTGGAAGTGCAACCATGTCCAGTCTTGCAATCCCGCAGTGTCACAAATGCATCTAGGCTCCTACAGGGTGGGTTTACTGCATAGGCTGCGCACAATTGTATCTCTCTGAGTCTCACTGTCGTCCTTTTTAGTTTGGGCTATTAAGTGGTGCTGAAAGCCAAAAACTATTTTCAGTAACCTAAGAGCTTCAAATATGGGCTTGAAATGAGGGTCTGTAATTCTTTTCCAATGGACATTTGATGGGGGATACACAGTTGTAATCCCTCACATTCCCATTTGGGTGAGCTCTTCCGTGGAGGCAGCCATCTTGGATGACTTTCTCTAAGGAAGCTCTCTGGAAACAAGCTGACCATCTTTGAATGGTAAATGTCCCATGCATTTTATTAATAAAATGATACATTTTCAGGCGGTTGCCGAATTCTTTCAATTTTTTTACATTGCTTAAGTAATTTGCAATACTATTTGAAAATTGTTAAAATAATTTGCAATACTTATAATAACTGATGTTATTAACTATTATATGTTATTCTGCATGCTTTTTTGTACTTTGAATTACTTTCTCCACCAGAGCAGCTTTGAGCATGTTGTGCCATTCTATATCAAGGCACAGGCCCCAGCACCAGCAGCATTAACAACCAGTGGTAACAACCCTACTGCTACGATGGCCGCAACATTTCCCTGCCTGGCTGCGCTGTCTGGTGACATTGAAGAAGCACACAGCTGCAACCTTGAAACCGATTGGTTGCTGGCCGTAGAAAATTGAGTCTCCATTGAGCCGAGAGCTGTCTGTGGATGCCGGACGGATCTTTATAAATCCACTGCCTATGACTGCGAGGCATCCCCTCTCACATCAGGTCGACTACCTCTACTTATAAGGTAAGAGGTGCTTAAGCCCCTCATCCCCCCATGCAAAAGTGCCTGATTTCTCTCCCCTGCTTACCTCCGGTGGCTGCCTCATCCCGTAACTATCCAACATGCTCTTACCCTGTCCACCCTAGTTTGCGTGGCACTCTGCGCGTGCCTCGTCCAGAAGCTTACCATTCGCTATCGCCCTACTACCATCTCATTGCCTGCCTTCCAGTGCGATGGTGCCTTGCACTCTTCGCCACACGTCCATCCAACGACTTCATATCATCTGGCCCCTCTATCTGTCTATACCTACGTGCTACACACCCTGGGCGGGATGATCAACACCCGGCTATGGCGCTGCTCAACATATCCGACATTCATGCTGACTATAACTCTATGCCGACTCTCCTTCTTTGCCTATACATAAAACCAGCAGGATTCACATGTGTTGCTTTAATCTTTGCAGTTCCATGTATCTTTGCCGACCATATTTCGTACATCTTGATCACTGCTGCTCTTCATGTCCTAATTACCTTGCCATGCTATGTTATGTGCGCTTTGGCTAACTGTGATCTTGTCACATTGTTTGTGTCTCATTGGATCTGCCGAACGAGCACGCTGGAATGCCAAGCCATGCATTGCTATTGACCTGTTTGCATCAGAGCTCCGTAATTATATTATCTCCAATTCACCAGAGTTACCCTTGCTGCATCGCACACCACCAGTACTACACTGTGTAATTTTATTGGATCATACGCTGCAACGCACTGTAATTATGCTGACACCACCTTTATCGGTTTTGCCCACCAATGCCTCCCACTGCCCCTTAAATCTGCCTTGCACTAATACTGTACTGTTACTTTACTTTCCTAAATCTACCTGCTCTGACTCTGCAACTTTGAGCTGCACTGTGTACCCATCTTGTCTAATGTACCTGAGTTGAGTCTGCAGCCATGTGCCGAACACTGCACCAATTTCGTCATTTATATCTAGCTGTACCTCTGACGTAGCCCCTCCCACCATGAAGCATGGCTTTTCCAGTGTGTGCACTTTTAGTTAATTTTTCTGCTATGCTTACCAGTACCGCTGATGTAGCTCCTCATGCCATGAGGCGTGGCTTTTCCAGTGTGTGCACCCATACCTAACTTGCCTAACATTACAACGTGTAAACCACTGGTACCTGTTCATCTGATGTAGCCCCCGGGCCATGAAGCGTGGCTCTGCCACATACTCTCAAGAACCACTTGTACTATTCTGTAACCTTTATACATGATCTTGCACTTTGAAGAATGCCATGTCACACTTACTGTAACTAGCGCCTGATGCCTGAGGGCTTGGTGTGCTGCTATAAATGCAAAAATGAAAATATAAATTGTGCGATTTTCTTTTTATTGTATAAATAATCAGGTTCACAATGTTTTTATTGCAATTATGTTTTTGTTTTTCTTGGGTGCTGTCTGCTGTGGCACCTCAGGAAAGAATTCTGCCTCTGCTCATCACTATATTCGCCCTTGGGAGCAAATTGTATCTCTTTTCACCTGTCTGACATGCACTCACTAGTCGCCAGAACAAATCACGGCAGAAGCTACAACATAAGCTCTCACATGTTGAGAAGGAGTCAGAGCTTTTCTAGGGTCCATTTCTCAGATACGAGTCAGCCACTACTCTCGGGAATAGGCACGCAGCACTCCTGTTGCTCATTAAATTCCCGAACCGCTTAAGGAGCAGCAGGGGCATCTGAAATCTAAGTGCAGGAGCGTAAATGCATCTATAAGTGGTGTGCGCTCAACTGTTTGCATTATCCATGTCTTATTTCACTGGAAGATAGGGTGTGGATGGGGTTATTCACCCAAGAACAGGTCCTTGGGCTGTGTTCGTGCTGGTAGAGAGATTCCCAGACCCCCCCTTGTTTTGCATAAATTAACTTTGGGTCTCACCCTAAGTTACCAGGGTGATCCAGTTGTGGACTCCTTGCTCAATGTTCTTAGAGAGGCACAGCTTCACCTCACTGATGATGCCCAACAAGGCTGAAACACGTGTATGGGGTGGCTGTTGGTACTCTTGTTCAGAGGAGAATTGCCTAGTATTTCAGTGCTGGACTGCCCCTGGGCAGGACAAAGACTGATATGCAGGGAAATGTCTTCTCTGTTAAAGGGACAGTGAACTAAAGACTTGGTAGAGTCTCTCCCAGGGGTTAGTCACCCAAGAACAGGTCATTGGGCTGTGCTTGTGCTGGTAGAGAGATTCCCAGACTCCCCCCCCCCCGCCTTGTTATGTGCATTTTATGCTGCAAATACTAGTGAATGAGGGTGCGTTCTTGAGCCGTTCAATTATGGTCTGTTTTACAGCTGTGCTTTCCGATGGCAAGGGCATATGAAATATATTTTTTTAAAGCATTGGAATCCGCCGCTCTAGTCCATTTGCGTCGGTTAAAATGATCTGACTACAAGTCCCAGAATGCATTTTCATAACCCAGACAGTTCTGAGTATTTGTGGCCCTGGTGACATGGAATCCTCTTCAATTGACAGTGAAACTGAATCCATATTGAGCCGTGCTATTTATTGTCTTTGCAGAAGCATGCATAATTGTATTTCATTATCTAGTTTATATCTCTTTGTTTCGTTTTCTTATATTTTGACTACTCAAAACATTAATTTGACCCTCTCCTGTGTACTTCGAATAAAGCCCAGATTGATCTGCATTGAAATTTGGCACTACTATCCTTACCAAAGGGGTGACAAGTATCTATTATATTTGTGCAGTCACAACTGCTTCAGGAACGTTCATTTCAAATGATTGTTTTTCTGGATACAATGGACGTTTCTGGCCAGACTGCAATTATTGATTCTAAAGTTTAGGTATTTGTAATATTTTACTTGTGTAGCGCGTTCGCCAGTGTGCTTTACATAGTGCTTCATACAATTGTTACCCAGCTGAAATTGGTTCTTATAGGATGACCTCGGAAAGATGAAGGGCTTTGTTGAGCCTGTCAGGATTGCGGGTGAGGTAGGTGAATGATGGAAGAGATGGTTTCAAATCTACTCTGGCCATCACGCACACCGCCTTTCTCTCATAGGCTATGAAATGCATGGTTCACTTCCATTTGATGTAGACAACCTTTGTGGCAGGATTTCGTTTTTCACTGGAAGATGGCAGGAGTGGTGATAAGGGTGAATGGAATAGCAGGGGATAATGTAGCAAGTGTGTAATGATTGTGTGGAGGGGGCAACACAACAGCAATGGCATTATGGCTAAGACAGAATTGATTACTTGACGTTGCGGGCCCTTCTGTTTTGATGCATTCAAATCTTGTAGGTGTTTGTTTTTTTTACCCACCCATTGATTGACCATGTGAGATTGTAGTGTGTTTTCTGGTGAGTCAGCAGCGTTGTCCTTGGTTTATTGTCACAAAAAAGAACAGCTGGGTGCTACCATGCCTGTGCAGAAGAAAATAACTGGGTTTTGTCCTGCTCTTCTCCGGCCTAATCACGACACCCGTGTGACTCCCACAAGTAATTTAATGTCATCTCTAGTTATCAACAGCAATAATTCCTTACTCCATCTTTACCTCAATCTACAAAGAAAGTTTATGGGTTCTGATATACAGTGCTGATAATGCAGGTCCTAGTGATTATGGCAATAGAATTGGTGCTAAGGTATTGGCCTTGCCACAGAGGACTCATTACATGAATCAAATCAGTCTGATATGAGCTCGCCCTCTTCTGTGTGTACTCGAGCCTCCTCTCCGACACCCGAGGTGATCTCTCCACACGTATCTGCTGTTGCTGTGACTGTCGATGTGATATTTAGTTTGTACTCCACGCTCATTTAAGATCAAGCAGAACTGAAAAATATGCCAGCCAGAGTGACTAGTAACTTTGCCAGCAATGCCGGTGCGGCTGATTCTAGCTGGGATCCGTTTTCTACTCAGAGTCTTCAAGCCCCCATAGATCCTACCCTGATCCTCCCTGGTCACGGCTTGATCTGAGATTGCTATCTGTGTATCATCGCCGTGTACATCAAACCATGAGGAACCAAGTGTCTCCACACATGTTGTTCTAACTGCGGACAACTCCAAAACGTTCACACAGAAAAAGGATACGGCGAAAGCGGAATAAAAAGTGCAGGCAGAAGACAGTGCCTGTGGAAAACTCTCGCCTATCCAAGGGAAATTCTTAAAAGAATGCTATGGCCTTTGCATAAGTTAGCAAAGATGATATTATGTCCCGATTCACAGAAGCGTTTTATACTGGTGCAACCCCATAGGAATACATTCTGTGAATCAGGACTAAAGAACTGTTTGTCCCGGCGCAAAATAAAAGCACTCTGTCTAATCCCTCCGAGGATGACCTCGGCGCCCCCGCCCTACGTGGCACCCGTGATAAATGGGTACAAGCTGTGGATAGAGACAATTATGCAATATGGGCGATAGTGCGTGCTGCTCCATTTCCCCTGGAGACGCATAAAGCCTTGGCAACTAAACAGAATTATTCTTTGAAACAAAGTGTTGCGTAGCAGCACATTGCGACTCAGCAGAAATTACCTCTTTGGGAAGTCACCGTAATCTGCGTGTTGCATCGACGAAGAATTCTATGCAAATACTGTTACAAACTAGGTGAAATGAGGAACATTTGGGTAAAATGGTGAGACTGGTTGAACCCTCCCCCATGGCTGAAAATACGTTTTCAAATCGAGGTCGGATTCAACAGCTCCTTCACCAAATACCGGCACTGAAGCACACCGATTTTGAATATGTCGAACTCCCTGACAGTTTCAGCTGTACTATTGGGCCCTCATTGGATTTGTATCGCCTTTTAAAGTAGATGCAATTTAATTGCAATATCCAGTTTTACTTAAAGTTTCGACCTAATAATTAGTAGAAAAGTTATGCAGCCTTGTGACTTCATTAATTCGAAGCATTCTGATCACAAGCGGGGTCATCAGGAGTTGGGCGGTATCCCGGAGGTAAACCTGCCAGCATACCGCCCAATGCTACTAGCGTTACCGCAACTCGGTCTGGCGTAATTTGTGTCGGATCACGAGTTGCAGGGGGCAGGAGGGGGCAGGGCGTTAAGTCCCCATTCCCATTGGGTCCATTGGTCCCAATGGGACAGTTTGGGCGCTATTACCGCGGCGCAATTTGCACCATGGTGATAGCACTGAAAATGGGCGAAACTCGTCATATCTACCTCCAGCTCAAAGCTGAGCAACTTTCCGACCAACTCATAGTTGGGCGGATCAATAATGCAGCAGTAATAGTGCTAACACCACATGTTTACCACTCCGCCCAGTTTATGTTGAGCTCCACGACTTTTGTACCATTGCAAAAGTAAGCGGGCACTATTCTGAAAGATGTAGCTTGATGTCTCGGTCCAATAATAGTAATCCGAGGATAAAGGGCAAAAACAAAAATGACCAATGGGATTTCATGTCTACGGTGATAATCTTGCATGATGTAACACATTTAAGTCCCAGTTATTTATCACCTTGTGCAATACCCATGGGTTTTGTTCTTTTCTTAGCAACCCCAAGGGACTCACATTTTTCAATCTGCGGATGTATTTATGATAAAAGAGACCTGGTTGCATGAGGGTTTTTTCCTTAGATGGACATACGATCTTAACGTGTGCTGCTGCTTTCCAAAATAGGGAGAAACCTGCTGGTGGATTATCTATTGGAGAAAACACATGCTTGAATCTTCGTGAATATAAGGATAGTGGCCATGCAATTTGTATTTGTGCTGTGTTAGAAGGATTTCCGGAAGATTCCATCAAAATATTATTTGTGAACTTTTATCACCCTCCTGGTGATATATTAACATCCTGGGCTGTATATCTTAAGGGTGGCATTTTGGTCACCGGAGATTTCAATGCAAATTGTGGCCATTCTCTGTTGGCTTTGAATATGGATAACGAGACGGATACTCAATCGCTTTTAACTCATGTCTCTTCAAGCCCATGACAGACCAAAATGCCTGATGAAGAACAACAATGCGTTGAATCTTTTTTAGATTATGATCAGTCTATTTTGAATGAATCCTAATTCGGACCCTGCTGGTGAAGCTGTTGTCATATGGTCTAATGGCCGAGCTACTTCTAGACTGGATTATTTCTTTGCTAATCATCAAATGAGACCTTTGATCCATATATTTTATTCCTTGGTATCAAAACTAAGTGATCATGCAACTCTTTGCATGACTCTTGGATCTTATAGAGAGGAAAGAGATGTTCGCAAACAGCAGGGGGTGACAGTGTATATGAAGGGTAATCAAATCATCTGGACTAAGGGTAATGTTGAAAAATAATAAAATGTTGATTGATTATGCCTGTCCTGTTACCACGATATTGGCACCAAATCAGTGAGATATAGGTGCTACGCTCACCTGGTCTCTGCAGAGGTGTTGAGGCATGGTTTCAGCCCTCACGGGGGTGAGGACGCTCGGGTCAGACTTCGCCCTCTGCGTTTATTAAGTGACTGGTGGTACTAGGTGAGACTGCTCAGGACTGCTCCTGCGTGGAGAATAGGGGGCGTGAGTATGCCAGCTTGTGTGCCTGATCCCCTTCCAGACCCCTTCTCCCAATCCGTGGTACCCGTGGGATGCCCTGTCCCCGGAAAGCTAACCTGTTGATTAGTTTTGGTGAGCACTCCATCCTGCTGCTTATGGCAGGGGCCCTTGTATGATCTGGACAGCATTCCTTCACTGGTCCCTTGCACATGATAGTCCAGTCCTGCTGCTACTTAGCCACTATACTTCAGGTAAGTGTTCCTGTTTGCCTTTGTCTTTCCTCGTATGTTTCTGTTGTATTGTAAAGTTTGTTGTCTTGTATTGCTATCCATTCCACTTTTGATGTTTGCTCTTTTGCTTTCTTCCCTTGTAGGTGATGTTGCCGGACAGGCAGAAGCTGCAGCGCTCGAAGCAGCAGCCGGAGGGAATGAGGAACGAAGCTGCAGTGGTACCGTAGCTGGTAAGTTGTTAACTAGGGGGCGCATAGATTTCAAATGTGGCGCAGCCCTAGGACAGATGTTCTAACCTTGTCTTTCTTCTTCTCCACAGGGTCCGAGTTTGTGGATGCGGAGTGCGGTGCTGCGGCATCAGGATCAAGATCACTGGATGCCAAGAGATGAAGCAATGAAGCACAGGTTTCCTGTAAGTGAGTATGCAGGAGAATGCCTGGTTACATAGGTAAGTAAACTGGTCCAAGCGGTGGTGAGCGTCACGTGCATGCGAGTGCACAGTAACGCGAAGCACCAACCTTAAGGATAGAGCAGCTTATATAGCTGAGCATTCTGAAGCCACGCCCACCAGATTCAGTCTGCCTGCCACACCCGATGAGTCAGCACATGAAGAACAGGCCTATGGAGCCACACCCGATGAGTCAGCACATGAGGATGTTCTCTGGAATAAAGGTTTTCAGCTCCTGGAAAGTTCTTGTAAAATAAAAGCACTCCTGCACTGAAATAAAGTGTTCCTGCTCACATCTCTATATGAGCCTGGCGCGAAAGGTGCCAGGACGGAGTCCAGCCAGGTCCCCTGTGTTTATGGGTCCCAAACGACATAAGTGAGTCAAGTGACCCATTGCCCCATCACTAGATGGTGTGGTTTTTGTGTTCTAGGGCCTGTGGCCATGAGAATAGGGTTGATGTTGTATAAGTTGTGGTCGCACTATTCACGTAACAAGTTAACATCACAAAATCATAGGAGTTATTTGAAGCCCTATGATGCAGGGATTTGTAAGAAGAAGAGGTTTTTCTGAATAGTCATTCGATACATCACAAGATCTAAAATTTTCTCCATTATGGAGAAGGATGAGCATATTAAGGTCCTTTGTACACGCTATGAAAACTGGACATATGGGCATAGACAAAATATGCATAACACCAAAAGAAGAGATGGAGAAAGATATTTGATGTCTTAAAATCTCATGACGGAAAAAATGTTGGAATCTTTACTCCTCCTTTTTGCCTGAAGATGTAGCTAAAGACATTAATCCAATCAATGAATAAACTAGGGGCAATCACATTAATAGCTTGTATTACAACGATTCAGTCCCTGATCAAATGAAGATATGCAACACTGTTGCAGCCTTCAATATTTTAACAGATTTGAACATTGAAGATATATTAAGCACAATGGGTAAAATAAAGATGTCTAGAGCCTTGGTGCCAGATGGTGTTGCCAACATTGTGATCAAGAGAAATCCGATACACTGGGTGCAGCTGTTACTCAGTCTATTTATGAGGATTGCACAGTGAGGTGAGGTCCGCCCAGCTGGCATAAATCCATCTGATACCAGTTTAAAAAAAAAGGTATTAGAACTGATCTTTGCATCTATCGCCTACTGGCAATGATTAACTCGAGTAATAATATCCTCTTGCCCATCTTGCTAAAACAATTAAATAAGTGGGCTGAAAAATTAACAAGATTGCAACAAACTGGTTTCAGGACAGTTTGTAGTGTGGCTTATAACATCTGGACCTTGCGGTACTGGAACTCTGATGCCCATCGAAAAGGTAGCAAATTACAACTATGCTACATTGATTATGATGCTGTTTTTGTGCTATTGTGTTATTATTTTATTAAAATATGCTTACGACATAAAAAGTTTTGCATATTAATCATGTTAAAAATATGATCCATCTTAAATAAAATACATTTTTGTTTTAAAAAACATAAACTCCATTTGATAGTTCAGTTATAATATCTAATATAGTCACATAAAACTTCATCATATAGAATATCAAATTCATATCATGTCCCTCTAGTAATCTTTGCCGTATATCAACAATGTTACATTTGTGCATGTTATTATTATATTTCATGAGATAAGAATTACGTATACGCATCAAACTTTCACATTCACATAGTATGTGATAGGCAGTTTCGAGTGTGTTTAGCCCACATAATCTACAGTATCTAAGTCCGGGACACCACACTTTGCTCCAAGTATAATTAATACATTGCATATATTAAATATGAAATTCAGATACCACCCAATTATATTACAATCAGGGTATGCATTTTGATAAAAAGGTTTCCTTTCTCTTAATATCAAATGATCGAGAAAGAATCTACTATTTGCTTTAGTTGTAAGATTGACTACACTTTGATCATAATCTAGTTTGTGAATCTTCATTTTCAATTTTCTTTTTACTTGAGCAATGCTAAAAAGTAGCCAACTGAACGTATCTTTCCCTATCCATTTATCATACTCTACACTCCATCTGTGTAATGTTAGAAACACAGCTTTAATCTCTTCGCATCTAAATTGTTCCATAAGCTTTACTGCAAATATGTCGTTATTAAGTCTCGTCAATTTGACGTATAGCATAACAGTCATTAATTGGATACGGCTATAGACACTATGCATATTGCATTCCAATAAAATTTACTCATACAGCAGATTTTTGGGCATTCCTAATAAAATCTTTAAAATCTTTGCTTCAAATTTCTCAATTTCATTTCTAAAATAGTATCCCCATATTTCAGCACCATATACTAAACATGATACCATTTTTGCGGAATATAGTTTCAGCACAGTACATATGGAGAGATTCCCTTGCCCTCCAATAAATTTGCTTAAAGCCATCACGGCAGTAATGCACTTTTTCTTGTTTTCATTCCAATGCTTTTTCCATTTAAGTTTATTATCAATGATGATACTTAAATATTTATATTCTTTTACAACTTCAATTTTTTCATTATCTATTAGCCATATACATTTTTTTATTTTTCTTCATCAACTTATTCTCAAACATCATGATTTTAGTTTAATCAATGTTAATGATTAGATCATTGACTTTAGTAAACCTTTCAAGTTCATTCAATTTAGCTTGAATTCCTTTTGGAGTGTAGTCTAATAGAAGGAGATTGTCAGCATAGCCGAGCCATCCCAGCCTTACTATAGCCATTTTAATATCATTTGTCTGGGTTTGGTCTGCTTCTCTTAGAAAATCTGCTAAATATAAATTAAACAGTGTTGCTGCTAATGTGCAGCCTTGTTTGACACTGTGTATTGTAGGTATATCTTCTGACAGTTTTCCTTCTAAATCTAAACACACTCTAACAGCTGTATCCTGATATAATAGTTGTAGCATGTGCAACAGAGCATATGGAATTCTCCATTTCTTCAATTTGTCCCATAGTTTCCCTCGTGAAACCGTATTGTGTTATAGGTTTGAGAAAAATTGTTAGGCTGTGACATTGACCCCTCATTACTTAATTTCATATAGCAGATGTATACAAGCATTTCAGTCTCAGTACGACTGGAATAGGTGGCCTGCTTACCTGGTCCTTTACAACCAACAGCGGCTTGAAGCTGGGGTGCGCATTGGCATCCCTGGTATTTAATCTGTATGTATCAAACATGGACAATGCACTTAATTCCTGTCACAATTTTCTGCCGAAGATTGGCTCCAAAACAAATATTTGGATCACGTACGAAGATTATACAGTATTGCTTAATTGCACACCAGTATGCCTGCAAAGATCCCTGGAAGTGGTCAATTGTTTTTTGTTTTTTTTAATGTATTTTATTAATTTGTAAACAACAATATAATTTACAGACTCCAGTCGCATGTGTCTGTGTATCCCACCTCGCAACTGCCCCCTACCTCTGCCCAGCCTATTCCACATACAATGTTCTCTCACCTTACTTTAACTGTGGGTATATGCATTCACGTTAGTCCACTCCCTGTGTGGGACATCTATTGCTGTTCATCTCTATGCACTGAGGCCATCATTTCCTGCACTATACATTTCCAGGAGTCAAGGTCTGTTTTGTTCTTCTTGGCCTCGGCTGGCTGCTTCCCACCATACCAAGGTTTCTGGCAGCATTCATTTCTAGAGGTCGCTCCACCATAAGCGCACCTCAGGTCTCTTGTGAGCTTTCCACCCCATTGCTATTCTACTTTTTGCCAGGATTTATGCTAGGTCTTTCAGCTTACTGACATGTCTCACCTGTTTGTTTGCATGAAAATGCTG
The DNA here is from genome assembly GCF_040938575.1 of Ambystoma mexicanum. Classification (NCBI taxonomy): domain Eukaryota; kingdom Metazoa; phylum Chordata; class Amphibia; order Caudata; family Ambystomatidae; genus Ambystoma; species Ambystoma mexicanum. The sequence continues at coordinate 446,730,890 of NC_090925.1, read as the reverse complement.
ACCATACAGGTCACAGGGGGTACTTGTGCCTCACGTTATACCTGCCTTGGCCAAGGCCAAGTCTATGCCCTCCCAATATTGTCGTATCTGCGTGCAAGCCCGAGAAAATGTGCACCAGATCCGCATGAACCAATCTGCATTTTGGGTATGTCTGTTCAGTTGCCTTGCTGAATTTAGCAATCGTCTTTGGGGTTAGGTGCACCCTATGGGTTATGTACAGTTGTATTAGTTGGAGCTTCACGTTCTTCCACACATTTTTATGATAGGCTAGTGCCCTTCCCCACACTGCGTCTGTTAATTGTTCTTGCAGGTCTGCCTCAAAATGCACTTGATTTGTACCATCATGTCTCCCTTCCATGACATAAGTACCTCATATATCCGAGACACTGCATGTCCACGCTCTGAAATATAGTAAAGTGTTTCTATTTTGTCATCTTCCTGCAGTGCCCCCTCCGGGCCTGGCCACTTCTGTTTAGTCTAGTGAGTAGCGAATCGTGTATTATTTGTTGTCCTTCGTGTATCCCCATTTCTGAGGTGAGTATGCTAAAGTACATCGGTTTGCTGTCCTGTAGTAACTCTCCCACTCTCACCACCCCCACAGGTTCCCAATACTTTGTTACATTAAGCCTAAATTGTGGATCCACCACCTTCAGTGTAACTAATGTTACCTGGCAGAGTGTGTTGTGCCATAAGAAGCCATGACATATAATGTCAAGCCTGTTAAAAAAAGCCTTTAGGGATGTTGCATCTGATATTAGTAAAGAAATGGAGAAGCCTCTGGAGCACTACCATTTTTAACAGTGCCGCTCTTCCCATCAATGAGAGCTGCAAGCTGACCCAGAAAGCCATGGACTTTTCCACTTTCTCCAACACCTTTAGTTTGTTCTGTAAATATTCAATCTTGGGGTTGTGGAGATATCTACTCTCAGGTATCTGAATGTGTTGACCTCCCACGTTATCGGTATTATAGTCAGTGTACTAGGAGGATTCCCCCCTGTATGCTGCTAAAGGGAACAAGCATGATTTCTGTGCATTAATTGTAATGACAGATAGGTCTGCGCTTAAACACATCCAAAATCTACTGTAAGTTGGTTTCTGGGTGTTGTTGGTATAAAAGCATATTGTCCGCGTATAGATCAAATGATTGTTGCCTTGTATATCTATGCCTGCTTCGTGATATTCCTTCCGAAGCTACTCTGCTAGCGGCTCCAAGGCCAGTATAAATAGCATGGGGGACCTGTCTGGTACCTTCCTCAAACTGCCATTGATTCGAAATGTAGGCTCCTGTCTTAACTCTCGCTTGTGGGTTGCTATACAGCAGCCGTACCTATTTTATTTATGTTGGCCCCATTCCAAAACTATGCAGCACTGCTGTTAGCCATGGCCATATAGCCGAGTTGAATGCTTTTACCGCATCGAGCGATGCCACGGCATATCGGTGTGTACTGCATGGGTATTATCTATGACATGGTGTAGCCTCCTCAGTTTACACGTAATGTTTCTGCCTGGAACAGTTCCCGTCTGGTCCTGGTGTATACGTTTGGATATTACCAGCTTAAGCCACTTGGCCATTAAGACTGTAAGGATGTTTCTATCCTGATTAAGCAACGAGAGGGGTCTGTAAGATCCACAGTCGGTTTCAGGCTTATTGGGCTTTAATAGTCGAATTATAATAGACTCTCTCAATGACATTGGCCGTGTACGGTTTATAGTCATAAAGTCGAATGTCATAATGTCGAAAGTCAAAATGTCTAAAAAAAGTCGAAAACAAAAATGTTGAATTTCTTTTTTTGGTTGCTTTTTGTTCGAAATGGCGGGTTCCCCCCAGCCCCTTTTTTTGTATTTTTTTTTTGTTTTACCCCTTTTTTTACCCCCAGAACCCAAAAAAAATAAATAAAAAAATAAAAAATTCGACATTTTTTTCGACATTATGTTTTAGACATTTTTGTAATTCGATATTATTTTTTCCACATTATGGCTGCACACCGCCATGTACCCATGTCCAGCACTTCGTTCAACATGGCTAGCAACGGGGGCGCCACGTCTGTTATGAATTCCTTTTAGAATTCACTGGGCAATCCATCCCCCCTGGGGCTTTACCCATTGGCAACTCTTTTATGGTGGCTTCCAGCTCTTCTGTGGTTATTAGGGCCTCCAACCTATCTGCTGTCTCTGCATCTAACTTGGGGAGACCTATGTGTGCCAGGGCCACATCCGTTTCTGACAATTGTGCTCCTGATGTCTCTTTATACAACTCCTTTGAATAATCATAAAAACACTCATTAATACTTCCTTGCATTATGCAAGCCACCCCATCTCTTCTCACGATCTCCGGTATCAATTCTCATTTAGACTCATTTCTGTATAGCCAGGCCAACATGTGTTCCAGCTTATCACCTTCAGCATGTTGTCTTTCTTTGTATTTCTTGTAGTTCAGTTTACCTAATCTGTCCAATGTACTAAAGTTCCTGCTGCACTCAGGCTACTTCTTGGGCCCTGTCACTGGACAAGTCCCCTGAGCAGTCTATGGCCTCTAGCCTAGTATCTGCTTTACATAAATTGATTTCTATCGCAGCTTGCATACCTTTTGCATTAGCTATCGCCACCTCCCTGATCACTACCCTGAAGGCATCCCACAATGTGCCTGCTGAGTCGACGCTTCCTGTATTGTTCTTGAATTAGTCCCTCACCCCCTCTTCCAAATGTTCTGGGAACACTGCATCTCTGAGGAACTCACTTCTAAGCTTCCAGGTCGGGGTGAGTGCCCTAGGGGGGCGAGTTTGCCATGTAACCACTACAGGAGCATGATCCAACAGCACCCAAGCTCTATATTCCGCCGCCTTAAATTCACCAGTTTCTCTTCCCCTGTAAATACATAGTCTAGTCTAGTGTATAGATCCTTATGACAATAATGACAATATCCCCTGGCATGTGGGTGTAGGGCTCTCTAAATATTGGGCAATTTGAATGCTTGCAATAATGTATTCAAGGCTTTGGCCGAAGGATCTGGATGTATTAATTTATCGTCGGATCTGTCTAGGTTTGGGTTCAGCGTGCCGTTAAAGTCTCCACCGCATACTATTGTACCATCCCTGTATTTGCCGATTTGGGGGTATAACGAGCGGAAATAGGCTGCAGTATCATGGTTCGGTGCATATATATTAATAATAAAGAGCTCTCTTTGTTCCACACACCCATTGATGATAATCATCCTGCAATTATCGTCCCTAAAAGTCTTAAGGACTTTAAATGGTACAGACAGCGCCACCCATGTCAAAACCCCTTTTTGCGAATGCAGTGTATGGTGGGCCTAGGGTTGTGCCACTCCATTTCCTAGTCAGAGCAGTTTGTCTGGCCTTTGTGAGATGCGTCTCTTGAAGGAGTGCTATGTCAATCCTCTGGTGTCTCAAATATGAAATTATTCTATTGCGTTTAATATAACTATTGGGCCCCCAAGGATTCAACAAGGCTATTCTAAGGTCCCCCATCCCATATGAGCAGCTTTGGATAACTCAACCGTCTGATGTGCATATTATATGTTCCTTGCATTAATCTATTGGCTAACTCCCCATTAACTAACCCAATTCTCAAATCCACCCCCTTCCCAACAATTGCCCAGCTCAATTCCTTGTGCTCAGGCATCCCTGCTTCTCTCCCCTGCCCCAGTTGCTTGTCTTGGAGACTGGGGTGTGGCAGGTGGATACTCTACAAATGGTATCCAAAACCAAATCCACTCTTAGGTGAAGGACACTTCTCCACAGTGCATTCCCAGATGGAATGTGCACTGCAGACTCCTGTTTTGCATAGGTATAGTGGCTTTTTTCTGTGCAAAAGGTCTCTGCCTTTTGCAATCTGCCAGTCGTACCCAGCCTCATCCCCGCGGTATTCCGCAGGCCTTTCAGCATGTGTCCACGGTGGTCAGTCATAATCTCGAAAATAAAATGTCGAAAGACAAAAATGTAGAAAAAAAAATGTTGAAAAAAAAATGTCGAATTTTTTTTTTTCAATTTTTTTTTTGGCTCTAGTATATATATATAAAAATAGGTAAAAACAAAAAAATAAGTGACGTCACTTATATTGCCGTAATGATTGCAACCTTGTGCCACTTCAGGAGGTAGCCACCTGCGCCACATGTGCTACATTGGTAATGTTGCTTGACTTGGTTCGCCACCAGCAGGTTAGCCAGTGCCTGCGAGATTCCCCCTCTATGTGTGTCCAATGGGGCCTGTGTCACTGTTGGAGCCCCTTTTGTGGTCCACCTTGCCCCAAGGAGTCTAGTTGTCTTACATGCTGCCGTCTATACAACCTTTTTGGCTTACCCTCAGGTTGTCCCCTGATAGCGTGTGTCAGCCTCCTGAGTGTGTGATCTCTCACACTACCAAAGACATTGCTCCCAGCTGGACATTGTTTTTTGGGGTGGCCAGTACGAATGTTCAGCTTGTCACGCTTCCCAAGGTGTACAATCGTATATGGTCTGGTGCTTATTTGGCTTAAGACTCTTTTTTTATTTGATATAATATGTTCTTGTATTCCGGCGCTTCCTGTGCTTCCTCCCCACTTCTGAGCTGCATCTGCATAGATGTTGATTGCACCATATTCGGCGGTGCTATCAGTCATCGTGTCCCAAGGGTGTTTGCCCTCTCATGTGCTCTTGTGGAACGGGGCTGATTAGTGTGACTGTTTGCAGGCCGCACTCAGCAGCAGTCAGCTAATGCTAATGAGCACTTTGTCTCTCGCCAGTATCTAACATCCAAGCGTGGGCGGCGGAGGGGGGGACTGGACAGGTGTTGTCCCAAGTTTGATGCACCAGAAATGCTCATTAGAGCATGCACAACATATGAAATGTGCTCACCCTCACCTCTCTGCTCAAAGCAACTTGTCCAATGGATTACCTTCTCGGTCTCTAACCCAACGCACTGCATGCAGCTGCTCTGGCAGCCTCATTGGCCCTCTCTGCAACTTTCATCCCACCTCGGCTACCGGGCAACCTCTCTCAGCACTGCACTGAGTGGACGTATGTACTGCGGTTACTGTCCGTCTGCCTTCGCTCTCCACATGGTTGTTGGACCTCGCTGCAAATCCGATCAAATTCCAGCCACCCCTACTGGAATCGGTTACTCTCTGCCCCGCCCTGCTTTGTTCTTCAGCAAGCCCCAGCTACTGACTTGCGACCTCCATCTTTTTGTTGCTGCCGCTGGTCCGGTCACTTTCTTTTCTCGTCCGTATTTCCGCAAGCTGTGCACATATAACATTCTACTTTCGTACGATTATACCTGCATCATTCATCCGTCTAATGGTGCTTTGTTGAGGATTAACACACACTGGGTCCAATGCTGCAGGCCAGGATTGTACCGGATCATCAGGAGCTCACAAAAAAAGTGTCCCTACAGCATGGCTGTCTAGCCACATCCCCTGGAAGTGGTCCATAGTTATGCAATTGGAAATAAACGGAAAATAAATATTTAAAAAACTAAGATCATGATAATGGACCAAAGACATCACAAAGAAAACTATGTTTGGAAATTAGACGACAAAGTTATAGAAGTAGTGGACTTCTATGTATATGTATGCATGCCTGTAAAAGAATTACAACTACATAGTACACAAGTATGATCCCTCTGATGACCACTAAGAAATTACAAATTATAAAAAATGTCATGGCAAGAAAAGGTGGCAATTCAATCGAAGGTCTTTTGGAGGCTTATAAGACCAGTATTATCCTTGGGTTACTCTAAGGTTTGGAGGCCTTGTCTTAACGACATGTGGTAGAGCTTGAGATCATTACCTCTTTGCTATCTTTTGAGATTCCTTGTTGGGGTTCCTGTGAAAGATCTGCATTGCGAATTAGGCCTTACCTCCTTAATGACACTTGGAGAATTGTCCGATGTAAATGGTAATTGAAATTGCTTTGGACGAAAGGAGAGGCAGATTCTCTTAGATGAGTAATTGCTCATAACAAATACTCTAATTCCCATAGCACGGCATATTGCGAGCTGAAGAAATGATGCTTAGGGCACCTCGAGGCTATGAACATTGATCTTCCCAGGGAGGATGCCCTTGTTGAATTCTATAGAAAGTTCAAGACTAAAACTAAGGACTGGGATCAGACGCAAAGCTTAGCAAATGTATAGCTAAAGAAGAGGTATAAACAATACACTAGAAGGAGTTTTACACCTGGCATTCCATGCGGTTACCTGTCTAAGCTTTGTGATACCAGTCTCAGACATTATTTGTTTATATCTTAGACTCAAAATCCTCCCGATGCTCAAATATAGAGGTGGCTGGCTGAATATACCATACGAAGCCGGATTATTCAGGCTATGCAAAGTTGAACAAAAAACTGTGTGCCACATACTAACAGGCTGCCCCCAGCTTATTGAGCAGTGCCATAATGGTTATGAGGGAATGGTTTGCTCATGCTATAGTATTGCTAGCAACCCATTTTGGTAAATGTTATACTCTGTAGAATCATTGCTTATTATAGCTACTTCCTACCACATGTTTAAAATGATTTCTCACGTTTTAAATGTGTATAATGTATCAAATGCAAATGATGTTGGAATGATGTCACATATAATGGCCCTCAGTATGACTTTGCTGATTTGTAAAAAATGCTGGAAAAAATGCCACTAATTCCGGCACTAGCATTTTTTCTGGACCGGCAAAACACAAGTTTACTGGTGGAGGCCACGAATATCCCGACAGGCCTGACCTGCAGGTAGATCAGGCCCCTACCAGCAATGAAATGCCTGAATCACTGGCACTAGTAATACTGGTGCCAGTGATTCAGGCAATCCCATCCCATAGAGTCCAATGGGACTCCATGGAATGGGATCTTATCGTCGTGTCCATCACCCGTAATATCCCTGTAATTCTGGGATATTGGGCAGCAAAGACAGTAGGGCCAGTTTGCCGGTATCCCGCCAGAATCACTGACAGGGTACTGGCAAACCTATAATGAGAGCCATAGTCTTAGTATGTTGATTGTGGATATTTACTTATTTGTTTTTCTTTTCTTTTTAATGATTTGAAATTGATATTTTTATCATTATTGTATTATTTGTCATTGTTTTATTACATATATGCAAATGGAGTGCAAAAGGTTTATTTTAAACCACAAGGACTCCATAATACAAAATCAAATGAAAATTGTTACATAAAGGTACCGACAGGACACAGTACTTACTTTGGGCACACATGGATAGAAACAATAGATGAAAACACAGCCATTGCTCGCAGCAGGAGTAGGCAAGTGGATATGTGCACTTGAAAAGCAGACTGCAGGCATTACACTAGCGGTAGGAGATATGAAAAGCCTGCTGACGGCCATATTAGGAGACCAAGCAGAGATTTAGAAGTGGGTTACCCAGGGGTACACATGGGAGTTGACAGTCATGACGGGACACATTTCAACGACTGTTGCCCTAAAATGTGGGCTGCTTTAAGGGCAGTCTATCCTGACACACCCTATTTATATATCGCCTATACGGTAGCCGTGCCCTTGATAAGGGCACGGCTACCGCCAAACTCGCTACCGGCACCTGCAAATGGGCCATTACCGGCCCATAACGAGAGGAATGGGCCAGTAATTGCCCATTCACGGGTGCAGGTATGGCCAGGCTCCTGATCCCCATTCTGCCCCAATAGGGCAGAATAGGGCTGGGGGAACATGGTTGCACTGGGACCGTTTACAATGGTGCCGGTGCAATCACGAGTTCTGCTCATGCGTGCCACTCTGCAGGCCTGGTCTGACCAGGCGTGCAGAGCGGCACCCGCAAGCAGAACTCGTAATGTAGCGGTATGGTAACAACGGCACCAGTAGCACTACCAGCACCGTTGTTGCCTTACCGCCACATTCGTAATGAGGCTCAATGTGTTTCAAAGTGCTTCAAGGGAAGGGAGGGAACAAGGGAATATACAATTACATTCTTCCAGGCCATGAAGAGTAAGGATGCGAAATTAACTATCGTACTCAGCCTGACGACATTTCAGATAGTGCAAGAGCTAGGACATAGATAAAGAAGGGAGGGGGAGAGCGGGAAGGAAATTGAAACAGACAGGTGACTACCGTACTAGGCTGGACAACATTTCTGGTAGAGCAGGAGAAAACAAAAAGTGAGGGAGAGGGGTGCAGAAAGGTAGGGAGGAACAAAACAAGCGACTATAGTACTGGGCATGACGCCATTTCAGATAGTGCTGGAGGGCGGGGAACAAGTAAGGTGAGGGTAGAGGAGACAGACAAGGTTGCTATCATGCTATGTCCAGGGACAATTCTGATAGAGTGAGTGCATAGAAGAAAGTAAGTGGGGGAGGGGAGGAGATGTGAAAAGGGAGAGGAGGACACAACAGAGAGTAAGCATTCAAAAATAGTAGAGTTGCAAGAGGGGAGAGCAAATACAATTGCAGATGTCAGTAGTAACACATAATGTTGCAAGTCAGAATACAAGATGAAGATGGGAGCAGCATGATTCAGGGCCACCATGAGTACAAGATGCAAAGGAAGTCCAGCATGAGAGTTGAGAAAGGGTGACACACTGTGATTCAATGAAGTCCATAAAAGTCAAATCCAGCATTGGCCACACGATGGTGATGGTGAAACCATTATGTATCAGGATAGACTCCTGCAGAGGTAGTCTGGAAGGGGTCAGTGGGAGCAGGGTAGAAGAATCAAGCAAAACAGGCAACACCTGTGTGTGAGAGGGACGTGGGCACAATAGGCATTCAATTAGGGCATGCACTATGCAATAAGGTGAAGATGTGGCACAATAATAGTAGTAGCACTAGTGGTCGTCATTTATATAGCAAACATTATGTGCCCAGCTAGACCAAATTTGTTATAGGTCGTTGCTGCATTTTGATGCATGTGGGTGGGTAGCCATGCCAGTGGCAGATATCCACTGATGTGAAACATTTATATGTGCCTTGAGGCTCGGATGGAGCTTTGGTGTTGATGCCACTGTTTGACCAGATTGTCCGTGTGAGAGAGCCCTCAAGGTGCACTAGCTGGTTTGTTATAATAGGTCTTCTAGTCTTCATAGACTAGTTACCATAATGTATCTTCTAAGCATGATAAACCGGTTGCCCTACTGTCTTCTAGGTATAATATGGAGGCTACCCACTTATCCTTAATTGGAATTTTCTGATAATCCTCATACATAAAGTGAAGTAGCCGGGCTAAAACCATGCGTCTTGTAGGTGAAATGACAGAAGTAAGTGCGGATGACAGGCTATCTTTATACCGGGGTCATGGTAATAGGAGGATGTCTTATGGCTTTGAATGCATGTGAGCTTAGGCTGAGATATGCAGTTAGGCAGGCTGGCCGAGGTACAGTAAGCCTCATAAGAGGTGCTGAGGAGGGTAGGAATGTGTGCGATAGCAGTGGATTTGTTCACACTTCTATGTTACTCATGGACATTTCAGCAGTTTATAGTCTTTAGATGGATGTGTGCTGTGTATGTAGTGGGTTTTGAGTGTCCCTAGAGAAGGCCACCGCAATTATGGTTGCCGTCCGCATGGGGGAGCATGGCCAAGTTACTGATTGGGGCATTGCATTAGGTCCTACCAGATCCTAAATAGCTTGTAGACATGTCTGTAGTCTGTGAATAAATGATGTGAGTTCTGTAATTAGTGGTCTGTGTTTGCCAGTGTGCCTGGGCAGGGCTGTCTGATGGTGTCAGATCATGTACCTGGTGGGAATTTTGAAATGGTATTGCTAGGAGGATGGAGATGACTGGACTGATTTGTGTTATGACACACCTTGTAGTGGGAGAGGGTTGGGTGAGTACACGACTGTGGCAGGATGTATAATACTGTGGTGATAGAGATGAGTGAGGAACGTTTCAGATAACCACTGGAAATAGCCAGGTTTTGATGTCCTTTATGAAGGTGTGGTCATCTCTGTTGTGGCCGGATATGTAGTGGAAGGAAGTTCCAGATGAAGGGGGCTTGGCTAGAAAAGGTGGATCCTCCCATTCTGGTTCAGTTGTGAGGGGGGATTACAAGAAGGAGTCCGATGTCTGATTGGATGTTTCTGGTGGGCTTGTTGTGAGTGATCTTTTCCTGGAGGAACTCTGGACCAGTATTATGGAGGGTGCGGTATGTGATGAACATGGCTTTAAAGGTCACCAGTCGGCTGATAGGGAGCCAGTGTAGCACTCTAAGGTGAGAGGGTGTGGGAGAGTTTGACTCTGAAATTTTGGATTTGTTGGAGTTTCCTGAACTGCTGTTCTGGGGTGCCTAGATAGAGGGAGTTGGCATAGCCTAGGTGTGAGAGGATGATGGCAAGTATTGCCGAGAATCTGTGTGGGTAGGAGTGATAAGGGGTGAGTTGTCTTAGGTAGCAGTAAATGTGGCAAGCTCTGGACATGTGTTGGAAGAGTGATACTTCAGAGTCCAGTGTGCATCCAAGAATTTTTACAGAAATTGAAGCTGCAGGCGAGGTTCATAGGGAGTGTTGCCAAGCTATTGGTTCAGAAATGAGAGCAGATTTGCTGCATATTAAGATTTCAGTTTTGCTAGGGTTGGGAGTAGGTGGTTGGCCGTCATCCAGTGGTCGACTACAGAGAGGAAGGATGAGAGGTTGGGTTGGGGGGAGCCTGGTGTCTTGGGGATCTTGAAAATTATCTGGGTGTCATCTGCATAGTTATAGCATGAAAAATTAGGAGAGCGGATGAGTGCCGGCAGTGAGCTAAGGTAGAGATTGAAGAGAACGGGTGACAGAGAGGATCACTGTGAGACCCCTTTCGTGGCAGGGTGAGGGTCAGAGGAGAAAGACAGAAGGAGCATGATTAGTGATCAATTTAGAAAGGAATGACAAGATCTATTTTAGAGCTGCGTCTCTGATGCCTACTGTGTAGAGCCTGTCCATGAGTATTGCATGGTCAATTGTGTCAAAAACAGCAGATAGGAGATATGGAGGGCAGAAACAGGGGAACCATGGGATAAGGCCACAGCATTCTATCATATGCTAAGGAAAGTGCTCCCAAAAGAGGTGCAAAAAGATTTGGAACAGTGGAGGGGATCGAGTCTAAGGGATGGGCAGAAATTCATGCAATTATAGTACAACGTTGCAGGTGATGGCACGAGAAAAATAAGTGAAGGGCAGTCCAGATGACCAGGGGTTTGCATCACAAACACTGCTTAGCAGAGTACCCAGGGCTCATTAAACACTCCCCTGGCATTGACGGCGGACTCAGCCATCGGGAAAATCAGAACTGTCTTTATTTTCCAAACAGACATAGTCGTACAGGAAATGCAAAATCTACAGCAATTGCTGCCCCTGATCCCGTGTCACAAGTTTTTATCCCATAATGGCATCACATTCCCCAACCCTTCCCCAAAAACCTAAGATCCCGTTCTATTGAGCAGCTCAGATAATACCACATATGGATATCACCTATATGAGTTGTCTAACTGGTCCTTTCATGTCAGGTGGATTCACCTGAGACTTCCCCACAAACTATCTATTACATTGTTGCAGGGTCGCAGGACTACCATTGGCCCTTGCCCCATTAAACACCACCCAAGGATTTGTGTGTCCTGATTGGCAGGAGCCAGTCTCCCCAGGTCTGGGACCCTGTCCAGTTCACAGCGCTCACTGTACATTTTCAAGGTAATAAGAAAGATTGTGTGTTCCCATTGTTGCCACTAGTATAGCCACCTAGCCTGGAAGAGTGCCTGCAGGTTGCAATGTTCGTTGGACAACACCTGTAACAAACCTGCTGTCTTCGCTGGGAACTGCTCCTCTTCCCATCACAGGCAAATGGCCATGGTTCAGCTTGGCTGAGTCACATGGGTGAGGACTGCAAAACTGACCTTTTCGGTCTGGAATTAGTGAGTATTTCATTCTGTTATTTTGCAGGTGGCTCCCTGCCCTAGGATCCAGGAATGTTCCTCCCACCCTTGTCCTTGGCTGCGAGCACTGGCCCTGTGCTTCACGCTGCAGTGTCTGCATCTCTTCTTTCCTTATTCTGAGGCCTATGGTTTCTTGTGAATTCACTACAGCCATTCTATAATTTCCTTACATTACATTGTACTATTTTCCTTAGAGGTTAGTAGTACTTTGCTCTTCCAAGTTCCTTATAGGTCCCTGTAGCTCCATATGGTTAGTTGCAATACATCGGTTGCAAGCTCATTCTTTGTGAATTTTGTTTTTGTGTATTTCTGCATCTGGCTAGTGAAAGGGAAAGGATTCTGAGAGTATGGATATGTATCTGTCTTCTATCTACAGAACTGTGTATGCATGTTCTGCGTGTGTGCACGTGCGTGACTGTGTAACTTCTGCGTTTTTGCTTTGTGACTAATGTTACTAAGTCGTGTTGTCAATAATGGCGTCAGCACTGCTGGATATTTATCATTAGTCAACCCTTTCCAGTAATGGGGTACCTGTATGCACGAAGACATCAGTTGGATAGGGTTTGAATGGTTGTCTAAGAGAGTAGCTGCTCACATACGTGAAATGCACCTGTCCACCTGGGGGTTGGCCAAACAGTGATTGACATTTCTCATTTCTCATCCTTCAGGCTGACATGTACATAGTGAGCATGAGAGCCATTCCAGGGACCCTCTTTTCAGTACCCCCTCTGGTCGACCTGTTGACCACTTCTTCAAACCTATTCACTGTTGCCCTTGAAAGCCAAATCTCTGTCACTCCTCCCAGGTGTCCATAGAAACTTGCATGATCATCTAAACTCCATGTGACGTAACAGCAGTCTCGTTCCGGGTAGCACCATGCCCATTTTCCCCTATATTCATTGAAGTTGTTAGGGTCTTCAAACTCCACTCCTGTCAGGAACAGTGGGCATTCTTTTATTTGCATCCTCAGGGTATCTCAGGCCTCTATTATCTTATCTTCTTCGGAAGTTGTTTCTACAAATACTACAGTTTTCTCAGTCGTTTTACAGCATTGTGTGATGCATATGCTGATCACACACAATGTCAGTAGCACCAGTATTATTGCTGCCAGCCACACCTTCAGTCTGTTTTCCATCCATGTAGGTATCCCTGAGAATACGTATGACAGCCAACATTCATCTTTCCCTGCCTCTTTTGCTTGTTCCACCATTTTGGTGTGTGTTTGTGACAATCTGGTAACTGCTTCGGTTAGTGCTCCATTAGCTTTAATGTTTGCTGTAATGAACATGCAGCAAGATGATCCGATCTTGGGGCCAACCCCGCCTTCCATTGCTGTGAGGAGATTCAGAACATAACTGTTCTGGAGGGCCATCAACCTTACTGATCGGAGCTCTTCTTTTATGGAATTGAAGCCATTGACAGTTGAGTTTATTCTTTGCATCAGTTTCCACCTCGTTATATGGAGACATTTAGCGCTAGTGTATGTCTGCACTGCAGGAACTACTGATGTGAAGAACATCTCTGTTCTGCTGAACAACGAGTGCCAAGGTTGTATGTCATCCAGAGAGTCTTCCATTGCTAATGATTTGTCATTTCCTCTCCTCTCTTCACCCTAGTTAAGTCTACTGGCCTCTTCTTTCTGTTGGCAGAATCCATTTTAGAGAAGTCATCTGTTTTGATGTCTTTTTCTGGAACTACTAATGCTGCATGTTGATGTGTGCCAGTGAGCATATTCTTCCCCAGTTGTGTGGCAGTTTTTCATATGCCTTGGATCCGCAGGTTCAGTAATGATCCATCAATACTGCTGTCCCAGGGCATCTTATGACCCTATTAACAAGACTACCATCTTGACACCTGTAACTCACTATGGAAAAGTTATAACAGCATAGAACAGCCAATTTTATAGTGATCGAAGTTGCTATGGTACTATCAGGACTTTTTAAAATACTTGATGAATTTGCAATCCCTGTACATTGGCTTCAGCCATTCCTCCATGGAAAGTTGTAATGCAATTAATTTCTGAGACAATTGAAGAAACTGACTGCAGACAAATTCATTGATTTCCCAGTGGTCTTCCTAAATTACCTGATCGTGCTTTGCTTGCTTGGAGACTTATCATTTTTTTTTTTTTTCGCTTGCTCCGAACAAGTCTCACTGAACTGTAAATACTGTTAAACCCTGGAGAGTTGCCCACTTGCAATATTAGACAAGTAGGATGTTTTACAGTAGAGGCAAACATCCTTAAGAAACTAATCAGTTCTTTCCTATCACAACCCTTGATGCCACAATGATTGAAGTTGTCTCTATTCACCTCTCTACAAAAAAGGCCAATGCTGATATTTATGACTTGTCTAATATCCTATTTATAATATAGATTTCCTCCCCAAACTGCTTGAGGAGAAGATGATATCCCAGTTAGAATAATTTCTTAAGAGGCCCAAGCTTCTAAACACCCTTAAGGGAGGCTTGTACCGTGCCAGAGTTTCAGGTTGGAGACTACATTTTACCTCAAATTGTATTTCAAAGTCTGACAATTATAAATCTGTTTTGTGTGCTCTGCCTTAAGACTCTTTATGACTCCTAAGGTAGGGATACTCCAAAGGTATCACATAGTGACTATGGAAGAATGTTGGGCCCTAGTCTGTGAACACTCCTGCACTGTGCTCTAATTTATGGTGCTCTAGTGATTGTATACTGCAAGGTCAAAGGTTGATGGAGGTGATGCCCACACACTTTGGTATAGTTAGAGAGAAGATCCTGGCTACCTCGCACTGGTATATCGGAAAAGATGAATATCCACACTATGGTCTAGGTTAGGGGGATCTGTATTCCTGTGTAGGGTTCATGTTAAGGATGAACTGATTCTCTCAGACCCATCCAAGACAGCGTTCCACAGCGTGCATGCTGTGGAGAGCCAACAGGCTTATCCAGGACCCAAGACTGGGAGCATAGAGAATCAGTTCATCCTTAATAAGAACCCCACCCGGGTTCACAGATCCCCCCCCAGCTTGAACCATAGTGTGGATATTCATCCTTTACGATATACCAGTGCGAGGTAGCCAGTATCTTCTCTCTAAGTATCTCATAGTGACCATCAGAATGTTCTCCTCTCTGTTATTCAATTGGGTGGACTGTTGGTACTTTTTTTAATTGTGTAAAATGGCTCTGCTTGGTTGCAACCAATTTTACTGGCTGGTACCTTTTTGACTGCCTCCTTCATCTCACCAAAATGAAGGTTGGCTTTGTATGCCTCAAACAAATAA
This sequence comes from Ambystoma mexicanum, assembly GCF_040938575.1. Taxonomy (NCBI): domain Eukaryota; kingdom Metazoa; phylum Chordata; class Amphibia; order Caudata; family Ambystomatidae; genus Ambystoma; species Ambystoma mexicanum. The sequence goes on along the minus strand of NC_090925.1, from coordinate 446,715,773 downwards.
TTGGTTATATGACAATCCATTGTTGCTTATTGTGTGTGAGAGGAGGTAGGCATACTTGCTCACTGGATGCCTGTGTGCCGGGACTGGGTGCTGTGGTATGCTGGACACCAGTTCTGACTGGTTTATGCAGATGCTTCTCTGGGATAGTCTGGATTCACCTCCATTGTGTGAGAGGCATTCCCGAGTGCATTTGTGTGTTTTGAGGGATGGACTAACGTTACTTACCACACTTCTGTTTGAATGGTACTTGGTGCATGATTGGGTGCTATGTTCACTCTTTTTTTTAAATGATATTGTATTGGTTTATTTAAACCTTTAAAAAAAGCAGGAATCTCAAAACAAAATTACTTACATAATCAATCTTAAAAACTAATCAATTCCATAAATTAAATAGATTTTAATTATTTTACGAAAAAGTTTGTAAAGTAAAATTATAAAGTCATGAATACAGTAACAATAACAGAGGAGTACTATTCCAATATCTTTACGTAGCTAAAACTGAAAAGAAATCAATCCCAAAGATAAGACCTGTTTATGTTAGATCATATATATATATTTTTTTAAAGCCAATCACTTTGATGTTTAGTGCAATAGAATCTCGATGTAACATTGAGGACCATAATTGTTCTCTGAATACTTGATGGATACTATATACAAATTGCAAAAAAATAATAAAGCCCTTCAGGAAGCAAAATAGGGCTTATAAGCAATACGTGAAAAAGGGATTCCCCCACCCCTGTAGTTAGACAGAATCGACAATATTTCCAACTGCCAGGCTCTGGATAGCATACGTTCAGAATTTCTTGTGTGCTATAGAGGTTGAATCGAAAATGCATTGTGTTGTTTCTATGAGATCTACTAGGATATTTTTTTAGCTAGAACTCGAGGTCTGGGTACCATTTAAATGGACAAACAACCTGCAGATAAAATGTGGTACTCAGGATAGCAGCATTATTTTCACACCAAGCATACACTTCTTTATCTTATTTGGGTTCTGAATCATTATTAATATAGAAGATACCAGATTAGAGAGAATGTATTCACCAACCTTTCTGAGTTCAGAGATAAAGACTTCAAAATCATTTTCACCCAATAAAGAGTACAAACCAGCCTCAATAATGAAAGTCTTTTCCACTGCATACCACTTTTTAGAGATTGTAGGCCCAATTCGTAGTGTACAGCCTCAATAAGAACACATTTGGGAATGAAGAAGAGATCTCTACACCATACTAGGCTCCCCACAACTTTTGAATAAGAAAATATCCACAAGGGAAAACATTCCAAACCATAGAACAGTCTTGTCAGCACCTTCATGCAATACAATTTTCTGCACAGAATCATGGTGAATTTACTGTATTTCTGCTCTATTGGTCTTAAATGCCTACATGCGGCAATGGCCTTAACCTTCTGATAGTTCCTACAGAAAATGTTAGAATGAGTGCCAGATATTGAGTAACCAAGATAATGAAGTACATTTTGGCTTGTTAAGATTTTATCTTCACATTTCCATCTGAAATTTGAGTGACACTTACTGCCCTATACAAGATGAAGGATAACAGTTTTAGATGGATTGACCTTCAAGTCACGTTCCTTAACAAAGAGTCTAAATGCATTTATTGGACGCATAAGGCCAATTTGGGTACAATCCAGCAGAAGAAAATCATCAGCGTACGCTATCCATTGCAGTCTCAGGGAGCCCAATTTAGGAGAAGTTAAGCCAGCAGAATCTAAAGCTTTACCTGCCCCAGAGCCTTATAAATGAAATAGCACAGGCGCTAGAATACAGCCCTGTCGGAGAACATTTTCTGTTAGACATTAAGCCATCAGAATTCAGTCATACCCTTATCTTGGTATCGGGGTGGAGATGGATGATTATATTCAACAGCTCCTTTGGTACCCCTAGTACCAGCAGTTTCTGCCACAGGATTTCCCTATTAACCATATTGAATGCCATGGATAAATCCATGGATGCAACATACACTGGTAAGGCATTATTATACCAGGATCTCCTCTGTAGAGTAGTTAAAAAGAGACCCCCACAATCGGTACCTATGTTTTTCCTAAAACCAATTTGTCTTTGATCAAGGATATTGTTGTCATCCATCCAAGCCTGTAAATGCTCCAGGACTATGGATGTGAAGATCTTCGAATCTGTATCCATCAACACAATTGGCCTATAATTCATTGGACAGTTACGACTTCCCCTTTTAAAAATATGGATTACGTAGGATACATGCTAAAACGAAGGAATTTTCCTACTCTCAATCACATCAGTCAAAAAGATATTTACTATTTTAGACCACAAGGAAACATTCTGTTTCAAGATGTCATAGGTAATATTTTTGGGTCCTGTAGTTTTAGAGGTTTTAGATTTGACAATGTATCTTAAATTATTCTCAATCGATACATCAAGAGGCCATTTGTACAAACTACCTGTACACAACTTAGATCTGTTGCTTTGTATAGACTTTGAAAATAATCAACACAGATATGTTCTGGGATGGGATTTATCACTAACTGTGCCTGGGGGACCTCAGTACTATTAATTAACAACCAGAAAGTATGTGTGTTGTGACCTTTCAAAGATGCCAACATTTGTTCACTGTCTTTCTGATGCAAAATAGACTTGTGATATATCATATTTTTTTTTACTTTGTCTTATGTATCTCATCTGAGATTTCTGTGATAGTTTTTCAACATCCACTTTTAAGTACAGTTCTTATTTCTTTATTTAGGGAGGCTTTCCATTCTAATAGCAACAAGTCCAAAGTGTGCTTGTGTTTGTGCTGAGGAAATCCAGATAATAATACTGAATTGGGGATCCTGGTCATCATTTTGTCCAAATACCCTGGAAAGTTATCAATGGAATAATGTATTATTTAGTCTTCCAGTTTAATAGAACTGTAATCGTGCAACATATTACCAATTCATTTGTGAGTCCTTTTAGATGTCCATTTTATTCCATTTCCTCTAACTTTAATTTCTGTATTATTACAGAATGTAACTTGTTGTTCTACTCTGCAAGGCCATTTCAAATTCATAATAAGCATAGACTGGTCACTGAGGTCGGACGAGCGTATCTCAAACTCAGTCATTCTTTTCAGCCAGATGCTGTGATATAAAGATATATATTCTATAATAGAGGAGGAACCTCTAGTGTGCCAGGTAGGAGTACTATTTATAACTAGCTCCAAACCCAGGCTATTTGCAAGGGTCAGCCATTGCGCTCCTCTGAATAATTTTCTCACACCTGATGGAAGAGGTTTTCCTAATAGAGCCAGAGACTCCTCAATAATATTAGGTTCCTGATTACAGTTGCATTACGGTCAACAGCTCATATGAGAACGCCTTACTTTGTGTAGAGCCATTCATCAACTATCCCACTTAGTTTGTCCAAAGCATTTTCCAATTGATTTTCTTCTAGTTCTCGTGCGTTCCAATAACCATTAATTACCATCAAATCCATTGATTCCATAGGCAATTCAACATAGAATGTAACATTCAGAAAGACATTAAGTATTTGCCAATCAGACACTTTATGTAGATTAGAGTAACCCCCCTTTTGACCAACCCTTGGGCCCACCTCTTGCATGCAAACAAGAAACCTCATATCCGTCCCACAAAATATTTCCCCTGGCCCAAGTCTCCTGCAAAAGTATCATATCGAACAATGATAACTTGTGTATCAACTTTTCATTGAGTTCCAAGAGACCACTCGTAAGTCACATGGTGGGATAAAGAGGTTGACTAAATGAGTCTCAGAGAGAAAGTGCCAACCATCTGCAGTCTTGGCTATGTGTTGTTTTATATTCTGGCCCATCAAGCAGACCAACATTCCCCTCTTTTCGAGTCCCACCTAGGGAGGCATGAGGTTGCAACCTCATATTCTTGGAAATTGAAATAGAATCCCTAAAGCTAGTGATGTCAAAACCCTATTTCTGCAGACATCCCGCCTCCTTTAACACTTAGGAGCGTACCAGTGGTGACGGTATAATTAGTCTTACATAATCATATCTAAGTAGATAAATAAAATGAACTAGCTTGATGTCTGCAGAAGTGATTAACCTTAGCTCTGGTATATCAGAGAATAAAGAAAATATACTGGCTCTCTTTAGTGATGAGGAGCCTCCCTACTCAAACAGATAATTCAAGATGAGGCTGGGTTCGTCTGGAAAGACTGGATCTCTAAGACAATTGTCTTGTTCATAAGTGGCACTTCTCTCCACCTCTTTAACACTTACCCTCGATCTATCCTTAAGTTTCCCTGGACTATCTGTGTTATACGGCATGGAGGTATCCCTAAAATTCTCCAAGACTTCAATATTGCAGTGATCTGATCTGTGTAAAGGGTCCTCCAACCCTAATTCAGTCCCTGTCATGTATGACAACCAGTGCTAAGTTTCCTGAGCTACTTGAGCATCCATGCGAGAGGACCTCTCTTGGCGTATCATGCTATCAAACAACTGTCTCACAGACTCCTCATTCATGACCCTGTCAGGCTGAACCACCCTCCTTAGAGAAGTACCAGCATTTGTGGGTAGGGTGTACGTCCCTGTCAGGCTAGCTAAGAGCGACTCTCCTCTTCTGAAACTGGTGGAAACATCCTTAGATAGTATGTTTTCTTTCTCAATACTGTTAGTCGGAGGGTCACTCTGGGGATTTAAAGAGATATTATTATTTTTTCACTCTGTGAGATATTTATTAGTAACAAGATCACCATCCAGATTGGATGGTGGAGCATTGACACGAAACTGGATCCCTTCAGGATTAACCAGAGCATCCATCCTGAATGCAGCAGGTTCTTTTAAAGATGCCGTAGTGAATCTCGATGAAGACACTTGATTTTTAAAAATGTCAAAGATATTGTTCGCTCCAGATTTCATAGATTTTGAGTACTGATATATCGTGCCAGTGTCATACTTGTTTTTCAATGCTTCTGTGAGACGGATAGAACCGTCAATAAATTCACACTCTGTAGACCTGTTTGTGCAGGGTCTCATGCTCTCGTATGGTCTCAAGTTGGTACATTGAGGCTCCCTATCTCGGGGCACCTCAGAGATCAGAAGCACATCATCCTCAGCCCCTTTTAGATCCATAATACCACGTAACTCATTTCCACGTAGGAACTTGCGTTATGTCTTACTGATAGCACTTTGTGCCAGTGCTAATTTTTGCTTATTTATTTTTCACGTTTTTTTTAAATGTTTAAAGTAAATTTAGAAGGATCAGAAAGAGGGAAAGGCAGGCCTTCCAAAATGAATACCTCTGGTGTTTACCTATAGCAAGGGTCTCTCCATTTTCAAGCACATCTTTCACCAAAGCCACTTCTTGTTCAGCTATCTTGGATTCTTTGATTTTTCCCATAAGCTTGTAAAGGTTGCCTGGGAGTTCAACCACAGCCTTCGTACTTCACTCATGATCGAGGTCTGCACTCTCATTTCCACCAGAATTTCCTCTTTCAGTAACCCAAATAACAGTGCCAAATACACTGTTCCATTAGACAACATAACATTTTTAACATTTCCATTAAGTGATTGAGTGTCCATATGCCATTCATTTCCATCAAGATGGTCCGAGAGACCCAGTAGGGAGATTTCCGCTGAGAGGAAAATTGGCGGTGTGTCCAGAAGGAATGGTCTAGGACTGGTTCCCTTAAGATCTCTCTCGTTCTTCCCCTGGTTCCCTTTTTTGTGTGTTCCCAGCCACTTCACTGTCATGTTCCTCACCAAAAAGTGGTTTGAGGAATCCAAGCATGCAACAGTGTGAATATTATGGGGTGAAATCGAGGGATTTCTAATTTGATTAGAGCACATTTGGGCAAATTCCAGCATATCACGGTCGTTTTCAGGAGACAGAGGCAGTGGCATCGCCACAGCTCTTGATATGTTGTTCCGGTATATAGGAAATTGGACAGGAATGGGCAAGATGTTTTTTTTATAGAGGATTTTTTTTGTCTTCATTTTAGATGGATATAAGTGCACAAAAGACACAATTACAGAGCAGAATTTGAAAGATTATGATTGTATGAGACCTAGATGGACCGAGTTAGTGAGTGATAACCCAGAGAGCCTGATTCACAGATGCATTTTAGAATGGCCGAATCCCATTGGAAAATGCTCCATGAGTCAGGCCCAGAGTTTTATAGCACACTGGTAAATTTACAAGGAGATTCCCAGATTACCTCTAGTGCCTGGTGTCCTGGCCCCAGGCCAACAGGCTAAAAGGCACTTTAATGGCACTCCGGGCATCAACAAGGGAGCGTGGCTTTGCGCGCCGTAAAAAATGTCAATATATTTAGAAGTCCTGTATTTCAAAGGTATTATGAGTGTTCTTCTCAGCATTCCAGCAGCCATCAGGAAGAAGCATCTAGTAACCAGCAACCAGCATGTCCAGGCATATCAGGCACTCTGATGGCACTTCGGGTGCACTATATTTACTCACTGCCTTACAGTGAAGCTCTGTCTCTCAAGAAGAACAAAAGGGATGGCTGTGTTTCTTCTTCCCTGGGATCTTTTGACAATTGGCTCTCCATTTCTGCTCAAACACTCTGTCTCTCTGACACTCCTGCCTGTGCCTACATTGCTGGATAAAGAAGTTGGAGCCCCTTCACTGCCAGAACCCCAAAGACTCTCCCTGGTGAATGACCCAGGTTTCATTATTCCAGAATATCATGCAGGTGCCCTGGTTCTATCTACCCCATCAATGAAGCTCCAGGGGCCTCTGCTGCTCTATGTCATGCGACCACACCACTGAACTTACCCTCAGTTCTGTTTCCATTGCTAGGCCCTCTCTGGTGTGACTTTGCAATCATATCTTAAATAAGTGTTCTTCCCTGGGGACTTCACAATCTAACCCCATCCTCAGAAGCTAAATGTTGTGCCTGAGGATGATAGAGGAGCCGTGCATCACCTATCATGCCTTTGCACAGTTTTTTTCTACTTTCAATGAGGTCCTTGGGGCCCCACCTGCACCAGTGGATTATCAATTAAAACTATGGTGGTCATTGAACAATGTGCACAGCCATCTTCTCTGGAAACCACAAATACATCTGAGGCAGAACTGCTTTTTGTTCTCTCAACACTCCTGTTCATTCCATTTCGTGTTGTAATCTTCATCTCTGGGCCCCCTCTTCTTCACAAACCCTCCACCCCTCTGTGTCTTGAACTCCACAGGAACTGCAAAATCCTCTCATTTGGACTATTTCATGTTAAGTACCCCTTTGGATAAATTTGACTGTACCAACTTGCTTCAGCAGCCTTGAAAACCAAAAGGTTGATGTCTCACCGTTTAGTAGATACCCGTGTTTTTACATGATAGCACCTCTGCAATTTTGCTTCCCATTATGATCTTTTTTTTTTTATTCTTTATTTAAATTTTAGTAATTAGAACAGGACTGAACAATAAATCACAAAGTACCATAACACAGCATAAAGGATATAAACATGTAGGAATAGAAAAAGAATTAAAAAAGAAATTAAAAAAAGGGACACATCAATATACAATTTTAACGATGAACTAATACCTACTCAAAAAAGCTCCCCAGACCTTCGTATGTAAACTCATTTTCCGATTTTTCTGTAAATACATTTCTCAATATTCTCTAAGTAGTTCATTTTTGCAATCCAATCCTCCAATATTGGTGAGACACCAGATTTCCAGCTTCTCAAAATCATTTTTTTGCAAATAGAAGCACCTCTGTACAAAAATTTCTTTTCTGATATTGAAAGGTCTTCAAGTAAATCATCGCAGCCTAGCACCATAGTTTTAAAATCCAAGTCAACATTTTGGTTCAAAACCCTGAGACAAAGAATACAAACCTCATGCCTAAACCCACAAACCCTCACACAGTCCCACAGCAAATGTACCATACTGCCTTTCTCACTCCAGCAACACCAACAAATATCAGAATCAGACAAACCTCTATTTTTAAGCCTTTCCGGGCTCCAAAAAACTCTATTGAGAATTTTAATTTGTCTCGAACGTTCAGTCAAACTTATTGAACAAAGCTTCACATTCCCACACATCACAAGCCACATGTCAGAAGTGATTCCACAACCCACTCTTCTGCTCCATTCATTAACAAATTCAGTATTCTCCTTATAATTCGATACAATTTGATGATAAAGCCTACTTGCAAGTGACTGAACGCCAGTAGTGAAAAGTTCAACATTCGCATCCCAGTCACAATGCACTTCACCAATACATCTCTTAAATTTCCTGAAGTCCGAGATAGAAACATTTTCAACAGTAAAAGTAGCACTTAACTCAGCAAAGTCAATCCATTTTCCATCTTTAAAAACTTCACTAATCCATTGAATTCCGCCAAGAAAACACTCCGGCCAAAACAACAACTTGCCATTGTCCGTTATAGCTTTATTCAACCACAGAGATGCATCAGGTGATTTCAGAGCAACCGAGCCACACATATCATGGATATTCTTCCAAACGTCTCTAAGAAACTCAATCAAGGGGCATCTCCTACCATGTTTGCTAACAGTGGTGAATATCGCTCTTGGGGCAAGTGGGCCCATCACACTTGCCTCTGCCATCGCCCACTCACTAGGAGATTCCTTCAAAAAAGGAAGAAGAAATTGGCACGAGAAGGCCAAATGATATGCCTCAAAATTCAGGACACCTAGTCCCCCCTTCTCAACTGGAAGCTGGAGTTTCCAAAGATTCAGTCTTGGCGGTTTCTCATCCCAAAGAAAGGACTGGAGAGTGGTATCAATCAACTTCCAAAAAGATTGACCAATTTCCAGGGGAAGGATACTCAGAGTGTAATACATTTTTGGTGCAGCATTCATCTTTAGCGTATTTACCTTACCCCAAAGAGATAGATGCAATACCGACCACCTTTGGATGTTCAATTTCAGTTCCCTACAAACCATACCCATGTTCTCTTCAACCATATCACTGACACCCGGAGTCAACGAAACAACCAAGTACTTCAGTTTTTTCTCACACCATTGAAATCCAAACCCCACCACCAAAGAATTAGCACAACATGCAGTCACCAGCATTACCTCCGATTTAGACCAGTTAATCTTATATCCAGCCACTTCATGAAACCAATTAAGTGTGTTCATCAACGAATGCGAAGCCAAATTCAAGTTGCTCAAAAGTAATAAAAGATCATCTGCGTAGAACCAAATCTTCTGTTCAACACCGTGAAAGGAAACACCTTGCAAATTCAAATCACATCTCATTGCAATAGCCAGTGGTTCAATGGCTAGGACAAACAACAATGGTGACAGTGGACAACCTTGCCTAGTGCCCCTATGCAAATCAAAAGATTCCGACAATAAGCCGTTAGTTTTAACATCAGCTGTGGGGCGAGCATATAAAAAGGCAACCCACGCAATGTATTCTTCTCCCATGTTCATATTTCGTAAAACCATAAACAAATATTGCCAGTTAATTCGATCAAATGCTTTCTCAGCATATAGGGAGAAAATCGCCACGTCTTCATCCAAATCCTGTGCATGGGACATGGTCAATAACAAATTCCTGATATTACTGGAAGTCCTACGACCTTTAACAAACCCAGATTGGTCGGTGTGGATAAGCTTCGGCATGAGTTGTTCAATCTGTAAAGCAAGTAATTTAGCCAAAATCTTATTGTCAGTGTTTATCAAACTGATTGGTCGATAATTTGACGGCAAGTTACCATCCTTGCCCTTCTTTAAAAAGACCGAAATAGTAGCATGGTTTGTAGACGACGGGAGAAGTCCAGCTTCCTTGGATTCAGTATACATATCCTTCAAAAGACCCAACACCCTCTCTGGCAGAATTTTATAGAACTCAAAGGGTAAACCATCAGGTCCCTGGGTCTTCCCAGAAGTCAATTTACCAATGGCAATCCTGATTTCATCAATTGTGACCTGTCTGTTCAACTCTTCCTTCTCATCACAATAAACCTTTGGAACATCCAACCTGTGCAGAAAATGTTCACCTTGACCAGTAACATCAGATTCATTTCTATATAGATCAGCATAAAAGGTCTTAAAGACTGCATTAATCTAACGTGGATTAAAAGTGGTCACACCATTCCCATCCTGAATTGAAGTAATGGCACCCTCAGAGTGTTGTTGTCTCAATATGTAAGCTAGCCACTTATCGCACTTTTCGCCTCATCCGTAATAAGTACACTTGATCCTATACAAATCACTATTAGCTTTCATACTCAAAATGTCATCCAGTTATTTTTTCAGCTTCCTTAACTCATTCCTCTTATCATCATCATTCAGAGTACACACCAATTCTCTCGTTACCTCAATAATGCGAGCATCAATATCCGGAGTCAACCTATCCAATTTCTTCCTTTTGCTGCTAGAAAAACTTAGAGCAAGACCTCGCATTGTACATTTAAAGGCCTCCCAGATAGTTCTTTTACTAAGTTCTTCTGAAGTATTTTCCAACACAAAAAATTCAGCTTCAGTCCTAAGCTTCTCCAATAGGACATCCTGATATACAATTGATGTATTCATTTTCCATTGAAATGATCTACAGCACTCAAAGTTCGGAGCTACCCTCATAAAGACAGGAGCATGATCAGTGACAGCAATAGAGCCAATACTGCTGTCCAACAAATTTACGGTTATCCCACCCGCCGTGAGAAGCATATCAATTCTCGAATAACTAGAATGCAAGCCAGAATAAAAGGCAAACTCCCTGACATCGGGATTCTTTCAAATCAAAATCCTCAACAAGAGTCCTAAATGAACGATAATGAACATCTTTCCTCTGAATCATCCTCTGAGTTGAACGATCAATAGAAGGATCACAAACCAAATTAAAATCGCCTCCAATCAAAATATTGGGACAATCCAGATCAAGCAAAAATTGGGACACATCCCTATAGAAGGAACCATCATCCATAGATGGAGCATAAACACTGCAAAACACATTTTTAGTCCCCTGAATATCCATCAAAAGAGCAACCATCCTGCCTGCTTTTTCACTGCAAGTTTTCAAAATCTTAATCGGAGAAACTTTTCGAACAAGAATTGCAACAGCCCTGCTTCTACTGGAATAGCATGAGGTGAAGGCACTGCCAACCCACCTCTTCTGTAAAACACTTACATCCTCTTTCAATAGGTGAGTTTCCTGCAAAAAACAAACATCACATTTCATATCCTTAATACAATTAAGAATCTTCTGCCGTTTCACTGGATTATTCATACCATTAATATTCCATGAGGTGATCGAAAGACGCGATTCATTGTGAAAGGTCCAAAATGAAACCAAAAAGTAAGCACTAGTTCAAAAAACAAAAAAACTAAAAACAATACCCTGGCATCCCTCCCGAATAAGATTACAATTGCCCATACAAGAACACAAGCATCACTGCTGAAAACCAATAACCAAATTGCAGTACCTAAATCCATATACATACCTCAACAAGAAAAAACAGAACAGCCACAGAGCAATTAGCCAAACCATCTGTAAATAAATAAACAATAAATGTCCCCTCATCCCAGCAGTCAAAACAAGCTGATACACGTAGCCCACAACAAAAGGCACATCCAGATCAAAGCAGCAAGGGCACAGTACCCCAACAGTGCCAAGAAAATCCCCCCAGACATAGCAGATAGTGATAGTGCACCGCCGCAAACAGTCAACACGTGGTGTGCAGACTGATACAACGTAGTGCTGCATATTCCCCATACCATAACATGAGCCGACAGCCAACAAAACACTTACCACACCACATCCCAGGAATACATAGAGAGGCGAGAGTACTTAACATAGTTTGCACCTGCTACCCCCCTCAAACTGATACAAACACAGGCAACCATTGAAGGAACTAGAAGCGGGGGCACACTGCAAGGGCACTGCAAGGCAATGGCAAAGGGGGACAATAGAGGAAAGTATTAATTTCCATTTCCGCTCCAGTACCGTGCAAACATTTGATGCTCTGTTCCAAGCGTAATATATCAAAACGGAACTCATGAAACGAGATCCCAGCCATGTTAACATCACATTGTCATGTGATCCACCAAACGATGATTATTATTTTCAATGCACTTGTACTTGTAAGGGCCTCTTTTAAGTCTAATCGAGCACCTTTAGTCTTTGCATCCCTTCGCCTCTCGCCTCCCCAACAGCCTGAAACGGGCCAGAGAGAACTGTGCAGAACATGGTCATGAAAACGAAGGGCAAGGTGGGGAGCCATTCAGCCAGCCAGCAAAAAGGTAAGGAGGAGTACACCAATGGTGAACGGGGTCAGAAAGTGGTCAGTGGCAGAACCTGTCTGCAAAAAGATGAACAAGCTGTGGACACAATCGCAACCCAGAAGGGACAGGACACGGGAGTACTGACACATGTGGACAATCTATGCAGCATGAAGCAGGTGCTTGCAGAAACATATCAGCCAGAAGCGACCAATGTGGAGAAAAACACACCCCCACAGCAGCATTATTTCCGGTGCTCCAACAATCCATGTTCAGTATGAGTGAAAATGTAATGCCTCCACTCAACACGTTGGCCAGTCAGATACCATGATCGACCGTAATGTGGTGGCAGCACTGGTGTCCAAATAGAGTACAATGGAAAAGTGTCTGAGAGCCAATAAACGGTGACAAAGGTAGATAACGTGGAAATGTAAAGCCTCACAGCTGGAATGGAAATGGCATTTGCAAAAAGAACAGTGCCCTGCAACCCCGATGCAGATGGCTCCTCCCAAGCACGCTGGAAGGAGTTCATGCATTGGGAGTCGGGTATTTCGTGGCACAGACCCCAGCACAAAGGATTTCACTGGAGGCAGGGCAGGGGACTGTATATGTATGTGCATGCTCCCAAAAGGGGCCTTTGTATACACGAGCAGTCTTTTTCCTTTAGCAAGCCCCGAGAGAACAAAGGTCAGCCAGGGTAACAGCTGGAGAGCGTGGGTATTTCAAACGCTGCTCTCCCGCCCTGCGTACTGGAGCGGACTGCCGCCGCGCTCCATGATCGGACCCCTATCCTCATAAGCAGCTGATTCCTCTCTGCTGCCACACACAGTCTCAGTCAGGGAGCCGGATAAATTTGACTGTACCAACTTGCTTCAGCAGCCTTGAAAACCGAAAGGTTGATGTCTCACCGTTTAGTAGATACCTGTGTTTTTACATGATAGCACCTCTGCAATTTTGCTTCCCATTATGATCTTTCTTCAATGACCTACATGGTTCTGCTATTCCATGGTTATTGTTGAATGTCCACATGATTTCACATTAAAAACATATTCAACAATATGGTTTTGAGTTTTACAACTATGCACGGTTTATCACAAAATTGTCAAATCCTACTGTCTACCTATTGCCGCTGGGGATTGGTAATAACTGCATAAAACACAATCTTGGAGAGCATGAAGGGCACTTATCTAGAGAATCCCTCTGACAAACTGAAGCAGGTTTCCAAGTTTCTTTGGTGAGATTAGGTAATTTAACACAGAAAGGATCACTCTCAGATCCATCCCTTCTTTGCCATATTGTTTATTAGCTTTTAATACATTTATGGTTGGAATCCTACTGAAATAAAACCCTACTAAGTTGAAGAGCTTGATTATGGGACCCCAACCAATCTTTGTTGCCCCTTGCTTTGGCCTACTGAAGTTGGTAATTGTCCCCCTCCAAAGTTTAAAACTTAAGGGTGATGTTAGACCTCAAATTACTCATGGCAACCCAAATTTCAGCTATTGTGCTAAATGATTCGGCATTTAAGAACCCTGAAATTGGTTCTTCCTTTTCTCAACAAATATCAGAAAATGACATCAATAATAGCTCTTATCAAGCATAGCGTGTGGCAATGCCTTGTTCTCAGGTTTTACAGAATCTGCAGCAACTTCAGAATGCTGCAGAATGTGTCATAACTGACACTAAGCATAATAACTCTAACTTTCAGAGATTTACATATGTGACATGAACAGCTAGATTAACATATATAACGCAGTGTGTTTTTTTTGGACAGGGGCCCATTTGTATTCTGAATAAACTTCATTATTATAACCCACTCAGGTTATTGAGATCTTCATAAGGACTCGGGATAATCCAGACCACCTGTGATAAATTAAGAATGGGAAGAGGATCTTTCAATTATGTTCCTCCACAACACTTATGGAACTCCGAAGAATATTTCAGTTTTAAAATTTAATTTGAGACATTTCTCTTCATCCATTACCATACCCTTTAATCTTCAAACTCTTGTATGTCACTTTCCAATATTTTGTATGCTGTTGCCAACCGGCCAGACATGGCAAATGTGTGCTTTAGAAATCACAACAAGAAACATAACAATGTGCAGTAAAAAGAGTGAATACAAGGGTCTGCAGCAAGGCCGCAACCTATGGATAAAGAGAAAACACACATGGCTCCATTGGAATGAAAGGCAAACTCTGAGAAAACACGTACTTAAATGTCCTTATAATGTGTGAGTTGGAACCCATTCGAGGCAGGAAGCCAGACTGGGCACAAGGGCAAGCAGAGAGTGGCTCTGTGTTGGGGAAACATTATTTACCTTTGATTATTTACCTAGCTTTGCATGCCCAATATGATATGTTCGGTTTGGGGTGTTTTGAATCCACAGCTTTGAATTGCCCACTAGCCATGATGGCTTGGCTACTGAAACCAGAAAAATATCTTGAGGTCCTCATGTACCTCTGTGCTAGATAGGCGGGTCTAGGGCGGTGAGACCCTGCCACGTCATGCTACATCAGGAAGAAACAGGAAGAGGTGTTTGATTGACACCTATACCTACTTCCTGGTTCCTATCTGCAAGGTGCATGGGGCATAGGATATATGTGAACCCCTCATATGAAGTAATTCACCAGCCACCGCTTCTGAGTGCTAATGTATATCATTCCCATTTTCCCAGTGAAGTTGTGACTCACTATCAATTGTACTATTTCAGTGATGTGGCACAGCATTTTGCCTTCTTGCCATAAAACATCTCCATCAGGAGCACATTTTTTTAACTAAGAAATATAACCGGAGTAGGGGGGGGCATTACTTGTGAGGTAATGCCCCAGGGCCGCAGTTAGAAGCCAGAGGCTAGGAGGCTGCCACATCCCCCTCACCAGGTACTAATGGGCAAAAGTAGAATTGGTGTGTTTTTGTATTTTCTGTTGTGTTTGAAAATTAGGCTTTTTTCCCTCTACATAGAAAAGTCGAATCTGTGTGTTTTTGGATTTGCTATTGTGTTTGAAAATTTGGCTTTTTTCCCTCTTCTTAGAAAAGTCGAATCTGTCTGTTTTTGGATTTGCTGTTTTGTCAGAAAGTAGGCATTTCCCTCTATCCCTTTATCTAGTTTTATTCACTCTATCCAGAAAACCCACTTCTAGGTGTCCTGCCTTTCTGTGTGTATGCTGTAACCTAGGTCTTTCCATCATCCTGGACATTTGAATTTAGATTGTTGTATTACTGTGTGTTGAAGTTGGACATCGTGCACTACAGTTCTCCCTCTCTCTCTCTACCACACTACTTCTCTGCATGCTCTCCCTGCATGGTGCTTTCAATCTCCCCTATCTTCCCTAACTGCTACTCTATCACCTATCCTATCTCTCTTTCGAAGTCTGAAAAGAAAACGTTCAAGAAGGACCTCCTGGTCTCCAATCCCGGCCTGCCCATCCAATCCAGGCCTGCCCATCACTGACAGCTAGATCAACGCTTCTTCCAGGCAGACTGTCACCAACATCCTCTTTGTTGTTCCCTTTCTGGACCTTTGTATTCCCCATATGGTCTCAGTGCTCTCCTCTTTCTCTTGCTCTCCCATTTAATGGAGGCACCTGTTGGGAAGTACTCTTGACATACTTCCTTTCCTCTAGGGCCATCATTAATGTCTAACGGAATGGCACTGTCATGGTCCATGGTGCATGGTCCATGGCTCCCAGCCCAACCTCATACTTTTTGAAAGAGGTCGTCTGTCTCTCATCAACTTCTTCCCTTCCCCTGTGACTCCTCCTTCTGCCATCTCTCTAGCCCCCACTGTCGGGTGTATCACATTCCTGTACTCCTCCTCGGAAGACCTTTAAAAGTGGCAACCAGCTCCACTTAGCTACTCTCAACTCTCGCTCGACCATCAAACACTCCTCTGATATCTGCCACCTCCTTGAAGATCTCAACCTCGACATCCTCGCTCTTAATGAGACATGGTTCAGGGCCAGCTCTGTCACAACTTTTGACGGTCTCCTCCCCGAGGGTTACAAAATCCTTTCTAAGCCCAGGCCTAACCGGTTCGGGGGTGGAGTGGGCCTGATCCTCCCCTCCCTGAGTGGGTCCCTGCTACTCTCATACCCACTCAGTCCTACTCCTGCTTTGAATGCCTCATCTGCAAGCTTGGTGTCTCTGCTATCCTCTCGCTGACTCTGGCTACCATGTAAAGGCCCCCAGTCCCGGTCTCCCTCTTCCTCTCAGAATGCTCTGTCCTCATCTCTTCTATCCTGGCCTCCACCTCCAAGCTTCTCCTCCTCGGAGACTTCAATATTCACCTTGATTACTCTGATGCAGTCTCTGTACTCGTCCACAACCTATGTGACTCTCTTTCCCTCTTATTCTTCCCTCCGGCCCAACACACTCAGCCGGACACATCGTGGATGCTCTCATCTTAGCAGACATCACCATCTCCAACCCTCTCAATACTCCTCTCTTCTTTTCTGATCATACTCTCCTGTCCTCACAACTGGACCTCCTGGGTCCCCCAGCTAAGCCCCCGCCCACACTGCCAGTCTCCTTCTCCATCAATTGACCTATGCTTTTGCAGCCACCTTCATACCCCCTCCTCCTGCCACTGACTCTCACTCTGACACAGCTATTACCTTCAACTCTCCATCTCCAACATTCTGATCATCCTTGCCCCAGTCAAGAGGATCTGCATGAAGCTTCCTCCAAGCATAACACCTGACCGGGCCTCTTTTAAACACAGGGCCTGAGCTGCTGAGCAGAAGTGGCTTCGGGCACATCTTCTGACAAACTGCCCTGCTCCAAAGGCAATGCAGACTTTCCATATGATCAAAGAAAAGGGCCGATATCCAAGGCTGTATCTCTGGGGCCACCAACAACAAGGAACTAGCCAATCCTACTGCAGTTTCTATTTCTCATCTGCCTTCCCTGGCCCTCTGCACTGCACTGGCCTCTCACTTCATTACTAAAACTTGGCACATCCTGTCTTCACTCTTCTCTACATCGCTCACTTCTCCCTCACCTTCTCTAAGGCCTCCCTTGGGCCCCTCTCTGCTCTCCTCCTACTCTCTTCTTTCTCTCCCACATCACCTGATGAGGTCTCTAGACATGTCTAGTCTATTAAAGTCACATACAAACAGGTGCTCCCCTGCTCCTCCAGAACTATCAAAGACAGAATTGTCTCCCTTGCTCCAGCCTTGGCTGATTTCTGCAATCACTCATTTGACACTGGATCCTTCCCTTTACTCCTCAAACACTCCTTTGTGCACCTTCTCCTTAAAAGGCCTTCTGCCAACCCCTCCTGTCTGGCTAACTACCACTCTATCTCCATTAACCCCTTCCTGGGCAAACTCTTGGAGAAGCTGGCCAACTCCCAGCTTATCCACCACACTGAATCTGTTGTTTGTCTCCATGACCACCAGTCTGGCTTCAGAGCTGCCAGAGACATGGAGACTGCTCACCTGAACACCCTTGAAGACTTGCCATCTAATCTCGATTCCAGCTCTCCCTCCATTCTCGTCCTTCTTGACCATTCCTTTGCCTTTGATATGGTCAGTTTTGCCACCCTTATAAATCAGCTCTGTGATTCCCTTTGCATCACGGACCTAGCTCTGGACTGGTTGACCTCCTTCCTTTCTGACTGACCAGCCCAAGTTCAACTGGGCCCTTTTCTCTCCTCCATCTCACTCTCCACATGTGTTGTCCCTTAGGGCTCTATCCTCTTGCCTTGGCTTTTCAACATCTGCCTTGCCCCTCTATCCCATTATATCTCCGGCTTCTCTCCTAACTTCCTCTTCCCCCTCCTCTCTCATTCCTGACTGTCTGTGTGCTATCAAGGCATGGTGTACTGCTAAGGATCTCTGCCTTAATGCCAATAAGACTGGGATCCTTCTCATTGGGACCCCAGCTCCCTCCTTCCTTCACTCTGGCCGCCCTGCATGGGCCCTCCACTCTCACCCTCCTGTGAGGCAAAAATCCTTGGTGTTATCTTCGATTCCTTTCTCTCCTTCTCTCCGCACTTCATCTACTTTGCCAGGAAGGCCCACTTTCAGCTGCATCTCCCCACATGCATTCTCCCTTTTCTCACCTTCCCCCAAAAAACTCAATGTCTCCAGAGCTCTGGTCCTCTCCAGGCTGGACTACTGCAATAGACTCTTCCACAATCTGCCTAAATCCTCTCTTTGCCCCCTTCAGCTAATCCAGAATTGAACTGAAAGACTTATTCTTGGCCTCAAGCCCAGGGACTAAATCTCTCCAGCCTTAAAATATCTTCACTGGCTCACGGTTCCTGCAAGGATCAAGTTCAAGACCCTCTGCATCATCCACAAGGATTTATAGTGCTTGGGACCCCACTGACCCAACTCTCTCCCTAACTACCTCCCTCCTAGAGCCCTTCTAGAGTCTTCTAGCTCCAACTCTCTGCAGATCAGTGTTTTTCCAAGCAGAGAGTGGGGGGTAGATCTCTCTCCTATGCAGGTGCCTCTCTCTGGAATGCCCCCCCTGGCCCTCTCATCCGTGAGCCGGATCTCCTTATGTTCGAGAACCTTCTCAAGACCCTCTTTTTCTCTTCTTCCTTACCTCTCCCCTCCCCTGCTAATGTCCCCCTCTACGTCGTGACTGGCTTCCTGGTACCGTCAGATTCCTACAGGGAACCAGGCCCCCCAGGACTAGTCTACCCCTGCATTTGGTTTCCCCTGACCCCCCCAAAACCTTCACCTGCCCTCCGGGATCCCTCCCCCTGCACTAGACTGGCTGTGCCTGCAGCCCTTGAGTCCTTCCAGCACCGTCCCTCGCATTAAGCACTTGGAATTTCTTCCTCTGCACTCTGTGCATTCCCCTGACACTGTCCAACGGGCCTCCCCTGGCACTCGTTTAACCCACAGGCCCTTCCGCCCTGACTGGCACTTGCCCCATCCCCTCTCTCCCACACTTATCTGTACTGCACATGTATGATTCGAATGTCACAAGGCCTAGTAGGACCGTTTTTGGTTTTCTTCATCCCTGTTTATTCACACACACCTCATCCTGTCTTGTTGAGCCTTGAAACACATTGTGTATAGGCACATTATAAAGACCCAATAAATACATACATATACCAATTGTTGCAGAGACTGTATGCTAGGTCTTATATATGCTAGGTCTTATATCTGAAACATTGGAACATCTCATGTGACACACGTTAGTAGCCTTGGGAATACTTTGCTTGTTAACAAATATATCTGTGCTAAGAACACCGTTCTTGAAAGGTCGATGGGGTAAAGGGGTTCAGGATTGGCATTTAGGCACCGTCTATTTCAAAGTTAAACAGTCACCAATCAACCGATCATGGCTATTGTATGCAATATGTGACTACATATACATATTAAAATAGAGTGACGTGTGTCAGATACAAGACTGAAGACAGAACATCTTGGATATTTCCCCGCCGTTTACTTCTCAGACTCTATGAAATGCAATACATACAAATAAAACAAATTAACATGAATTTAGTAAAATAGAAAAAAAAAAATCCACGAACAAATCTGAGATGAGCATCTCGCATCAGTCTGGCTTAACATTTTATTCCACTGAACAAACAGAACCCTTTCATGCCAAGAGTCCATATAACGCAGTACTTCTGTGATTGGAAATGTTATATTTACATACCGTCAACTTCAGCACTGAGTCCTTTAATAGAGGCTAGAAATAAATGGAAGAAATAAAAGATATAGTGAAACCATGATTGATTGTGACTGTTTGTTTGGATAACTCCTTTGAAAATGCATTGCCAATTTTTTTTTGTCATATACTCACCACCGGGACAAGCTTCAAATTCTGTCAACTCCAAAGGAAATGTTGTCAAATCAGGCTCGTGTAAGAGGATCTGCTCGACAAGGGCATGGATCAAGGTGAACTTCCTCTCCTTCCCCCAGAGCTGAGATAACTGCATGAAGACAAGAATATGCAAAAAACACATGCACAGGGGGCATTATTTTCATAGCTCTCTATATTACAACATTTTACAGATTATTTTGCAGCATACAAAACACAGTAATACATTTAAGGGGCTCTTAACTCACACTCTTTCTTAGGCCCTATATTGTAATAGATATTTTAAACCAATTGTCATTTTTTATTTATCGAGCAATGTACAGAAAACATCAATGCTCACTGTAAAATGTATCTGTGTTAATAAAGTGCTGGTCCATTCTGCTCACGTT
Source organism: Ambystoma mexicanum (assembly GCF_040938575.1). Classification (NCBI taxonomy): domain Eukaryota; kingdom Metazoa; phylum Chordata; class Amphibia; order Caudata; family Ambystomatidae; genus Ambystoma; species Ambystoma mexicanum. Next base: position 446,695,420 of record NC_090925.1, on the reverse strand, counting down.
CACTATTTGCAAATCTGCAGGGTGAAGGGCAGTATTGCAGAGACTTTGTACCAGTGCAATTAGCACTAGTGCAAACATTGCCCTACAAAAAAAAAACATCTTTAATATATGTTAAATTGTTATTGTGCTGGATGTTTTAATCCTTATTTTTAATGATTGTAAAGGTTTGTATAAACCAAACACAATAAAAAAAATAATAATAATAAATAAATAAAAAAATATATATATATATGTTTGTACCAAGGCATTGTTTGCCTTAATCATAGTTCATTGCCCAGGTGCTTAAATGCATTTAGAGAATGAGCCTAATTGACAAAGCGTTTTTTCAATTAGATTTTCCCTTTGAAAAGCACGTTGTGAATCATGCCCAACATGGATGTTGTGTTAGGGCAATTTTCCCTTGTGTGCTAATTGCAATTGCACTGGTGAAAAGTTTCATTCATATGGCCCTTTTAAATCTTTGAGAGCCCCAACCACGCCAGGACCCTGATTCATGGAATTATTTGTGTGTAAAATGGGGATTTGTGTGCCATTCTGCCAGCAAATCCCCATTTGTCAAATAGGGATTTGTGGGCAGAATGGCACGCAAATCCCTGTTTTACACGCAAATAATTCTGTGAGTCAGGGCCTGAATCCCCGCAAAAGAGAGGCCAGTCTGGTGTTTAGTATACTTGCATGTACAATTTGCAGCGCAGAGGCGGGGTTGCATGTCGGATTTCGGGGTGAGTGTACTCAACCAGGGTTCTGATTTAACTTAGGGGTGCGTGTAAGCAGTTTAGCGGTGTGCAGGAACAGTTTGCGGGGTTCGCAAGCAGATTTGCTGTAATTGAAGAGTTCACATTTTTTATATGCATGCTGTCAGGGTGCCGGTTCCCCAAGTGCAGGCCTGTTTTCGGGCGACCCCACGTATTATTTTCAGGGTGCATGTATTCGCATCAGGGGGAGTGCTCAAAGGTAGCTGCTCTGGATGTTTCTGCTTTGTGTGTGGGTGTTTCAGTGGGCGTTCTGGCCGCAACTTGCGATTATGGTTACTTTGTGCAATTAATTCCATGAATACGCAGGGCACGTGTTTTTCATTCTGCGTGCAGGATTACGTTGTGTCTTCTCTGTGCGTGGCCCCTGTGGGATTTCTGCGCACATTTCCATGAATCGGGCCCATAATGTTATTGGAATCTTTGAATCTACTTGTTTTTCTTAATCGAGAAATGTGCACAACCGCTTCCAAGTATGCACATCTGCAACAAGGAGTTCTCGGCAAAAATTATTTGTGACAAGATAAGGAACATGCAGCCATCCGTCACATCAGCCCGGAGGATAAGTCGTTTGTTAAGTGATATAGCCTGACGGGTGTAATATAATTGTGTATACAAAGCTTTGTACCGTGAATTCTGTATGGACTTGAGTCAACTTACGCAAGTAATTACACCTGGTTGAATGCCCTTGAAGGGAAAATCTGGCGGTTGTTTTTAGGTTTCCCCCCGGTGCGTACCAATAGAGGCAATTCGACTGGAGCCGGACTTAGCTTCATTGGAGGCGCTTAGACTCCTGAAGAGTGGAATATTATGTATCAATGCTATAAAAGATGCTGTTTGTCTTTTGCTGAATGCACTTGGTAATACTATGGAGAAATTGCCTGGACAGTCATTAAATTAATTTAAAAACGTACATTTAAATGTTTTTCAATTAATTGAATGGGTTCCAAATTGGGAGTTGGATTTTTATCATCTGAAATCAATATTTGAAAAAAGTTACAATATTGGGACTGGAACAAAAACTATGAGCACATGCAAAATAATAAAAACCTTTAAAGAACATACAAGTGTGACACATTGCTACTTGTGTCCTCTTCCCACTTGAGGAGATTTGTGTTGCTAATGAGGTTGCACCAGCTGGCGGCCCTTGCAGTCTGTGGCCCATGAGTGGGAGTCCCAAGACATAACACGGTGTGCAGATTAGGTACATGTGCGCATATACGGGAAACAGATAGACATGTTATGGCCAGATCTTACACATGGGGGAATGGCTACATGTACCATATGGGAAGCTTGTGCATGATCACGACTGTATCAAAACTAAACTTTTGTGACGACGCTGTTTGAATGGAAACAACACTGTTTTAAACATTCCGTTGAAAGAATCTACGGCTACAGTGTGAGAACAATATTAATAAAAAGTTCCCCAAGATGTGTTGAAATGGCCTTAATGTTTGCACGAATTATGCAATAAGATGTTGGTACATTCTGGCAAACCATGATGTACAAAGTTAACCACCTTGAATCGGTATCTGGTAATATTGTCCCCGTACATAATGTCACAATACATATAGTCACTGGGAAATGGCATAGGCGACATTATGTATGTTATGTTATTTTGCATTTATATAGCGCCTTATATACCATTGATATGGTCTGAAGGCGCTGGTAGGTTGAACGCCCCTGGGAACCGAAGTTCACATCAGTAGAGAGAGTAGAGAGAGTCAAAGGTGCGTGTGAGCACCGGATATGTGTGCAGCTGGTGCGGTATTCGTGTAATAGCTGCTTCTTAGCAGTAGGTGTGGTGGTTGAGAGATCAGGAGTATGTGTTCGTTCTGGCTGGATTTAATCAGACCGAATGTGGCTGCATTAGGCCTGAGGAGAACGCCTGGCTGGGGGGTGTGTAACCAGCAGTGTTTACTTAGAATGATGGGGAGTGTGCGGCGGATGTTGGTATGTGAACAGTTATACCTAATGGTGTCATAGTATCTCTGTGTTCTAAAATGGTACAGTGGATTGGGGGTTTTCTTGAATATCAACCATCCGTGTCCTGCACTGGAGAAATGGTGGCAGCTGATCAGTGGCGTAACGAAGTGGAAGCCCCCCTTTTCCGGTAAGTGCAAAATAATATTCAGGGCTCAAAAAGAACCCCCCTCCACTCGAGATCAAGCGCCACAAAATTTAAAAACGAGTATACACTCAAAATTGTTTGAATTTAGAAAGTGTATTCAAAACAGGTTGCCCTATATGACCCAGAGATCAGCCAGGTCCTTGTCTTCGTCTTTCGTAAAATCCGGAAATATCAAAATCCGTAATCCTCTGGGGATTTGGTTGTTGGTTAAATAGTTCTGTAATGATATCATTTCCCAATACTTATCAATTTCCTTCCTGGAGATTCTTTCTAATTTCACAGTTTTTGACCTGAGATCCTCATTCTTGGGATTAATATTCTTAACATTCTTAAACACGTGCAAAGTGATTCCTCTAGGTGCAAAGAGATTTGTTGCATCTTCTTCACGGTTTTTTAAGTATTGTGCCAGTATATCTCTGTGTTCTAGTTGAGTGGTGGTGTAAAGAAGAGAGTAAGCGTGGTGGTGTGATATGATGGGTTATATGCTCTTTCAAATGTTCCCTGCACTCCAAACCATACTATATACGTCCCGCAATTCTATGCGCTCCAGTCCATTCCATGCACTCCTGTCCACTCCATGCACCCCAGTCTGCTCCACACACTCCGGCCCGCTCAATGCACTCACGCACTCCAGTCTGCCCCATGCACTCCAGTCTGCCCCGCGCACTCCAGTCCGCCCCACGCACTCCGGTCCTCCCCACGCAGTCCAGTCCATCCCACGCAGGCACTCCAGTCTGCCCCACGCATGCACTCCTGTCCGCGACATGCACTCCTCTCCACCACATGCACTCCTGTCCACCAAACACACTCCTGTCCGCCACACGCACTCAAATCCGCTCTATTTACTCCGATCCGTTTCGTGTATTCTAAGTTGTTTATGCACTCCATCCACATATTTCCCCGTACCATCTTCATACTTCAACCTTTCCATCCACCTATTTCACACGTTTCATCCACGTATGTCACCCGTTCCATCCACATACGGCACCTGATCCATCCACACACGGCACCCGTTCTATCCACATATGTCATCCGTTCTATCCACATACGTCACCCGTTCCATCCACATAGGTCACCCGTTCCATCCATGTACGGCACCTGTTCCATCCACGTACGGCACCCATTCCATCCATATATGTGATCAATTCTATTCACATGTATCACTCATTCTATCCATATAGAATCCGTCTACATACTTCACTCGTTCCGTCCGCCCTACGCATTCAGCAGCTCTACATACTCATCCGTTCTACGCACTCATCCACACTGTATGCATTCTGCACTCATTCGTTCTACGTACTCATCCGCTCTACGCAACTCATCCGCTTTACGCAACTCGTCCGCTCCACTCTAGGCACTCGTCCGCTCTAGGCACTCGTTCGCTCTATGCACTGGTTCGCTCTAGGCACTCGTCTGCTTTATGCCCTCACACGCTCTACGCATTCTCCTGTTTTAAGCACTCATCCGCTCTACACACTTATCCCCTCTACGCACTCATCCCCTCTATGCACTCATCCCCTCTATGCACTCATCCTCTCTACGCACTCATCTGCTCTACGTACCCCTCTTTTCATATGCACTCATTCGCTCATATGCACTCGTCTGCTCTATACACTTGTCGGCTCTACCCACTAGTCTGTTCTATGCAATCATCCACTCTACACATTCTTCCGCTCTGCTCATCCATCCCGCTCTGCTCATCCATCCGCTCCCCACACTCATCCGCTCCCCACACTCATCCGTTTTCCACACTCATCCGCTCTCCACACTCATCCGCACTCCAGACTCATCCGCACTCCAGACTCATCCGCACTCATCTGCTCCCCGCACTCATCCACTTCCCGCACTCATTCTTTCCACACATTCAACTGCTATATGCACTCATCAGCACTATAAAGTAATTCGCTCATACGCAGTAATCCATTCTATATATTCATCCGCTCCCTACACTCATCTGTTCTATACCGTCATCCGCTCTATGCCCTCATCCGCTCTATACATTCATCCGCTCTATAAACTCATCCACTCTATACACTCATCCGCTCTATACGCTCATCCGCTCTATACGCACATCCGCTCTATCCAGTCATCCGCTCTATACACTCATCCGCTCTATACATTTGTCAGGTCTGCACATTCATCTGCTCCAGCGATCTACACACTCTCTGTACTTCCGTACTCATTCGCTATCCACACTCATCTACTCTACATACTCATCCGCTCTACACACTCATCCGCTCTACACACTCATCTGGTTTACGCTCATCCGTTCTGCACGTTCTTCTGTTCTACGCACTCCTGTGCTCCACTCCCTTCTTTGTATTACGCACTCATCCGCTCGACACGCTCGTCCGCTCTACACACCCAACCGCTCTACACACTCATCCGCTCAACATGTTCATCCATTGTATACACTTGTCCGATCTACATACTCATCCGATTTACACACTCATTCGGTCTACATACTCATCTGTTCGGTGCATTCTTCCACTCAGCGCATTCATCCGTTCCACACGCTTCATCCATTCTATTTCATCCAGGCCATTCACTTTGTTCATTCATCATGCATTATATCCATTTCAGTAGTTTAAATCTCCTTACTGTTTCCGTATGATTTATTCCTATTATCCACTTCACTGCTTTGATCGACTTTACTTGTTTAATTCTGTTTGTCCTTTTAGTTTATATTAGGGGTTATTAGCTGTAGATTTCTCGCATCAGATAGTTTGTTGGGGACAATATATGGGGTAAATGGGAGTGGGGCTTGTGGGGTGTTCCCCACTCCCTTTAAAAAAAAAAAAATATATATATATATATATATATAAATTCAGTAAAAAACGTTGTTAAAGGGACATTATGGTTAAGTTGCGCTACTAAAAACCTATGAAATTCAGTAAAAATAAACTTTGTTAAAGGGATGTTAGGGTTCCAAGTAAAACCGAAAAACCCTTGAAATTCGCCAGTTATGGTAAGCTAAGCAACCATAACTCGCGCCACCACCGTGCACTGCTATGATTAACACCCAGGACATCAAAGATGACATCACAAATGTTGTGGCAGGGACATGTGATATAGTTCTTTCTGCTGAGTTTTTAGTGACAATTTGATGTGATTAATTAAGCTTTGTTTTTTAAGTTTCACTAAGCTGCCTTCAAAATCTGTCACTCTATATCTACCCTTGTTTTCATCGGGTTTTATATTATTTTTGTATGCAAAGTTTTGGGCTATGTGGTATAGACACATGGTTTCCAAAGTGGTACTCCTGTTCGGATAGTATGTGTCTAGTAAATTGTTTTTCAAAATCTCTTGGTTGTTGGGATCATTTGTGGTTATTGTTTCTATGTCCTAATATGATTTGAGAACTCTTTTTCTACATTTAGCAGGACCAAGACTTAGCCATACTATCTTTTCAGATTTTCCATACAAAGCAGTACCGGTTAAACAATCTGCAGCTTCGTAGGCACCACATTCTCTATTAGAGAGCATTTTTATGCCTAAACTGTACAATTTCTGAGATAGTGTTTTGTCTGATGATAGGTCATTCCAGAGGTCTTGAAGCTCTGTTTTTTCTGCTTTTGTTAAGTAGGCTGTAACATATCGTGCAACTGCAGTGGAACTGTCTGCAATGTACTGCACATCTATGTTTGCATTCCATAAGAGGGCAATGATTGCATTGTAATCATTGATATATGTTGATTCTTCTGTTCTTTTTATGTAATACGTGTTCTTAGGTGATTTACCTTTAACACTATGTCTAACTGAGGACATGAAGTTGTTCACTTCACCTGTTTCTGTAACTGGTTTAGGGAAACCAAAGCGGCATTTGGTGTAGTATTTCCCTTTGTTTTTGTATTTGCGACGACAATAATTTCCACATTTGTGTCTTTGAAATTGTACAAATTGTGCATGAAGGTCACTATGTCTCGTTTGTGAAGGGATTTCACAAGTGACATATGTTTCGATGAACTGCAAAACAGTGGCATCACTGTCCTGACCAAATTTAGGAGCAACTTTAATCCATAAAAGCATGTGGATATGTGGTGCTCCTCTGGCTTGGTATTCTTTTCTCCAAAAGAAGTGTTGCACTTCTCCGAGAGGAGGAATAGTTTTATTCCAAATAAAGTGTAGCATAGCAATTAAACAATGGTGAAAATATCTTGAAACATTAACAGGATCTAGAGAGCAAAGTTCTCCAGGTGTTAGTATATCTATGTTTGTTTTCTTTTTGTTTGATATGCGTAGGGAATCATGTCAATCTTCCCATGCATATTCTGCACAACTTAATGTAACAAACTAAGTGGGTGGTCCAAGGTTTCTGATCATACAACGTACATCTCCGTGACGTTGGAACTAGTATTCTTTCGTACCACGCATGTTTGCAAACAGATTTGTAATGCTTGTTTGTAAAACCTCATCTTTTTCTTGCACTTTTTGTATTAATTGCGTAGCTGACATATTTTGAAAGTGGGTTCCCGATTTCAATATGAGTGCAACTCCGTAACATAGAGTTGCTAGTTCACTTTCAAAGAGTAGATGGAATATGTATTCCATATTTTGTCTAAATCTGGGATGTTCAGAATACATTTGTAATGAGCGGTATTGTGATGCTGTTATTTGAGTGGGTCTATCATCGTACCTTCCTCCTTTGCCAGTAGGAAATAGTACAGGAAAAGCACGTGCTTCCATACTTTGTTCCCATATGCTCATTGGTGAACCTTTGGTTTGTCGCATTTGGTACGTTTCTAGTGCATCATCTATGCTGACATTAGAGTGCAATGGAGGAATTGTATAATGGTCTAAAATATTGGATACTGCAGCAGGATCCAGAAGTTTAAATTGACCAGTTTCTGGTGAGTCTTGAATTATTTCAGTTGTTTCCCTTAAATTTACTTCAATATTTATTTCTTTGTAGTATTCATTATTGTCTTTTAGATATTGCAAGGCTTGTCTAACCTAGACAATTAAAGATTGCTCTATTGGACGTTGCACTCCTAGAGTGTCCACATTTTCTGTCAAATCTAATAGTAAATAAACTACTTTGCCACAAATGCCTTTCACCAATTCAGAGGGAGGTAATTTTGCTGTTTTTGGTTGAAGGTGTATTATTGCTTGAAATGGGTGCACTGTTTGAATTATGATGCTCTCATGCAAATTGAGTTGTTGCAGGGGTTTTGGTCATGGAAAAAATTCCAAGTTATTTGTGATAGCACGTGAAGGAGTTTGGTTGTTGTCAAGTTTTGTAGTGCAGAAACTGCAAAGTATTAAGGGATCACTTATTTTGTATTTGTTCTCTGCTACAAGGTAGAGAGCTAATTCAAACCATTTGGAATCTTCATTGTCTTTTATTTTGTATGTTACATCTATAGACTCCGCCAATCCGCCAATCTGGTTTCCACCCCAGACACGGGACCACCCTACTTGACCTGAAAAACCAGATGAACGATGCTAGAGACATGGGTAAACCAGCACTTCTCCTACTCCTTGACCTATCTGCGGCCTTCGACCTCGTTGATCATGGCGTCCTATGCCACCACCTTTCCTCCACTGCCAAATTCTCACCAGAGGCCACAGCATGGATCACCTCCTTCTTACAAGACAGAACCATGCAAGTATTCTCTGACCTAGCCACCGCATCTCCAACCATCATACTCTGTGGTGTGCCCCAAGGCTCCTGCCTCTCCCCCACCCTATACAACATCTTCACACGACCCCTCTTCCTCATCCTCAACGCTATGGGCATCTCCTACACCAACTACACCGACGAGACTCAGATCCTCCTCACACTCACAGGTAACTATGACACTGACTCCCTGGCCCTCAACAACCTCTACAACACCATCCAAGCCTGGATGGCAGACAATGGACTATGCCTCAACTCTGACAAGACGGAACTCTTCCTGGTAGGTTCCTCCGACACGCTAAAAAATCTAGATGCCCAATTCAGTCACTTCACCATTGACTCCATTAAAAATCCTGTCTCAGATTCTGTCAAAACTCTGGGAGTCTACCTTGATTCCATGGATAGACAAGTCAACACAATAGCCTCCGCAGCTGCATATCATGCCAAACTTATCAACGCAGTCAGACCCTTTCTCTCCAAAGAGAACTGCACCAACATAGCCAGAGCCATCACCGGCTCTAAGCTAGACTACTGCAACATAATCTTTCTAGGAACCTCCAATAAAAACTTAGAGAGACTACAAGTAATACAGAACAATGCTTTCCGGGCAGCCCAAGGCATTGCTAAAAGAGAGCACATTTCTGAGGCCAGAAAACTAGCCCACTGGCTCCCAATAAAGGAAAGGATCGTATTCAAAGCTCTGACACTGACCCACAAGTGCATTCACCTCACTGTTCCTGCCTACCTCTCACAAAGGATCCACCCCGTCTCCACTACCAGGCCAACCAGATCACCGTACACCAACATGCTCTCTGTGCCACTAGTAAAAAGAGTCAGAGCGGGCGGATCCAGCTTCCCTTATCTCGTGCCCACTCACTGGAATGCCCTACCTCCCACTATCCGAGGTGAGGCCTCCCTTACCACTTTCCGCAAAACTTTGAAAACTACCCTCTTCACATAAGGCCCGACACATCAGCATGAGTACTTATCATATAAGTTGTAATATATAACCAAATGCAATATCTGTAACAACAGTATGATGTTTTGTAGTATTCATAATGTGTCAACAACCGCTATCATGCCTGTACCCTGTAACTAAGTTATTGCAAGTAACAGCGCCTCAATGCCCCTGGGCTGCTTGCGCGCTATATAAATACAAATAAATAAATACATTGTTTTTGTGTTACTTTTGTAAAAAGTTCTGCGGCAACACACACACACATGGTTTAGTACTTCAGCGGATGTACTTTTAAATTTTAGTATTTCTTTTTTATATGTGAGTAGTAGAAGGTTGCCATGTGCAGAATTGTTGCTAGCCTGGTCTAAAGCTATTGAATTTTGTAAGTGGATTTCACTTCCATGTAGAAGAGTGCTATTTACATTGGCTAGTTCTAAAGCAGGACTTTTAGCGTAGTACAGTTTATAGACTAGATTTCTTACAGTTGAATGATGTGTTGATATCATTTTGATATCATAGAAGGTGCTTTTGCAAATAGGTCCTGAAATGCAGGCCAATGAATGTCCTTGTAGTCCTGTGTATTTGCGCACTGGACAGGTATCCATATTTTGCAGCACTTTCATTTTGATTTTGTCTTTACCTTTCTCATACTGATTGAGGATCTGCCGTAAAGATTTGAAAGATTTGTTGGGAATGTTACACATTGACGTGCATGGCCATTTGTATACTGGACGTTCTGGATCAGTCGAATGGAGAGGTAATTCTGAGTAGTGTGGGGATTTTTTGTAAGCAGTGTTTCATGTACCATGATGGTATTATTCATTTTTTCATAACCTCATTGACTGCTATGGATGGCAATAGTGTTGGTTTGGTTTTGTTTGTATGCTTCTTCATTAAAATATGGTTCTGTGGTCAAGTTGTGACTCCATTCACCGCCACAGATATTTAAGAAGTTATTTTTGTTAACATTGCGTTTATTGAGATGTTTTTTTTTTGTAGTTTAGTACTTATTTAGTACTTATTTTTGTTAGTGGTTTCATCCTGTTTAAAACTAAAATAAATAACTTCTGCGGCCATGCACCCAAGACTCTAGGCCCTGGCCACAACCACCACAGCATATCACACCCATGGTGGCTTATAACTCAGTATCACACCCATAGATTGAAAAATGTTAACTGCGACATATACTCAATTTTAAAGTCCGCTGACACCACACGTGTCCTTAGAACAGTTTCAACTTGCCTGCGCACAGCACAGATGGGAATACTATCCTTAGGACACCCCTCATTTTCAGTAATTAAGAGCATGCCGGACAGCGCGGCCATGGCTAATCCATCAGTAGCACCTGCCACCTAAACTAATACAATATTTCACCCATCTCTTCCTCCCTAAACCTCCCCAAGCACTCTTGCACACCAAAACACTCCCCAAAACTGCATTTCGCCTCTGTTCGCCGCCGCTCTGTCAGCGGATCCAAGATGGTAGGCGCATCGGAACAATCTAACGCACATCACAACTACACAGCCACTACTGTGGCTGTGTAGTCAGTGGTTGCAGAGTTCTCCCCTGCATGTTCTTTATGATAATGTCTCCGCAGAAAAAATGGTGCCATTCTTGCATGGCAACATTTTTGCGGGGTCATATCACATGGAATCCTTGAATTTTATTCATACAAACGTAGACACTGAATATTATTGCACAATAATCAATTTGATGTTAATTTCATTGAAAATCCTATGAATGATTGAGTGTTTTGGATATCGGAGTAATTTTAGGAAACATTTTACATTCAAATATGGTAATGTGTAATGATATCAAATATTTGGTTCCTCTTTTAACAAATTATATCTAATTATGTTTAGTAATTAATGCATCATGATTTGACATTTTATGAAATTGCTAAATTAAGTAATAATGTTACTGATGTTGTGAAAAGATATTATGAACTATAACACACTTATAATAAATAAATAAAAACATATGTTAAGAACTTGCCTCTTATGTGCGGTACGCCTGTATTTCACCAGCTGGAATACCAGCAGGGCTGACTCCGCTCCTAATCTTTCTCAGTGCTATAAATTGGATATTATGGCGTACCATTCAACTGGGTTATAATCTCAGCTATTATTATCACTTACAATCAGGAGTCATCTATTATAGGTTTAATTTAAAAAGGAGTTATGTTAACATTATCAGTATGTCATTATCGAAAAAATATTCTTGAATTTTCTTCTAAATGAAGCGTGGCTGGTTATGGTCCTTAGCTCAGGCAACCATGCATTCCATGCCAGTCCTCCTGGAAGGCCAGTGACATTTGTAGCTTCACAATTAATAGTCTTGATTTTTAAAATAGAAAAGTGAGTCTTGGTGGACATTGCAATGCATCCTTGCCCACAAAGCAGTTCCAGTAAAGAACCTCTGAATTGGAATTGCAGGGTCCTCTCACTTTGCCCAACACACACATTTGCAAACAGTTACAAACGTACATGTCTTGATAATCTTGGATATTGGGAACTACTTCAGTCCAGCCTGGGCACATACATGTCCCTCATCAGATTCTTCCAGTTCTGGAATTGGAATCTTTGTGATCAACCACAACAACCAACCTAGGTTTATATCTCGCCTCCACAGACACTGGGCCTCATTACGACCCTGGCGGTAAGGGGTTAGCGCCATCGTTAGCTGCGCCGACCCCTTACCGCCAATCACGAGTTCCCTTTCCGCCATGGCGGATTTTACACCTGCTTCTAGCGGGTGTAAAAATCCATGGCGGTAAGGGAACTTGGTGTTAATTACGCCACCGTAATTTACGGTGGCGTAATTAACGCCTTCCCCACTCCCATTATGCCCTATGGGGCAAAAATGGGAATGGGGAAGGGTAAATGGGGATTGGGGATTTACCGCCCCGCCAAGGTCGGAATGGGGCGGTAAATCCCCTTACCGCCATGGTGTTAACGTAGTTAGCACCATGGCGGTAAAGTCACGGCCCTGGCGGTAACTTTCCGCCAGGGTCGTAATGAGGCCCACTGTATCTACCTGTGTTAATAAAGAGTTTCTGGAATCCAGCAACACCCACAATTCTGATGTAGAAGTATTGGGGTCCAGGGTTCATCCGTGAGCTGTCAGCAATTGAGGAGTTCATGACTGGAAAAATTGAATAATCACCAATATCTAGGACCTTTTCCAAGCATGAAGTGAATGCGTTTGCCACACGACACACCCACTGTCCCCTTCAAAAAAAGTCAAATGTTTTGCATGCATCCCGCCTATCTGCACAGTGAACAGGAGGGCATGCAACACACTCTTACGGTAAACTGTGAACAATTTGAAACCAAAGACTCGTGTCACGTGATCTGCGGTGTGAGATGCAGCACGTAAGAACAGCGTCAGCGAATGGTGATCGCGTGAGGGGCTATTTCTGCGCATAGCATCGGTTTTTTTCTCGATAAGAATGGAAACTGGACTAAGTAATGTCTTGCTTATAATGCTGCTGAGTAACCGTGTGTTATGATTTGTAAAATAAATATAAACATACATGTGAAAAAAAAAATCATATTCAAACCTGTATAAAAGTTTGATGTATTAACGGAATTAAGGGTTGTCAAAAGCGGGACCACTTAGTGCCATTTAAACATATGAACGATGGATGGGGCCCTATTCAACTCAGACATTTAAACATAGTCACTATATGAAATTATGCAAATCAAGATGTGAATGAAGGGAGGAGAAATGGAGGGAATTATGGACGAGGGAAAGAAGAGAAAACAAAAACGCAAGGAAGGACGAAGTTGGAAGGGAAGGAGGCAGGAAGGGAGGGAGGGAAGCAAGGAAGGAAGGAAGGAAGGAAGGAAGGAAGGAAGGAAGGAAGGAAGGAAGGAAGGAAGGAAGGAAGGAAGGAAGGAAGGAAGGAAGGAAGGAAGGAAGGAAGGAAGGAAGGAAGGAAGGAAGGAAGGAAGGAAGGAAGGAAGGAAGGAAGGAAGGAAGGAAGGAAGGAAGGAAGGAAGGAAGGAAGGAAGGAAGGAAGGAAGGAAGGAAGGAAGGAAGGAAGGGTAAATAATGAAACGTCGATTGTGCACAGGGAAGAGTAGTGACAGTGAAGGAGAGCAGGAAGCTAATTTCAACGTCAAAATGTGCCCCAGCAAAATGTTTTTCAACCCTACTTATAATTTGTAGTGCTCAGCTCAGTAAGTTAGATTTCTGTCAATAAGTGCAAATCCCCAACAGTTTATCTTTTTCTCTTTGTGTAATACTACTTCCCACACAGTAGAAGCCCCCCCCCCCCCCCCCCACACGCACACTCTTGTCCAGTCATTGTAGTGCCTAAGGTTCACGTTGTAGTTTGCATTCTCCCAAAATATTATTGGACTGGACATTGGATTCTTTAGGGGAGCCAATACAACATGCTGGAGAGTGTGTGTGAAGTTGTAAGTATCGGCATGACTGTGCGGGTTTACAGTTTGTGCAGAGCTTCCACAGAGAAGTAGCAGGTGCTGGTGCAGGGAGTGTTCCATGAGTGCGTTTTCAATGGAGGCTCCGGGGGAAGGTTTCTTGGCACGATCTCAAATGCTACTGACATCGCCCAAGTGGCCGAACCGATGCCCGTTGCTAATCTCCAGTTGCAAGTTCTCGAGACCACATAGCTCATGGCAACGGCATAGTCTGTTGCCATGCTATCCGGTCCTGAAGGCAAGAGTTGCACCACTGAATTCACACATCCAATGCATTTTTGACTTTCACTCATCTTTCATTTTAGGAAAGAAGGATAAGCAACCTTGTGCAATAAAAACATATGTACAAGTGAATTCCATCAGTATTTCCGGCAGAATCTTTGCATACCTTTTCCAGACTGGATAATCGAAATCCATTCGCCTTTTCTTTTCCGGCATTTTCGTTTAAGTAGTTTCCTATTGCTAGAATGTAGCCGAGCACCGCTACGAATGACTGGCTTGCCAGCAGTTGTTGACAGGCCTTCGTGATCTGAGATATTAGCTAAAAAACAATTTTAGAACAAGTTTTAGGTGTAAGTGATTTTGTCCAATCAAAGCGAAGCATTCAAAGTTTATCTTTGGCGCACATGAGCACATACGTGCAATGTAATATGTACAGTAAAACAGGCAACAAGTACTTTGTTATGAATTAATAATATCCACCAACACATGGCGGTCAGGCTCCTACTAGTGACATAAGTGACAATTCTCAACTTGTTCTCCATATGCATCCACCTGCGTACCTAGCAGATTCTCTCGTGTCATGCAGTTTACTCCCAGAATGCAGGGAGTGGCATGCTGGTGAGGGGCTCGGGTATGTGCCAGCACATCACGGATACAAAGAGACACCTGATTGGAACTTACTTGTGACTGATTGCCACGTCACAAACAAAATGCATTACCAAGTCCAATACCCTCAGGTCAGCGACGCAATCTCACCACAATTCCAGGAGTAGCAGAAGTGATGTTAGTCATAACTATATGCAGTACCCTTTGGGAACACCACACACAATTAAGACTACAAGTGACAGTACAAATTCAGCTTTGGTACAAGCCTGTACTACAAAGTAAAGTGGTAGCGATGGCTGAGCAGCCAGACTTATCTCAAGAGCAAGTGAGCAGTATCAATAGTTACACAAAGAACAGCAATTACTATGATTCAAATAAACACTGACTCAAGGTTTCTGAGTAAAAGAAAATACATTTATTTACACATCAGTTGTAAAACGTTTCACTAAAGTAAAGCAGTTGAAAAATCACACTCTTAATAGACACCACACCACTCCCAATAGATTTTGGACAAGTTAAGCTCAAAATGAAGTAAGAGCAAAATGGCACTCCAATAACTTAAAAAGGGAGGGAAAGACACAGTTAGATACACATTGACCAGCACCAACAGGGGTAATTAAGCAGGACAATCTAGAAAAAGGAACTACGTTGAGGGAATCAAATCAAAAGTGCTTAGGGCCAAAGTCAATAGGACAAAAGTCTTTTGCTCAAGATCACACAGTTCAGGGTAGTTCGCAGTTAAGTCTTTGCCAAGAGTTCAGAACGAAGTTGGCCAGCAGAAAAGTTAGTTTAAATAGAAGAGAAGGACAAGCCCTCGGATTGGCAAAAGGTTTCACACACCTTCGCCGTGGCTGAACGAAACAAACAACCGGATTTGAACAGAACCTTTAAAATGAAGAAGCAGCTGTAGCTGAGGCGGATTTTCTTGGCAGGTCCTGCAGGCTCACGGTTCCTGAAGTGACTGTCGGACTAACACGAAGTAGGAAGACTGGAAGGTCCAGCACTGCATAGGGAAGAAACCAGCAGCAGACCAAAGCGACAAATAAAAGGTGCGCTCCTTAAAACCCAAGCAGGGTCCGACCTTCCTGGCTATCCGGTTCACCTTAGCTCTGTGCAGCAAATTCTACCAGAGGAGGGAGTCCTGGCTTGCAGTTTGGGTGAACTGGTTGGTCAAGGGAAGAAGACTCTTGGAAGATCCACTCTGTCGTTGGAGTCTGAAGATTCGGACCTGCAGCAGGGCTTCACCAAGCAGTTCAGTCATTGTACGGGTCCTCTTCTGTCGGCTCTCTTCGGTTCTTTCGTTCCAGTGGTGACTCTGCCTTTCCAGCCCCAGAGACCTGCTGTTTATGCAATTTTCCCCCATTCACCCAGCCTGGCTGTCAATCACACCGCCGGGTGGCTGTCCTGGCGGGACAGTCAACTAGCCAATCAAACAGGAGTGCAACTTGGGTTACCAAGGGAACCCATGGCAGGGGTCCCAAAACCCCTCCTTCACATCCTGCCTACCCAGACTTTCAGGCACCTAAGGAGGGCTTCTGTGCAGAAGCCCGCGAAAGGACAGCAAACAAAGGAACCAAACCTGGTTTGACACGCAGAGAAAAAAACAAGAAAGTCTTTAACAAAAAAAAAAATGGCGAATAAACCAAGCCAGAACCAGTCCCAGAAAATGGAGTCTCAGTTGGGAAGTCTAAAAGACAACCCTGTGTCACTGCACTGAAGGTGCTGCGTAACACACAGTAAACACATGATGCCTGTGGAGTAGGTGAGGCTCCACAGTCTCTGAACACAGGAAAATGTTAAATGCACACAGCAAAACACATGTAAGAAAAAGGCTCACACTCTTACCAGGTGAAAAAAAGAAATCCTAGAAATCCAGCAAAGCTGCTGAGGGACTCAGTAGGTAAGGGAAATTAGCCATTTTGGAGAATTCTCCCTAACAAGTGACATCACACATCCCTAGACCGCCGGTGACATCACAGGAAGTGATGTCATTTGACCCCCCCAAGTGACATCACATGAAGCAGACACAACCTTTCACCCCTCCACAAAACAGGAAGTGACATCACATAGCATTGATTCAAAGTACACTACGAAAAATATGGTTACAATATCACTGTAATGTGATACACACTTCATTCAAGAATGGATCACCATATGTATCATTAATATCAGTGTGTATAGACCCATATTACCAAATTATGGTCAATGCAAGCAGATGTCCAAGGTCAAATGATAATGATGTGTTATTATATAGCACATATGCTTAAGTGCTTTATATAGAACAAATGTACATGTAATATCACCCAACCTTTGTTGGTACTCATTTATGAACGCCAGAAAGATGAAAAATATCAAAAAATAGACCATAGGCGCCCCTCTGTGAGAATGAACACAGCTAAATGACCTGTTCTTTGGGAAGGTGCCCACTTGAGAGTCTGAAGCCACATTTTAGCTCACTGTAGCTTTCACAGAAGGGAAATATCCATCTGCATATCCATTTTTGTCCCGCCCACATGGCAGTCCAGCAGCAAAATGCTATGACAATTCTATTCAGAACAAGAGTACCAACAGCAACCCCATACATGTGCTTCAGCCATGTTGGGTATGTACTACTAAGTCCCACCCATCTTCCTGTCTGTTGTGGATCAAAGTGTCTCTCTGGTTAATTGAGCTCTCTGTGACTCTTGATCAAAGTGCAGGTCTCCCGTGAAGCTTGTGTCGATAACAGACTTTCTGTCTCCATCAATTCACATACGTCTTCCATCCAGAAGGGGGTCTCACTGCAGGGGTTGCCTACTGTACACAGTTGTCACAGACATGCCACCCACAGCCCTTCATGCAGAGCAGTGAAAGCTAGCTTCAAGTTGACACACTGCATATCAAAGAGGTGTTGGTGTTTCTTGTCCCTTGTGTTCTGTGAGCAAGCCCCTTTGCAGGCCTACTTCAATTAACTCAGATCAATATAAACTGCCACCACACAGAACTACAATAGAACAGGGTGGATCCATGGAGCCTTTGATATTTTAATTTAGCTGGCCATGGCCGGAGGAAGGTGTTGCTTTCCCCCTTTTTGAGATGCTTTGATGTACGTGTGGCTGTCACATACCAGCTGAACATGACAGGAAGGACTGTGCCTGTAGGCTGTGTCCCCCTGGAGTACACTTGACTATGTGTTTGCTGTGCGGGGAGCACAGGAAAATGTATTCAGATTAGCCCACGCATTTTCTGATGTTGATATCCCATCATTCTATGTCTTACAAAATTTCAAAAAAGCTCAGGCGAGCACACACTCCCTGTGCAGATGTTCGAATTCCTCCCAACGTTTAAGCAGATTAAACAAATTTTGAATTGGTTTAAAATGTTTGCTGTATTTCATCATTGATCAATATGACAAATGTATCAATTTCTATAAGGAATAGATATAACTTTTGTCATGAATCAAAGTTTTCTGAATGCGCCCATTCTATTTTACGTTGAGGCAAATTATTTACTCAAATGTGTACATACACATAATAAATAACAGAATAAACAGAAATGTGGGCCAGCATCTGTCGGTTTAGATTTCTGGAAAAATCTGCGCTCACTCAAAATGCCAGATGTTTTTTATACCCTTCGGGGTGAACTGTGTCATTCATTTTTCTGAGGACTGCAAATTGCGTTGAATTACATTTCTAAATAGTTGTACTTATTTGCAGTTCCATGAAATGGAAAACTGTGGAAACTACATGAGCAACATGGTATTACAATGAAAGTGCATCATAATGTAATAATACTAGAAAAAGGTACCCATACTCAACTCGGGTTCTGTAGACAGACATGATAGCATTCTCACCAATTGCTGAAAATAAAGATCCTGTAGGTCCCTGTTCCCAGTCGCTTATCGATTGAAGTGCTTTGCACTCTAAAGTAAACTGCACTGATAATGGGCGTGTGTGGCTGGCTGAGACAAACCCTAGAGCAGACGTGGAAGGGAGGCGAGAGTTGGTGTGCTGCAACATACTGGGTCCTTCTGTCCACTCTCCCCACCTGTCGCCTCACCCTGGCACTTTGTGTTGCATTGCAGTGCAAATGTCTCAGTAGTGGTGAATCCTAGGGCCTTGAAATGTTGTTTTCAAGTTTTGTTCCTCATGTTGATATGCTTAAAATGATCTTTGTCCTGTCCTTTTATGACCACATTGATGCTTTGCTGATTTCAGGCAACTGTCTCTTACGTGGAAGGTCTGAAATCCAGGGAAAGGGGTGGGGTGTCCATATGTCATGTAGTCAGCAATGTCCAGAGGGTTTTAACAGGTGACTAAGCAAAATATGGCACAGAATCGTGGAACGGTGTGGAATTATATAAGGAACAAACTACCAGATTTTCTGATTTTATATATAGAGAAGATTAAAGTGGAAACAGAGTCCATGATGTGCCCCCTGTAGGGGTGGCATGTTATCACAACCTTTATTTATATGGTTGGGATTGGAACAACTCCTATTCTGCCCTATAACTGAGATGGAGTAGTCTTGACCATCAAATAATAAATAATGCAGTCCTAGTAGAGTTTGTCAAATCAAAATGGCCCATGTTAACAAAACGTAATACCTGCCCTATCTTGTACAAAAAGCATGAAGTGGAAAAATGTCTACAAAAGCAAAAATCAGTGTTCAAATGACAATGAGGTTGAACCAGCTCTCCTCCCCACATGGAGTAGGGTGATCCTTGTAGGCAGGATGACACACTCTGGCTCGGTTTTCAACACAATATATATAGTTCAAAAAGCCATGGATCGAGGCCTGCCTGGCCTTGCACGCTCGAGATTCTTTCTCTTCCTTCCAAAATAATGTATTATCCAAAACGTTCCCAAAAGATCCCCCGCTGTCGGGCTCAGACCTTTCACTGCACAGTTCATTTAGATCTCCCTCTGTCGGGCTTAGATCACAAGTTCTACACGCTTTTCAATTCGGGTCTCGCTCTGTCGGGCTCAGACCTTTCACAATGACTTTCACCACAAATTTCAGGTCTCCTTCTGTCGGGCTTGGACCCCTTTTGGATGTCGAAGACATTCGAAAGTCCTCCACTTCAGGACTTTTTCCTTCTCTAGTAATTCATCTTATTCCTTTTACTTTCACTGTTCATTCGCTTTCTCGCTTTAAACAAATTACCTTTCATAGAGACTTTTGAGTGGGTTACTTCCTTTCACCAGACCACTCCGTTACTTAGTGTCACTGATTTACGAGGTTTTTTTACATCAAAATTAATTCACAGGTCTGCCTTCCTTCGCATCTCATCCACACATGTGCAGCCTTCACTTGTGATATGATGTTGCTATTTAATTCACTTCATCGCACACTGGTTTCTCAGGTCAATTGACAACTCACCGGCTATGTGCGTTTCGTTCTTGTTTGTCATTTCTGGAATTTTCAAGTCACGGTTAGTACGACAAGCTTGACCTCACCTCCGCAACTAAGCCCTTCACCGGGGATGGTCACTGGAGTCTTTGAAACACAATGTAATCTTCACTTGTGGGATCTGCACTTCTCCACACATCTTTCGTGGCCTGTCGGAGGCAACAACCTCCAATAACGAAGCCTTGAGGTTTTCTGGCCATTGCTCGTGTCCCTTGGTCTCATGCTCTGCTCCAGTTGGTGTTCTTGTCCCAGATGTTCTGCTCGTTCTCATGTACCGCCTGGCTGAGAGTGTGTCTTTGGTGTATGCCTTTTATTCGTGTGAGTAGAGCTAATTGGTATCAGGTGTATGCACTTAGGATTAAGTTCCTGACTTTGCCTGACCCGATTAGTTGGACAACATGGTGGATACTTATTGCATCTCCCTTTTGAACATTTTCCCTCGAAGGGTTGTCTTCTATTATTCTGTCTTCAGAATAAGGATTTGAGAGAGAGGGTATTTCTTTAGTCCTTAATATGGTAGAACCATGGGGAATAAGGCGGGAACGTTCCTTGGGGGTTTCACACTCCAAATGTACCCACTGCATTTAAATATGAACAGTTGGAAAATGTTTCTTTATTTAAATCACCTCTTTTGGAATACCACCAACAGGAATTGTGCAAATGCAATACCAGACAATACAAGATACATCTGAATGGCTTAAATGTCCTGATTGGGACTTTGATATTCCAGCAGGACAGCTTATTGGTTAAGTGATTGCCTGTTGCATGGGCTAGCTTATACTTTACACATTTAAATCACAGTAGGACCAGCTCAGCTCTACATTATTCAGAGGTCAACAAATTCACGTTGCATACAGCAATTATTACATCTGTCATGAGAGCCATTCAAAGCAATTAGAATCTGGCACGAAGCCTTAAATATAAGACTAATGATATTTCTATTTTACAAATGGATATTATTTTAGTGTGAAGGATTCAGTCTGTCTTGTGACCTCTAAAAAAAAATCTTTTTTGTTTTTGTAATGCAAGTTCCTGGGCTGTGGCCAGCACCATGTGGCTCTTTACTTCTGGAGTGGCTAGCTTTTTTGTTCAGGCCCCTTTTAAAAAATAAAACAAATAAGAAAAATACGAACAGGGGTGCAACAAGTCTAACACTTTCAGCACTGACCCTAAAAAACTAAGAATAGGAATACCAAATAATGTGTCTTTCTGGAATTCTATACAATAATTGCTAGACTCATCAAAGGTTTATTTCAGGCACACTTCAGGGGGTGAGTCACGGATTTAGTCTGTTCTTAAATGCCTCAACTCAGCCTTTCATCCTTCTGAGGTCGATAAATGAGTACCAACACAGGTTGGGTAATATTGGGTGTATATTTTTCTATACAAAGCACTTAAGCGTAAGTGCTATATAATAACACAACATTATCATTTGGTCATGGGCATCTGCTTGCATTCACAGTAATTTGGTAAAATATGCCTATACACACTGATCTTAATGATACATATGGTGATCCATTCTTGTATGAAATGTACATCACATTATAGTGATATCATAACCATATTTTTCGTAGTGTACAATGCTATTTGATGCCACTTCCTGTTTTGTCAACAGGTCAAAGGTCGTGTTCCATCGTTTCCCTTGATACCACTTCGGGTGGGATCAAATTACATCACTTCCTGTGATGTAATAAGGGGTCAAGGGTCGTGTGATGCCACTTCCGCTACCCTGGCATTTTGGTGAAATGACCTCCCTGGACCTCATATTAAACACTCCTTGGTGATATGATCCAAACAGAGAGATTCAATAGACTCTGTATTTCATAGTAAACATTACACATGTTATGCTGCACTGTTCAATAACATGGGAATAAAGGTATGTCGGCTATGTGTGCTGCTTTAATGGGTACACTAGCCCAATATGCCCCCTTTCCAGGAAAACTTTTTTCTCTAGTTAAAGCAATGCAATGTGTGAAAGAAAGTCAAATTGTTGGATGCATTCTTCTCTATTTCAGAGTATTCCTTTTAAAATTCTTACCTGGCTTCATGGTAAAACAGAGTTTTCTCTCAATGGTTCACTTCTGCTCCAATAAAGCAACAGGGAGGGCTTAATGACAGTTGTATACTTCAGAGTAATGTCATAGGTAACAATTCCAGGAGGTGAATAGTCAACACATTCTTAGAAGGTTCCAGAGGTCTGATGGATGGATCCTAATTATCCAGTCAGATGGAGAAACCTGTAGTGGAACTCATAGCTCGTGGTATGCTTTAATGATGTGCCCACAACCACAAATGATGCAGACATCTGCCTCTGAGTGTTCAAATAGGATGCTGCAGATCTGGTCCTCGTGTTGACACAAGTAAAAGATCTGAAGAATGGCAGACATCACAGTGCCTTCCCAAACAGATCCAAAGGTCATGTCTTTGCAGAGCTATAAGTGTCTGTGCCCAAAATAAATAATGTCCCAGCTAAGGAAGCAAAGAATAATGCAGGCCCTCTATTACAGGAGGACGGATGTTGGCATGATGGTTGGGATGATGAAAGCATACACAAATACATGTGGCTTCGCCCTGGAGATGTGAGAAATAGTAACATAAACAAGAACATGAAGGAAGTACTCAGGCCCCTGTTAAGTGGGGCAGATAAAGCAAGGCTGTGGAATACCGTCCATATCCTGTGAATTTAGTGTCCCTGATAGAGTTACAGTCGTGGTTGTGCATAACACCTATGTATCTCACTTCTGAAGGTGTCCAATAAGAAGCCCATGTTGGCATGTCATATCTGCCTATCATTTGGAGTAAAAGGGATAGCTGGTACCATGCCTGCCAATTGTAAATTATATTATTGATCTCCAATATGTAATACTTTGCAGTTCCGTTAAGTTCTCAAGACTATTGCTAAAGTTTCATTTGTTACCTTGAAGGAAATATGGGATAATGCACAATCCTTCCTTATTCAATGCTGAATGACTTGCATCAGATAAATGATTATCCGCCAGCATATATATAGTTAATACTTAACAAAGAGCCAACTAACCTTTTCTGAACTTTATCAAAAGCTAGCTAATATATAATATAGAGAGCCATCATGGTTACTATTAGATGCCATGTTGCTATGTGATATTTAATTGCATTTAATGCTCTTGGCTAAATAATGCCAATTCAGAATGACTTTAAACTGAAATGTCAATTAATTAATAATACATATAACAACACCAAATGCTTTACTGAAAATACAATTTGTAAACTGAAAAGGGCTTCTGTATTCATGCCACTGTGTGAAAGGCAACTATACATTTAAGTATTTTATTATTCTTAGTATTCTACAAGGAAGCAATTACATCATGTTAATTGCAATTTAGATGAGAGCTCTACTATACTTAGAAACAAAACACACACATATTGCCAGATTGTTAACATAAGTAGCAACAGTTTAAATAACACATTTCGGCTACAAATATACCTCATGCTGCTTCTTCATAATGTGAACTCTTGGATATATTTTGTGGTCATATCTATTATGTTGTGGTATTTTTTATTACGGTGGTATTTGGTGGTAGTTATAATCCTTGATAATATATTGTGGTAACTCGTTGGGGTATTTTTATAGTGGTGAGATTAATTTCAGAATATTGCCTAATTATTGTTTTTAGCAGGGTCACTAACAACAAACAACATACTGGATGTGATACACTCTGGATGGATGGCTCATGCCCCCTTGTGGTACCTTATGTACAATACCGCTCTGTACCCTTTTGGCTCAGTTTCAAGATTTGTAAAGCATGCAATTGAAATACTGCACATTCATTCAATCTTTCTAAATAAACCGCACACAACAGCTACTTTATTTTGTAATATCTCTTACCACACTTCTGTATCTTTATGCATGTCAAATAAAAGGGAAGGACTCAATGTGGAAAAAATTTAATGAAACTAAAAGTTACTTAGGGATCTTTTTTTATCGTAAAACAGAAATATGCAAGTTACACAGAATGACAGTTATGCCCACATTGTATTTCACAGTCCAAATACACTTCTAAGTGTGATAGCTTTCAGAACTATATCTATTCCAACTCTTGCCAACTGTCCTTGTTCTCGTGGAACTTGGCAAGAGAAATCCACTTTGAAAAAAACACAGTGAGACTTTACAGAACATAAACACAGGATTACACGCGCATTACAATTTGACAGCACCTAACATGAAGTGACCTACTTAATCGTGACTACCTGATCTCATTCACAACAACAGCCCCTCACTTAACTTCATATTTTCCTAGATATGTTGGTGGTATTTCTGATTCAGTTTGGCATGTGAATGTTCCCCAATCTTTCTGCCTGCCTCACGCAGGGTCAACCCAGATAAGGACCGTTTCAGCATCAGACAGCTTGCCAACACTGAATTCCATCTCTAGCCAGCCCTCTAATCCTTCGTCTCCCAGCGCTCGAATAGGAATGGATTGCTTCTCCCTCTCAAAACCCTTGTTATCAAATCTCCTTGTCACTCAAGGAAAACACCTACCCTTGAGCAGACCTTTCCACTGTAATTGCACTTGATTTCATTGCTGGAGAGCAAAAGATGGATCTCTCCTTGTGCTACCTGCTCTAATAGAAGGCCCTGTTTTCATCAGAATGGATCTTCATATTTCTTAAGATTATCACCCCACGCAGATGCATCCTGCACGTTTAATTTCCCATTTCCAAAGCATCATGCATTTTCCCAATCTGCATTCAGATTATTTCATCATGGACTAATTTGCACTAAATGTTATTAAGGGATTTAGTTACATGTTACTTGGGGTTGGGTTAGTTAGTATGTTAATGTATTTGTATTATATTTAGTGGAGCTTCGTTCATCAAATATCATCCTGAAACAAAAGTGCATTTTCAATCATGTGCTCTGTGCATTGGCATCTCTTTAATTCTGCCTGAGACTCACACTCTTGAGTCCAGTAGTACGTTTCACACTGGGCCCCAGTTGCATTTCAAACCCAATAATAACATATGCATGCTACAATGCTGAGTCTAACCGTTGAAATGTAGAGTTTAATTGCTAAAATTCAAAACCCCTACACCTACAGAACCTAAGCTGTGAACTTTGTTTCGCCTCATCTGTATGTTTGTGCATGTGCAAGCTTTCTTGAAAACACGAATTTCCAGACCCTCCATATTTATTCACTATGATAAATGCTTAAAAGGATTATATGAGTTTTCCAAGGACAACTTTCTGCTTTCAAAATATGAAAAAACGAGGCAAAATATCTTCCTAAATCAGGGTCTACAAAGTCTTATTTTTGTAAGTGTTCTGGAAAACGTACCCTGGCAAGAATTGGATGAATGCATTGTTAGGGCCTCATTACACGGTAGGCGGTGGACCAAGGTGCTATTAGCACCTTGGTCCATGCCGGTAAAATACCGGCACCGCCTTGGAGGAAAGGGGAATTACCGCCCTATTCCAAGGTTGGCGGGGCGGTAATTCCCCCTTCCCCCATTGCCCTTCCCCATTCCCATTTTTGCCCCATAGGGCATAATGGAAATGGGGAAGGTGCTAATTACTGTACCGCAAATTGCGGTACCGTAATTAGCACCCTGGTCCCTTTGCTAAAAAGCAGGCGTTAAAGTACCAACCCGCAAAGGGACCTCGTAGTAAGGCGGTAAGGGTTAACGGTCACCGGTGCCATTACCGGTGACCGTTAACCCTTACCGCCTTCCATGTAATGAGGCCCTAAGTCAATAATAGTGACTTCAAATTAGCATATTTCTAAACAGACCCTATAAAGACAGCAGACTGTTGCGCTGATACCAGAGATGGGGATCACAATTCATTGATTTTAAATTGTGCAGTTGTATGTTGCACAAAGCAGTGTATTTAAAGGTATATGTGGGGAACATTATTAGTATGTCTAACTTTGCAAAGAAAAATGTGTACCATGTTAGTTCAGTTTTAAAATCACACACAATTCAATTTTTGATTATATTTATTGGCGTAATGGAATTACGATGCAGAGATCGATAAAAACATCAGTATTCACGGTCCAACAGACTTCTTGGTCAGATGGTACAGAGTTGAATGATTCATAAAGTGAAAGTCACAACACAGTTTGTTGTGAAATGAAGAAATAATTTTAAACTTCATTGGCTAAAGAAACAGAATGCCTGCAATGTGTGTCTGAAATCCGCTGTCTTACCTAAAAAGCCATACAGCTTGTGGAAGCAGGGGACACATCATGGTTTGGAAACAGTTCACATTTATAACTGAAAGTTGCATTCAATAAAAGAAGAAAAGAAAAACAAATTCCATCCACATGTAACTGTTATAGGCCCAAATATTCTAAATATTGGACCCGATAATCATCTAAAATGACTAATATTTAAAAAGGTGTTTTGAAATGAGAGATTTAAAAATAGCAAAATGAACAGGGTAAATAATGCATTTTCCTCAAACACTGTCTAAGAATGTATTCTGTAACCTCTATGTGGTGTCAGGACATTGTAGAGATTTCAGTGTAGCTTCTAGGTTTTCCTGGCTGGTATAGAATGTGACCGAACAAAATATGCTCTTGAGTTTTGACTGGTACAGTTTCCAGTGTTACCTTATTTTGTTTCAACTTCACAACCATTTTCTTTGAATGTATACATTGTGGCACATATGTTAGCCATTTGGAACAGTACAGTGTCTGCTATTATTTCAACGTGTCCCATTCTTGGTAATGGGTGCCACCCATTTGAGCTCAGGCACCCAACATTTCCAAGCACAGGAATGCACAATCCTCCTCTTAAATGACTGAGAGGTTGCCATGGTTTCCCTGCACGTTGGATGCCGGGGCAAAGAGATGTTCCTGTTGTATGTCTTTTCTTTGACCCCTTCTCCCTTTTTTAAATGTGGGAAGGAATTGCATCCCATTCAGTTTTCTTGCCCTACCTACTTCAGGGTGATAAGCAATGAATCTAGGGACCCCCATCCCCTCCTGTGACTAGCCAGGAGGAGACTACAGGACAGATATTACTTCCCCTGCATCATGAACATTTGGCACAACTAGGCTGTGGAACCTCTATCCCCATTTGGGTGAAACCATTAGGGTGCCATGCTAGGTGTTGTCTTTATACTAATCCATTAAAATATACTTTATAGAAAACAATCTTGCTCTTCAAGGTAAACATGCAGCGCAAAACCAAAACTATTCTGTCTAAAACCCCATACATCTAGGAATATGTGCATTAAATCGACAGCAGTGACAAACAATTCCAATTAAGGCACACACATAACGTTCACGTTTCCGTAAATCGCAATGCCATAAAATACAAATAACACATTACTAAGCTATATGTTATTTCATTCATATTTGCATCTACCAGTATCCAATGCATCTTCACACTTCATGTCATTAAACTCTCATTCTTTTTCAAAATGTGTCATTTATCCATTTAGCATCATACCATACACATTCATCTATCCTCATAAATATTCATTCATATATCCTCTTACACTCTTTCATTTATCATATGTCACATTCATAATCATTCAATCACACCTTCTGCACCCACCCTCCTTCTCCTTTACCTTCTGCAATACCCCTTCTGCTTACGTGTGTCCCGGTACATGAACCTAGAAAATGTTTTCACCATGCAACAGCTAACAGTATTGTATTTGTCAATGCTTGTTTTGAATGGCAAGGGTACTGGTTAGAATATACATATCAATCTGATGCCTAATAGTGTTTGAGGCAGCTCCATGAGTTTACAATCTCCTCTAGTCAATACAATGATTGACAATTCTGTTGAGATGTTGAGTTGAATGCAGAGGTATAATGGAAAACAGATGGTGTGAACATCTATCAGAGATGTTTGAACAGGAGTTTGACTTAATTCTGGAGACAGATACCGCTGTGGCCCTAACCATATGCAAAATCTCCCCACAGGCAGAATCCTGTACTCCTCACATGCTGTCTATACTGTGGCAGGTGTGAGGGTGTGGAAGGTGGAGACTGACACACAGGAGGCATGCTTTTACAAAAAGAGAAGAAAAAAAGAAACCTATCTAACTCTAACTCTAACTTTCTCAAATGTGGATCCCAGACCACTTATTCTGCTTTTCATATACGGGTGCCAGACCACCTTGCATTAACTTATTATCCTCAGGTACCAGACCCCTTTATTCAGGCTTCCTTCTTAAATGCGGGTCCAAGACCCCTTCAAATTGGTTTATTAAATGGGGGTCCCAGACCAATTTGTAGTGGCTGCTCAAGTGTGGGTCCCAAATCCATTTACAATAGTTTCTCAAGTGTCTCAGAGATCCCTGGGCAGCCCTGATACATTCGCTCAGGGCTCCCAATCTTTTGACTCCTTCTCAGGTCTCCATTCATCTTATTGCAGCTTTTCTAAGCTGTTTCCTGTTCTTGCACTGCTTTAAATGACCATGTACTCTTCTGTGGAGCTGCGCAGCACATACCTGCTTGCCTGCAATACCTGCTTGCCTGCATCGTTTAGTGCTCTCCTGTGCCTGGGCCTTCTGTCTTCCTCATTCTCTGCACTTTGGCAAAGCTGGTTGGGACTCCAGAACCTTCCCCCATTCCATCCCGGTCAGCAGCTGCAGGCTCAGCTGTTCTTGGTGCGCGCATGGACCGCTGCTCACCTTGCCTGCGAGGATGGACTGACAACAACGTTAGTCACTCGTCCATCTTTAAGCTACTTGTGACTGGATAACTAGACCGTTCACTCTGGTTTTCTGAGAGGTTGGTTAGGGCTCTGTGTATCTTCTTCATCACAGTACGTTGAAAGGATGACTCAGTGGAGTTAGTCCATCCCAGTAACACCACTGCTATAAGAGAAATACACAAAGGAACCTTTAGGATCAGGGAAAGGCAAAGAAGATGTGGAAAGAAAGGGTGAATGTGTGTTGTACTGTGTGTTGTACCACATTGGCTACTGATGTCCTCCCTGTATCCCAGAGGGGAATCCCACCCATGAGATCCACCCGCTAAGTACCATGGCCAGGGTTACTATCAGGTAGTGGCCACACCTCTCTGGCCTCATGAGAAAAGGCTCTCCCTCAGGTAGAATGGACACTATCAGTGAAGCCTTTGAGCTGCTTAGTTAAACTTATTCAGTGAATCCACAAGTCAATTGCTTGTCTTAGTAACACAGAGAAACCAACTTCATCTCCTTATAAGCCACTCCCGGGATGTCCTTCTTGTACAACCTGCGAAGCAGGACGCTAGGAGATGACCTAAGGGCCCCATCAATCTGATGATATGTCCTGTAAACCCCATTAAATCTATTTTCAAACCTCATCCCACAGATTGCTGCAGGTTTATTCCACCTGTGAGTCACTTTGCGGTGGACAATCAAATTCCTACAGATTCTGGAATGAAGGAACTAATGGCTAATGGAACTGCAGTTTTCACTGTTTCTACACCAAATCATCTACCTTTGATGGATGCATTAACAACAAACATTGAGTACACCCTTATTTCTAGTTTTTCCCCAAAACAAAGTCTTGCACAGTCTCAACGACGTTACGCATATTGAAATTGAGGTGTCTTCCTGCTACTAAAGGTAGGGGATTAACCCAAATGTGACCCATTGTGAACATCCACAGGAGAGGGAATGTAACATAGCCCCTATACCTCTCTGGACTACTCGTTTGAACTTAATGCCATTCCAGTACTTAGGGAGGTCTTAAACGTGGGAACTTACAATCCCAAAAGGAGAAGAGCAAGGGAGAATGGTTGTCCTACTGAACCTAAGGAAATTTAGGCAAGTAATGCACCCACTGATTCAATCCCCACGTTGTCTACCCTAAACATTGTACTGACCTCCCTGGTCCAAGTATTTGAGTCCTTAATAAGTTAAGTTTAACAACACATGGGAATTCTCTTAGAATTAACATAAGACATGGACGAAAACAAGACTACTATGGTAGCTTTAAAATCTGCAATAAACTTTAGAATTGGGGACACTCTGGCAGATATTCATACAAATACAAAACAGCATTCCGAAAAGATATCATCTATGCAGAAGGAGTGGGAGGGAGTTAAGGATGAAGATGAACGAATCAACGTGGGGCCATAGGGTCCACAGACACTCAGGTACACAAAACAAAACACCAAAGAAGTAAAAAGACCAGGAAATCTGAAGTCAATCAGTTCATTCAAAAGCTCAAATGAACTCATTCTGATGAAAAGGGAAACAATTAAGGCTGTCAAGAGTATAGTGGAAGAGGTGACAGAAAACTCGGTGAAAAAAAGGAAAATGTTCAATAACCAACTCTCTTCCAATCGCACAGAACCTAAAGCAGTGATCAAAGCAGTAACTGTGGGAATACACAAGGAAAAACAATGTGATCCTAGAAAGATTGCACCATTCTTCCTGAGAGGAAAATCGTGAGGAAAATCTTCAAAAGAGGAAACTTTTCAGTCTGGAAACTTGCATGAAGAACTGAAGAATTCAAACTTTAATAGCACTGATGGCACACATCCCCAGACAGAAAATGGAAAAGAAAATTCTACAGAACTGAACAAAAGGAAGTTAATACAATTCCTCTAACTACCATTGAGCAAAATAAGATTAACTCTGCTGAGGTATTAGTGATTTGAACGGTACCACTGAAGCAAGGGCTTACCTACTGTAGTTGCTTTTTTACTCAGTCTGACCACCGCCCTACCTTTCAAGAAAAAAGGCTGCGAGGCACGCACCAAAAGAAGGAAGCCCTAATCTGGAGTATGATCTTATCGGTATTTAAAGGCGTTCCAGATCTATATTATTTTGCAGAGGTTGATATTGGGTATGTGGGATATATTGCCTCACTCAATGGCTATGCACCACATCACCAAGCTGCATTTGCACAAGTAACAGCAACCTGGCGGCACTGGCTCCTGTGCACACCACGACCTCCAAACTGCATTTTGACAGCAACAAAAGATGTCTGCACCATCCTGCCTAGTACCCTTCAAGCAAGATAGAACAAGGGGATATACTGAAAAAGTATGCCAGTGTGTTCTGAGACATATATATGGAATTAAGTGGAAAGGCAGCACTGCTTTGCTGCAAAAAGCCAACAATTCCCCTTCAAAATGAAACCCTTTCCATCCTTTCAAAATGCTCTGTTATGCTATTTCCATCTTTGCATGCTGAAACCACTGTGATGGAAACGGCCCAGCCATGCCCAGTATTGTGCCTCAGAGAAACCGGGCATGATTCCTGAATGACACGTCCTGTCAAAGTAGATTTGAAAGAAATCAACAAGCAACTTTCTTTTCACTCGCATGGGAACACACGTTTGTTTCTTGCCAAAATGTATCCAGGCGCATCAGTTCAAAGAGACATTTAACTCTTTGAGCCAGGTCAAGTGCAAATGTATCTATACTTTGGATAAAACTCCTGATGCAAGGAAATTACTACATCTGCAAAGACAGTGTGGAAAATCTGAGGAGCTGCAAACCGAATTAAAGAAAGAAATGCTAGCAGTTTTTAACACATGTGGAAAAACGGTCTGTGCTGCCTGAAAAATGGCTTGTTTAAAACTCAATTGTTAATGAAAGCCTCTTTACTTAGCAATATAAAGGGATCATGTTAGTAGTGATAATACACTCATAGGCTATCTTCTTCCACAGGTTTGTTTAAGTCAAGACCTAAAGTAAGAAATTAAACAGTTTAAAACACATGGGATGGATTTGCAAACTCTCAGAAAAAACAGTTATTCCAGTTGCCAGCCATGAAAATACCCAAAGGAAGGGAGATACCCCATAAATCCAGGACATATAGGTGCGAATTGCAAGCTTGAAAAACGTTGTATGGGACAGGACAATGAAAGTGCACACGCTCGTCAGACATTCGTCTGTGCTCCAGGCTGGAACAATAGCAGTCCTCGGACACTCACCTGTCAAGTGTGAAGGGGCAATAAAACCTTCAATTAAGACTGGAAACCCCCTTGCCTGGAAGGAAGTGACAGCTGCTTGCAGTTGGAGGAAGACAGAAAAACAGGATCTAGTAACAAAGGGACTAGTTACCAAGAAACTTTAAAGACTTTTATTACTGTAGCAAGAATTAGCAAACATTTTAAAAGTTTGCAGTTTAAAATCTAATTTTGTGGCTATCTGGTAGAACTCATTGCCGAAAGGGGAACTGAAGTTACGAAATATGACAGATTCCAAGGAAAGTATTAAAGTGGCAAACATATAATGTTATACATACATCCCTGGGGGCAATTCACATGTGTGTATAAAATTGTGGAATTTTAGGCCAAATCTTTAATGTGTAAAACTAACAAAATGTATCAGAAATTCAAAATAAGGTCGCACAGACCTAAGAATTGGACTGAACTGGGCTGCACATAATATGTAACCTGTGTGTATAATTTGCCAAGAGATTGCAAGTGAAGAAATGTATGTGTTTTGGCAAAATCAGATTTTAAGTAAAATAAATGTGGGAGTGTTTGGACATTGTAAACCTCACCTCATAAACCTGACATCATTCCCTTAGAAATCCAACCAACTGAGAGCGAGGCGGAGACTAGCTCGCTTGCCAAATCCAAGTAGTTTAGGGGCGGGCGTAGTTAACCCTGCCCAGCCTCTACCGTGATGATGTAATTTTGCATTATATATAAGGGTCCCTGACAAGACCCTGGACAGACACTATTCCTGATTTCCTGTGCTCTGTTCCTGTTTCATCTCTCAGACTCCAGACTCCAACAATAAGGCCCAGCATTGCTGATCCTATTCCAGGGCCCACTGCAAAACCCAGGCTTTGCTGATCCTGCTCCAGCAAGGCCTACCCTACAGTATTAAAACCCACTAATCTCCCAGTAACCAGGAGAAACTGTGGTACTTTTGGCATCCCAATCCAGTTTGGCTTGCCTCCACTCAGTGGATGCTGCTGCCATCCTGTTACCCTGCTGACCTATAGTATCCGTAACCGGAATTGCCAGTCCAGAAGAACTATCCTTTGGTATCCAGTCCCTGCCCAGCTCATCCTGTCCCATTGATTTTGTTCGGCTGTCCTTTGTTAGACCAGACCTGTGTGGTGACCAGACCGCTGACTGTGCAAAATCCAAACTAAAAAGTGAACTGTGAGTATCAATAGGAACCATAGAAAACTATAGTATACCTAGCCTTGCCTTGTCCTTAGTTCCACTCTCTAAGTCATCCTATTTATCCTTGTCTTATTGTCAAACCCTGCCTTTGATTTCTTGTGCTAGCGCCAACATCTTTCATAATTTTGTCTTGTGAAATTCTAAACCCTTAATCCTCTTTTGGGTGATCGGACTGGTTCCACCAGGGCGGGCATGGAGGCACTTGGGTTGAATTTGCAAGTCAAACCTGGAGCTTACTGTGTCTCAATCTGGTGGCCTAGCCTGAATGCTCTAGTGTTGAGTAAAAATGTTCTTGTCAAAATTGATTTCTTTTCCTTTTTCACACCTTTGTTTTCTCAAAACGCACCTCACTAGATCTTGCATAACTCACTCAATTTACCAGCTAGAGACCTAATTTAACTTCCATATTGTACCTATGATCCATAGCTACACCCCAACACAAAAACCGCAACTGCAGTATGTCACCCATTTTTATTAAAAAAACGTTTTGGTAAATTCAGGTGGGAATTGCAAAAGCTTGCTAAATTTACAACGTGTCATTTGAGTGTAAACTGTTTTAAATTTCCATTCAATTTTGAATTGTATGCTTTTGCTCAATCCATTGCTTGTGATTACTAGTATCTTTCCAGTATTGCTCCAGTAAAGAATTGTTTTTGTTTCAAGAGTTGTATACACATTCATTGTTTTATTCAACCATTTCCGAGCGTCATTTTAGCATTGCCAGGGTTTGAAATCCGTTTTTCTCTCTTGTTTGGGGAGGGAAAGTGGGATTTCAATTCTGTGTTCCATTTGTCATTCCTGATTACCTATTGTTTCTGTTTATCCACTTAAAATTAATTGTGGGTTGAGGGAACATTGCAGGGGGAAATTCTAACTGAAGTGCTATCTTACCTAAAACCAAAAAGTGCTCCTATTCCCTGGTGTTTTGTAGTTGTGTCAATAGAAGGTTAAAGTAAGTGCATTGATTACATTAATATTGTCCTTAACACCCCATTGGTGATTGCTGCCCCATATTAAAAATTGTATGATTTCTTTTGAATTTTAAAATAAATAAATAAATATTACATGTTGTCAACCAGTCTTGTTCATGGTCCATTGTGACCCGGGTTCATTTGAAAAGGGGGTGTGATATGAGTTGTGTACCATCTCAATATTGAATCTAACATAAAAACATAAGCATTTCAATTGCGCGCTGCATGCTGGGCCGAGAGTAAGGTGTGCGTCGCCTGATTGAAATCCATAACAGGTACATTTGATTTCCCGATACTCCATCTACAGATACTGTGGAAATTGGGGTTAAATCAAGACTGGGCGTTAACGCAATTTTGGCAGCAAGTTCTGAATCTCTTGTAAACGGGTTATGAAGTCTCCTCTGAGCTGTCTCACAAAGATAACCCTAGTAGGAACTTTATAAGAAAGGACAGCCATACAAGGGAGTCTGATTTATTCAAATCTCAAGCAAATTCAAATGTGTGGGCCCTAGTGCCAGAAATTGTGTCCCAAATCCTTCAAAAACTGGGGTGCCTAAGAAACCGCTCTAGCCAAACAGAAAGCTAAATTACTAGGGTGGAACACAGGGGTTCCAGTTCCTTCAGTAACAAACTAAGGAGTGCATATATCTTTGACCATTTTGACCTAATCGTTTTTCAAGAAACATGATTGAAGTTAGGTTTTGGGGTGGATGGTTTTTCATCATTTGGCAATAGTTGAGGGGTTGGGGAGATCTTCGGGGGGTCTCTTGATAGACTTCAGAAACTCAGTTTTTGTTTCTTCAAGATGTTGAGCGATTCCATGATAGACCTCCTGGCTGTGAAGTAGAACTAGGGACTGAGAGTGTAATTAAGAATTGGATAATAGTCAACATCCACTGGAATCCCTACTGTTCCATGCTTGTTGATTTTCAGCACTCTTTGTCAGACCTACTCGTAAGTTTTTCTGTTCATTTTCCTTCTTACGATCTAGTCTTAACGGGAGACCTCAATTCACCATGCATTCGATCAAGAGGCCCTGAAAGGTACCATGTAAACTACCATCTAATAATGGGAAGACATGCTATAATTTAAATGAAAGATTGGGATTTATCAATGGTGAATGGGAACATCAAGGGGCACGTCCCCCCTGCTCCAACTGGGAAGAGAGATGATTGTCACTCCCCAATAGACTTCTTATTTCTTTGCAAAAATCTGTTTGAACAATGTATGCATTTCTCCATCTTTAATGGGCATTCAAGTGATCATGAGATCCTCGAAACAGTTTTTTCTCAACATATAGAAACTGGGGAGGAATTATATTAACAAGCTTTGCATGCCAATAGTGGGAGGAATAGAGTGGCAAGATATCAGAGAGGGGGAAGGGATGTCATCAACTCTCTTAATTTCACAACTAATTCATTGAATGAAAATGAGTTAAAAATATTGTGTGATCACAGAAAATGTGTAAACTGCTTATGGGATTTACGTCCATCTTGTAAGGAGGTTAAACAAATTGTTAACCACAATGATCGTTTTGACAAGATTACATGGGGG
The DNA here is from genome assembly GCF_040938575.1 of Ambystoma mexicanum. Classification (NCBI taxonomy): domain Eukaryota; kingdom Metazoa; phylum Chordata; class Amphibia; order Caudata; family Ambystomatidae; genus Ambystoma; species Ambystoma mexicanum. Next base: position 446,659,680 of record NC_090925.1, on the reverse strand, counting down.
GAAAAAGGGTTCTAAAACATTACGGAACATTGGAGGCTGCAAAGGTTTCACCCATTTTGCTATAGCTTGGGAACTAAATGTCTCGCAAGACGAGATACAAGCATTGATAAAAAAATCTTCGGCATCTACACCCGCGGGCCCCAATGGCTTGAGTAATCAGATTTTAGAATCTGATCTCGATCTCTGGTCGCGTTTGCTGGCTGCTCTTTTCACAAATATAATAAGTGTTAAACAAATACCTGAGTCATGGAGAAGGGCTATAATAATACCATACAAAAGGAGGGACTGTTTGGCTCCTTCTAACTATTGTCTCATGTCTCTCTTAGATGCTGATGGAAAGATATTTGCTGGCTTGGTCCTCAAACATCTGGGGAAGTGGGCAGAATTGAAGGGCATCCTGTCAAAACATCAGATAGGTTTCCGTAGAGGTCTTTCGACCTCATTATACGGACAAGTACTGAACACAGTCTGTTGCAGGTCATTTTGTAAAGGAGAGTTCCTGTTATATGGTGATGGGATCAACTTATCACAAGCATTTGATGCCATTAATGGAGAACATCTTTGGAATAAGCTAAAGAGATTGGGCTTACTCGAAAATCTGCTCGCCCATTCTGGTCGAATTGCATACAAATAAGGTTGGACAAAACAGGGAAACTAGCCAGAGTAATCAGATAGAGGGGGGGTAGGATAAGGTTGCATTGTTGCCCCCTTTCTCTTTAATCTTTATCTATCTGATCTAGCAAAGTGGTTGGCAGAATCGGCATAGGCTAGTACAAAGATTAGAAAAGGTCAAATAAATTGGATAACCTACGTGGATGATATAGTTTTGCTTGATTATAACCAGATCGGTCTTCAATGAATGTTGCATGCGCTTGATGAATACACTGGGCAAAATGACCTGAGAATTAACCCAATAAAGTAAAAAATTATTGTTTTCAAACATCCACTTAAAACTACAAAGCATTTTTCTTGCTGCATGGACGATCAACATAATTTCGATCGCTAAAGAAATTACCTACTTGGGCTCCATAGTTAGATCTGTTTCTACTAAAGTCCATGAGACAGCAATCGTAGAGGGAAAAATGATTCAATTAGGCTCACCCATGAAAAAAATCACAAATAAGTATTATAAGTTGTGTAAGTTCTCTCTCTCTCCAGTTATCAGATATTATATTGATAAGGTAGTAACTTCACTGTTATCCAGTTTAGACACAAATCCCCAGTCGTATTTATTAGATTGGGAGAGACTTGAGGGTAAATTATAGAATCATGTTCTTTCCCTTCCGAACTGCGTAACAATTGTCAGGAATCGAGGGTGGAAGCTGTGGGATCGCTGGACACTCTAGTCCTCACCCATCATGGTTGCCTCCACTATCAGTCTATGCTCCGCCCCCAGCTTGGCGCGTTGTATCTGTGTATTGCTTTCACTTCTATCAATGCTCCGAGTTGCTCGTAACTTTCTCGCTAGTTTTTTTCCTTCTCGCCTTCGGCTTCATTGTGAGCTGGTGTCTCTTTCCGTGTCCCTCACCCCTTCTGTCCGCTCTGTGTTAGCTCTGTGTGTACTTCGTGTTCGAAGTTTTTTTTTTAGTTTAGTACTCTACTTATTTTTGCCTTGCTTACGTACTTGCAGTACCTTTCCTCTTTACCTGTGTTCTGCCTTTCCTGCTCGCGATCCCTTTCACGCTCCGCTCCTAGCTTTGCCTTCCTGTTTACCTTTTCTCCGCCCGCGAACCCTTTCGCGCTCCGCTCCTCGCCTTACCTTCCTGTTTACCTTTTTCCCCGTTCACGGCTCCTCTCAGTTTCTGTGTCCGGAGCACTTTGGATCCCCGGTCCTTAACAGTTTCCTGACGTGGACGTGGACGAGATAGCCTTAGTTTCTCTGACCGGTATCCTGCATCTTCATTCATTCAGCCTGGGAGAACCTGCCTTATACTTACCCTTTGGGACCAAACCTCATCTCGCCTGCAGATCTTTATTCAAGGGTTTTTTCTGCCGTTCTGTCTTTTTCCATTTGGGACCAAGGCTGGCCCACTGGAGGCCCCCCACGGCAGGTTTCCATAACTGCCAAGGTAGCCTCCGGAGGGGCCAGACCTTACTTGCACGATAAGAAGGTTAGAACACCTAAGGATCTTATCTCTACAAAGAAGAAGGAACGTCCCCGAACTCGGGTTACGGTAAAGGACTCTGTTTCAGAAGATTCAGGTGAGGAGAAGGGGGAGGTGGAGCCGAAGTCTGACAGCATACAACACCTGATTACAAACATGGCATCCTTGGAACAATACCAGGAACTGGTTGCAGCTATGCAGAACCTGACTGCTGAGGTGCAATCCCTAAGAGCTGAAAACATAGTCCTTCGCCAACAAGTATTATTGCGTCGAGATGACCACGGAGATCTACCCACGATGCCTCTCTCGTTCGGCAAGTACGATGGTCATCCAGGAGGTCTCAAGGATTTCCTAGACGCCTGTAAGGTATACTTCACATTCAGACCTCATGCATATGAGACCTGTCGTTCTAAGGTCGGATTCATAATTGCCAACCTCTCGGGGAATGCCTTATCATGGGCAACACCACTGGTCTCCAATGAGGATCCATCTCTGAATAACTACGATCAGTTTGTTACAGCCTTTAAGGATCGATTTGATAGACCTGAGGTTCTGTACTCCTCATCATTAGAAGCCATACTTGATGTCCGTCAAGGAAATACGGACGTGCAGACATATATCACACGCTTCCTCAGATTGGCTGCAAAGACAGACTGGCCGGATTTGGCTCAACAGACTATCTTCCGAGGAGGACTTCAGGACGAGATCAAGGACGAGCTTGCTAGGATAGCCAGACCACCATCATTTCGAGACCTGATGACCTTGTCTCTCCAGATTGAGTTCAGGCTGCATGAACGCCGACAAGAAAGGAGACGCCCACGGGGAACCTCACAGACTATCGGCCTGCCCTCCCAGACTCCAGTTCAGAGACCTGTTTCTTCCACAGAAGAGCCAATGCAGGTTGGAGCAGCTTGCGGACCTCTGACTCCTGAAGAAAGGAAACGGCGCCGAGAGGCGGGACTGTGCATGTATTGTGGATCCTCTAAACACCTGTTGAGAAACTGTCCTGAGGTTCCTCCTAGGGAGAAGGAAAACTTCCACCCCCGGGCTGCTGCAAGGGAACTCTCGGGGGACCTGCCTGTTACCCTTGCAACCACTCAAGAATCCTAGAAGATGGCGAAGACAAGAGCTTAATGGTATTCAAGGTCCTCTTGATGTTGACTGAAGCGAAATCAGTAGAGGTATTGGCTATGTTGGATTGTGGTGCCGCTGGCAACTTTATGGACCTAAACTGGGCTAAGGAGAACTTAGTCTCTACAAGGTCTCTACAAGACCCAAGTCCAGACCCATTCCTGTCGAGGGGGTTGACGGTGAACCTCTTTCTTTAGGTCGCATCCTGAGGGAGACGATACCGTTTCAGATGAGACTGGGCAATCACCAAGAACTCCTGGTATTCGACCTGATACGTGTAGCACATTTTCCTTTAGTTCTGGGAATACCTTGGTTGAGGAGGCATAATCCTCTTATCGATTGGTCAGCCAACAAGGTGTACTTCGACTCTCAGTTCTGCAGATCTAACTGTCTGATTACAGCCGCGGCTAAGGTGGTGACTGGAGAAGGCTCCGAAGCTCCCAACTCCTTAACAGTAGCTGCTGTTCCGCTCCAATACCAAGAATATTCCGAAGTCTTCCTGCTGTATCGACCTGGTGCCTGATTCTATCGTGCCTTTCGGAAGGATGTATCCCTTGTCCATTCCTGAATGAAAGGCCCTCAGAGAATATCTGGACGCTAATCTTAAGAACGGGCTGATTCAGGAATCCAAGTCATCCTGCGGTGCTTCACTGTTTTTTATCCCCAAGAAGGATTCGGAAGAGTTGCGCCCATGCATAGACTTCAGAGGACTCAATAAGATCACTATAAGGGATAGGTACCCCACACCCCTTATACGAGACATCCTGGAGGCGGTTCAAGGGGCCGAGTATTTCACCAAGTTGGATCTAAGAGGGGCCTATCACCTCCTTAGGATCAAGGAGGGGGACGAATGGAAGACCGCCTTTCGCACTCCGTTCGGCTTGTACGAATATAGGGTCATGCCATTCGGTCTTGTGAATGCCCCAGCGGTTTTCCAGAGGTATATGGACAAGGTGTTTGCTGACATGTTATACCTATCTGTGGTGGTCTACTTAGACGACATCCTCGTCTATTCCAAATCTCTTGCCGAGCACAGATCTCAGGTCAAGAAGGTGTTGAAAAGACTCCTTGACCATCGGTTGTTGGTCAAGCCCGAAAAAAAAATGTCAATTTGAAGCTACTTCTGTGTCCTACCTTGGATTCATCCTTTCTAAAGAAGGTATCGAAATGGACCCAAGAAAGGTAAAGGCCATTCATGATTGGAAGGAACCCAGAAACATAAGGGAGCTACAGGCACTTTATCCCCAACTTCTCACAAACTGTTCTCCCCCTTACCTCTCTACTTAAGAAGGGGGTACAGTTTTCTTTTGAAGGAGAACCTCAGAAGGCTTTCCAACTCCTTAAAGAAAGATTCTCCACGGCTCCCATTCTAATCCAACCTGACCAGACAAGGCGGTTTATCATGGAAACTGAGGCATCCATTGGAGGAGTGGGAGCCATACTTCTCCAAGAATCTGAAGACGGTCTTGAGCATCCTGTAGCTTATGTTTCCAAGACCTTAACTTTCAGCGAACGGAACTATTCCGTATTGGAAAGAGAGCTATTAGCCATCAAATTAGCCTGTCAGGAATGGCGTCATCTCCTACAGGGAGCCGCTCATAGCTTCTTATTTCGTATTGATCACAGGAATCTCAGGGTACTCCAGCAGATGGAATGCACCACTGCCCGTCATGCCCGATGAGCTTATTTCTTTCTACAGTATGACTTTGAGATAACCTACATCCCTGGTACTGAAAACAAGAAGGCTGACGCCTTGTCCCGAAGTAAGGGGGAAGTGTCGGGATTATATCAAGGACATGACTTAGTATTTCCCAAGCTTAGGATTCTAGCTTCCACAACCACTTTTCTTAAGGAGCTTATACCCCTGTATCAGAGCTGCCCAGAGCTCCTACCTGCTATCACCCCTGGGAAGGATGGATTGTATTACCATGAAGAGGCGCTTTATGTTCCCACCAAGAAGCTTCAAAGAATGGTTCTTTCCTGGTGCCATGACTTACCCTTGACAGGTCATCCTGGCATAAGAAAGACATACAACCTATTGAGCAGGGGTTTTTGGTGGCCAACGCTCAGAAGGGATGTGAAGCAGTATGTCTCTACTTGTTCTGTTGGTGCCGCTAACAAGTATCAGACGGGTAGGCCAATTGGTTTGTAGCAACAGTCTTCTCTAGCTGAACGCCCCTGGGAACACATTTCAATGGATTTCATTGTGGATCTCCCGTTGTCTTCTGGTATGATGGTAATCATGGTCACTTGTGACTCCTATAGCAAGTTGGCACACTTTTCAGCCTTTCGACAACTGCCTTCGGCTTCAGAGACAGCCACCGTCTTCCTTCGTGACATAGTCCGCCTGCATGGTTTGCCTAGGACTATAGTCTCTGATCGTGGTTACCAGTTTACCTCAAAGTTCTGGGCCACTCTCCGTCATGTTCTGGGAATCCATAGGGCTCTCTCCTCGGGCTATCACCCCCAAAGCAATGGCCAAACGGAAAGACTCAATGCCAGTTTAGAACAGTACCTAAGGTGCTTCTGTAGTCCACAGCAAGAGAGGTGGTTTGCTGGCTAGCATCTGGTAATGAAATTCTATTGTCAATGGAAATTGTGAGATTGTTGAAAGATTTTAATCTGGTTTGAATGCATCCCTGATCAAGTCCATGAAGCTTGATTGCAATGTATTAATTCGATAATCAATGATTGACCATCCATTTAGATTTTTGGAACAAGTTCACAGTTTTGATTCTATTGTAATTAGAGATGGATGATGAGATTGATAATGAGGCATTGACCCGTCTTTTAACTTGAAGTGTTTTTTTTTTTTAATTTAGATTTAGATTTGTTTGTTTTATGTTAACAGATATAGATTTACATGTGTTTAAATGTATTGTATTGTCTGAAATATTGTGTTTTGTGAAAAGTCTAATGTTTTGACTAAGACACAATACAAATAATAATAAAAAAGAAGGGCCAATATCACATGATTTGTCACACAGGGTAACCTCCAACAACGTAAGGCATTACAACAGAAGATTAAACAATTCAACATAGTACCATTTCATTGATTGCTATAAAAAGACTGCTAGACGGAAAACATGTATATTGTTAAAACATGCCTTCCAACTTTTGTTCTTAAGAGAAAACCTTTTTAATTGTTAATGAGTAGCAAAAATGGATGGAGTTTTACTATAAAAACTATGTATCTTAAGTTAAAGAGGACATTGTAGGAAGGTAACAGAGCTCACCTGGTGACTGACATATGGCTCAAGATGGATCCCCAACAGATTCTGTTAAATATCTGCAAAAGGATAATCTTTCCCACTATGATCTAATAGGTAGGACATTGCTTTACAGGCTGGACAGGTACACCATTCCATTAACCAGGCATCTCAAAGAGGGGAAGAGTGAGACCATTGTCACAATCTTCACTGCTGCACCCAGCTCCTCAGGGTGGTAGCTGTGGTGCATTTTTGCCAACAGTGATCCACAAAGGAACTTCCTAAATAGAGTGGGAATATTTCATGACATGTGCCAACCTGCATTTCCAGGTGTACTGAGCCTGGACTTGGATGGCAACATCCCCACCACCAAAACTTAAACCTAAAACAATGCTGCTGAAGCCAGCTTCTATTGTATTGCCAACTTCTCCAAAGTTGGTTGTGGAGTTGGAATGTACACACATTGCATTGGTCTACCCAAGGTGATCCAACATATTTTTTACAATCCACAAGCAGGAAGAACACCATGACCATGACACATGATTTTAGCGTCTGGATCAGCCACTTCTGTGCATTTTACAGACGATCCACTCATGATGCTATGACCCTGCATACCTTCACCTTTCCCGATGTAGTGGGTCACACATGGCAACGCAATATTATAAACCCTCTTATTTCTGCAATCCCTCAACCCTCTTTACTACATCTCCCCACTTATACTATCCCTCCATGCTTGCACTACACTCATCCCATTTGTAATACTGCACCTTCCCTTCTACAATGGCCCCGCCTTTTCCTCCACCTATGGTATCCATCACTGATAGAAGTGATATGACTGTGCACAGAGGTCATGGAGAGATGTCCTTAACAACATGATCCACAAAGAACATGTGTGATCACCAATTAAAGCATTGTTACACCTAGTGATATAATCATTAATTGAGTGTTGACAGCCAGTAAACACTAATCATGATAGGGGACGTACAATCACTTACAGGTGTTTTTTTTTTTTAGCATAGAGGCTACTTAATTTTGGTGTCAATGTAGGTCACCAATACTTTCTTTAAGATGTACCAATTAACCATTCATATATTTGTTTTTTTGCCAAACTACTCAAAATTAAAATCACTCTTAAGGTAATGGTATATTATTTGAATGAAACTGTCTAGACTGTGGTGCCCACGTGTACTGTGAGTCTAAGGAGAATTTGTGATGAAGCAAAACTCCCAGTCTTCTTATTAATCTCATCCAAATGGGGCAAGGACCAATTAATCAAAGCCATACTGGTTGGATGTTGGTTAAGGAGCTTGTGGTCTAGATACCGCAAACCAGGAAACCCAAAGCACAGCAGGTCATGCACAGTAGCATGATATGAAATGCATTGGGCTTTTGGGGTCACAGTTTCCAGACCACAGAAGGAGGCAGCCAGAGGCTGGATCCGGCAGCAGGTAAGTGTGGGAGCCAGGCAGCAGTTGGAGGATGGCTGAACGGTGCTTTGCAGTGGAGGGAGGTGTGGGGGAGCCCCCAAAAGGGATGAGGGAAGGGCCCCCACCGAAAGTGCCTTCCCTGCATGAAATTCGAACCAAATCTTTATCATGTTGAGACCTCATCCAGTACAATTGTTTTCTATCAAATTCTCTATTCCTAGCAGACATCATATGCCAATTTTGTCAAGTAAAATAGATGAGTATGACGTGGACAATTATCTTAGATTTATCTGTATTATTGTAACATTTTGAATCAAACGATTAAAAAGGTTTAGTCCAAGATAGATGAAAAGAAAAAGATTAAGAGAAAGCAAAGAGTGTTGTATGACTAATTCACATATATTATGATTTGAAAAATAATGCCATTGGATTTGTATGACTAAGCGGTTGACTAAGCGGTTTTCACTTATCCAATGTGATTTTTTTCTCGGATGTCTAAAATCAACATTATGAAATCATTTCTATCACATCAAAAATGGATATAATCTAATAAAAGCTGATGCTATTTGAAATTAAAGAAGTCAGCATCTTCACTTTAAACATAAGCATTTACATTGCTGGACCATTATTCCTGAAGAGTAATGAACAACTCTAAATAATAAACACAACAATTTAAAACATATCTGTTTTAAAAGAAAATGCAATGTCCTTGCTAACATACCGCCTTTAGCTAGACTGTACTCCAAGTGAACACAAGGTGGAACTCGGGTTTTTGTTTTGTAGATAAAACAATCTGTTCTTCATTTGGCACAGGTAAATAATCCATCCCCTGATTATCAGCTCTAGGGACACGTGCAGGAGAGTTCCCATACACTTTGTGGCCCACAGGCTTTTTGTATTTGTTCAAATTACTTTTAAGTGGAATATAAAGACAAGGGACTCCCACTAACATCTGCTGTGTGTAGATAAAGGATAGCAAAAACATGTGCCAAATATCATTTTCAGAGTCTGGCCCATGAACATATGACAATGTTTTAAATAATTAATAGCTGGGAATGGTCCAAAGCAGATCCTAATCAAGTTGCACACCATCACACTCAATGTTTTCTGGTAGTTAAGTGCAAGGAAGTTGCTAAGATCTAACTGTCATGGGTTCTCGAATGTAAATGCAAATATGCAGCTACATAGGAAACAAATAAACCAAGGCGATGCTATCTGCAGATATTGTAAAGAACCTAATACCTAGTATGCTCCTTGCCTGCCCTAACCTGGGTGAGATAAGGGGAAGGTATTTAGATGTAAACCTGCAATTCTGTGAGCACAATGAGACCACAGAGATTTGGCAAAGGCTCTTAACAGCTGATAAAATCGGCCACACTATTGATGCTTTGAAATTTGTCGCATTTTTCCTGAATGACTTAAAACCTACCCAGGACTGGAGATGGGCAAGACTGGGAACTATCAAGGGAGTCTAGAGGACTGCCATGAAGCCACCAGCCAAGCATAGAATGGGATAGGCTGTAATGTTCTGGATTAGGAATTTGATTTATATGTTAAAGGTTTTAAGGTGTAAAAACCAATAAAACATAATAAAATAATAAAACTAAAAAATATCCAGCTCATCCCCTCGTTGAACTCCTGCATCCTAATACTCTGGGCAGCAGTCTAGCAGAGATTACACTGCCAGTGCCCAGTGCTAGCTATAAGCCTTCCTCTTTGTGTTGGTGATTGCTACCACCGCCTCTCTCAGATCATCAGCCACACTTCACACTGCCAGTGCAACATCCTGCCTCACACCATGACATACCAGCTCATCTTGGACTCTCTGCCATGCTTCAATAGTGTTAGCGTGCTGTGTTCTTCTGCCGAAGTACATGGCACTTGAACATCATGGCTCTTGTCATTTCCACTTGTGTGATCAGCAGGATCTTCACACTAGCATCATTGTCTGATACTTGACGTCATTGTGCTCATTGTGGACATGGCACCACGATGACAACAGCATCTTGCAAGGAATAACTCAATCTGAAAAACTGAGTGGCACCTGCTCATCCATGTAACTTGATGTGTCTATCCAGGACAGCATTGACTGTCAGCTTTGTAGTTTGAGAAGCCTGTGACTAGCGTGTTCACCCTTCAAGGTAGACAAGGTTGACTGTGCTTTGGGAATGGCAGGAATCTTGGTTTTGCTTGTGACATTTGTGGTGGTGCCCTTGTTGGTGGAATGAGTGGCAGTGATGGTGCTGGCACTGGTGGAAGCTGCACCATCTTCTGGCAGCTGTGTTTCACTGGCCCCCACATCTGCTGAGCTAGCACATGTTGAGGAGGCTGTGAGTTTGGATGTGCTTTACACTATATATCATTGATAGAGCCCTCTTTGAGTCCTAGTTTATTCTGCTTGCATCACACATGGTTAGTGTTCTGCCCCTAAAGCTGACTTTCATTCTATAAATGATGTAATGAGGGAATGGCTATTTCTGCTTTTGAACTCCAGTCCCAAAATGTAGTTCCAAATGCACAATAATGTTATTTTCACCTCCTGCTGTGGGGTTCAGCACTGGTTTCCGGACTGCTGAAGCAGGGGAGACATATCTCCACCTTGTGTGGACATGGTGTCCTGCTGGTGAACAGCCACAAGAGAAGCACAGCTGCTTGATTGAATGTTATATCTTGTTGACCGTGTATATTATCCTGGGTTGTGTGGAGACTGGATAGGTTATTTTCCAGTTGCAGCACCACTGGTCTGTCCTCTGCAGATGTGACATTTTTCCTATTTAATGATGACAAGTCTCCGTGCACGGAAACCTCTGGTTGGTAAATTTGAAATTGCAATTCCCACCTCCTTGGGAGATCTCAGGTGCACCTTCTATTACTTCTGGGTTCCTCTTGTGGGTCTTCATTCAGAAAGGATTGTGTTTTCTATTTTTAAATTGTACACACATTCTAGGTGTGAGCGGGCACCGCTATGGGTAGTTTCAGTATTCTCATTCGTTTATTGGTAATTCTGGTTAATGTCAAAATGAGGGGTGCATACCCATTGGAGAAATGCCTCTGCATGGGGCATTCAAGATCAAAACATCGGACCTTGCCTAATGAAAGCTAGTGGTTTGGGTTGCACACCCTTAGTGTAGCTAAAGAGCCAGAGCAATGTAGGTTAATGGTGTCAGTGATCTTGTAGTGTTCTTAGGTTGAAGAAAATATATAACTAGAGATTCTTGTTCAGACAAAACAATGTTGTATTCAATATGTTGATGAATATATTGTGGCCAATGTCAAAAAGGTACAAAGTCTATGTATTTCGGACCAGTGGGCCATCGTCATAGCTGTGCATGTCCTTAAGAAGGCCATCAGGACCCAAAACAATCAGTGGCGCAAGGGCAAACCCATGCCAATAACAGAAAGATATATCTTTATAGAACCATGTGGAAATGTCGCAAAATGCATTCAGTGGTTACATCCCACCAACGGAATTACAAATTTGATGGCTAAAAAGAGACAACATGGTGTGAAATGTCAGTGATCACATAGTCCAAAAAGACAATATCGTTGTCATGGGTCAGCAGAATCACTTTTGCAAATCAGAGCACATGCAACATGTGGTAATTGTCTCAACTTGCTTCCCACGCACAATCAAAGGAAATTAATTGTGCTGTTAATTACCCCTATTAATGATTTGGTAATGATTGCATTATTCACTCTGTGAAGAATTGCCATCTGGAAAGGGTGAAAAGCCCTGGCGTTTTAAAATAATGTATCAACAAATAGAATGATGTGGGTTATTCCATTTCAAAAAGGGGTAATCTGCACACCAGATTCCTCCTTCCCTGTCATATTCCTGCCAAGAGCATAGTTCACTTATGCCCTACTGCATCAGTAGTCTGATCCCAAGTCCCTGCATGCAGAGGTGGCATTATGGCGCTCTGTACCCAAAAATATGGTGATCATAAATTGACCATGCTCTAAATAAAAGCTATGCCTACATTTAGGAATAGTGCATATAGCTACATTCCAATTGAGATCTCAAATGTGTCAGCTCCTGTGAGCCAGTTCCACTATGGAAGGTGATGAGTATTCTGGTCAGCCGGGTGTAGCCCGCCAAATGGTAGGACGAGAAACTCGAGGGCTGGGCCTCCCCTTTGATATCTTTGTGAGAGCAGGTAACACCATCCACCCAAGACAGCTGCACAGCAGGTGGCTGGCCTGGGCCTGGGCATCAAGAGATCACACTGAATCAAAAGGAATAGTCTCAAACCAGGGTGCTGCATCTCTAAACACATTTGATCTCAGCAAGACGGGAAAAGGGGATTATGATAGGCAGGAGGGATCTGGTCAATGGGAGATTTTCATCATCTTGATTCTCAATATCCATTCTGCTCTTTCCTGTACCAGCCACTTCCACCCCTTCAGCAGATTTGCTCAGTTACTCTCAGTTCCAGTAAAGCTGCAGATCTGTTCTGAACATCTCACTGGACTTCCATTTGGAGAGTTGTACTGAGGTGATTAAACAATCATCCACGACAGAAGCAATATCTGTCCCCTACCATTTCCAAGGCATATCGGGAGTAAATTCTGCTTTGGATCACAACCTACAATTGTGCACCAGAATCAGTGGAGCTGGGAGAGCAGACACTGAATGGAATTATAATATCCTCAAGTCCCCCTGAAAGGGACTCACAATAACCAGAGGACAAGACCCGCCGAACCTACCAGATCACTTCACCAAACGGATTGCTCCATGACATCACACCTGGAGCAAGAGGGAAATTGCTGGTGCTGGTTGCTGTGCTCCTCCAACACATCAACCATTACTTGCACCTTCGACCATCTTGACAATGCTTCATGTCCCAGTCAAAGCTCATTACCTGGTAGGACCGAAGCATCTGCTGAACTCCAGGACCCAAACCTAATCACTGGAGTGTCACCCGCCACCTCTAACCAGGGGTTTCAACCATGGCTCAGCCCAGCTAGCCCTTGCACTGTCACCTCATCAATCACACTTGGAACCGCTGGAACATCACTCATTGTCCCCTCCCAGCAGCTAAACCTGACTTAGCCTGGTCAACTGCAAATCATTCCCTGGACCGCCCAACCTCTATTCTTAAAGAGCACCCATTCTATTGCACAGAGCAACCTCATTTACCCCTATACAATGCCTACTTTCTGCTGTGGCCTCCAAGAGCCCACCAATAAGCAAATCCAGGTACTGTTGGATCTGAACTCCCCCCTCAGGTCACTTGGGCCCTAGAGACTGGTTAGGTTAGTATTGCTCCTTTTTTCACCATGATATCCTTTTTTGTTATTTACCACTGTTAGGCAGAATTACATTTAGTTCCCTTTGGGAACACTACACACAATTAAAACTACAGGTGTAAGCACAATCTCACCTTTGGTACAAACCTGCACTACACAGTTATGTGGTAGCAGTGGCTGAGCAGCCAGACTTATCTCAAGAGGGATCTGAGCAGTACAAGATGTTACACAAAAGACTTACAATCACAGTATTTCAAACAAACACTTATTCAAGGTGTTCTGGTAAAACAATATACATTTATTTACACAGTCAGTTGGAAAACATTCCACTAGTAAGAAGCAGCTTAATATGAAAATCTAATACACTACAGTACACAACCAATACGTTTCTGAACAAGTTAGGCTCCCCTGAAGTGGGAGCAAAATGGCACTTCAGTAACTTTCAAAAGGGATAGAAAGACAAAGGTTGAAAGAATTAAAGCACCATTACTTTCATAGGCAGGGCAAATAGTTTCAGTTCACTACAACTGGCAACGCAATTCAATAGGCCTGGCCCAAAGTCAATGGCTCATAGTCTTGGATAGGATGGCACAGTTCTGGTGGTAAACGGTTAAGTCTTTGCCACTGATTGAGGAAGTAGTTTGCCAGAAAAAGAGTTATATGTTGGTTTAGGAGCTAACAAGACTCCAAAGTTGGGAAAGTTTCACAAACTTCCACCACGACATAAAAGATTTTCACACCGCGTTTGCATAGTACCTTAGGTATGAAGAAAAGCTGTAGTTGAGGCAGTTGTTCCTGGCAGTTCCTGCAGATCTCGTTGTTCCTGAGCTTCACTCGTGGGGACAAGAAGGAGGATGTCGGATGTTCCTGCACTGCCCAAGGAAGAGGCCACAAGCTTGGCTAAGTGTCGGTTTTAAGGTGTGAGTGCCTTAAAGTCTACAAACTGGTATCCTTCTCACTGGCTATCAGGTTTTCAACAGCACTCTGATGAAAATTTCGACCAATATGGAGACAGTGTCCAGGTGGCTTACGAGTAGTTTGTTCCCACGAGCTCAAGGGAAGAAGTTGTCCTTGAAGGAGCTTCTCTGTCGATGGAGTTTCAGGCAATTTGGACCTGCAGTACGGCTTCAGCGGGCAAACCAACGGTCCAGGAGTTGCAGCAGTCGTCTTTCTTCAGCTCGTCTTCGGTTCTTTCGTTCCAGTGGTGAACACTGCCTCCCAAGTCCCAGAGACCTGCTTTTAAAAAGTGTTCTCCCATTCATCCCAGCCTAGCTGCCACTCACCCAGCAGGGTGGCTGTCCTTGCCGGACAGTCAGCCAGCCAATCACGCCAGAGTGCATTCAGGTCTTCCAGGAGACTAAGCACATGGAGGTTCGAGCACCACCCTCACATACTGTCCACCCCAGACACTCAGGCGCCAGAGGAGGGCTTCAGCACTGAAGCCCACCAAAGGGCATCGGACAAAGGGACCAAACCTGGCTTGGCACGCAGAGTTAAACACAAGAAGGACCTTTCCTAAAGGAAACAGCAAAAAAAGATGACCGGAGTCTGTTTTTACAGAGGGGTCATGGGTGCCATATTGAAATACATGGCTGACCCGATTTTTAGCTACCAGTGTTCGCGGTCGGCAAAAATCATGGTAGTTCATTCTAAAACCACTGCCACCAGCCATTTCAAGACGAAAGGGTATCATTTGACTGGTACATGAGTGTTTAGACACAGGGGATGCTAGGCAACCCCTCCAGCACTCTATAGGAAGATAGGTGTGTGTTGGGTCTATGACTTTTTAAAAAAGACTAGCAAAGTCAATTTAACTTTACAGGCTCTGGGAGATGGTAGCCAGTCCCAGAGAAGGTATTTAAACCTTGGGGAGTATGAAAGACACCCCTGTGCAACTGCACTGAAGGTGCTGTGGGACACACAAGAAAAAGATGATGCCTATGGAGTTATTTAAAAATCCCATTTCCAAAGAACACATAAGTAAAACACAAATCAAAATACATGAAAAAGTGGGAAAAAAAGGCTCATACTCTTTCCAGGTAAAAATTAAAATCCTAGAAATCCAGCAAAGTTGCTGGGGGTCTCAAAAGGTAAGGGAAATTAGCACATTCTTGAGAATTCTCCTTAACAGCCACCCCTGGAACCTGCTACTTTCTCCAGCCTGTCACATCCTCTCTGTTCTTCCTTTGGGGTGGGTTTTTGTACAGTATTCTATATCCGTTCTACATGCAGATGGTCTGTTTAATTAAAGTATTTTATGTTATCATAAAGCCTTGATTGGAGATGCCCTTTATTTTGGACTGTGTTACTTTGTTGTTTTGGTCACTACTGGTTCACCTTCACACCCCTCTTAAGAGCTTAGCCTTCCCTCGGCCCACGGTACCACAAAAGGCTAAGGAGGCATATCTCTTAACTTTCCCTGTTTTAATTTTATGATTGCGTTGTGTTTTGGTTTGTAGAAGTGTGAGGGCTGAGTGGGCCATTTTACCCCTACTCATCCTTGTACTCCTGCGAGGCAGAAACCAATTTGTCACACACTGAAAGTAATTGTTTATAATTGCGCACATATTTGCCATTACTTACTGGGTAGAGATCCTTCATGCACAGAGGAAGCTCCCGTATAATCAGTAAAAGATCCAGCCTTCTGCTTAAGTTGGGAATGTTACACATCTGCCAAGAAAATAACAATTAGAAACAAAAGCAGACGCGATGTAGATGAAATAGTATTTGTAAGGTAAATATTATTCTCTGTTATAATTTTCTTGATTTGGATAATATTTGACACTGTCACAAAGTGCATGGCGAAAACCACGCTCGCTCTGAGTACGTTAACTCAAAATTACCATGCACCGTCTGGAGTAAGAAATGCAGGCTACCTTGCAGCTCATGAAGGGAAATATTCTCGCCTGTTACCAACGAGATTGCTTTTGGATTCCCTTGAACAGATGGCCGCTGTCAAGGGAGTCTGTAAGCAATACTGTGGGTATTAGACTAATATTGTAATACAGCTGTGTATGCCAGATTCGCTCAATGTAGTGTGAACGTGAGTGCATAACAGGTGACGAATGCGTTCAGTAAGTAACCCCATGATGAGGTTCTATGGCAGCGACTTTAGATAGAGAGGAGAGAAATGGCGCATGCAGTGGATTAGGAAGCATTTCAAAGCACACTTCTTCTTTGAGTAGGCATCGTTTTCTGACAAGTGACACCAAACATTCCTCATTAATAAGGCAATTCAATAAACACATAACTGCAGGCATTTTGACTTCAATATCACTCATCAGTGTTGACCATATAATTATGTTTGTGCAAACATATTCTTCTCAATATCGTGACTACAAAGTATGTGGAAAAAATATATATTTTACAAACATTTCACTACCCCACTTTTCCCTTTATTTCTGATGAATGCTGACTGCAAATGGAACATTTTGGTCATTGTGCAATGTTTCATTTTACAACATACACATACAGCAGAACATTTTTAATGTGCAGAAGTTTCGTGAGTGATGGCTCCTTTACAAAAGTATGAACTGAAAGGTGGAAACTCACTGACAATTAGTGAAGAGACAATAGAAGAGTAGGCTACTCAGCAGAGGGAGGAGGGGAAGAGAGAGAGACTGAGTCAGGGACATAGTTAACACCTGCAGGGTTAAACACACAAAATAGAGAAAAAAAAATCAATTAGATGTTTTTGCAACCAAACTGCCTCGACGAATATGCTGCTCCATATATTTCACATTTTACAGGGCACTAGGTTTCTTCTGTTTTATATGGAACCGATTTCTAGTTAAATTTATCAACAAGCCTAGGTCATTTTGCCTTCTGTCATCTGAATTTGGGATAGAAAAATACTGCCAACATAATACCAAGAGACAGCATAAACAAAACCCCCTTGTGGTAATAAGTATAGCCCTACCCGTATGAACAACTCCATATATTGAGATGTGGTTGCTCTCTTTAGAGAACACCAGAGTAGTACAGTTCAATCTAGACAAAAGACAGATCCTCAGCGCAAAGGTATACCAACCACATGGAAAAGCTAAGTACTCTATAAAGGAAGTAAAACCAAAAATGAGCAGTGAGAAACCACTGCTCACACAGGCTTTGTTTTCCACAAAACATTTGAATGTTGCTTGAGAACAGGGATGTCATTTGGGTTTCCCAAGGGGTCACTGCTGCAACCCCTCTGGGCTGTCTTGCTACCCCTAAAAAAATAGTCCACCCAATAATATAAAATCATAAGTGACGAAGTTTTGTAATGCTTGAAATCGGGGTCATCATATTTCCTACAGACATGGTTTTGGTGTCATTCCGTTCCACATTTAGCCCACTTTAGTGGAATGCTGTCCACATTTGCAATTTATAAGGTCTTTGAAGTTTATTCACTGATGAAATTGTGTGTAAGTGATGATTGTGCTTATCGTTTTTATGGTTTTTGTAACGCTTTAAATTGGTGTCATTGTATCCTACAGACATGGGTCTGGTGTCATTCTGTGCTACATTTCGTCCACTTGAATGGTATGCTGTCCAAACCGAAGTTTCCTAGGTGTTTGAAGTCCATTGACTGCAGTTCACTCACTGATGAAGTTGTGGATAAGTGATGATTTAGTGTAATGTTTCATATGAGTCTGGTGGCATTCCGTTCCACATGCATCCAACTTTGATGGTATACTGTCCAAATCTACAATTCCTAAGGCATTTGAAGTTTATTAACTTGTGTAAGTGATAAGTGACGATACTGCAATGCTTTGAATTGGGGTCATTGTACGCCTTAAAGATATGGGTCTGCTGTCATTCCGTCCCACATTTCTTCAACTTTGCTGGTATACTGTCCAACTTTCCAACGAAGTGCAAACAAAGTGAGCCCTTGGTTGAGTATCCCTTCAAGTGAGCAAGCCACCGAGTTCAATGCGCAGCAGTCAACTGGGGAGAGGCGAGGAAAGCACCTCGGGGCGTTGGGCACGAAGGCACCAGGCGGGCAGAGCCCCCTAGCATATATATGATTGTCATTGGATTTTCATTTCGGCTGGGCGAGGGCTGGATTTTTCCACACTGATTTTTTAAAGATTTGTTAAAATAGGGAAGAACTTTTAATTCTACTTTTGGCTGTGGCAAGTTTTGTGAAAACCAAAGTGGGGACTTTAAAAGTGGCATGCCACTCTGGGAGTGCGGCTCAAGACTGCGCCGTGAAGGCGGTGCAGAAGATTGTGGATATATATATATATATAAATATATATATATATTTTTACAGAAGCTCCTGGGCTGTGGCCAGCACCTTCTGGCTCTTTGTTTCTGGAGTGGCTGGCTTTCTTGTTCAGGCCTCCTAAAAGAAACAGGGTGGTCGACAATTGTGATACTTTGAGCAGTGACCCTAAATAAGAAAGAATAGGAATAACAAATCGGTTGTCTTTTGAGAATTCTATATAATTATTGCTAGATTAATTAAAGGTTTATTTCAGGCTCACTTCAGGGGGTCAGTCACTGATTTAGTTTGTTCTTGTACACCTCAAATTCACAATGCAGGCATAAACTTCCAAAACGCATATAGAGCAGAATAAGCATCCATTTTCGGCTATGTATTTTGCTTTTTGTCAGTTGCGGTTCTAGCATGTTTTTTTCTGCCCATGTCTCTCTAATGATCATCACAAGATATTCGACCTCGGTGTCCATGGTCACTTTACAAAATCCTTGTGCCTAAAAGATTGCGTACAGTGTACACATGTTTGACCTTAGCAGATCAAGTTGCCCTTGATTTCATTGTGCCACAATTGATGTTTTGTTGTAATGTGTCTATCTTGCCTATCTCCCGGGCATGCTGCCCAGGATGTTTGTTTGCATGAATGAGGTAACTAATTCCGAGAGTAATGGATGCCATTTCAATCCTCAATGACAGTAAGATCTACACTGCGATGCTCCTAAATCATCCGGAGCAATGTGCGTTAAGTATTGGCCATCGGAGAAAAAGGCAAATGGGATTTAGAAAGTCACACAGAACCACTCTTAATGGGTTCATTTTCAAATAATGTCAAGACTTGGTTCAGGAAGGACACTATTATTCTATCAGTGTTTCAACAATGTGACCTCAGCTCTGCATTCGACCTGTTAAGCAGAACTGTACTATTGTCAAAATTGAGTATTTGGGGTATTCCACCAGGGGTCCGGAAGCACATATTAAGGCTCCATGAGGCCAAAGTGCTACAGGTCATATTGAATAAAGCTGGTGATATGAACAATGAAATCCCCGTGAGGAACGGATTAAGACTGGGGTGCATATTAGCCCCCTGTCTATTTCATCTGTTTGTTTCTGATGTGGGGGAGGCAATCGAACATGCTCCCTTCGTTTCACCTAAAATAGGCCACTAACGTGACTCATGGTGGCTTATGCAGATGATTTCCTGTTGTTGGACTCCACCGCAGTCAGTTCACAGTGTTTATTGACTACCTTTGAGGGTTACACTAAACAAAACTTTCTAAAAATGAAAGTAGTTAAAGTACTTACTATCTCAGCAAAAAGGAAAAATAAAAACAAAAGGAAAGTGGTTGTTGGACTGAGTTCAATTGGAGAAGGTAGCAGACCTGATATATTTGGGATTCTACATTCTGGTTTCTCCAAAATGAAATAATTATGAGTTATTTTAGAAAGAAAATAGATCTATTGATTTCCCAGATGTGTATCATTAAATGCAGGTACTGCAGGTATACAATCATTTATCTGGTAAAGTATTATGTTAGCACCGTTCTTCCTAATTTTACCTATGGAATAGAAATCTATCCAAGTTGGGTTCCTGACGAGTTGGTTAAAATGGAAGTTAGGCTGTGGCGAAGGGTCTTGGAATATCGAACTCTGTTCTGAGAGTGGCAATCTTGAAGAATCTGGGTGTGTGCAGCATAATGACTCTAGTAAGGTGGAAAAAACAGTTTTAATTAATACAAACTATTTACACCTGGCCTAAACTCTCTATACTTAAATTTGAGTCAAATCTAGACCTCAGGGGAGGAAGAGATCTTGAGGGTTTTCGGAGAGACCTGTGAATCCTAGCTGGTGGAAATTGGATGTACAAGTTGTTGTGATTACAGATTCAACTTTAGTGAGGCCTCCAACCAGTCTTGCCCCACCCCACCAAACACCCTCTATAGCCCAAATGAGCTAGGAATCAGGCCTGTGTACAGTAAGAATATATATATGTATTTAATTAAGGTTTGGGAAACCGTAATACCAACCAACATCAACCATCAATGCTGTGGCAACACCCAATGTCACAACTCCAAATTACTTTCCATTATTAAAACAACACAGGGAACATTTTGAAACATGCAGTCACAACTTATTTCAGATTTCATTTCAAATTAACCAATAGAAAACATTAACAATAAAATGGAAAAATCGTGTTGGCTTGATATGGAAAGACAATTTTTGAGAAAGAAAACAAATGGGAAAATCATTATTTTTCTATTTTTTTATTTGAAAGGCACAGTTGAGAAAAGGAACTCAAATGGGGAAATCGTTTTAACTTTTATTTAAAAGACAAGGTTGGGAAAATGAACTCAAAGGGAAATCGTTAATTCAACACACATTCAAATGAAAAGCAATGCTTGTTAATTCTGGTTTGGGATGCAAGGGAATACATGGGGAATATTGCTTTGCATCCTCTTCATTAATAGCAGGTTTTTAGGTTTACTTATTTTGGGAATATGGACACCCCCATTTGGGATAGGGGTCAGGGGTTTCAGAAGGACAGTCACCCAAGTGTTTATTGTCTATACCGGCTCAAAAGCACTGGGCATGAACTTTGTTAGTTTCGAATTCTAACAACACTGATCACCTGATTTAACTTCAAATCAATGCGCTAAGGATCTACACAGCTTTCCCCCTCCCCCACAATTGAATGGACAATATTAAGGCAGGCTGATCCGAACACAACCAAATTCAAATGGATAGGGTGATTTTCTATAGTGGAATTAAAATTAATTTGAATTGGATTTAATACACTGTGCCAAGGCACTTCCCAGTACCACAACCCTACCCGCTATCCGAGATGGAGAGTAAGGCTGGCAGTTTCCCCCTCACTCTTTTGATGGCATTTGGGATATCTTTACTTATATGGGAGGTTTTGGTCAGGGAAAAACAGCAAGACTCCTACAGCACAGATCTGGTCAAGGATTTTCAGTCAAAGTTTCTCTCTGCACCCAGTCTCCCTCTGGCTCCTCTGATTGGGTCCCAGCTAGCTTCTAGATTTCACTGTCACTGTCTCCAATGCAGGGTTGTGTCCTCTCTGCTAGTTGTTCGTCGCAAGCGTCCCGGAGCAGGCTACCTCTTGGAATCAAGTGAAAAAGCCCTGTTCTGATGCAAAATTGACCTGTTATAGGGCTGATGACATGCCTACATAATCATAATTCCCATGCTAACAATTGGCTACTACTCTCCCTTCACCTCCCACAAATATGCCCTCTGGCTGCTCATGGGACCAGGAGTTGGGGGGTGTAAGATATAGGCTGAGGGAGGAGAACGATTTGTCATCCCAAAAAGACATGTGGGATTTACCTTTTTGGGCTCTGAAAATCTAACAACATGACAGCTATGCTAATTTTTCTGATAACTACATAAATCTATATATTTTGGGATTTTACATTTCATGGCGAGTCGGAAAATACAAATTTTATTTCAGCACATGCTTTCTGGGTGGAGTCACCATTTATTTGCAGTTTGCTGCTGCGCCAAAATAGTTACAATTCTGACACCACATGCTCCAAACATTAATTTCACCGTATATTAATCTATCAAAATGTCCAATTCCTCAGATTTATGAAAATGTCAGAATCATAATTTTGATCTTAACTTAAGTACATTACAAAAATGTAATTTTTTACAGGGTCCCAACTGGATTTTAATCCCCTTTAAAATGGGCCCAGGGTGGGCTCGAAAGGATACCGGATACACTTTTTATTTGAAAAAATGTATTCAATGTTTAATCAATGGCACTGCATCATAGGTGTTCCCAGTTTCACTCTTACAATGGCCTCCACTAATTCTTAAGTTTTTATTTCTCATTAAACATGTGACCAGCCATCTACTCGGGCCAATGTTTATCCTACCCTCTTCTCCTGCTTGTCAAAGGGCTTTGCTTAGGGCTAATGCACCATTAACGGGGAACGTGACCTAAAAGTAATTTCAGTTGACAACCACACCTTCCTCTCCTGGGGGCCATCATCTAAAGGTCTTGAGTTCAAATTTTGAAAGGCACAGACCTTTCAGTTTAGTGGGAAAACATCAGTTGCACCCATCCTTCAGAAAATACAGCTTTAAATCGACAAGATGTGCTTGTATGTAACAATTTAGCATTATATCTAGGCCTGTTGCTCATAAATACAATCTTTCTTTTCTACTACATTAGAATAGAGGTAGATTCACTATTAATCTAGTGGACACAGATAGGCCACAATTACATAAAACCAGTGTTCATTTATGCAAAAACAAAATAGGCCTTTCCCTATAAATATTCTCATTTTATGTGCTGAAATTAAGCCTCTTTATTACTCATGGAGGCAATTTGTCATTCAACTTTATTTTTCAAATGTAAGGCATCATTACTCCTTTTTAGCTTCCAAATGAACACTATTACAAATGTAGTGCCCATGTCTTTTTCAATCCATTGGACACAGTTTACAATATTCCAGTTCTAAGCTGCACTTTCTTCTGCTGAGTGCCTATACATTTTAACAGAATGCAGGGAGGCCATTCTCGCTCATTCACTAGGCCTTATGTTAAAATCACTATTTTGTACTGGCTTTTATATTTCAATTGAGCTCCACACTTAGCCAGCTTCACTCTCACAATGGGGCCTATCATGGCCTCTCCATCTGTCGCTCTGGGGCTGTATTTTTACCCCACAAAGTTTGGAATTAGTCAGTTCCTCAAACAAAGTAAAGAGATTCATAAAGCTATTCGACAGGTGCATATTGACTGACAAATTCCATAATCAGAAGAACCTGCTGTACCTGTCCCATGAACCCAAGCAAATTGGAGAATTAGTGTAGCACTGCAGATTGTTTCCTTGCCAAAAACGTAGGCAAAACTGTGTTAGGTTCTGTTGCAACCAACTTAAAACCAGAGAAATTCTGGGGAGATATAAGTGTGCTGATGTTACTGATATTAGTTGTCTTTTTTGTGGCAATAAGGAATCGATTGACACTTTGGAATATCTAATCATGTCCTGCCTGAGCCTGAATTATAAACCTACAGTGCACTTTGTGAAATATGCGGGTAAGAACCAGGTGCTAGATAATGACTATGACTCTTTCTGGAAAAGCTGCTTGAGGAGTGTCCCTGAATCTCCTGCCATTGCTATTGTGGGTTTTGTTAACTCGTTGGGTCTGCAGGATGAAACTGATAGAGACGTGACGGTAGCTGAATCTCAACTTCACCTATAATTAATTTAATGTATTTTTTTAAACAATGTTGGTTTACATTTTATTAATTGAATTACTTATTGAATTTTAAATGCTGAATTGTATTATTTAATATTTTGAATATATTGTTAAGGTTAAATGACGATTTAGCCAATAAACAAAGAAAGCAAAAAAAAAAAAAAATGGATTACATTATCTGTGGGCAATGCAGAGTCACTGCCACATTTCCATAGTCCAGCCATTCGCATATATTCACACACTACATTGACCCATTCAAAATAAACAGGGAGATTAAGGAAGGCAGTGTGCAGAAAATATTTTACCCCATTTAGATGCTGTAGTAAATTGAGAGAGCAAAATCTAAACTGCATGTGGAATTGTGCAATGTCTTTTAACATTAGTTTGGAGAAGGGTGTAGACCAGACAAGAGCCGAGCCCCCTGTCCCCTTTTGGTGGTTAGAGCATTAATGGAGTCTACAAATGCAGCCAACATAAAACATGGTGAGAGAGAAAGATCAAAATAGGTAAGGAGGTTTTCTGCAAAAAAGCAGGACAGTCCTCATCATGGGGAAGGTTGAAGAGGGAATGCTAGTCCCCATGGTTAAAATGGAGAGAGTCCTGTGGGGAGAATGGGTGTGGAAACTTAGCAGTGGAAAGGAACAGAGTGTGAAGGTGCCCCTTTGCCCAAGCATACAAGGAACAATAAGTTGATTAGTATAAAAAAGTAATAGGCGTGGCTTAGTGGGAGGGTTGAATGAAAAGATGATAGAAAAAAGAAAGTAAAAAAAATGGAGGACATGTTGATGAAATGAAGGTTTGAATGAAGGGTGAAAGGTTGTGTGTAGCCAGTAGTCTAAAGGGGAACAGCTAGTAGGGACTGCATGCTTGCCCCTTAAGGGGAGTGCTAAAAAGAAAGACACAGACACCAGGGTTAATAAAAGTCGTTTTATTTAGTGTAGTGTTTGTGTTTTATTTCCATGCACTGAGCTGGATGGAGTGTTTGAGAAAGGACAGCAAAGGAACAGACATGCCCTGTTCAGGAATGGGCTGGGCAGGGGGGTTGGGAGGAGAATCCTGAGAGGATTAAGGAAAGGAGACAGTTAAGAAATGGTTGAAAGGATGGCTAAAAAGAAGAGCAGGAAGAGAGAGACGAAGCTGAGTAACAGTGACATGCTGGGCAGTGCATGGTGGTGCTTCCCCCATGAAGTGACCTAGGGGGCTGAGCAGCTTAACAGGCACAGCCCTGGAGCTGCAGTAGATGTCAGCTCAGCTGGGGGCCAGACCGGAAGGACCCATGCATCCCAAAAGGCACGGCAGTGTGCAGTCTGTGTCAATTGAGGGGTTGGCTTGAACAAAGAAGCTCGGCCATACCCCTGTAGGCCTGCCTCATGGCCAGCTAGCCTGCGAGCCTGGTCCCTTCAAAAAGTCCTCCCGGGCCGCTTATCTCAGGCTCAGCCAGGGAGGTACAGAGAGCGAGGACTCCCAGGAGGGTGAAGCAGTGAAGGTAAAATCCAGGGCTAAAGTGCTGGCCAGCCCGGGTGAAAATAGGAACACTAGAAGTCCTGGGCTGCTCCGTTGGTCAGCCCGCTTGAAGATGAGCCATGCACTGCCTCACTGAGCAGTCTGTATGAAGTCCAGATGCCTGTCCCCTGTGTCTCATGATCCCCTGTGTCTCATGATGCATTGCTGATGGGGGTGGGCCAAGAAGAGCTGCAGTCGTGTGGCATTGTGCACTGGTGGCTTGGGAGCAGGGTGACTGACTGCAGGAGTCACCCCATTGTGAAATTGCATGTTATATGTTGTATGTATGGGGTATGTCAATGTATATATGTATGTATATTTATACATATATTTAAATAAGAAATGTTAAGTAGGATGAACTGATGGGGGATGAGGTATGAAATAATCATCAACACCTGGGACTGCCTTCCTGAGGAGAGCATGAGGCTCGAAAGCGCTTGAGAAAGCAGCTGTCAGTTACCAGGTATACTGAGAACTGGAGTGCACCCTTCATCTTGTGTGGTATATTATTATTATTATTATTATTATTATTATTATTATTATTATTATTATTATTATTATTATTATTATTATTTATGGTGTGCCAGTTTACCACCTTCATGAAACATCAAAATAGATTGGATTTATTTGGGAACCTTTCAACAATGGAAACCTTTGTAAAATTCTGACATAAAATATTGCCATTTCAGGTAAGACCGTTTAACATATTTTCTTTAAAATATATGGGGCTTCATCACAGGTAGGGTGATGCGGTAAACATATGGGGGTAATAGAGTAACCATAACATTACTGCACTGCCCAATTTCGAGTTTGGGGGAACATTGGAGGAGAGCTGGAAGTAAATCCATTAACTTTCCTCCCAGTAATTGTGCAGAAAAAGCCCCATTGAGTCCAATGGAGAAAGGAAAATGGGGACTTACACCACGACCATCGCTTTTGATCGGGCGGAAATACCACTGGACCAACTGGTTGTAACCGTAATTGCGTTGGGCGGTATTCCGGTTGATTTACTGCTAGGATACTGCCCAACTCATGATGGTGCCCATGGTATTCATTCTGAGTGCCCATAGAGACATAACACACAGTAGCTCTGAGCTTATATTTTCTTAAGAAGCCGGATCTTTTCTCACTTTAATGAGCCTTTAATTGTCTTTTGTCTGTTACAGTGTTCCTTTCCTTTGGGTCAGAATTGTGGTTCCATGACAATTCTCAAAGGAAAATTAACATTTTGGAGCTAAAATGCAAGATTGTCAGTTAATTTGCATACCCCCAGTGCATTGCTCTATGGCTGTAAAATAGAGGTGCACTTCCATGGATGGCTACTAGTTGACACTGTGTCATGTTAACTAAAACAACCTATTCTATTGTTGGGATGAAGGTAGATTTTTCTCTTATTGCCTTTTAAAACGCACTGTAATATTGCTGGCGTATCAGAAAAGAAATCTTTTGGGAAAACCTTGAAAATGTATTTAAATAATCAGCTCTATCTTCTGAAACATAACTAGAGCCACTAAGGATCTTGTTTTTTCTTGAGTCTGCAATATCCAAAGAATAAATCGTTGAAAAAGACAATCAGTGTTCTCATTGAAAATGATCAGTAAATATTGGGACTGTGTGGGTAGCAAGATTGACACCTTAAATATCCCCAAACTGATACACATAGACAGCACAATTGGATCCTGTGAAAAAATGAAAATATTTCAAACACGACTCCACAACTGCCCTGGATCAGTCTCGCTGGGTTCTTCCATCGATTTGGTTTTAATTTCAATGATGATTCCCATGACCATTAAAGTAGTAAATATTGCTTACCTCAAACATAAATTGATCGACTATGTGCAGTTCTGATGGTGAGCCAGTTAGCGACTGGTACATTTTGATGTCATTTAGTGTTGGAACATACCTGTGAACAAATGATCATTAAAACTGGTATATTGTGTAGTAGCATCACAGCCAAATGATTTAACATAGAGCTCACTGTTTGTGCACAGTCTGATCATTATTTGGTTAAAGGAAAGTAACAGTAAAATAGGCTTGACTGTACATGGACAAATGAAATTACATTAGTCTATTGTCCGAATGGGTAAGGTTGGGGTACTACAAAGTATTAAACATATCATGATGACACCACCACATTTACCTTCTATAGTGGACTGCTTGCTGACGGATACTACTAATTACCATCATTATTACCCAGATTTCTCCCTTTTCTGAACATCTGCCGTTCCTCAATACAGACATGCACGCATTGTGTAGAGCTAGCGTCTTCCTTTCTTGCAGTATATTAAAGGTGGACAATCCTACCTTGTTCCACTCGGCTGCCACCAAACTAACCCACTGTAAAATAACAGAATCATGATGGTCTAAACAATAATCAGAATCATTAAGCGGGAACAACCCAATTTACAGTGATCACTCTTTGATTCTTGAATATACCAATCAGCATCTACAAACTATAGATTCTCCAGTCCCAGGCAACAGTACCTGCGAGATGGGCAGGTGAACCAAATATATCGGCTAAGTGACTGACATCAAACGCCCTAGAATAAAGGATTGCTTTATATTAATGCCTAGTAACACTTTATAAGGACACCAACGGCTGCAAATCCTCAACATAGCTCTAACAAATGTCAATACAAAAAACATTGAAGACACAGGGGTCAATTCATAGAATCATTTGCGTGTAAAATCGGGGATTTGCACGCCATAGTGCACGCAAATCCCTGTTCGTTGATACATGGAATCGATTGCGCAGACTTTCCCTGGACTTCCATGGAGTTCGCACAGGCTTGGCATGTCTGTGTGAGCCGTACAGTGCCTTACGTGATTCACCACACAGAGCTTGAGCAGAGGGCTGGGAAGGGAGCAGAACACAGAAAATGGGGAAGAACATGCGAAAAAGTGGGCATTCTGAGAGATGGCCCACAGGCAATGCCTTGCACGCCCACAACTGCGACAAACAACACGTATTCATGGAACCACCTGTGCAGCCTCTTGGCATAGTAATGGCCACGCAAATCACTCGATCTCTACGTCACCTGAAGGCAGTTGTACGTACACTTTTTACTAGGAATCGCAGCGCAGAGGTGGGCTTGCATGTCGGATCTAGGGGTGCGTGTACACAACCGGGTTTCCAATCCAACTTAGGGGTGCATGTACACAGTGTAGCGGGGTGCAGGTATGGTTTATGGGGGTTCGCATGCAGATTTTCGGAGTGTTCACAGAGTTAGGATTTTTCATAAGCTTGTTGTTGGTGGGCCAGCAACAGCTATGGGGGACCCTGCGCAGGGTCGCCGAGTTGCAGGCCTGCTTGCGGGGGAACCCATGCACTGTTTGAAGGGTGCATGTATTCGTGCACTTGGGACCATGGAAAGGTAGTTGTTTTGGCTATTTTCATGGGGGCATGTCAGGGGTGTTCCGGGAGAGACTTGCGAATACGGTTACTTTGCACAGTGAATTCCATGTATATGGGGGGTGCACATTTTTGTACTCTGCATGCAGGCTCTCGCAGTGTCCATTGCACGCGGTACTGGCAGGATTTCTGCGCACATTTTCATGAATAGGGCCCACAGTGTCTATCCCTTTCCATGTTGGTTAGCTCGTCCATCTTCCCTGGCCAATCATCAATTCTCAGACATCTACCCATCTTTCAGTGGCACAGAATATGCGTATTGAATATATGACATTGCACTTCTTTGTTAGCAATATACAACTTTTCAAGATATTCACCATCAATTTAATTGTTAGTAACTACCTAAAATAAATGGATGTATGGATAGCCTTGAATCAACCAACCCACTGGAAATTCCTCTGGGCAGATTTCATCGCCTGTATTCTACCACACCTGTGCCAATACAGAAGGGAGCAACCACATTCAGTTTGCTGGCCCTGGACATGGGGTAACAATCAAGACCCTACTGTTAGGCCAGATCCCCTATTTCATCAATAAAATGCACGCAGTTCCCTTGCAGCAACCATACATACATAACTTAATTGTGTTTACATAGATCCCTGTCCTTCATGTGACTCTTTACTATTTCACAAAATGTAAAACTTGAGCTATGAGTGAGCCTCATTTACATTTCCCTCACTCAAGTGTGATAACTTACATATAAGTACACAGTCTAAAATACAATCACACATGCGTGGTTTCAAAGAGGCACACACACACACACCTTGGTTTCCCTGGTCCACCATTGTCAGATAGGATCAGCTCCCTAAACATACACATATACAAAGAATGTGCACAAAGGTTTTCCCATCAACCTGTATTATTTTTTCCTACACTTTACATATTAAGGACCCAATTCATGGAATTATTTGCGTGGGATATAGGGAACTTGCGTGCCAAACTGTGCGCAAGTCTGCATTCAGTGATTCATGGAACCGATTGCATTGGACCTTCTTGGGACTTGCACAGAGTTTGCGCAGGCCTGGAACATCTGTGCGAGCCATTGAGCACCTTGCGCCAGACACCACGCAGAGTGTGGGCATGGATTGCACAGAGGGCTGGGAAGGGGCGGAATGCAGAACATGGAGAAGAACATGCAAAAGAGTAGGCGTTATGAGGGATGGGCCACAGGAAGTGCCTTGTCCACCCACATTTGCACCAAACGATGCGTATTCATGGTAACACCCATGCAGTCACTCTGCATAAGAATGGCCACCCAAATACCTCAATCACTACTCCACCCGAAGGCAGGCATAAGTACACTTGCGCATAGGATTTGCAGAGAGGAGGTGGGTTTGCATGTAAGATATTGGGGTGCATGTAGGCCGCTGGGTTTTTGTTCTAACTTAGGGTTGCGCGTAAGCAGTGTAGCATGGTGCAGGAACAGTTTACGGGGATTCGCATGCAGATTTTCCGAGTTTAGACTGAGTTTCGATTTTTCATATGCTTGTTTTCGGGGTCATGCCAACAGCTAGGGGACCCTGCGCAGGGTCCCCAAGATACAGGCGTGCTTGCGGTGGATCCCACACACTGTTTGATGGGTGCGTGTATTCGCGCCATTGGGGCTGTTTATGCTTTGCGTGGTGGCGTGTCAGGGGATTTTCGGGCACAACTTGCGAATATGGTTACTTTGTGCAGTGCATTCAATGAATACGTGTGCTGTGCATTTTATTATTCTGCCTGCAGCTCGCTCAGTGTCCTTCTCATCGTGCGCCCCTTGCAGAATTTCTGCACACATTTCCATGAATCGGCCCCTAATACTGTTACACTTCCTCCTCACTGGCCACTTCTGAAAAAGACATATGATCCTAATCAGATGGATTTCTTTCTAGGCAAGTTTTGATTTTGTAGTTATCAATTTGTTTTGTAATCGTTAAGTAATTCTTGGTTTATCAATGGAATGTGTTGCTGTTTGCATGCATTAAACACATCTCATACTGCATCTGAATTATTTAAAATGATTATGACCTAGACCTGATTATCCGGATAGGGAAGACAAATGATGGCACGATTAACAGAGAAACCAATTAGGTTTCAAAGTTAAAATATTTGGTTTATTCATCTGAATATGTAGGGTCCATCTGGACTACATAAAAACAAGGATGCCATCAGTTTTAATGAAATTGCATACAGGTTCTTTATTGTGGGTGGGGTAAAACGAGGTTCCAAATACTCTCATGTTAAGAGTGTGTCTGAGACACTGATCATCCTGGCAAATGGAGCTGTCGACTGTCATGTGTGAGTGTCTAAACCATCCACCATCGTTTCTGAAAGGCACCCTAGCTTCTAACAATAGAACAAAATGATTAATATTGGTGGTTTCACGAAACACAGGATTTACTGTATCCAAGAGTGAGGATCAAAACAATGATACTTTGCCAACAAAGTGATGGACAGAGTAGTAGTACTCACCATAGCTATGAACGCAAAACACAACACATGCACAGAGGAAAAGGAAAGACTAGCCCCATTTCAACATCAGTGCTATTGTCTTTATGTTTTTTGTGTTTATGAGCACTCAGATGCCTGCCGTCGGCTGGCGCGTTACAAATAAATGCATTAAATAAATAAATAAATATCGGATACATCCGTATTAGTTGCAGTAGGCTATATTGTAATGAAAGTTGATTGGCTCTTGTCTGGTATAAATAACCTGGGATTTGTCATTAACTACAAAAAAATCACAGAAGCCAAATAAAGTTTTGATTTCAATTGGATTACAATATTTGTTGATGTTGTTGTTAGAGTTATTTGCATTGCTTGATGACAGATTTGAATATGTGCTGGGCAGAAGGAGGTTGTTGGTGACTATATCTAGGTGTTTAGCTTTTCCGTTATTTGGAACTTGATATGGCATGGTGTTACAGTGTGGCAAGCCTACCTGAAGTATTTGGCGGTGGTAGGCTGAAATTCAGACTTTATTATATGCATGGCTAAAAACACCCTATAACATATATGCTTTAGGCATTCATGAAAGTGAGGACATTTTCAAACATTTGGAGAAAAGGGCATGAGCTCTGTTGGGGATGAGGTGGTAAAATACTGCCACCCTCACCATTCCCACTGTGTCTAAACTCCATGTTAGCTAAGGGGGCGTGGCCCCCACCCTCATGGTACCTGATCACATGATGTAACCTAGAAACGTACCTGTAATACCTATTCCATAGCCTGACGCTAGATGCCATTTTGTGTTAGAATAGATGCCATCTTTATACTAGGCCCAGAAATCATCATTCTGCAAAATCCAGCTCTCCCCATGATTGCCATTATTCTTATAATTGTTAGTTTTCATGGCTTAGCTTAGATAGAGAGGACTGCATCACTTTTGCCCTGACCTTCACACCATGGAGATGAGCCCAGCTAACCCACGTGGGCATGAAGCAATTGGAAAAGCAAGAACCAATGAACATCCTACCTCCCTAATAGTATCAACTGTTCCATAGAGCCCTTTCCAATCAAATGTTAGGATTTGTACCTCATGTGAAATGTGGATGATGATGCTGTGAGTCCTTTTAATGTGCTGCCCTTGTATTGTTTGGCAGTGTGCTCTCAGACAGCAGAGTTCTTTGCTTGCTTTATTTTATATAAAGTTTTGTTCTTCTTTGTAATTTATCTCTTAGTCTCATTCTCTACTGGGGTGTGTCCATTATTCTGGTCAATCGGATAAAACATGCTTTTGCATGGTACATGTCTTTGTTTGGTGACCCCTCTTGCATCTTATTCCTGGAGACCCCTGTACTTGCAGCGAGAACCAGGGCTTCTCCAGCAGAGCTGCCCCCAGATACGGCTGACCAGTCCCCAAAAACACACATGCATAAGAAAGAGGTTCTTGTGGGTTCCGGCTTTGCGAATACCCCGTTGCTCGCCTCAGCCGGGTGCGGCCCCAACGGAGAGGCCAAAGGGCTGTGGATAGACTTCAAACAGAGGCTCTTGGAAGAACACGGACACATGAGTATAAATTGCAGGGAATGATAAACATGTGGGAATTTGGGGAATATACAGCATAGTGATTGAAAGGAACATGCCAAGAGTATGGATGAATGAGGAGGTTGATTGGTTGAAGTAAAAGCTCTTTTTCGTTTGCATGGCCATCAGTTTTTTTATATGTATGAAGAAAGAAACAAGGTGTGCTCTGAAAGGGGGTAGAAGCGGTGCTGCGGTGCACTGTCCCGACAGTGCAGAGGACAAATAAAGAGCTAAAAGTAGGAGCGCCATTTAAGTAGTGGGCTCGGGAATAAGTTGTGGTTATTGTTTTGGCTTGTTATTTTAGCTTGTTATTTTTAGGTTTTTATAATATGGTAGGAGGGGCAGAGGTGATGTGAATTTGAGTGAGGGCTAACGTGGACATGCTCTAGGGGGAAAGAGTGGGGAATAAGGTCTTTTCATTATATATTTTTTGTTTATTTGTGTTGATTTGTTTTTTGTTGAAATGTCAAAATGTTTTATGTTTTAAATGTATATAAGTGTGTTATGTTTTGTGGTCATTATGAGGAAGGATCAGTCATATTAGTGACTATCCTAGACAGGGGGACACAGAAGAGACATTTGGAAAGTAAAAAAGGAGTCCCTGGGGTACTAGGAACTGACACCCCACTGTCACATATCTGTAAGCATCTCCCCCTCTATAGTGAACGAATAAAGAAGTACCATGAGCAATGGGTGAAGAAAACAAAAGGGGAGGGATTATCTCATGCCTGGCCAGAAGAGGGGTAATTTGATAAGGGAATGCTAGCACACCTATCCACATACTTAATGGCAAAGTATAAGGGAAAACAACTCCAGAATGGACGTGAAGTGCAGGATTTGTTGAAGATGTTTGCAAGAAAAGTCCACCTTAAGTAAGAAGGAGAAGGGATTAGAACCTCCCGAGATGGGACTGTGGGTGGAATACAGCAAGAGCAATGGGCAACCCCGAGAGTAAGTGAAGGATGCAAAGGAATGCTCTGACAAAGAATAGGAAGAATAGAGTTAGCAAAAAAGAAAGGAACAGAGGCAAATAGTAGAAATCAAAGCTACAGATTCCCCTAATTCATAAAGGAGCAGGACGCCCCACTATTTGCCCTGAGCACGGCTTATGCGGGGGGTGGGAAAATGGATCTACGCATTCAAAAAGAACAATGCAGGGGTGCCCCTAGCAGTAGGAGATATTAAAAGTCTCTTAGTGTCTGCAGTAGGTGATCAGGCAGAAACAGTGCGGGCTAAAGCATGGGTCCCAGGTGTGACAACAGGCAACAACACCCACGATAGGGCATCATTCAATAATGTAAGAGCACAAGTGTGGGATGCCCTGTGAAGAACCTTCCCAGATACTCCTGATTTACATTGTATAATGTAATGCACAATGGGGGTTGAGGAAGATGCTGCGCAGTTCATTCTTCGGTTGCAGACGATGTGGAGGGTGGAAACGGGCACTGCATGTTACCAGAAGGCCCTTGATAAATTAGCTGGGATAGAAGCCAAAGGATGGCCAGACATTCAAAGCATCATAGTGTACCACTGTAGGAGGATCAAAGAAAGGGAGAAAGAAACAATCTAGAGAAGATTAGCTGAAGAAGCAAAATTGGTGCAGACTAATCTGGTGAAGGTAGTGGCAGTAACTGCTGCACTGCCCTCAGACCAGGCAGGTGGAGGAGGGAGGAGTATCCACGGCCACACAAGCTAGAATGGCTGCAATGTGGGCAGACAACAGACAGGAGCAGTGGGGAGGAGAGCAGCATCATATAAGACCCCAATGGCAAGGAAGACAGACAAGAGGACGAGGTGGGTTTTCGGGGACAGAGGGGAGGGGATATGGGGTCAAGGACCCAGGGGGTGAGGACAAGGACAGTGTTTGGTAATGTAGGATGTGGGGCCATTTCTAACGGGATTGCCGCAGTAGGTCAGGGGGAAATTACCAGTACAATCAAGTGTATCATAATCAACTTCAATGTGGGCACTCTCAACCGGGCATCCCTTATGGCCTCCCCCAAGGAAATTACGAGCATGACAAGCAACCAAACACCCAACTAGTCCCAGGCTTTAACACACTCCGACACCCACCTCACAATATGTAATCTCAACCAATTTACCCCAACCAAATGGCCCACCAGCTTAACAACCCTTTCTCCACTACCCCAAATGGAGCACCAGCCCCTATCATGGAGCGTGCATGTTCAACGAAAATGTTTTCTCATGCCCTGGCACAGACACCCACCCGGATTAGGACTTGCGTGTCCAGTCCTATCCATTACCTATAATCCAGCAGATGAACCACTGGTGGGGGCAGAGATAGAAAACAAACAGTTCATCTTTATGGTGGACTCAGGGGCAGAGAAATCATGTATATTCAAAGGTGATTTTCCGTTATCTGATAAAAATCTTGAGATGCAAGGATTCTCTGGGGCTGTAGTAACGGTTCCTTTTACAGATGATTTGGATGTTAAGGTATTGGGAAAAACAGTACAGGTTCCCCTCTTATGTTATGAAATTTCACCTGTCAATCTACTAGACCAAGATCTGCTCAGTAAGTTAAACATAACCATTACTTTCACTGTTAGAGAAATTGTTTGTTCTACCCCTGAAGTGTGTCCTATCAGAGCAATGCTATTGATACATTCGATGGCTAACAAACTTAAAGTAAGAGCGGGACCAGTGGCTCCTGATATGTTTGTGTATGGGATCAGGGTCTTAGCCAAGGCACTGAATGAACTAACTACACAGGAATGGAGAGTGCCCTTGGACTTTGTGTTCCGGCCATAACCGCACCCATAGTTTCCGGCACTATATTGTCATTAGACCTGTAGGGGGTACAGGTGTCCGCAAAGAGAATAGTGGCAATAGGAATAGACATGCATCAATGCTAGTGGGTACAGTGTTATGCATAGATCCAAGCATGCCATTACGCAAATGATCTGATCAGGAACTGTTCACTGATGACAATGATGGGGAGATTGTCTTGGAAATAAGTATCCCTTGTGAGGTGATGGTGCAATATAGAAAGGTGCCAAGCCCCCCCTCCCCATGGCTGTCGTCTGTGCACTGCATCCTTACTATGATAAAGATATGCAACAAGTGCCCTCTCACCTCTGGATAATGAACCCCCATGATGCAGGGTTACTGAGAGAGGTAACACCTGTAAAAATAACTCTAAAACCAGGAGCACTTTTACCCAGGGTAAAGCAATAACCATTGCCCTGAGAGGCGGAAGAAGGAATACAGGAAACAATATGTGCACTACTGCAACAATGTATAATTGGGCCCTCGACCTCACCATGCAACACTGTGGTGTATCCAATCAAGAAAGCGACAGGGGGGGGGCATTGAATATGGTCCAGGACCTCTGCCCTCTTAATGACATTGTACAAAAAGAGTTCCCTCATGTCTCTAACTCCAAAAGAAGCCACTCATTTTACTGTGGTGGATCTCAAGAATGCATTATTTTCAGTGCCACTTGACCCTATCTCACAGCCTTCACACTGGGTGGGAGGAGATACGAACACCGTTGGTTGCCTCAAAGCTACTGCAAGAGCCCAAGCATATTCAACAGGATATTACATGAAGACCTATGCAATATTCAAGTGACAAGCACGATCACACAATATTTAGACAACCTCCTTGTCTGCAGTGAGAATGAAGAAAATTGTTGAAGAAACTCTAGTTATTAGTACATAAGTGGTACAAAGTGGACAAAAAGAAGTTGCTGTACTGTCTGACTGAGGTCCTGTACCTAGGCCAATTGATTTTAAAAGATGGTAAGTGAATAATACCCGACTGGGCATCAACAGTGCACACCTGAACCAAACCTCACACGGTTAAAGACATGCAGAAATTCCTCAGAATATGTAACTACTGCAGGGCCTGGATACTTGACTATGTTGCTTACAGATGGCCCCTTTTACAAGGTTTAAAGGAAGCCCAGAAAGATAAGACACATATAACACTGACACCTGAGATGCAAGAAGCATTTGAGAGCCTGAAGAAATTAATAAGCACAGCACCAGTCTTAGCAACATCTGACTATGATGGGGAATTGTACATGTTCTCACACTCCAACGGAACACTTGTGATAGCAGTGTTGACACACAAAACATCCCTGGGTCACAAACCACTGGCATACTACAGTGGCATGCTTGATTCAGTAAATGCAAGGCCACTTCGCATGTGAACAAGCACTCGCGGCTGCCGCCATGGACCATATGAGGTGATCTACTGTACACCCTTAGCTGTGAAAGTGAAAAGGCTACGCTACTGGATCCACCTATCTGGTGTACGGAAAGCACACAACAGTGTAGCAGCTGAAACCTTAGCGAACAATCAAACACTGCAATGCCTTAAAGAGGATATTGCACATATGCAGAGAAATTACAACCTTTAAATAATGTAAAATATGTATGTGATATACTCTCCCTGATGTATAAATTAATTTCTCTCTCTCTATTTCTCTTCCTACTTTCCTCATTACCTACCGCATTCCACCGCTTTTCATTTTTCATCAGTAGCAGTGCTCCATTTCCTAATCTATAATATTGTCACCTTGTTTTATCCCTTTTAGGTTCCTTGATCATGGATTCAACATCGAAACGCCCTCAGTTAGATTGCAAAAGGGGTTTAATAAGTGTGATTAGAGCATACAATTATAATTGTGATGTTTGTTTTGCAGCAATAATATTTTTTGTGACAATTACTGTGTTAGGAATGTATTGGTCTGCTTCTTTTATCGGGGTGGTCCATATAAAAGAAGGGGGAGGGGGTAAAACTAACATGGGAAAACAAAAAATTCCTGCACATTACAACTCAGCACAAAAACAGAAAAAAGTGATTGTACAAAATGAAGATTCTTTAACTACTGAAATGAAGTATTTTTCCAGTATAAATAATGCCACATCATTGTACCCTATCATGTTTTTAGAAACACACACTACCTCACAACCCATTATACTGCCTACCTCATCATTTAATAAAATAGTGAGTGTACGTCCAACCTTGACCTCTATTGTTAAACATGTGTCCTCTTTTCCCCCTATCATGGACAGACAAATTGCTGCTAGTTGTAGTGTAAATATGAATTGCATCATTTTTTCTATATACAGTGACCAGACTATAACCGCCCATGTACTACTAAGTACTAATAATAGAATGTGTAGTAAGTTTACAAAAATACCACAATCTCTTTTGCCAAATAACAGACGGAAGAGGCAGATAAGCCAACACTGATTTGATGCATATCATGGGTTAGGACTAGTCATGGTCGAACATTTATGTCATCCAGGTCAATCCAATAGCTGGTATTCTGACATGAGGGCAACTGGGAAAAGAGCCACCAACAGCAGTTGCTGTGTGTGCTCATTAATAACCCATGCCTCTGGTACACCAATGATTCTAGTACCACAAGAAGTCCCCTCGACAGAAGGCCAATGTCTCCTTCATCTCACACTTTGTAGAATAAAAAACCCCTTCCAGGCACGCACAATGAAATTGAAAATCCTCCCACTTGATGAAAAACTTTGCAAAGAAGGGTCACAAGGTCTGAACTGTGCCATAGAACAATTTTTTGCAATTGACGGCACAAATTATGCAAAGAAAAAGAGACTACAGTCAACCTACATGTGCAAAGCAGAAGCACTGCGTTGCCATTCGGGTGAAAGACTGGAATTGATGGACAGAACTTGTGCACCAACCTGGACTGACCATGTCACAAAGCTAACATGGGTCACAGCCCTTGAAAAACCAATCAAGGTCTGACAAGAAAAGTTTGTGTACTGTGTTTTTATTTAGAAGGAAAGGTGCCTATGGGTTCTAACACATTGCAACAGAACCCTCGTCATCCCTGATCTTAGGAAAGGCAGTGCAGCCTTCAGGTACTATTACTGGGTATGCAACAAACGGACATACTTACACATCCCGCCAACTTGGAAGGGTTATTGTTAGCTTGCAACACTTCATTCCACATTGCTAGTGATGCCCGAAGAGCATGTCAAGGGGGTAGAGGTGTTGCAGAAATGTCCGAAAGCACCTTAACCAACCGAAGTTCAACCCCCCATCTAGAAAATACTTTCTGAGTGTGGCTGCAGCGTGTAATGCAGTCGGTGTGCATCCAAGTCTTTCTACTATTACAGTTGTTTTTGTGAGGAGGAGCTTACAGACCACATCCCTTCAAAATGGTTCCATGTGTTAATATCCCCACAAAAATATTGTAATACAAAAATATCCCCATATTTTTGCGGCGATATTGAGCCATGGATCCTGCAGGGGACACCCCTGCACCCCTGCATTATTTTTATTATTGCTCCCACAAATTATCCCCCCCAAAAATCTTGCCTATGGCAAACAACCATATGTACGGCGATATTTTTGGTGGGGATAATATGCAGGGATACCTTCAAAACCTCTTTTGCACCACGGAGCGGGCTGCGGAGTATGGCTGCAGAGTGTAATGCAGTTGGTGCAGTCAGTGAAGGAAGTGAGGCTAAGGACGCTTATGCTGAATTCATAAGGTAAAGCAAATTGCTGGACTTTTGTGTGTTGTCCTGTGAAAAAATTGGCTTACTCCGGGCTTTACCGGGAAAGCAGAGGCATTGAAAACTAATTTTAAGACAGCATAATAGCTGGAAAAGATATCAATAAGAGAGGCTGCTTGCTTCAGGCACACACAATGTTTTAAAAAATACAAGCACACCTTGACCTTAATTAAACTATTCTGCGACTGCTATTCTGAACAGAGTTGCCAGCAGCTCACCTACAAGGAACTTCATCTCCCACAACTCTCAGTGGCAGCACTGTGGAACGTACGACACGAAAACGTGGGCTTCAGATAGAACAGACATTCTTTGCTTGGTAGAGTGTGGGGAGCCGGATTACATACTGCAGTATGTCATAGCAGGATACAGTTACATAATAAGCAAACCGTTGACACTCCTGATCCAGATGAGGACTGCGGGTCTAGTGCCTTTGACCCACGCTGATGGCTAGTTTTCTTTTTTTTTTGTAATACCGGTGAGGCTGTATTTAATCTTAGCCCTGTTCATCTTTAATCAGGTGAGGACTGCGGGCCGAGGGCCTTTGACCCATGCTGGTGGATAGTGCCTCTGTATTACTGGAGCAGCAATAATCAACTAAATCGTGTTGTATTCGTGATAGCAGGATTGTTCTGAACATTCAGTCCTTGTTGACTGAGGTAGGGGCTGAAACAAAGTACAATTAAAGTTGGGTTGGACCAACACATACTTTTGACAATGGATACAGGGGTCCAAGCTTCTTGTAAATCTAATGTGCAACTGAATAGAAGAGCTACACTACAAATCACTGTAGTAAGTGCAAAGCGTGGGATATGTGCCAATTTATAAAATACAAGTAATAAGCGGAAGATGGGTAATATGCTACAAAACAGCCGTAGTGCAAACCATCAATCTACGATCTCAGCGTTGTTTTTTCTGGTGGAACAGAAAAAGACAACATCAGATAAGAAAGAACAAACTGCAATGCTTAATGAACCTCCCGAATCAGGCCAGTTTGGATCCATCGATAATAACAAATCGCTCCTTAAACTCTTTGAGGGCTTGAGACGAGCATCATTGGGAGATACACATGGAGTTCATGTTTCAGATTACGAGGATAATATCACAGACATACATTTTAACAATCTTCCTAAAACACCAGACCTTGGAGCAGTGGTCTCAGAAGAAGCAGATGAATGAACACTGTGCACAAATAATTCAATATAATCTACATATGGTATAAATGATGAAATAATAAAAAGTAAAATCAGTGAATTGATAATCCTAAATTCCTTGGGGGATATACTGAAAAGTGAAGCATTATCTCAACTGACATCTATGTTACTTAATGATCAGGCTAATATGAAAACCACCACACCATTATCCTTAACAAAAACTAGATGCAATCAGCCGGCTCCTGGCTAAACCAAAGCCAATCAATGTATTGGCTAAACCAATTTGATCTTCCTCAACCTCAATACAGGATGACAAAACTTCTCCAAATCTTGTTCCCTGTCCTTTTATCCATCGCCTCCCTGGGTTGGAGGAAGAGTCCCAGTGGGACTATGAGGACATTTTTGTTTCACCTGTGAAAGCAAAAGAAGTGGTATACCCCAATCAAATTCAAATAAAACCCGGGAAACAGATAATCAGACAAGTGGACATTGCGGCTGAATAAACCCAAGAAACTGAAAATCCAAAAGTGGGTCCAAGTATTAAAAAAGTGACAATCAGTTCAGTTCTGAGAAAGGTAACAAGCGCATTAGACGATGGCTCGGTGAGAGGCACAATGTTAAAAGGCCCTCAAGGAACAATGGGGCGTCATAAAACATTAACTACTGTGGAAAAAAGTGTTGGTCAGAAACTACATCACCAACAAAAATCAAACATGGCTACATCCTCAAGCGTGATAATTGATGCCATTCAAGAGGCAGCACCTAAGATGGCTCACAGTGAAACTAAACCTATGTTGGGTAAGGAACTAGGATTATGGGCGTTGATTGAATAAATAAACCTTACTAGTAACAGCCCTTTCTTAAATCATTCACATATGGTGACGATATTCTGCGAAATTCCAAACCTATGTTTGATAACCTCTCCAGATATGAAAAGGATTGAACTACCCCGGGTTGGTAGTCACACAAATTGGGCTCTGATAGAGTTTTCATCATTGGTTATATAATTGCACTGCTCAAATCTCTTGCGCACCATTTGACCCCGGCGGGTTTATCATTGATACTATGCCACAAAAAGAGAAGGCTGGTGCAAACCATGGAGAGAAGATCTAGGAATATATCAAGAGATAACATCCCTCATGACTATATAACGGAAAGGGGGTCCTTAAGGGCTTTACAGATAGAGAGAGATTCAGCAATAACAAGTACCTGCAAAGTTGTGCTTTGTCAACCCATGCATATCAGCAATGGAGCTAACTGACATGGGTCTGAACATGAATTATTATCTTGGTAATCATGGAATACCTGGGGTTATAACTCGTTTCTTTTGAATTTCGTAGGTCTTGAGTATATTAGAGCTTGTGGTGTGTTTTTTTCAGGAAACCTGGTGTACTGAGAAGTTTCATCTTGAGGGCTTCCATATAGCATACAATTTGGCAACTAAGTCTGGAATTGACCGACCAATTGGGGGTCTAGCCATTGGTACTCGGGTGGAGCATCATTTGGAAATTATACAAATTGAACCACCTACACCATTTGTTTTACCTACTATTCTCACATTTTCAGGAGCTTCTAAAAGCCCCATTTTGTTAATAAATATATATATGATCCCCCGGGTGTAGGCTTTACAAAATAAAAACCCACACAGTATAGAGGAAGTAATACTTTGTTGGTTCATTCAAAATAGAAAATGTCCAGTAATAATAGCAGGTGATTTCAACCAAAAGATTTGCACAACCATTATAAGGGAACTTATAAAAGTAACAATGATTGGGTTACATTTTTTGGAACGCCATGACTTAAGTCTATTAAAATGCTAAAACATTTATGGATGTAAAGATATATTTTCTTTGTCAAATGGTAAAGCGCAATCGCTTATTGATTATATAATCACCAACAGAGCTACACAGTCAAAATATAGTGAAATAGCTATCACCCCAAATTCTCCGACTGACCACGCAACTTTGAATTGCTAAACTGTAAGTTTGTCAAAAGGAATTAAACCAAACATGCAAGCTGTGCTAAGTGTTTGTGGCGATCCCAGGGGACAGAGATTAAACTGGTCCGATTAAATAATTAAGAGTATTAATGACATACTGCAATTTTTTTTTTTTTAAATGACATCGACCAGGATTTAGGTGTTGTCCACAGAGATATAATATTATTCTTAGAAAAATATGCAAACTCAAATGGAATAAATATGAATTGAGTAAGGGCTTATAATAGTAAGAACATAAATAAAATCAGACAAACTTACAACACTAAAATAGTGGATAGAAAGAAAGTATATAGCACTGGAAGATATTTCATT
Source organism: Ambystoma mexicanum (assembly GCF_040938575.1). Classification (NCBI taxonomy): domain Eukaryota; kingdom Metazoa; phylum Chordata; class Amphibia; order Caudata; family Ambystomatidae; genus Ambystoma; species Ambystoma mexicanum. Next base: position 446,617,218 of record NC_090925.1, on the reverse strand, counting down.
AGAAAAAACACTCTAATGGAATTAAGTGAAAAACCGTAACAGTTAGGAAAGTTGGCCACAGGGTACACACATTGGCATAAACAACACCAATTGGGCAGAAATACTGCAAATTGGCTATTATTGTTTGGTTGGTTACCATTCCATGATAGTAAATCCTTTTGGTCCAAGTTCAACACCAAGATACATCTCACATAGAATTGAATCTAATCCCTGAGAGCTGTACTGTGACGGGGATGTTAATCAAAAACACACTTTTGAGAATAAATCTCTAGTTAATATGTCAACCTTTGAGATAGACGAAGAAAGTTTGCGTAATATGATATTGAGACTTAAAAGTTCTCGGGCACTAGGACCCGATGGGATCCCGAACATCGTCTTGAAAGCGCACCCCCAGTTATGGGCGTGAATATTAACATCTTTGTATAACCATATTACAAAAAGTGGTAATATTCCTGAAAGTTGGTATAAAGCCATCTGGGTACCAATTTTCAAAAAAGAAAATAGATTAGACACGCAGAATTATAGACTAATATCACTTATGGACACTAGTCAAAAAATATTTGCAAGTATTTATACTTAAACAACTAACAAAATGGGTGGAAGATAAAGATATATTAAGTGTATATCAGACTGTTTTTAGGAAACACAATAACACCTTAACAAATATATGTCTGGTCCAATATATGAGGGCTGAGTCTGAGAATAAAAACACAAAGCATCTCTATTGGTGTTGCATCAACTTCTCTAAGCCATTTGATTTAGTCCCTCGTGAGAGTCTCTGGAAAAAATGAACAAAATGGGGCATAGACAAGAACTTGTTTTACTATATTCAATTGCCTTATACAAATACATCAAATGCTATCCGTTTGAATGCAGCCGGACAATGTACAAAATTTAAAAAAAACAAATGGTGGTTTGAAACAAGGTTGCGTCTTAGGACCTATCCTCCATAATCTGCTCAGGGCAGACATGAAATTGATATTTGCTCATTCAAAAAACTTCCCTAAGGATCAATGGTGTTATAATACCATGGTTGGCATATGCTGACAATGTATATTATTTGATCAACCCAGATAGGGCTGCAAAGATCCTTAAAAATACTGGAAAGGTATGCTGAGGATAATGCCATGGTAATCAAAATTGCCAAAACTAAAACTTTGCGTTTAAGCAAAAAGAATATCGGTAATTAAAAATGTATCTTGAAATTGCAAGACCTACCATTAGATAATGTATTGGAATACAACTACCTGGGTTTCTTCATAATGTCTAACCCTAGTTGGGATTTTTATAAGGAGAAAGTGAAGGAAAAAGTCTGGGGAAGTGGCAGGCAATCAAACATTATGTAGCTCATCGTGGAGGGCCTGTTGGAAATGTACAGATTGTGCATTATCCCCACTATAATGTATGGCTTGGCTGCACTCAATCCTGAACAGATCATATGGCTTGAGCAGTTAGTGGGGAAACTGCTATGATCCTTTGTTAATGTTCGAAGAGCAGTGCCTGTGGAGGCTCTTAGTTTGGAATATGGGGTGACTTCACTAAAAACACTTTGGTATGTTCAAAGAACGCTATTATTTGCAAAATGTATTGGAAGTAGTCAGAAGTCTAATCATATGTTCCTGTTAATGGGGAAAAGTTCGGCTAATCAATGCAAGAAAAGTTTTTTGGCATCACTTAAAAAATGGTGGCCATGTTTATAGAACAACGGAACCTTGAACCTGACATATTGTAACAAGATCCTAATTATGACAAAGAAATTAAAAAGAAGGCCAGGTTTTGGGATATGGCCCTTAATGTAGATAATCTACACAAAAAGTCATGGTATCAGGACTTGGCACGTCAGGGTTGGTCAAGCCACACATCATCTTTATGTTTGATGAAACTAATTAGTATGTAGCTTAAGCGCTTCATCTTGTACTTACGTATGTATGTGTTGCTGATAAGGGAATTTATTGGAGCTTGGTCAAATACTCCTTATTCAGGTAGAATATGTAGATTTTGTAACAAGGAGATAGAAACTTTGCCGCCATGTCCTGACAGGATTAAACACTTTGGAGCATTTATACATTAGGGGTTACAAAAAAGTTTATAAAACAGTCGAATGACTATTCAGGAGACCAATTTTGGTCATATATATTCGGGGCAACCTCAGTAGTTGTTTGTACAGCTGCATTTGATATTTGGAAGGAGATAAAAATGGGGTCTTGTCTGTTGGTAAAATAGAATCTGGACCAACTTTGGGTAAGCCTGGTTAAAGTCTTTCTGCACCATGGTCATGTAAGGAAAATAAATATGATGTAAATTATATAGATTGTATGTTGTTCCTTTTGAATATTTTATATTGGTTGATTTCAATGTGGAAAGTTTTATTACGGGCAATGTCTTTTCTATGCAATTTAAGGTGAATTTTGTGATTAGTATAATTGAATAGTGATGTTTTGTTGTGTCTTCTTTTGTATATAAATGTGCTTAAAGTTTTAAATGATTAAACTAATTGCACAATAAAAAATAAAAAAAAATGTAAAAGAAATATTTTCTGAGCAAGAACAACAACATCAAATATCCCAAACAAAGCTCCACTCCAACTACATATCGCAGGACTCTTCTGATCTCCTGGCTCAAATTCCAGATGAATACAAACTATTTAGCTTGGCAGAAACCTTCTTTGCATCACTCATCCCCAGTATCCAGACAAGATCAAATTGCACGTGGCTCCAAATAGTGAGGTGGGTGCTCATCCAGCTGGCAAACAACACTGAAGAAGGATTCAACGTAATCAATGTGGAACTTCGAATGCTCCGACGGATGACGGTGCAGAGTCGTACCTGCTAAACCTTCTAACTCCTATGGAAGGTGGTGTTTGCAAGAAAATCAGAAGTTCATGTTGCACATTCGTACCTTCTTCAGATGCAGAAAATGGGATTTTATGACATGTGATTGCCGCTGTACACTTACTCAGCGTGAAGATGAAGAAAGAAGGAGGTATACAGGAAGAAGATTGGTTCAGCATTGCCTTCAGCTGGGTACCTTTGTGGCTTGGACCAATAATGAAGATGTTGGTGCTCATCATAGTGTTCTTCCTATTGATTTTCTGTGTGTGCCAGTTAGTCCTCAGGTGCTGCACAAAGGCATTGCTGAACAGTGCGATGATGATGGTGACAATTTGAAGTAAAAATACAAATAACAAAGTGCCCCATGACACTAAAGAGGCTCGGGTAAAAACAGTTAAAAGCAGTTAGCCCAAATACAGAATGATGGCAATATACAACACAGGAGATGTGGTCGTTAACCTTCATCACACTACTATTAAGCAACCCCAAGATCTTGAAAATCATAAAAAAGTGTGGGAGGATGTATTTATTTGACATTCTCTCCTGAGGAATATGCCCAGCATGGGGAGAGTCTGAGAAGTGTGTGTAGAGCCTGGATGCCCATAAAGGGTACCCCCGCTTGTGATGAAGCAGTAAAAAAGGCTGAAGAACGTAGGCACACTGGGAGGGTATTTGTTACTTTAGGAGTAACGAAAGGGGGATTGTTGGGGATGAGGTGGTAAAATCCTGCCCCCTCACCATTCCCACCGTGTCTAAACTCCATGTTAGCTAAGGGGGGGACTGGCCCCCACCGCAAGGTACCACATGATCTAACATAGAAATGTACCTGTACTACCTAATCCACACCCCAATGCTAGACGCCATTTTGTGTTAGAATGGACGCCATCTTTTTACTAGGCCTAGAAATCATCCATCTGCTAAATCCAGCTCTCTCCATCCCCAGCACCTCACACAGCACAGCACATAGAGCCCAAGCCCCCACTACCTCCCTGCCTTGCCTGCTCCCTTGACTGATCCATGCAAATCTTGTTCCCACAGAAGTCCAATAATTTATTGTTGCAACTGTCCTAGATCACTTCCCCAGATTATGCTCACTGCAGAACGTGAGATCATAGCCAGCCTCTAACCCAAGTGCCCATCCATCTCTATTAAACTGCCCAGGCCCTTCAACACCCACTTTCATGCTGATAACCATCGGACGCCCTCACGTTGACCATTCCAGAACACCCAACACAGGCCTAATCCCAGCCAGCAGTATATTCTCCCTAAAGGAAACACATGTCTACCTAAATTATGAGAGTTCTAAGTATGGGGGATGGCAGATCAACCATCTGGGGAAGACACCTTGGTGCTTGGATAAAGGAATCAAAGAGGACCTTAAGCAGAGAGGTTGGAATGCCAGTATATGAAACCATCTTCTCTTGATACCCCCTACTATGAAAGAATGTGAATGATAGCCAATATTCTTATCATTGTTAGTTTTTATTGCTTAGCTTAGACATAGAGAACTGCATCACTTTCGCCCTGATCTTCATACCGTGGAGATGAGCCCAGCTGACCCACGTGGGCATGAAGCAATTGGAAAAGCAACAACTAATGAGCATCCTACCTCCCTTATAGTATCAACTGTTCCATAGAGTCCTTTCCAATCAAATGTTAGGATTTGTAACTTATGTGAAACGTGGATGATGACACTGTGTGTCCTTTTAATGTTCTGTCCATGTATTATTTGTGCTCTCGGGCAGCAGAGTTCTTTGCTTGCTTTATTTTATTTAAAACTTTTTTTGTTGCATTGTATCTTAGTCTCATTCAATACTGGGGTGTGTCCATTATTCTGTCAATTGGATATCATGTGCTTTTGCAGGGTGCATGTCTTCAGGTCCAACGCGCTTCAAGCTTCATATAAACAAAACATTATGTTGGCTGCTTCTAGGTCACTTTACACTAGATATCAAAAAACAAATAATATCATATTAATTGATAGAGTACTCAGCATTGGTAGATACATATTTTCTAAATGTCTTGCATATTCAGGCTTAATGCCTGAATTAGTACTTCTTTCTAATTCTGGTACAAGTCACTAAATGTTCACTGCCCATGTTAGAAAATAAATATAATTTCTACTGTAGTGGGATAGGTGAGCTAGCAAAAATCCCTGTTGCTACGTTGGGCCCTGGTGAGGTTGCTGCTTTTCAGTGGGAACAGCTTAGGAGCCCTGCAGGGGACTGAATCATGCCAGAGTAGGAGCTTCATATCACCTGAAATTTAAGATATCAGAAGTTTGCTCAAGCTAATTTGAGCAGAACTATTCTTAGCTCACTGCTGCAATCAGTGTGCGATCTGTAGGTCACAGGTTTGAATGCCCGGATGGCCAACTGAGCCTTTCATTATTCTGAGGTTGATAAATGAGTGCCAACTATGGTTGGGTGATATGTATGGAAATATGTTCTATGTAGAGCCCTTTGGCAAAAACACTATAGAAATAACACACCATTATTAATTTTACTTTACTGTTTTAATCCTGGATCAGAAGATATGTTTTAAACATCAACTTTGGTATAATTTCTATTTCTTATAATATATTGAAAGTAAGTGTATGTTTTCCTTGAAGTTGCTAGTCTTAGCATCCACAAGCACATTATTTTGGCATCATCAAATATATCTCGGGGCTGTCGCACCAGACTCTATATTTCAATTGAAATCCTGTACTAAGTAAGCATTAGTAGGTACTTTCTCAAGTCAAGCAAGTATGAGAAGCCCGAGGGAAAAGAAATCCCACAGTATTGACTGCACACTTTTTTGGTGAAAAATACTGCTGTTTCTTAACAACACTCTTCAATGCCAAATTTCATATTGTGTCACAATGTTCATAAAAATGAAATGCAATAAGCAGATTGAGGCGGTAGACTGTAATTATCAATCAGGCAGACAACAATGCACAATTTATTTTGTTGTATGTTGAGAGGGGTAGGATTGCGCTTAACACCATTAAAGAACAGAAATCAACAATCTAGGCACAGTATTTTAATGAAAATATATTGAAGAATAGCCGACACGTGTTTCGACACTTGGGTCGTCTTCAAGGCACACAAAGTTACAAATAATCAGTTCAACAGCGATATCCTATTGTATACGTTGAGTGGTTCCTGTTTATCAGGACATGTTACGAGTGAAAGAAAACAGAAGACAAGATGCCACATTGGCCGGCAAAAATATATAGCTCGACAAATCAAGTGAGATGCAAGTATAACAGGACAAAGGTTGGATTTGTCCTGTTATACTTGAATCTCACTCGATTTGTATAAATAGGATATCGCCATTGAACTGATTATTTGTAACTTTGTGTGCCTTGAAGAATACCCAAGTGTCGAAACACATGTCGGCTATTCTTCAATATATTTTCATTAAAATACTGTACCTAGATTGTTGATTTCTGTACTTTAATGGTGTTAAGCGCAATCCTACCCCTCTCAACATACAACTGTTAATTTATCGCCAGCCTGTGTGGATTGGTTGGTGGGTACTGGACTGCTGCTAACACCCTTTTCACTGATATTGTGCTTCACAGATTTAGTAGTGAAAAATAGCGCACAGGTACTTTGTTTGTGACTCCACACCTCTGGTCACAATTTATTTTGGACCACAAATAGTCCTTCAACAGGGCCTTCAACATAGCCCGTTTACAGTCTTGCCCTTCAGTAACTTCAGTACTGCAGCACAGGATAGCTATGTGCAAAGCAAGGCTGGAACTACTGTCTTTTTGTTGTTTTTGTTGACCCACGACCAAAGTACTGTTCCAATGGTGCTTCAGTCCCTTACTAAAAGGGCTCAATGCATATAGAGTCTTCCCACTCTTCCCAGGTGCTGTAAGCATCAACTGCTTTCCTTGAACGCCAGGGAATTTTTTAAAAAAATCATTCACTTCTCCAACTGTTGTTCTCACTTCATTAAGAACAGTTGGAAGCGGTTAGACCGACGAAGGGTTAAAGTCTTTTCCAGTAATGATTTATGCAACCTCATAAGGCTAACTTTGATGCACCTCTTTAAATTAATCTGCTATTTCTGGATTAAGATGGTGTAATGTGTACATGGCGATTTTACACATAGCGGCCACATCTCTTTAGCCATTGTTAGTTCCTTAGTTTCTCCCCTTTCAGATAAAGCCTAAAATCCCACCTTAGTAGGAGGATCAATGCATATGAGTGCCAGTAACAGAATGGGCAAACTGTTATTTTTCCACTATTTCTGAATATCCATATAATTAATGTCTTTATGCATACAACATAGTACCAGCTATTCTCAATACAAGCATCTGTAAAATACACCATCACACTTGCACAGGTAAGAAAAATTTGCCATCATTAGTACCTAAAACCTAATGCTTTTTAGGTCATGTTTGTGTAGGTTTGGGCAGTAAATTGCAAATTTTGGAAATAATTTTTCCAAACTTTTCACGGGGAAACTACCACACATCCCCTTAATGTTGGTCTGGCGTGTGTGCTGCGTGTGCTCACTTGCAAATTTGCCCTGCAAAATGTATACCCCACCACCTTTCAAAGTCACCAGCCGCCATTGCACAAGGCTGTCTGGGGGCAGGGACCACACTATCTGCAACTCCCTCTTACTAAATATTCCCCCTCTCGACCTCTGCGCTCCTCTGGCACCACCTCTTTGTGTGTAAAGCATTTCACTCAATAGAGGGTAGGAGGTTGAAGCTCCTCAAGACTTTCCTCTATACCTCCTCCTTCCCTCCCTACCTCCTCTGCAAATCTCTCACTTGATTGTTTGGTGTTCAGGGCCCTTATGCATCCTCGGGGCCCTGACATTGCACACCGAAACGCCACCCAGCTTGTATATATCCTCAGCACTTGCCTCGGCTCGCCCTCGACCCTGGAGGCTCACACTTACCTTAATTGCACTTCACCTGTTGCTCACCCATGAGCACCCCAGCACCTATCCCATTCCCGCTCCCTTCTGCACTTTCTGATCACTCACACTCAAAGTACGTTCACCCCCCCCATGTATTTATTATTTGTTATGTATTTAATTGTTTCTCATCCCCTTGTCCCCACCCTGTTACTTGTGAGCACTTTGGAACAGTATTTACTTCCTCTATAAGCGCCTAACACGCAAACAATGAATACATAAAATAAAGTAAGACTTAAGCTGTGAGTCTCCATCAATGCTGGTAGATCGCTGTTCTGCATTGAGTTGTGCATGCATACTGTTAGTGGAATACCTTATACATATTTCTGGGGTCTGCACATGTGGTCAATTCTGAAGGTAACTGTCTACGTAATCAGGTTGTCAGTAAAACTAATAGGTATTTGTAATGATAGCCTGTTTTATCATTCCCAGAAAACTCATTATGAAGCCCTCAATATCTATTCAGCGACTGATTAAACACAGAACCAGAATGCCTCATATATTGCAGAATGCAAAGTGTTTCTGGCTGACCTGTGGACACTGCTGTCAGCATTTAATCCTGTTAAGGATGTGAAATTCAAAACTGTATCCATTATGCTAGTTGAGGTCAGACAAACACCCGAGTTAACAGACAAAAACAAACAATCCTTTTCCCTGAGTTATGCTTCTTTTTATGCTCGCAACTTCCATGTTCGCACTATTTAACACTATTGAAGTCATTATACGTGGTGCCACACATATCCCTCTTGATGAAATACTCTTTCCTGCCATTTTCTCGCCATTCCTTGAATTGTCCCACCCCACATACTGGCCTTGCATTTGTTTGCATTTAGTCATGGCTGTCACATCCATAGTTATTCCTCATAAACAACATTAGCCTTCTCTCTGTGTACTTCTCATTTTGTTAGATCCACATTATATATATAACTATGTACACACTTATCTGTAATTAACTATTGTGCAGTATAGCATTGTACACATGTCCCCGTCCCCACCCAGCTGCATCTGTTGTTACAAGATCAAATGCTTGTGTGGGTCTAACGGTCCCCTACTCAGTGGATAATGTTGTATCAGAAGCTATTTCAGTTGCTATTTCAAACATATGCCTGAGCCTAATCACACCGACTTCGTCCAACTGTTCAGTAATACTCATAGAATGTAATTGTATAAAAGGAAAACTGTTAAAGGTAGGCAGAATATTTTGAAAGCTAATTGAATCATCCATATGTGAGGTCATACTGTTTGGCTACTTGCAGTTGAAGGCAGCCCTGTATTAAAGAGGCACCTATTTTGCCAAACACTTTTGTAAACTGAGTGAAATGAAATGGGATGATGTACTAAGAAGCTGTTTTCCTTTCTCTCTGTTTTCTAGGGTATCTTGCTCGTCCTGCATTTGTTGTCGGATATTGGCATCTGTGAATATGCTGCAGAGCCCAAATGCCACTTCCATAACTTCGTTCCAGAGGCCTCCTTGACGTCGAGGACTACGTGATGAGCAGTCGTGAACAGATTGCATGCTTAATCACAAACCAAATGATAACCCAAAGGTGAACCAGGCTCTGATCAAAGAGTGATACGATCAGATGGCAGCCCTAGGGTCAAGCTGTATGTTTGTGGGACACTATAAATCACAGGGAAATTCAGTGGTCAGGATCTTTATTCTGTCTTAAAAAAATGGTTAAAGTTGGCATCCTGAGGACAACCCTGTAGACTGTTCCATGTGTACAATCTCAAGCAATACTTCAGGAGTGAGGAATTAGCTGCCTAATTTTAGTATCATACAAGGAAAAGGGAGATGGTAAATCTTTGCCTGAAATCTAACCATGTGATAGCTTCGTTAAAGCATGAGATAGCTCTGTTAAAGGAGTCACTCTTTTTCAACCTAACATTCAGGCTGCAAGAAGACAGTGGACCATGCCTAAATCCGTTTCCCTTGCGCATCCCTTGACTCCATGATTAACACTGTGGTGAAAGCACAATATAGACACTGAGGACAGTTTGTCTTTGGGGGGTGTTCTTTTGTTCTATCACAGTTTTTTTAAGAAATGGCAATAATAGGTATGAAAAACAAAGACAGGCATATATGATATTATATAAAGTCAGAGCCAGCTAGCACTAAACATAGGAAACATTTATTTTTCTATTCCTAACATGAACTGACCCCTCATGATAGAAATAGGAAAAGGATTTTGGTTGTTATTTCTTGCTTTAACAGGTCTAGTTCAAACGATATATTGAGAACTTGCCAGTTCAGTCCAGCATTCTCGCTTGCAATAGAAATAGAAAAGAAAGTGTTCCCATTTTCTTTTTTTAATGTCTAGCATGCTATGTTGCTCTGTTAATAGAACTACAAAAGAAAGGTGCACTTTCTGAGTGCTAGTGAGTGCAGAATCAGTTTGGCAGCGGTTGCTACCTGGGGCACATGGACATTTCTACATTGTTACCACTCGTTGATCCCACCTCCCTGCAAGGAAGCCCATTTAATCACAGGTGGCGTGCTTTGAGAATGTGCTTCTGCTTAGTGCTAGTGAGTGCAGAAGCAGTTTAGCAGTTTGCGGGTTTGAGAACGACACATGGGAAATATCTGAAGTAAGTGCTCCTTAATTGTCATTTTCTCCACTTCACTGCCTTGGGTGCTAGGAGTTGGAACTGCGGTGGACCCGAGGTAATGGCAGGGAGAGTGACAATGAAGGACTCAAATTTAAGAGGGGCTAAAAAGATAAACATGCTGGTGGTGAAGAAAGTGAGGGATTTAAGGCTGGACAACTAAGACAGCAATAGCGAAGCTTTCCATTTTTTTTTTAAGAGACCCTCGGAGGATGTAACATCCCCACATTCTGCCTCAAACAGTACTGAGATTACTAATTGTCTCCAAGGTGGAATATCGGCAAATTTGAAATAACAATTCACTCTTAAATATGTGCTATTAGTTTCAGTCAGAGGTTCAACAGTTTGTAACTATAAACATAGCACAGTGTGAATCATCCGCCTTGAAGGAGGGGGATCATACAAGTTAAAAATGCTGTCAGCCTCTGCCTCAGAAATATTGTCCAAACTGACTGGATTGGGTAACAATCTGACATGAAATACAAAGACATCAAACTAAAGGGGAATACTGTTGAGTGTATATCAATGGAAAAACAGGGAGTTCCTGGGGATAGTAACAAGGCGATTAATTTTGTTTTAAAAGCCCTACTAAAGTTGTGTAGCCTCATACAGTGTAAAATACAAAGGTATTCTGTGCGGCTCGCTAAAATAGAGAAAAAAAATGGTAAGATAGGCATCTCATAGTAAGTAAGCTAGAGGCGCTTTAAAGAGTGTTAGGGAGGAAAGGTCTTTTCAGACCCCCCTTACATTCCCGCATAAAATGGATCCTGTGTTTACCCGAATGGCGGGAGACGTTCCCATGTTTGTTTGCCTGTTCTAACAATTTGGTCTTAAAGTAACCACAAAAAAGACAGTAAGCAAAGCCCTTTGGTAATACGTACAGACTCCATTTTGTGCCATGCTTGAGCATCATATTTTCCTAGGTCTCACCATGATTACTAAAAAAAACATCTCTCCCTGAGTCCAGCACCACAGAAAGAAAGCCCAGCCTCCCCCGCCACCGCCTGCCAGCTCCACACAAACCCATTTCTCATGGAAGAACCATGTATTGGTGCAAATATTCTGTATCCTTCCCTCTTCCTCTGAACTCATTCCCCTGCGGGTGACCGGAGCAAACCCTGGTCTGTGTGCCCATCCGTCTTCACAAACCTGTCTGCACCACCTCAACCCCACCTTTCGAAGTTACAGCTTACAGAGCCTTTGCCCCGCCACTCATTTTTAATGTAACTGCCAGAAGACCTTTCCCCTGAACCACCCTAAATTGCCCACCATATACCCAATCCTGTGTGATCATATATCCTCCTCTAAACTAACATCTATCCATCTATTTGTTTAAATTGTGAGGCACCAGGGAGAACAGATTACAGATCAAACCCCATAGATAAGGCACCTGGGAAAAGGGCCCAATGTACCCTTGCCCACATAAAAGCATGGGTTAGAATGTACATATATCTGTCCACATTTTATAGTAACCTCCATTCAAGTAATGGTTTTATGTCTGACATTATTCTTTGCATGTCAATGATCATTGTGTAGTTTAGATTAGTTAGGATTGTAACACTTCGTGAACTAAGCCAACCTTCACCCTGCAAAGATGAGCCCAGCTGACCCACATGCCAACTGACTGCCCCAGCAACTAATTGGAGTCTGACATCACCTATGTAACATACAGTGCTATGTGGGCCAACCAACAGAAACTGTTATTTTGTACTGTATGTCATTACATCATTCATGACACTTTTTGTATTCATAATGTGCTGCCTGTGTATTGTTTGGCAGAGCGCTCTCAGGCCAGTAGAGTTCTCTGCATGCATATCTTTGTCCATATAAAACTTTGTTCCACTTGAAATCCATCTGCTGGTCTCATTCCATAGCAGGGTGTGTCCTTAATTTGGCTTATTTGGTATTGTGTTGGGACCAGGCGCCTTGAAGAGCCCACAGCTGTTAAGTAGGAGAATGGAAAAAAAACCGACACAGAATTAATAAACGCACCATTAGCTCCCATTGATAAAGTGTAGCAGTCGACTAGAGTTCACATCACTCCAACGGAAGAGGTGCACGGGGGACTTGTTGAACCTGTTTACGCCTCTTTCCTAACAAGGAAAGAGCAACGACAAATTAAATACATTGGGAAAGAAAAAGGCAAGCACAGAGCCAATGAATCAGACCAATGGAAGTGATAAAGAAAGTAGCCTGCAGCCCTTGGTTGAAGAACAAGCAGGTAAAAAGCCTAAAAGAAAGGTACACAGTGAGTAAAAAGAGGTAAAAGTAATACAGGAAATCTAACTAGTTGGCGATTGAGTGTGAGTGAGAAGAATAAGAACTGTAAACCATAGCTCATTCAGATAGATGGCATTGGTATGGAGGACAAAGAAAGTATCCTGGCAGGATCACTAAAAGCTCATCCTAGTGTCAGAACAGGTGCCAGTTCACGTGCACGAGAAAGTGACACAGAAAGAAGTAGAAAAAAAGCTCAGCATGTGGTGGACCCGGACATTTGCCAACTATGTCCTTAATGATCTTGAGCCTTTTTGAGGATGACACAACTCCTGTAAACTGTTGCTGCATACTGTAATTGATTAGCCTTCTTCTGGCACTTAGAGTCTCGAAAAGCACTGATTTTGAACTAGTGGGGCAAACTGAGGGTCCCTCTTTGCCTTTGACTAATGTCCCCCGTTATACATCTGAGGTAACATCATTGGTTAGGGCTAGGGATGTGTCCTTAATCAAATGGGGGTACAACCCTGATACTCTCGTATAAATCTACCAATAAATAGAATCAGAGCTGGCTGGGCTGTAAACCATTGATATTACAATTGCAGAAAGTGAGCTTGAGCTTGTTAGAAAGACTGTGATGAATTCAACTGCCAAAGCTCACTGGATGTTCGCTTTTTTACCCCTGAGGGTTAGTAAGTCTTGATAGTCACTGGTAGTAAAATCATGGAACACCAGAGGCCACACACATTTGTTCAGTGAAATGGCGTGGTACATTTTGTACATGTAGCAGATATGATGTTGCAGGAAACATGGCTTGTGAGGGAGGCAGTATTTGATGGATATACGTGTCACCAAAGAAGAGCCTGGAAGGGTGAAAAAAGGTAACCCTATGGCAGCCTAATTGTATTATTAGCTAACCACTTGGATTGTTGACAAATGTGTGTACCTAATGCAATCCTAATGCGCTAGTGGTCGAAACATCCGCCACTGAGTATTTAGACACAATGATGATAAATATTTACGAACCATCAGGTGGTGAGTTCACAGAGGCTATTCAAAAGTATGTGCCTGATATATTGCGCACTCGATTAGCTAAGGGGGAAAAGTTTGGATTTTGTCTGGGGTGATCTAAATGCTTTCTGCTTAAATTATTCCAGTATATGGGGTACATCTGTAGTGCCATGTGGATTGGAAGGAGGGGAGGGCCACAAAGTGAAATCAGCTCAACTATGGGTGGAATGTTTTGATGATTTAGTTCTCCAAATAATGAATGGGCATGTCTTCGGTGATGTACCTGCTGCTAAGACATGGCGGAGTGGGTCAAACTCCTCAACTATTGACTTTGTGACTGGAAGCGAAGAACTTCGAATTAGTGTGGTTAACAAGAATGTTTTCTTTTACAGTGCCAATCAATACTATCTTTGTGAATGGAGATAGGAACATATTATACAAAGTCTTGTGATAGAGTGGATGTGGTCAGGTCAATCGTGGGGGAACAAATTCGGCTGGTCTGATCGAAATCTTGCATATGAAGGTGGTAAACAAAGAATTTTTTTTTCCAACGCCCAGGAATGGGCAATTAACGGGGCATTGGACTCAATGGGAATGGGGAGGTCGGATACACCGACACCATTTGTGAATGGTGCCAGTGCATCTGACATGGTCTGCTCGCGAGTGCCAATCCGCCCGCCAGGTCAGACCTGTCGGCGAAAAGGCACCCGCGAGCAGACCTCGTAGTTTGCCGGTCCGGTAACAACAGTACCAGAAAGCTTACTGGTACCGTTGTTACCGGACCAGCAAGCTTATAATGAGGCCCTATATGTTTTTCGAGATGCCCAAGGAGATAGTTAGTATTATTATTATTTGTATTGTTATTATTAAGGTATTTGTGAAGCAACAGAGCAATTTACAGAGGTATACACCTATACAGATAAATAATGGAACGGTTCACAGAGGTGTACAACATTACAAATGAATAACGGAATGCTTTTCAGTGATAACAACAGAACAGATATACAGCGGGGGTAGGATACAGAGGGGGACAGAGGAGAGGTACAGCTGTACTGTGTGGCATGGAGGAGAGGGACGGGTGGCGTCTTGCAGGTCAGGTGGCGCAAGGAGTGGAACAATGGCTTCAGTGTTGAGGGGGAGAGACTCCTTGAAGCGGTGGGTCTTGAGTTCTTTTCTGATTTGTAGGAGTGTGGGTGTGAGCCTGACGCAAATGGGGAGGAGGTTCTATAGTCTTGGGGCATAGCATGAAAATACTTGTTTTCTGGTCCTTTCCTTTTTGAAGCGGTGGACTTCAAAATCTGCACATGTCCTGGGTTCTGGTGGTGTGCTGTCCACAGGAAATGCAGAGCTTCTCGGCGAGGTAGCTGAGTAACTGAAGAGCAACTGCCTTATAGATGATGCAGCAAGACTTGATGGTGATTTGTGCATGCTGTGGGAGTCACTGAAGGTTGATGAGGGCCGGGGAGTGATGTGGTTGTATCTACGTAGACACTTGATGAAGCATGCAGCCGCATGTAGGACACTTTTCAGGGGCACACAGGAGGATGACGGGAGGCCTTCGGGGAGTTCATTGCACCCACCCAGGTGGGATAGGACCAGTGCTTGATAGGTTGAGTTAAATCTGTCCGGTTGGAGGAAGGGCTTGACCTTTCACAGGAGGGAGAGCTGATGTAGTTATTTGGATAGCCACAATAACTGCCATATCCCCCCCTATGGGCAGTTGTACATTTCTAAAGCTTGGAGGAAAGGAGGGAGTCGTTTTTGATAAGACAATTAAAAATGAGAAAAGAGCTCTCAGAAAGGTATTGAGGGATATAAGGATGTTTCCTTTAAGCAGGGGGGTAAGATAATGTGTGCGGAGATAGCAAACAACAGACACAGGAATTGGAATAAGCCATATAAGCAATCTTTCAATACTGCAGTATGGCAAGAAATGTACATGGCATTAAATACTGGGGATAGTAAAAAGCTCTGGGCTATGTTTAGCAGGCAGAAGCAGGAAACCGAGACAGAATTAATTTGTTGTATAAATGAAGAGAAGTGGTGCAAATTTTTAAGAATGAAGTTTTACGCTGAAATACAACCTAAATTAATCAAAATGGAAATCTCACTAATATTCGAGTGAGATAAGAGAGTAAGGATCATAGATGGCCTGAAACAGTCCCGCACTCGTCCCCCAGAATGGCTCTCCAATGCGGTTCTCAAGGTGAATCCTATATTGTGGTCTGACATTTTTCTCACCCTGTTCAATAAGATTACAATTATGTATGATGTATCTGGCGGGAAGCTCATATTATACCGGTATATAAGAATTGCAAATGAGAGGATCCAGAGAATTACAAACTTTTGTCTATAAGAAATGGGACGAGTAAAATGTGTTCCTCCTGCCCCATTTGGGTAGAAAACAACCATAACATTAATTATTATCAAGCAGGCTTCAGAAAGGGACTACCTACCTCTATTAACATGCTAACACTCAACACTCTGACTAAGCAAGCAACAGTCAAGCAGGCGGCACCGCTTTTTGCCCTGTTAATTGAATTTTCAGCTGAATTTCATATGGTAGATAAGTTCTGGCTGAAATTAAAAGATATGGGAATGCCCAGGAACTTTCTATATTCTTTACAATAACGATTCCATAATACTGTGGCCAAAATTAGATTTAAAGGCTTGGGAGCACTCTCTGGCCACGCCCTAGACCTAGGCCCTTTCCCCACTATTCAGAACTCTCAAACTTAGGTGTGCTTTCTCCTGTTTTAAAATTGCACTGTTAAAGTATTGCCATTCTGTGGCTTGCCTCCTAGCAGAGCTCTCATTTAGCAAAACTGTCTACCTCTATCTAAGCAACCATCGTCTTGTCCAATTGGCAACTTGTAGCATCTCTCGCTGTCTCGTCTGCTTGCTCCCTGCTCTGTGTTCTTCCTTATTGTTCACTCATACCCACCCCCTCCTCTTCTCTCCTGCTTGCTCCCTGCCCCGTGTCCTTCCCTAGTGTTCTCCCCTACTCCTTCTCACTCCCCTCCTCTTCTCTCCTCACCCTAGCTACTCTATGGTGCTCTCTGTCTTTCCTATCTTTTCTAACTGCTTCTCTATTGACTATCCTGCTCACCTCACTAAATCTGGTAGGAAGAAGTTTAAAAAGGACATCCTGTTCTCCAACCCAGGCCTCCCTATCGCTGACACCTATACCAGTGCCTCCTCCAAGCAAACTTTCACCAACATCCTCTTTGTCATTCCCTCGCCAGACCAATGGACTCTACATATGGTCTCTGTGCCCTCTCCCTTCTCTTCCTCTCCCATTAATGGTGGCACCCAGTGGGAGGCCCGGTTGGCCTCCTTCCACTCCTCTAAGTTCATCATTAATGTTTACTTGAATGGTACCGTCTTGGTCCAAGGCCCTCAAGCCAACCTTCTCCTCTTTGAAAGACGCTTCTCCTGCTGTCCCCTCTCTCCCCTTCACGGCTTCATCGCCTACCCCAGCTGTCTTCTCTTTGGCTACCTTGCCCTTTCCTCCTTCCTCTTCAGCCCCCCTCTTGGGCTGCTCCAACACCTCCGCAGGGCGTACCTCTGATTCGTACCCCTCCCCGGAAGTGTTTCAAGGATGGCAACCTTCTCCATATTGCCACTCTAAACTCTCGGTCAGCTATCAATCACTCCTCTGACATCTGTCGCCTCCAGGAGGAACTTGAACTCGGTGTCACTGAGACATGGTTTACGGCCAGGTCTGTCACAAGCTTTGACACTCTCCTCCCTGATGGCTACAAGATCCTCTCCGTGCCAAGATCCAACCGTTCAAGAGGGGGTGTAGCTCTGGTCTTCCCTGAGTGGATTCCTGCCTCTGTCATTCCTACGCAGGCCTACTCCTCTTTGAAATGCCTTGTCTGTAGGCTCTCTCTCTCTCGCTCCTAGCCATTCCCTTACTGTAGCTACCATCTATCGGCCACCTGGTCAGATCTCTCTGAGTAGGAAGACCTCTCCTCTTCCCTCCTGGTCTCAACCACTAAACTGCTCCTTCTTGGAGACTTCAACATCCAACTGGATGCTTCCGGTCCAGGACTCTTTCGTGACCTCTGCAACTCTCTCTCACTCTCTATTCTCCCCTCTGGCCCGACTCACTCTGCAGGGCACACTCTGAATGTTCTGATCTCTTCAGACCTTCCCCTTTCGATCCCTCTCACCCCTCCTCTCTCCTGGAGTGATCACGTTCTCCTTTCCTCCCATCTCACCCTCACTACCCCTCAGGCCAAGCCAACTCCAGCACTATCACACACCTTCTTGATTATCCCTCCCATGACGCGTGTGTCAGTTGAGGCTTTCTCTGCCACTTTCTCACCCCCCCCAACCCCCTTGGCTGACTTACACCCTGACACAGTCCTTTCCATGCTCCACTCTGCTATTTCTGATTCTCTTGATGTTCTTGCCCCTGTCATGAGGATCCACTTGAAGCCCAAAGCCAAGTGCAACTCTTGGTATGACTCAGACCTTGTCACCCTTAAACACTAGTGCAAGGTGGTTGAGAGAATGGTGTGCTTCCGGTTCATCCTCTGTGAAACTGGCCTGTCGCTTGCTCCAAAGGCAATACTGGCTCTCCGTCCGCACCAAGTAGAGAGCCCACATCCAAGCATGCTTCTCCGTGGCATATAACAACTCGGCCAAAATCTTTAAAATCTGCAAGGAACTTGCCAATTCTGCTGTAGTCTCTACCTCTCCTGTCCCCTCCCAGACGCTCTGCACGGCCCTGGCTTCTCATTTCATCCCCGAAACTCAGGACATCCTGTCCGCTCTCTCTTCTTCTCCCTCCCTCTCTCTCTACTTCTTGCCCTTCTTCGGCCACCTCTCCTCCCTCCTTCTCTGCCTTTCCCCTGTTCTCCTCAAACGTGGTTTCTAGACAAGTCTGATCTATGAAAGTCTCATCAAAACAGGTTCACCTCTGTTCGTACAAAACCATCAAGGACCACATTGACACCCTGACTCCTGCACTGGCGGATTCCTGCAACTACTCCTTCACCACTGCAGTCTTCCCCTCCCCCTGAAGCATTCTCTTGTGCACCCTCTTCTTAAGAAACCCTCTGCCGATCCTTCCTCCCCCGCAAACTACTGTCCTATCTCAATCACTCCTTTCCTCGGAAAACTCCTGGAAAAGATGGCCATCTCCCAGCTTAATCTTCATTCTGAAACTGTTGGTTGTCTCCATGACCATCAGTCTGGTTTCAGAGCTGCCAGAAGCACGATAACTGTTCTCCTGAACACCCGAGAAGACCTGCTCTCCAACCTTGATTCCAGCACCCCCTGGGTCTGCATCCTACTTTTGTCTCTCAACCATGCCATCCTGCTCAACCGTCTCCTTGATAACCTGGGTATCACTGATCACGCCCTGGCTCTGCTGACAACCTACCTCTCTGACCAACCCTCCCAGGTCCAACTTGGGTCCTTCCTCTTCTCTATATCTATCTCTACCTGTGGTGTTCCCCAGGGGTCTAACCTCTCTCCCTGGCTATTCAACCAATACCTGGCACTTCTTTCCCACTGCATTGCCACCCTCTGTCCCAAAATTCAGAACTATGCGGATGACACTCAACTAATTGTCATGTTCCACTCAGCCACCTCTTCTCCTTCTCTCATCTCTGACTGTCTGTCCGCCATCCAGGAGTGGTGTGCGGCCAATGATTTCTGCCTTAATGCCAGTAAGGCTAAGATTCACCTCATCGGCACATCAGTTCCCTCCTTTCCTGTCACTCTCTGGCCGGCCTCTCTTGGCCCTCTTCCTGCTCCCACCTGTGAGGCTAATAACCTCTGGGTCATCTTTGATTGCACACTTTCCTTCTCTCCTCACATCTCTGATGTCTCTAAGAGATCACACTACCAGATGCACCTCCTCAGAAGGATTCTTCCTTTCCTCTACTTCCCCCAGAAGCTCACTGTCTCCAAAGCTATGGTTCTCTCTAGGCTTGACTACTGCAACAGCCTCTTTCTAAATCTGCCTGCCTCTACTCTCCGTCCTCTGCAACTCATCCAAAACAGGACTGCAAGACTTGTCCTTGGCTTCAAGCCCAGGGATTGTATCTCTCCAGGACTGAAATCTCTGCACTGGCTCCCAATGGCAGTGAGGATTCAGTTCAAAACCCTCTGCATTGTCCACAAGGCTGTCTTTGGGGGCCCGGGGCCTCCATACCTTCAACTATCTCTTCCTAAATAGCTTCCTTCCGGGGCTCTTTGCTCATCCGCCTCCAACTCCCTCAGGGTAATTCATGTCTCCTAGCAGCAAGTTGGTGGTAGATCTCTTTATTCTGCTGGGGCCTCCCTCTGGAATAGCCCCCCTGCCTACCTGAAACTTGAGGAGAACCACCTCTGGTTCCGGAAGCAAATCAAGACCTTCCTCTTTGCTTCTGCGTTCTCTCTTCCTCTCCCCTGCTGATCTCCTGGCTGAATCTGAAACTGCACTGGTTACTTGGTTACCCTCTTATCTCGGGCCCAGGTCCCCTCCCCGCCAGCACTGCCCCCTGGCATCCGTTGCACTCAGGGACTGTTTTTGTATCCCTAAAGGCCCTGCTAGCTCTTGACACTGATGTCTGCACTTACCCTTGCACTTGCCACCAGCTGGCTGCACTTTTATTTATTATTTATGGTCTTATTTATTTTACTGTTATCCTATGTACTGCACTACCCCCACGCTTCCCCCTGCACTTTTCCCCTTTCTCCCTCCCCAGCACTTGCTCCATGTCACCTGACCCAGTTGGATCGCTGTCTGTCTTCCTTCTGTTTCCCCTCCCTTGCCTCGTCACGCCTTGAAACACTTGAGTATAGGCACGTTATAAATGCCATACCATATCATATCTATTGCTATCTGGAATATGATTTGGAGAACCAAAGAAAGGCACTTCAATGATTCTAGCAATTAAGAAATGTATGAGAAGCTCTGTGGGCTACAGCCTTGTAGCAATTATTTGCATATATACACAGAAATTAGTGGCTTATATTCTATATGCATTAGAGACATGTTATAGACTTAGAAACCTGGCCAATAGAGCTTAATTTTGTTAGCTACCCTGATCAAAATCATGTGTGTAGAAGAGGGTACCCTGTTGTGGGAATTGAACAATCTGATGAAGAACAAGAGTGGCAGTGCATTTATGGAACATAAAGAACAGAACGAGATTTTTTACCGTGCAATTGCCTGGTCTCCAGATTTTGAAAATAGCTCAAGTGTTGTGCATAGAAAGTTTAAAGCATGCACTGAAAAGTGGGATTGGGCCTGTCACCATGATTATGCCCTCATTATAAGTGAGCCGGTCTGGAAATACAGGTGCTGGTAACAACTATGAGTCTGCCGGTAAGGGCTGTGAACTACCAGCAGGCCGGACCTGCCGGTAGTTCCTGCCCTTTCCAGCAGATTTTTCCCTGAAGCACTGGCACTGTTACTAATGGTGCCAGTGCTTCAGGGTTCCCATTCCCGTGGAGTCCTATGAGACTCCACGGAAATGAAAACTTACCGTTCCTCCGCCACCTGTGATATCCCGGTAGCACCATGATATCAGGTGGCAGAAACGGTAAGGCGAGTCTGTCGGTGGCAGTTACTGGCAGACTCATAATGAGGGCCCATCATTTGTCCAAAATGAAATCTTTAACTGTATTCGCCAAAATGTTCTTTCCGCATAAGCAACCTCAAATATACGTATACCAATTCCCCTCCACTTCTATGAGAAGAGCTTTAATGTTAATGAGGTTTAACAAGCTTGAATTGTACGTCAATAGGGGCTCGTGGTCTGGTATGGAATATGTGCAGTAACCAAGTGAAATGTTTTGCAAACCACATGGAAAACATGCAGGAAATATGTTGTGAAAATGTTTTGGTTAAGATGTCTGTCGGGGTGCAGTCCAGCAATGTTTCTAGTGCTACTGAGGGTATGGAAAGTGGATGCAATTAGGTTGTCTTGTTCCTTCGACAGTACATTATGTGTTACCCGTGATTTTTGTGGACTCTGATATGTTAAAAATATTGTTTATATATGTGAAGATGTATTTATTTGTATTTTATTTGTATTTTGATATTCTGTATTTTATTTTTTGAAGTGTGAATACTTATCGATATAAATATAACACATGACATTATTGCATTTTTTTTAAAAAAATAGAACCAATTTAAAACGTCCCACTACTCAGAGGGGGCCGGAAGATCATTGGCAGAGTACTATGCATCACAGACCTTGTGGTAGAAATGGGAAGCAACATAATTGGTGCATGCATGAGCTCACCTGAATACAGAGCCTCATTATGAGTTGGCCAGTACACGGGAAAGGTTCTCGTAGTAATGTTTACTGGCACTATTACCGGACTGGCCAACTACAACTTTAATGGTGGGGGTTAAGGAGTTGCCTCCAGCTAATAGCCAGAGGTAAATCCCTACCAGCAAAAAACAGCCTGTATTACCGGCACAGCCGGTACTTGCAGAAAAATTCCCAAGGAATGGGGATTTACTGTGTATACCGGCACTTGTAATCTGCCAGTGATACCGGCAGACAAGTGCTGGTAACGTCTTTTTGTTTGCTGGTATTACATCAAATCTATTACTAGAATACCGTCAAACTTGTCATTAGGCCTGTCTGAAAGCAGATGGCCTTTTCCTCACAAACATATTTTTTTCTCAAGAACTTGCACACTAGAAATATCAAGTATACGTTCATGACAGTGTGGCACATATCAATTCCCTGAAATAGAATTTGGGGAGTACTGCTGACCTTGATGTTATATTGATGCATCAAAATAGAAGGAATAGAAGGAATGGTGTTTGCTGATGTTTGAATTCCCCTGAGTTCCTTACCAATGTTCCTGGGTTATGGAAATTGTGAAGGGGATCTGTCAATATTTTCTGATCACTTAAATGGTAAGCAAATCTAGGGTTTGTATTTCCTTATCTAATATTGGAAGAAGCCCTACTGAAAAGATAGCCCTATTCTATGGGCCTCATTACAAATTTTGCAGAACGGGTTAACTGGATCCGCTAATGGAGGACGACCCGTTAAAACCAGGCGTCGTTACCGGGTCCCGCGAGGGGAAGAGGGAGCTAACAACGGGCCGGCCCGTTGTTAGCTCCCTCTCCCATTCCCACTGAGCCCTATGGGGGCTCAGATGGGAATGGGAAAGGTCCGGGCCCGGGTTCCCAGAGGGAGGAATTACCGAGCACTCTGAACTCAGAATGACCCGGTAATTCCTCATTCTGGGAACCCCGTAAAGGAGCCCGGTTTGGCAGCAGCCATGGAGCTACTTACCACCAAACTCGTAATAAGGCCCTATTACTTTGGTGTGTAAGTGTCTCGTTTTACATATGACCTCTAAAATAACCTGGGGGACGCGTACCCATGCATACCCTCGGCTTGAGCACTGATTTGAACTGCGTAGCCTCAGGAGCATATTCGCCCTCCTCCCCAGTTTGATCCAGGGATGAGATGTACCATGGCTAAGCACCTATTGGTGCAGCATTCACACGTGACAGCATTGATATCTGTAACTTCTTAGAGCCCCAGGGAACCTAAGTTGACTGTGATACCTCATTTGCCGCTGAAGTTTAAGAGTTGTGAAACACTGCCACCAATGAACTTTGGACTTTCTTTGGGATTAATATACCCCTCCTGTACATAGAAAGCTATTTGCTTGCAATGAGTTATACATTCTACAAAATATACCGCTTGTGTGGATATTCCCTCATTTAAAGTAAATGCTGCATTCTTGTCCACTAGCTCCCTTCCAGGGAGCGTGGTCATGATTCTCGATCACAGCTACCGACAGGATAGGCACCGGAAGCCGGGGAAATCCCTTTCCTGCCTATATCAGTAGTGAACTAGTTTGGTAGACCTGGGCTTTGGGGAAAGCGCCTAGCACTTCTGTGTGGGGAGGGAAAGAACATGTTATGTAATATGTGTATTGCAGTAATGCATAACGCCCCTGTGCACAGCGGGGTAATTAGGCAAGCGTAAAGTGGTGTTACGACCTGAAGGTATGTAAGCACGCTGCAGAGGAAGCAGATGTTCAGCAGTAAATGTGTACAGTGAGACTAAAAAAGAAGGGTTTTCATGTTCTTTCTGAATGCCATTAGGTTATTCAAAGTGTAAAGTGATGTGTGCATTCAGTGGTTCATTCTATGAAGCATCCCACCACAAAATGTGATCATTTCTCTACATGCATGATCTTAAGTTTCATTGAGATAAAAAAAAAAAGAAAGTAGCTGCTAGAGGTATTGCTTTGTGTTTTTGGAAACCAGATCAATTTGACAGAATTGCAGATGGGTCTACAAGTGCTGCGGTTCTCCAGTGGCGTTGCTTCCTGTCAGTAAATATGTGTTGACCTTACATTATGCTATGAAACACGGAGGGACTGATTCACACAGCGTTTTTCAATGAGATTAAAAAATGCTTCTGTGAATCAGGACCTTTGTATTAAAACTAAACAGCTTCTTATTGAAAGATACTTGTAATCAATATCCTTATATTTTGATTAACGTGATCGTAAAACACATGTATTTACACCTCTTAAGCTCACGCTTTCAACTGAAACGTCACATGGACATATTTACTGCATAATTTTTAATTATGTTAGTACTCGAACACATACTTACACAAAGGGGTTAGTGCAGTCTAACGTTATCATAAAAACACACGCTTATGTAACTCGGCTTAGTTCCCAGATGGACTAACAAGGGAAAGGGAAGAAGTGAGATAAAGAAAAGACAGGGCTTGAACTCGGACATGCATTCAAGTTAAAACAGGTGCGCCACACTGACTTGTCCCACATCCAAAGATCTGGAGCTGCTCAGCCGTTTTGGATAAACATGGCAACGATTATTCTAATTCCTTGGCTTCCACACAAGGCAGCAGTTGGCGCTGAAGCGGCTGTCAAGCTTCTGCTGCGAGGTGTGGGCTGTGGGACACCGCTGTCATGCTTTGACACTCTGAATATTGCCAAACCTTCTCACAAGGGACCTGCTCAGTCAAGTCAACTGCACACACGCCAAAACAAACACTGCTTTATGGCATTCAAAACTTTCACAGCGTGTGATCACGTGTTAATGTAGACCCAATTTGGAATAGTGAATCTGACACGTTCACTGTGGCTTTTGTTACAGAGAGCCTCGAAGATTGATCAGCACCTGTTATGCTGACGAATGTACATTCTATACTGACTCAATATAAGTGCAGTATTTTAGAAATAAAGCTTATAAACCGTTCTGTTTTAAAAGATGTGTGTATGTGTGTTGAAGTATCCTGCCTCCTGCAGGATCTACCCTGAGCCAGTAATAACAAGGAGCGGGAACCAGGCTGACTCAGGTATGTAGAAAAAGGAAACACGCTTTATTCTCTTGGTTACAGGTTCAGTTCAGAGTATAGGAGAGAGAGAGACCAACAGTAGCTTCTTCCCTGGTTCCCTGCCCAGCTCCAAGTCCCAACCGTCTCCCCTGGAATCCCCAGGTGCCCCAACACTCCAGGCTCCCCCAGCATTCAAACACAGCTCGTACACTGACTCAGACCTCATTCATACATATGCAGAATACAACACCCCCCCCTTTTACAATCAAAAGAAAAACGCACAAACTCACAACCATGATAGGACTAACAACCACAACATTTCTACTACTCCTTCCACCCTGGCCTGCCACACCAGGGTCTCGGTGCCGCCATCACCAAGCACAACCTTGCCACAATGGACAAACAAAAACCAAAACTACAAACCAAAATCCACCAAACTAAAACACCTTCCGCCAGGCCTGCCACTCCTGCCCTCAAGTCTGCCACACTTGAGCACAAACCCAACACCCTGACAGAGGCTAACTCACCTGCCAAAATAGTGTAGCCACGAATCTAGAAAACTTACACTATGGCCAAAACAGATAGTCCTAAACATGCCAATAATGATCCCATGCACTCTAACAAATATCCCAACAACCATGCCTCATCCTCCTCCCCTAAAGAAAACATGAAAAAAGAATGAAAAATCAAGAAAAAGAGACATACAACACAAAGATCACAAAAATACAAAACGCAACCACGATAGAAAGAGACGTGGTGCAAAATATACATAGCAAAAAGGGCCATATAAAACTGTAAAACAACAAACCACTACTAAGATGGAAAATAGTAGCGCTATGCAAACCTCAAAATGTGCACACCCAAAATCAGATACACCCCTAACGGATGGAACAATAGATGGTGCGACCTGAAAACTCAGAAATTAAATTTTAATAAATATAACTGAACGTAAGTCCAGTAACCCATGCCAGTGTATGGACCCTACCTGGTCCAGATATGCACTAAAACTCCCCAAAATAACCACTGGCCTACCACCTGTGTGCCCTCCAATACAATTGAAAGCCAAAACTGGCGTGCAATAACAACAAAGTACCTCCTCCCGTATGCACCACCTGGCACTACAGAAACTAGGAGAACAAAACGTTGCTCCTAACTAAAACTCCAACCTTAACATAGATGAAAGAAATGTCACGTGATAACCTCCAATGCAGACAATTAACTACTACTCTGAGGACCTATGTCCCCAGATTTCATGCGCATAATCTGCAATGAAAACTGACTACATACCTCAAACAAAATAAATTGGCCCCATGCCCTAAGGTCAACACAGAACACTCTACTTTGTCCAAAACTGACTACAGACCTCAACAATGATCCCATGCCCTAAGATCATTACTACTGGAGCACTCTACTGTGTCCAGACTCCATAAAAAAAACGTGGGGTTCCCCCTGAAGGTTTTATCTACACTGGTAAATACACCTGGCCAGTATGTGAGAACCTAACCCCAATACATGCATGTAACTTCTAACTACACTTTAACACGTCAACATCCAAAAACGTGCAACTCCATGCACGCACACTCCTGCCCCACGCAGGCACACGCCTACTCCACACACACAACTACCATGCAATTGCACTACAACTGCAGAACCTGCTGCCTCCTGTGTGCACCGTACGTCACACACCCAGAACTCCATTACTACAAATACGCAAATGTCAGCTCAGTCACACAACTTCATTATATGTAATACACAAACATATAAATATTTGCATTTACGAAATTATGCATTTCCCCAAAAATGTGCATTTGCCAAAATGTCCCAAGATTTTCATTTACCAAAATTTGCATTTCCCAAAATTTTCATTTGCAAGAGTGTACTTCACATTAACTATAAAATGATCAGTATTTCCCGAAACACATTGTATATGTTTTCCTCCAAAATCTCAAGCATATCTGTATTTTAAAGTTCCAATACATGGATAATACTTCCTTCATTTAAAATCCTTATTGTGCCTCTAAAGTCCATTGCTGTAAAAGTGTCAACTTTATGAAAAAAAAAAAACATTTTCTTCCACATTTCAGAAACAAATCTGTGCAAGCTTCATTTAAAACATAGTGCACATCACCCAAGTGCATCTCTCATCCGTGCTCTCTAAGCACATACCCGAATTCAAATCCCTGCATGGTCATTGCCAAATGTGACATGTGCATTCGACATACACCTATATCTGCCTTTAAACCGGCCATGAACATTATACAATAAATCTTTAGACATGTCTCCAGTGCCGCCATAATTCGTCAGACGGCATAAAAAGATAATGTGTCAGGCAGTTTCATGTCAGTATTTCTTCTCAGTGTGGCCATATCTCCATTAGCCGTTCGAGAACGCCGGCATCATTCCCCATAGTCACAAAACAAAGCACTCTGAAAATCAACATCAGCTGTTCCAGCTTCTTTTGCCCATTAAAACGACAGTCATAAAACTCCAATTGCCATCGTTTCAAAATGAAGTGAAAGGCTTTCTGCATACCTTGATTTTGTTTACATCTAGCTTAAGTGTGTTCCTGATCACAGCTGCTACTTCGTCTTCTGCATCGCATTACTCTTTTAAAACTTGGCAGCTGACAACACATAAATCAAACTCCAATACCGCACGTGGAACTTCATTGTCACGTTGTTGGAAGCAACAGGCTCACAAGTTCCTCATATGTCATGACGCTTTATGCACGTCCAGATGGCCTTTTCTTTAAAGCTTTCTCCGAACACGGAGAGGGAGTAAGATGGCGTCGGGCCCCTTTTCCTGTGTTCCAAGCCAACTGACAGGCTGGAACGCAAACAGAGGGAGGGCCTGTTGGGCACGCGCGCCACCCGCAGCACCGGGGATCCCTCCTGTGGCCAAATACATCGCCTAAGACGTCTCCCTCAACAAAACTCTGCACAGTACCTTGAAAACAACGTGGGATGTCATCTTTAAATGCTGCTTGCATTGTCTTTTTTTTTGTTCTCATATCGCCAGCGCCGCCTGGGAAACAACACAGCTGTTGCACAACTCTTCTCAGTGTAAACCGGCAACGCGTACACCTCATCAGGCTGCCTGTACACTCCCATGCAGGTCTTATTGTTCATCTGGGTCCTCCTCACTCCTCAGCTGGATGGACTTTTACGGCTCTCCACACTGCTCAGCATTTGGTCTCCTTAATTGTCATCAATGCGGACAGCACTCACTGCGCGCTTTTATGGGCTTCACTTTCACTGAGGCCTCTGTAGGGATTTGGTATTATCCTGCATCCTAATGGAACCTTTGGTCAGTGTATTGATTGACAATGGAGTGTTAAGGGTTAGAATGTTTATGTGTGACTGGGGTTCTATGTGAGTCAGTTGGGAGATGTAAGCCTACCTGGGAGGATGCAGGTGTATGTTGCCCTGAACCCAGATGTACCTGACATTATATGACCATCATAATGTACTGGAACTAAATAAAGAAGTTACTGAACTTCACCTGAGGTCATGGTCATCTGTGGGGAACAAGGAGTTCTACATTGGCGACGAGGATGCTGGCTGTGCTGGGGGGACAGCATTGAAGATGGCACATACACCTCCCCCCAACCCAAGAAGAAGACCTCCCAGGTAGGGCGAGCACTTAAAACTGTAGGCGCAGAAGGGCCCAGCGCATGGAGCTCAGGGGCAGAAAGTAAGGGGCTGCGCCAGAGCCAGGGGCCAGCTGGCCTGTCACTAGAAGGACAGGTCAAGCAAAGAGGAAAGCAATAGACTGAGGAGGGGCTGAGGGCCCAGAGACTGATTGCTTTAAGGGGTCTGGGACCACTAGCTTCAGCATGGAGGGCTTGGTGCCCATGGCAGTAGCAATTTGAAGAGGCCTGGGGTCTAGTTACGCCTGGAAATTATGAGGAAGCCATGCTGGGCAGCTGAGGGATATAAGCCCAAGGGAGTAGCAACAGGAGAGTCTTGGAGCCTAAGCTGCGCCGGGAAAAGAAACAATGAGGAGTGATGTTGTACAGCTTGAGGCCTGGAGTTGGGGCAGCAGCAATAGAAGAGGTTGGGAACCTAAGCTGCGCCTATATGTTAAATAGAAGATTGATGGCGAATGTGAAAAGCGCCTGGAGCAGAGGAGGGTCCTGGGGGGCCATTCCAGCGTTTGAGGGGGCTTGGAGCCCATACCTGCACCTAAGAGACTTGTAGCCCGTAGCTGCACCTTAGGGGCTTAGAGCCCATGTGCAGCGATGAAGGGAATATTGCCCAAGACAACATGTGTAGTGCCTGGAGGGGCTAGGAGCCCATTTGCAGCATCGCTAAGGAGGTGCCTGGAGGAGCTATCACTCATATGAGGTGATGAGGAACTTTGAGGGCATGTTGTGAGTAGTTCCTTAGGGGCTTGGAGCCTACTAAAGGACTGAGAGATCAACTAGTGATTATAAACAGTATGACAGCTAAAATGGTGAAGTCAGCAAAGATATTACTGACCTTGGTGTAATTTGGCACGTCCCGTTGTCAAGGAGAGCAGTATAACACTGCGGGTGGAGTGCCTGCTGTGCTGTGAGGCGCGGCGCAGTGAAAGATCCGAGATCTGTGTCGAGGACACAGGGTTGCAGGAGCGGCGTTATGGGCTGGATTTGCAACATGTTGCGGTGGGCGTGGCGGCGACGGTTGGGGGCCTGGAGGTCTGTGCTCCGTAAATGCTGAGTGAAAGTGATGAAGTCACACGGCTGACCGGGGGAGTTGGCGATCAGGTGGAACGTTTGGAGTAGTACGTTCGTACTACGAGAATGGTCGTTACTGCAAGGGAAGTTTGGAGTGGTTAAAGAAAAGGACCTTCCAACGTGGCCCCACGTAAAGATAAAGAAACACTTCCTTATTGTGAAACGTGGGAAGCGTTGTGCGCAATGAACAGTGTGGCGATCGGGAAACTTTATGCGCAATGGATAGTGCAGCGAATATTAGCGAATATTCCTCGAATGCTGACAGTGGCGGTAGGAGGCAAAGGGAGTACAATTTTTATAGCAGGCGGCTGGCAGCAATGAAAAGCAGCATTATGAACATACCAGGAAAGGAACGCTTCGGGAGGTGATATTTACAAAAGGAAGTGTGGCAGATGGATTGGTAAATCCATTTCTGTTGCGGGCGGCTGCATTTCCGCCCGTTGGAATTTTTTTTTCAAAAAGCTTAAGTTGTGAATGATCTTAATTGCCGGAATGAATAACAGAGGTACTTTTAAGTTAAGAGATGATGCTTTCACGAGCATAAGTAAAGGAAGCAATTTGGTCTTGCGCCTTCATTGAATTGGTTAAGTAGTTATAATTAGTTATTGATTCAGAATCTGTTGTCATGTGAGGCCTGAATGGCATTTGGACAGCGTGAGTGCATGAGAGCGTGAACCTGTATGTTGTCAGGTGTAGTTTCTTGTGGGATAGGTTGTCCTGTAATAGGGGTACTTCATGGAAGTTGTTGAAGCTTAAGAGCAGAGAACAAAGTGTATCGTTTTTTAGATTGGATTTAGGTCTCAAGTGTGTTTGTAATTAGTCAACCAAGGGATTAAGTGATCCAAATGTGAGGTTTTATTAAGTAGGTTAAAGTTGCATATTAGTAGGAAGAGATTGAGATATGCGTAGTAATAGTCTTTTCTGAAATGCTATTTGGTATTTATGTTTTAGGTACATTGGTATGAGAGGTATCTTGCAAGTGGTAGTTAGCATGTTTGATAGGTGTGCACGGATGGTGTGTAAAAGTTGTGGCCTCTGTTACCTCTGTCAACAAATACATGGTAATGTTATGATGCAAAGGAAAAAAATTGTGGTACGGTCATGTTTAACTAACACGCTTTTCCTTCCACAGATGGACATTTAATGAAATATAGGTTGCGTTGACAACATTGCTAGAATTTGGTATGTGGAATCTGAAGTATAGTTATGTGCACTAATGTTTTATTTCCACAGGTGGGACATTTGTAATGCAGATGTATTAAGACCTTATTTAATGCTAAAGTTTAAAGTGCTAAGTGTCAAACAAAGTTTTTGTTTGGTTGTTTGGTTTAGAAACCATTCAGAGTTTCATGATGATACAGCAAAGACTATAGTAGAGTCATTGATGTTGGTATGATGCTGGTGTGAATGAAGTGTGGTTTTCCCTAATAGGAGCTGTATTGTATTTAGGAATACTTTCAACATGGGCAAGTTAGGGGTAATGGTGTCACAAGAAGTGAAGTAGTTACCCGGGTATCTGGGATACTCAGTCTAGTTGGAGGTGGTGTGTAGTTAGGTACATACCGGTTTGCATTGTTGGGTGTGAGGGAGATGTGTGTGTGTTCTTTTGTGGGACGATGAAGTCAAGTTTAGGAAGAGAGGTATGGGTGCCTCTATTTGTAAAAGTTTTAGTAAGGATGTTTGAGCAGTTGGGTGCCTTTTCCTCACTTGGTAGAAAGAGGAAGGGGCATTGATTGTAATTGTGTCCCACGGCTGTGTGGACTATTTTGGAATATGTAATGAGACTAGCAGAATGTTCTCAGTTAGGAGTGATGAGGCAAGTGCATTGAACGTGGGGTTGTTTGTGTGCGTGTTGTTATTAGCCATTATGGTTAAGTTATCTACTTGTGTTTTTATGTCCCTAAGGAAGGGAGATATGTAGAGATTTGGTATTATCCTGCATCCTAATGGAACCTTTGGTCAGTGTATTGATTGACAATGGAGTGTTAAGGGTTAGAATGTTTATATGTGACTGGGGTTCTATGTGAGTCAGTTGGGAGATGTAAGCCTACCTGGGAGGATGCAGGTGTATGTTGCCCTGAACCCTGATGTACCTGACATTATATGACCATCATAATGTACTGGAACTAAATAAAGAAGTTACTGAACTTCACCTGAGGTAATGGTCATCTGTGAGGAACAAGGAGTTCTACAGCCTCCTCTCCAAAAGCCTTATCTTCATTCTCCTACTCATCACAGGGCTCATTTAAAGGGATCCTCGTCCCCAAAAGAAGTATCCTGCCTCCTGCAGATCTACCCTGAGCCAGTAATAACAAGGAGCAGGAACCAGGCTGACTCAGGTATGTAGAAAAAGGAAACATGCTTTATTCTCTTGGTTATAGGTTTAGTTCAGAGTACAGGAGAGAGAGACCACCAGTAGCTTCTTCCCTGGTTCCCTGCCCAGCTCCAAGTCCCAACCGTCTCCCCTGGAATCCCCAGGTGCCCCAACACTCCAGCCTCCCCCAGCATTCCAACACAGCTCTTACACTGACTCAGACCTCATTCATACATGTGCAGGATACAACATGTGTCAGGGACGTGGACTATGGTTTCTCATCTGTGGACTGGTGGAATAAAATTGCCTCCTTCTTTCGCTCTCTCGCTCTGTCTTTTTCAGTTTCCTCTGTTTCACACCATCACCTCATCCCAGTTCTGTCTGCCCATTCGCAGGCTACTCTCTCTTTCCACAAGTCAGAACCCTGTTGCTTTGCACCTCTCATTTAACTCCCTCTCAACTGGACCCAGGGCCGGTGCTATCACTAGGCAAGGTTAGGCGCTTACCTATATGTGGAAATATTATAGCAGAAAAATGCTGCTTTAACACCTCCACACTAATTGTATACTAACTGCCTTGCCTATGATAGCACCGGCCCTGACTGTTTGCAGGCTGAAGCTGGCTGCACAGCAGCAGACCAGTCGGCACCACCACGCTGCGAAGGTTGGGGTCGGGTCAGGGTAACGTGTGGCATGGGCGTGACAGCGCTGGCACAGTCTGGCACCTGCGCATTTGCACTCCACATGACAGGCCATGAACGAAGCACCATACGATACGTGCCCCCTCAAGCCTCGACCGATCGTTGTGATGGTCATGGTGTGAGTCTATCAGGGAGTGCTGCAGTGCACTGTGCAGCCTGGCTGAGCCCCCTGCCCTGAGCCTGTTAACTTATTGGTTTACTGTTCGGACCGTCCATCAGACGTGGTGGCCTGCACATCTTGGCTGGAGGCTGGCAGCAGCCCTCTGCTGTGCGGTACGCCAGACCAGTAAGTACCTGTCGTGTAGGTCACCCATCCTGGATGTGGCGGTCCCTGCTGTGCTGTGAAAGCGGCCATGGGGCTCGGCCCTGCCTGTACTGGAGCCTGTGCTGAGAATAGTCCGTCCAACGTAACGCAGGTGAGGACTCCACACTAATTGTATACTGCCATGCCTTGATAGAATCAACCCTGCTTCCTTTGTACACTCCTTCCTCCTCTTCATATCCCCCTAGCAGGAACTGGTACCTGTGTTAAGATGTGTGCACTACTCAGTCTGCTGTACTGCACGTGCAGCACTAGAAGACTGACACAGATTGCATGCTCGTGTGTGCGTTGTGTCTCCTTCACACTCCACTACACGAAAGTCAGTGCATCCCCTGCAAACACCTTTAAAACATAGTATGGGTTGCATGCCCATTTGTACCCTTATTCTAAATGCATCAACTATAACAGTGGAAAAGGACGGAGGGTAGGCAGAGGTGCGTGTGTGCAATATATTATGCATTAACATAGCTCACTTTGTTAACAAGCCTGCTGTAGATGCCCCGCCTGTGCGCAGTGCAAACCCTTCTGGTCAATGGCACTAATGCAAGCAGGACTGACTCCACCTTTCAACCTTCCAAGGTCAATCAATAACATGGCTGCCATTTTCTTCCTTGGGGCAACACTTTGACAGAGCCAGGACCTCAAATAATGTAGCCAGTCCCCCACGCTACCCATTTGGGGATTCAGAATATAGCTTTTCAACGCATCCAGGGGTGCTGGAGTCAAGAAATTCATGGAATGCCTCACGTGGAATAAATACAGGATGTTTACTGAGACCCTGGAATGCAGGCAATCCCAGTGTACCTGCAGGTCTCGGAGTATTCCTGATTCTCATACATTGTTTTAGTGATTACATCAAATGCAAGGAACATGGATGGGCCAAATTGCCCCATCTGCCTTCGTGGGACACTTGTGCCCATTTGAGCTTGCATTCCATTGACTACCTAAAGCCATGCCAATCCCTATGGGCAGCCATTCCCCCCCACTTCATGCCCAACACGCATCCACTCCTGTGATGTCTTTGAGATCGCTTTCCTCAAGCCAATAGCCCCATTTCGCCCGAGTTCATCTCAGAGTCAGCCCTCAGCCCCATCAGTCAGGCTGCACCAACGGCAAAATATGTTTTGAGTAAGTGCAGTTCATTACTGCTTGGTCACAGTTCTGCTCAAGTAGGTCACTTTGAAATACAGTTGTTGCTTGAAAAAGAAAAAGGAGAGTTGGGGGCTGTGAGGAGTGCCGGCTCATCAGACTTCCTCTAGTACTGGAGTGCATGTTAACCTATTTGAGGGAACACTGTGACACTAATTTATTTATTTGTACTTATTTTATTGTTCATTCATACAGCGCTTATACACAAGTGGAGTGCTTCAAGGTGGGAAGGGAACACATAAATACAGTTATCACTCTTAGGCCTTGAAGTTTCTGAGTGATTGACAGAAAAACTAGCATACTCGGCCTGACGGCATTTCACCTAGTGAGACTGCATGAAATGTTACAGTAGTGACCAAGCTAGGGAGAAGAGACACAAAAGGAGGTGGGGCAGGATGGTATGCAGTGATTATCATGAATTCCAAAATAACTAATATCATTATAACAAACATAAAATAACGAATTCCAAATTATTTAATTCGGGGGCAAAAAACTAAAAAGGGGATTGGAGGGGGGATAGTGGTTTTGGGGGTGGGGGAAAAGTATTTAAGGACAAAAAATAGGGGGTTTTTGGGGTGGGACCCACCAAAAACAACAATAAAGAAATGTGTTATTTGGGAATTTGTTATTATGGTATTCGCTATTATGGTATTAGTTATTTTGGATTTGTTAAAATTACATGTAACCGACAGGACAGACAAACTAACTAGTCGTGGTACATTTAGGTCATGCATGTATACAGACGGAGGTGCGAGGAAGGTGGGGCTGGGGGGAACAAATGAGTCTGGTCCACCAGGGCCCTGGGATAAGGGCAGAGAGGTTGCCCTGTTCATGGAGCGTGATCTGAAAGTACAGTAATGCTGAAACTGGAGGCAAGTGCAAAAGACTGGCGGGGGAGCCTGGGATCTGTAAGTCTCTGGAAGTGAACCAGGCAACCAGTCAGCAAACCTGAACAGAGAGAAAAATAATGCAGGTTAGCAGGCGAGAGGGCAAGAGAAGGAGGAAGAGAAGAGGAAGGTCTTGAGTAGTTTACAGAACTTAAGGTGCTCCGGCTCAAGACGGAGAGAGGCAGGGAGGCTGTTCCAGAGGGAGGCACCTGCAGAGGATAGAAATCTACCCGCAAATCTGTGTTTGTGAAAGTGGCTCACCCGCTGAGAGATGCAGGAGGACGAGTGAGTACTCTAGAGGGAGAGTGTTTAGGAAGGGAGCGTTGTAGATTGTGCAGGCCTTGGCCCCAGAAAGCCTTGTGGGTTATGCAGAGGGTCTTGAACTTACTCCTTGCAGCCACGGGGAGCCAGTGGAGGGATTTCAACACCAGAGATATGCAGTCCCTGGGCTGGAGGCCAAGGATAAGTCTTGCGGTTCTGTCCTGGATGAGTTGTAGAGGACAGAGAGTAGAGGTAGAAAGATTGTGAAAGAGGCTGTTGCAATAGTTCATCCTAGAGAGAACCAGGGCTTGCGAGGTGGTGAGTCCCTGGGGGAAAGTGAGAAAAGGCAGAATACCTCTCAGGAGGTGCAGTTGGTAGTGGGACTTTTTTGAGAAGTCTGAGATTTGTGAGGAGAAAGCGATATGACCCCTGGATTTTTGGCATCATTGGTAGTTGATGGTGCAAGGGCCTTGGGAGGTCGACCAATGTGAGAGTGGGAAAGCCGAAGCAGGGGTCACAATGAGTATGATCTCTGACTTACAGGCACTCGGGCAAAGATCAATAGCAGTAAACCATGACTGACCTGAAGATAAACAGTCAGGAATGAGCGAGGAAGAGGAGGCCGAGGGTAGCCTGAAAGAGAGCTACGTGTCATCTGCATAACACTGAAAGTTAGACGTAAGGGTAGGGATCCTGTGGGCTAAGGGTGCCATGTAGATATTGAAAAACCAGGGGGATGGGTTACATTCCCGGGGGACACCACACGTAGAGAGAATAATAGAGGAGATAAAGGACCCAAGTTCCACCTGGGAGGGGCGGTCAGAGCGAAAGGAGGTGAGCCACACCAGGGCCTGATCTGTAATTCCCAGGGTATCACGGAAATGGGTGACCAGGATGTTGTGGTTTACCATATCGAAAGCAGAAGAGAGGTCGAGAAGAATGAGGACAGAGGGAGAGTTAGAGTCAAGATTTGAGAGCAAGTCTTCAAGGATGTTCAGAAGAGCAGTTTCTGTGCCTCTGTATGCTCTAAAGCCAGACTGATGGTCACAGAGACAACCAACAGATTCAGTGTGGCGGGTAAATTGAGTGATAGCAAAACAAAGAAAGCCAGACTATGTTTACTTTGCTTTCTCAGCCAGCATCAGTCATCAATACAAGCAAACCTGTTGTGTGCATCCCTGTGTACAATAAGTTTCACACTGTCATGAACGCTCCATGCACTATGAAAGAGTCCCTTTGAATAATAACCCAGCACAAGCGATTAGCTCTCGGTTGCTGTTCTTTACCATCTTTACCAGCTGACACACAACCGCATCCGAGAACCTTCACAAGGCAGCCAGCCTGTCTGGGTACAGTGTACCAGGGACATGCTAGTGGTCTTGCAGTTGAATGTGAAGAAAGTGCATTGGAATCCATACACAGCAGAAGATGTGAGCAATGTGTTATGTGAAGGTAATGTAATGGGTTGCAGAAATCAGTAACACAATGGTGACGGTTGGTTGAGCATGGTTAGGACCCGGATAGTTTGGGGTGAGGGGGCGCCAATCTGACAGTTTGCCCAGAGTGGCAAAATACCTTGCACCAGCCCTGACTGGACCCACTATTAGCCTCCTAGCTTTGCTCTGTTTCAGTGGTTCTCCTCTCTCCCTCGGATTCTGTACTCACCCATCTTTGCATTACCCGGGTCACTTTCTGTTAACTAGAGGTTCTTTCCGTATCGCTCACAGTGTTCACTGGCTCGATGTGTGACATCCAGTGGGCCTGCTGGACTCATTCCCTAGATCTTCACGGTTACACTGGAAGCCGGACAGCAGCATCTGGACTCTCTCTTTTTGCCGATAATGTATCTCTCTGGTGAAACTAATATGGAAAGACTCCTCCCTCCCCACAATTTCAGCCTGACTCTCTTCCAAATGTACTTCACCTGAAACTATAATGAAAATAGACTGGATAAATCCATCTTCTTTGTCGGCCTGAAAAGGGGAACGTAAGCATAAAGAATCTTTCTCCTTTTCATGGAAGCTGCCTCATCACAATGCATAATGCTCTTTGATCTCGTAAACATGGAGTAAATATTTGAAAGGAAGAATAAAATACTTAACTGTAAGTTAAGCAAGGGTGTGGGAGCCCTTCAACTGAGGACGGACATGGGTCAAATGTCCTGTCCTATAGAATTTCTTCCACTTTGGAGGGCCTACAACCACATTTTAGCTCACTGCAACCCTCACAGAGGAGAAACATCTATTTGGATAGCAGTCTTTCTCCCACCCAAAAGGGCAGTCCAGCACCGAAATGCTAGGCAACTCTTCTCTGAACAAGAGTCCCATTAGCAACCACAGACACATGTTTTGGCCTTATTGGACCTCCTCAGTGAGTTGCAGCTGAGACTCTCTAAAGCTCTTTGAGCAAGGTGCCCATGTCTGGATTACGCTGGTTTACTTAGGGTGGAACCCCAAGTTTTATAAATTAAGCATGGGTGTGGAAGCCCCTCTACGGAGGACGCACATGGGTCAAATCCCAAAACACGTGTTACAGGTTGCTAATGGTACTCTTGTTGTTCAGAGGAGAATTGCCTAGCATTTCGGTGCTGAACTGCCATTGTGGGTTGGACAAAGACTCATATGCAAATGGATATTTCTCCTCTGTGATGGGTGCAGAGAGCTAAAATGGTGGTTGTAGATCCTCCTGAGTGGAAGAAACATGCAGTGACATTTGTCTTTCTCAGTTTATGAATGGCTGGCACGTGAACTTAGTGTTTCCCAAAGTCACAGTTTGGCTCAGTTCCAACAAATGCAATGATCGAGGTACTCCTACTTGCGGATGCAACACATTGCTGCTGTTTAATCTGTTTGTATTGTATTGTATTGTATTGTATTGTATTGCGCTCCAAACCCATAGGTATTTGGGCGCATTTACACAAAAATTACAGGTAATGCAATTCCATATGTCAATAAATATAGTATAACTACAGTGTTATAGAATGATAAAACTGCTATAGTACAGCAAGGGGTGGGTACAGTCAAATTAAAGTGCAGTTGTCGACTAACATTCTGGTCCGGCACGGATACGGTGCAGCAGGATCAGTGTTCGTCGAGCGACGCAGGATGTAAAAAGCAAAGCAGGAGGTAATCAAATGTCATTAGAGTTTAACCACTTTTTAGTATATTTTCTGAAGATTTGGAATGGTTGGTCCATTTGTAAATGAGTCGGGAGAGAATTGCAATAACGGGCGGCCTGGACAGTAAAGCTTGTGCCCCCGGCTTTTTTTAGGTTGAATCTGGCAGTTATAATGCAATGTGAGTTTGCAGTCCTGGTGGGATGAGATGATCCTATCCTTGATGGTGAGCCAATTGTGCTTTCTTCAAGCATCAGATATGTGTTGTCTCTCGGGGATGCTTAGAGATGTTCTTAAAGTGTTATTTTGTAAAATGTGTAGTTTGTTCAGAATCTGTTTGTTAACTGGTAAGATAAGAGTAGGGCTCTTGCTAGTGTGATGCAGCTATTAGTGGATAAGAATGGTTTACATGCCCGTATCAGCTTACATGTGTATGCCGTTGAGGAGGCCGTTGCATTGACTTGTTTGCCTAGGTTCAGCATTGATTTCCCTTGGCGACTTTGATGTTGATGCCATCAATGTTGAAAGAGGTGTATTGGCTTCCTAATTTGTTAAGGTTGGTAGGGGCACCTAGGATCAGCATCTCAGTTTTGACATCACTCAGGCATAGGCCATAGGCTGCCATTGATGCCTGAATGATTGAGTATATTTGATTGTCTAGAGCCAAGTTTGTGACATAGTCGCCCGACAGGGGTAGCAGTATCTGGGTGTCATCTGCATAGTTTGTGTAGATGACACCCAGATGATCCAGATCGTTGAACAGTGGCTTCGTAAATATATTATATATGGTTGGAGAGAAACACGACCCTTGTGCGACACCACATGTGATGGGTGAGGGGTCAGCAGCAGGTGAGGGAGCGAAAACTCTCATTGACCTACTGTTGAGAAAGGATTGAATCCAGTCGATGGCCTCTTGGGAGAAGTTAGCAACCAGGGACAAATGTTTACATAGCACTTTATGATCAATCAGATCAAATGCGGTTGATAGATCCAATAAGAGTAATAGGAGTAATAGGGCGCATTGTCTGTTGTCTTTGAGCTGGTTGATTTGCATTTTCAAATCAATCAAGGCAATTTCTGTGCTGTGTAGTGGTCTGAAGCCCGACTGCCTAGGTCCTAAGGTTGTTGGACTCTAGGTATCGCTGGATCTGGAGATGTGCAGCTTTATCTATTATTTTGAGTGAAAATGGGACAGTAGTCATTGGCCTATAGTTGGTTGGAATAGTAGGGTCTAGTGAAGATTTCTTTAGCAAGGGTAGTACCCATGAGTCCTTGAGATTGGTGGGGACATTAGAGGTGTGGAAAGAGCTGTTTATTAGTTTGGTGATAAATGGTGCCAGGTCTCCAGCAGCCTTTTTGATAATTTGTGCTGGGCATATGTCTCCCTGGCATTTCGAGGGGTTAAGTGAGGCAATGATTTTTTCCACCTCTTGGGTATTGACTTGAGAGAATTTGAATTCCTGTGCCGGTTTGAGAGAGTGTTTTTTGGGGTTGTCATGATTGTCTTGATTCATAAGGATGAGTTTCTTGGCTTCGATTTTATTTTGGAGGTTAGTAATTCTATTTCATAAGGCGTTTTGTATGTTGGTGCACCATTCTTTATCCTTTGTGCATGAGTCCTCTGGGGGAATAGGGGATTCCATTTCCCTCAGGATCGCAAAGAGCTCCTTGGTGCTGGAACTAGCTTTGTATATCCTCTCATTATAAGTTTCGCGTTTGGTAATTAGTAATATTTCCGCTTTATATTTAGAGGACATTTCGTTTTTTTAATTTTCTTTGGAGGGCTGATTTTTCCACAGAACTTCTAGTTTTCTTTTCTCTGCTTGAAGAGCTTTTAACTGCAGTGTGAACCATGAGTTAAGGTGGGCTCTGGGTTTGCCTTTTTGCATTTTGAGGTGAGCAATGGTGTCTAGAGCTTGTTTAATGGATGAGTTGTATAGGTCTACTAACGCGTCAGGGTCTAGGGACTCTGGTGCTGAGTTCAGGAGGAGCAGAAGCTTGTCAGGTGTGATGTTTCCCTTATTCCTAGTGAGTATAGGTGTAGCTATTTGGTTGGTCTCAGATACTGGGCATTTGGCAAGTGTGAACAAGATTAAATGATGGTCCATCCATGACTGGGGTTCAACAGATGTAATTGTCGTTTCGCAATTTAGCTCCGCTACCCAGTCTAGTATTCTACCTTTCTCGTGGGAAGGCTGGTTGACTCTTTGTGTGAGCCCTAATTTGGTGAGGGTCTCAGCCATGGTCTTGGCGTGTTGGTCGCTGAGGTCTAGGTAGCCCAGATTGAAATTACCTACCAGTAGAATTTACGAAGTATGTTTAGTGTTGAAAAATATGGTCATGATATCTTCCTCAAAAGATCCAATGTGACCCGGCAGTCTATAGATAAGGTGTACTGTTACAGTACTGGAGTTGGAGGTGGTTAGTTTGAGGGGGAGTAGTTCATATGAATTCACAGTGGGGGATGTGGCTACTCTTAATCCTAGGTTAGACTTTGCTATAATGGTGATGCCGCCCCCTTAAGCAGTTGTTCTGTCTGCTCTCGCTATGTTGTATTTATCAGCTATGTCCAGTAACAAGGAAGGGCCAGCTGCAGAGTATAACCATGTTTCTGAAATAGCTAGGAAATCTAGGTTTTGGATTTAATTAGATCAGCAATGTCTGTGGCATGAGCAACCATGGATCTGGCATTTATTAGAGCACCTTTGATGTGGGTGCTAGTAATGTGGGCCACTGTAGGAGATTCTTTCTTGTGATTGCATCTTGTTTACTTAAAATTAGCTTTAGATAGTGGGTTGTTGGTCCCCATTGGGGTTCTTGCATCATTTAAACATTTGGACATGGAAGATAAGTGGCTGGGAAGTCTAGAGCCTAGTCTGCTATTTCTGAATCTAGTGGGGCAAGGCCGTTTTGGGTGTTGGTTTAGTGATATATATATATATATATATATATATATATATATATATATATATATATATATATATATATATATATATATTTTTTTTTTTTTTTTAATTTTATATAGTTTATTACAAACCTTTAAAATGTATTTACATCCGCACAGTTTGATCAGCATAAAATTGCATTTCCATTCAGCAATTTGTCGCATTTCTACTCATTAGTTTCCGGCCCCTTTATCTTAAGTTCATTTTCACAGTTATTTAGTCTCACATTCAGAATGTCTATAAAGAAGGTGAGGACAAAGTTTAATTTTCTTTCTGTCTCATCAAACAATATTTGCCACCAATCATCAGCATTTAAAAAGGGTCTTTTCATAATCAAATCTCCGAGACAGATTGTTCTTTCCTCTCTAAGGGCAGTGCATAACAAGGTAAGGTGTTTTAAGGTCTCCTCACGCAGCCCACAAAATCTGCAGATCTTTGTTAGGATTTCATTTTTCTGCCATAAACTTTTTCGCTCTTGTGTCTTAAATAGATTCAGTTTAAATTTAAAATACAGATCTCGCCAACGTGAATCTGGGAATAGTTTTAAATAATTTGGAATTTCGTTATATGCTCGTTTTTCATTCGGTACATTTTTCATCAATTTATGAGTTCTCCTTTTGTCTTCTGTTGCGATCCAGTCACATCTCCATAGTTGTTTTTTTTTTACCAAATTTGGGTTAATATGGAGGGTTTCAATGTCAGTATCAAGATCCTTCAAGATCATCTTGCAACACTCTACCCAGGATGTCAACACATTTTGTTCATTGGCATTGTCCATGTTTTGTAAGATCTCAAATTGGACGGGGGTGTTTATGTTAGTCATTTTGAAGTAAAGATTTAATGTGTTCCAACAGATTCTGGCGTGAATTGATATTAGACCAAGTTCATATCTGATACACGCTGTCGGAGTCCCTTGTGGTAGGTGTAGGACTTTAGTCCAAAAGGTGTTTTCAAGAGTATTCCACAGATGATAGGAAGCACCTAGTGCACATTCTGCTCCATATATGAGTGCTGGCACTTCTTTTTGTTTATAAAACGCCAAGGCCAGAAGGAGTGAATATTGCCCATACTTTTTGTGGATGATACATGCTTGGTTTGCCAGTTGTTGACATTTAGATTTTACACTTGCAACCCAGGGGGCGTCATTAACGCTTGAATTAATGATCATTCCTAAATATCTTGTAGATGGTGTCTTTCGAAGAAAAGTCTTCTCTAGCGACCTACGAAATTTGCTCAATCGACCTTTGTTTTTCCCTCTAAGATTTTCCAACACTAGGATTTCAGTTATAGTCGTATTGATAGTGAGTCAGTTGGTTTGGACATATAATTCTAGAGCATTTAGTTTTCTTTGAAGGCCTATAGAAGTGAGATCTAATAGAATTAGATTGTCCACATAGAGAAGACAGCTTACTTGGTGACCATTTATTTTTGGTGGAAATGACAGAACCTGATTGATAGTGACATCTACATCAGAAAGAAATAGATTAAAAATTATGGATGCCAAAGGGCAGCCCTGCTTCACTCCACAATGGGTAAGTATGGCATCAGATAGTTCACCAGCTCTATCAAGTATGATCTGTATGTTAGTTTCAATATGCAGCTCTCGTATTGCTAATAAGAGGCTTATGGGACAGTTCCAGGAGTATAACTTGGTCCATACTATTTCACAAGCAATGCTATCAAAAGCATGTGCAAAGTCAATGAACGCAAGATATATTTTTCCGCCCGATCGTACAGTTTCCATTTTTAGAATATTTACAAGGTTCAAGGCACATCCAACTGCTTTCACAAATCCTGTCTGTCTTGGATCCATTTGATTTACTGTGTGGATCCATTCATTTAATTTACATGATAGAATTGTTGCATAAACCTTTCCCAATACATCTAAAAGTGCAATTGGATGGTAGTCCTTTGGATTGCTTCTATCTCCCTTTTTGAAGATAGGGACAACAATAGCACTTTTCCAAGACTTCAGGGTGGAGCATGATGTCGCGATTTTAGTAAAAAGTATATGACAGAAACTAGCCCATTCATCTGGGTTCTATTTTAAGGTGTAATTACTCAACCCACTGGGTCCCAGTGCTCTTGAGGCATTTAGGTTTTTAATGATTGTTAAGATCTCATCTTCGTCGGAGTTAAGATCCCACGATGTCAAGACTGGAAATTTTGGCTCTTTTACATTTTCTTTTTTACTATATACACTGGTGTAGTGAGCTATCCAGTCTTTTTCTTTTACTGCATTTGTCAAAATGGCTTGCTGTGCAGTTCCATTTTCGTTAATGACGCTCCAGAATTCACAGGTATTTGTTTTAGTGAGCTTTGTTTTTTTTAGTGGCATCACGTTGTTTCACAATTGACTTGTGAGACTTTAACCAAATTTATATGTTTGTATAATGTGTTTTTTTTGTTTACTTTGTGTTTTAGGGGTATTTGTTTTCTGAATAGCACGTATTTGGGATCTCATTATGCGTTTTTGTTCCAAAATGTCCAGGTCAAATGTATGTTTTGGTAAAAAGCCTATTCTTTTAAGGCCATGATTTTTTTCTTTAAATTGGGTGAGAGTATGATTATATTCAAGCACATCCTTTTCTTGCTTATAGATCGATGTAATGGAT
The DNA here is from genome assembly GCF_040938575.1 of Ambystoma mexicanum. Lineage (NCBI taxonomy): Eukaryota > Metazoa > Chordata > Amphibia > Caudata > Ambystomatidae > Ambystoma > Ambystoma mexicanum. Next base: position 446,573,304 of record NC_090925.1, on the reverse strand, counting down.
TGAACTTTGTTGTCTTCAAGTTTCAGACGTAATCTTGTAGAATCCATAATGACAGCATGTTTCCAATAGGATTGTGGTTTCGTAGTTAGATTAGCCAGACATATTTCCAACAAGTTGTGATCACTTTCTTTTTTTTTTCATGGACTTGCATAGTCTTTATTCGCCAGCGCAGGCTCTCGGAGACAAAAAAGTAGTCTAGAATGGATTCTTGTTTGTCTCTTCTCCAAGTCATTTAAGCTGGTATGTCACCTGGCGTATTGCAGGCGTATTGCAGGTATATATAGTGGTATATAGAGTAGTCCATTGGCTAGGTGTTAAGGATTCGTCTGTGTTATAAGGATTGATGTGTTGAGTCTTAATTCTTGGGTTTAATACTGGAAGGAATGGGGTTTGCTTAATAGATGAGTGAAGAAGTGCAGGTTTCAAAGGTGGGAGAAAATTGGTGGGTTTAATCCTCAGTGAGGTGGGAGACATCATGGCCGCCATTAGGTGTGTATTTATAGGATTTGAGCAGCTACTGCATTTGCAGTAATAGTGTACTGTTGCTAAGGTGATCAGAAGAATAACGATGTGGTGATAGGCAAACTGCATATTATAAAATAGAAGTGGGGTTTTGCGTGGTGTAAGGCACTTGGATTTGTTCAATCAGGACACTAGCAGGGCAGGGTGTAGGCACAGGTACAATACTAGCCAAGCGATTTAGACATAAATGTAATGCAAATCAATGAGCACGTACAACATTAACTATTCAGGCGGTATGGACACAAACGCAATGCTGATCAATATTGTCGAGTTACGCAGTCTCTATTCGGGCAGAATGGACACAGGTGCAGTATTCAACAGTTTACATGTATTGCCGTGATTATTCGGCAGAGTGGGCACCGGTGCAATACTAGACAGATCTCAAGTGAAATACTAGACAGTTCACAGGTGCAATACTAGACAGATCTCAGGTGCAATACTAAACAGTTTACAGGTGCAATACTAGGCAGTTCATATGTTACGTAGTGACTATTCAGATGGTGAGGGCACAGATGTGATGCTGATCACTGTTCGCAAGAAGTACAGTTTCTGAGCAGGCGGAGTGGGCACATGTGCGATGCTAGACAGATCAGAGGTACAATACTAAGCAGCTCACACATGCGTAGCGTAGTGACTATTTAGGCAGTAGGGACATAGAAGCATTGTTATTCGGTGTTAACAGGTAAGACGGTTTCTATACTAGCGGCGTGGACACGAATGCAAAGCGAAACAAAGTTATCAGTTTCCGCCGTTACTATTCAGAAGGTATGGGCATATAGTGTGCCTAACTTGCATGTCACCAATGAAAACTGGTGCATATAACAGGAATCAGGGTATGCAGAGAAGACTGTTAGGTGCAGTGCCGAGCACGGCGGGAAAGGGTGAGGGATTTCTTGCCGCTGGCCGCATGGTGAACTGGGCTGGCGATGGGGGCACTGAGTGCATAGGGTGAAAAGCCTGGAGCCAGGGGCGGGGGGTAGATACAAGTTTGTAGATCTCTTGGGTTGATCGGAGGTCGTGATAAGGTATGGTCAGGCAGTGGAGTGGTTGCACTTACAGTTGAGATGTAGGAATCGCGGCCGATGGCACGACCGGCCTAGACAGGCACAGACAGGAATTGGTGTCCCTTAGGGGTGGACTGGCTCTCGCCTTCCGGTGGAGACGTGCGGGCAATGAACAATGTTGCTGCCTATCCCAGTCTTAAAAGGTTGCCTAGCAACATGATGAAGGAAGCGTAGGCTGCCATTTTACGTTGGGGCCTCGTGTGTTGCCTTGCTTTAAGCAACACAAACATGTTGATTTGAAGCTCTCTTTCCTTCTTCTAAGCAAACCATGCACCTGATAATGATACAGATGTATCCCAATTCGGATCTATGTCCTAAACCAACATAATATGATTAATCCGGTCCTGAAATGGAATTACTTGGAGCAGAGTGAGAAGGTGGTATCATAAGCACAACATCTTTTACATTCGACTTTACAAAGATATCCTGGCTTCCCATTTTCCTTTCCTGACACACTTAAAGCTCCACATTTTCTTAGAGAGGTCCCATTTGCAATCTGCAAAATTGTTTCATGGGAATGCATGATCATGTGAGATAAAAATGTTCTCTCTTACACCATAACTGACACACTCTGCTCTTCTTGCAGTAAACAACCTATGCAGAGCTGAGACTGTATGCTCTTATCTGTCAGTCCTAAGAATTGGATCCTGTGCAAAGATTCTAGAGTTGACTATTCTAAAACATCACTTTAAAAAAAATGGCATCTTTCTCCTGCAAAGCTGTCTTTGCCCAGTCATTTGTCAACAAACAATTTAATGAGCCATCAAAGTAATGAGACACGTGATGTGCTATGATTTCTGTGTTATGTGCTTTCAGTTAATTTAGCCACACTTTGATGGGAATTTAGCAGCCTTCTCTCTTCCTGAGGCAGCTTCCTTGTTCGCCGGTGGTTCCTGCCCCTCTCCCGCCTTCACGACAAGCTGATTGAGGCTTGCAGCCCTTGGTTTACATCCTCAAGGGTTACCATCCCCTCGATACTTGGGACGAGCTTGGTTTAGCTCCGAAGTCTGCAAGGTACTGTGTTGTGGGTCTCTGATCCTGACTGGCTTGAATTTTGCACCGTTGGTCACTTTTAGTTAATTTAGCCGCGATTTTGTTGGGCATTTAGTAGCCTTATGTTTTCTTGAGGATGCTTTCTCGTTCCCTAGTGTTTTCTGACCCTCGGCCATCCCATTTTTATTTATTTATTTAATTTTGATTCTTGTAGGGTGCTACAAGCCCGTAGAGCTCAGAGCGCAGCAGGTAAGAAAAAATTAGAAAACCATGACCAGCTGAGTGGGCCTTGCAGTCTTATTTAGGACTCAATCCCCAGGGAAGCCTCTGCCTGGGAAGACCCAGTCTAAGAGCAGCTCCAGAAGAAGCAGCTCCAGTCTGTGTTTGCCCGTGTTCACCTGGAAAGCCGCCAGTAATCAACCAGCAGTGACTGATAAGGTAAGTGTTGTCTTGGAGGGGGGAACAGCAATTATTGTACTCCATTGAGGTCCTACCACTCATATTATCCTACATAACTTATCACACCCATGTTAGCCATATAGTAAGTCGTTTTCCAGTCACTACTGTATCCCAATTGTATGTGGTTCTGCATTCACTGCTGTGTATCAACTGTAGGGATTTTCTCACTTGCCGGGTATCTCAAATCTAGCTGTTGTTTACTTATTGTTGTGTGTTGGATTTGGGTGTTTTCTCCAAGGCGTTTTATCATTTACTGCTGTGTCTCAAATCTAGGTGTCACTACATTTACTGTTGATTCCCAAATGTAGGCCTTTCTCCATTTATCCAGGTACCAAAAATGTAGGTGTTGTATCTTGTAATGCTTTGTCTCAAACCTAGGTGTCACTACATTTACTGTGGAGTCCCAAATTTAGGCATTACTCCATTTATCAAGGTACCCCAAATGTAGGCATTTTATCTTTTACTGCTGTTTCTCAAATCTAGCTGTCAATGCATTTGCTTTTGAGTCCCAAATGTAGGGATTTCTCCATTTATCCGGGTGCCTGTAATTTGGGTGTTTTATTATTTACAACTGTGTCTCATATCTGGGTGTCGCTGCACTTCCTGTTGTGGCCCAGATTTATGAATTTCTAACATGAGAAGTAGTGGGGGTAGTGGTCGCTGCACATCTATCTTGCTCTTTTCTTCCACTCAGCCCTCACACTCTTGCTTTACAGATCAGCCAGAGCACCAAGGAATCATGCAGGTGCTGACAGTGCATGGTAGAGGAACCTTTAACATATGTGTGGTGCAATGTTATTTCATAGGTTATTATGACAAAATGACAACTGCTTTGCACAAGTAAAGGGATAAGTTGTGGTTTCTAAACTCCTACTGAGCTTCACACTGCCATCAGTGACACCAGCCATAAAGGTGATTTAGGCACACCCTGACAGGTATATCTCCTTCACCTCATAATATTGTGAGCCGATGACAGACTATACAATTCAGGTAGGTGTGAGCTAGCAAAGAAACATCCAAACATCAATAGCACTGTGATACCAAACTTAAGAAAATCTCCACTCAAGGTTCTATACAAATAGGAGTGTTAAATTAATTACTTCATCTTTTATAATGTGCTTAATAACAGAGACCAGTCTCTAAGCGATGGACCCGGATTCAAACCTGTGTTGCTCAGGGTTGTCTTGCATCCAAGACAGACAGGTTGCCCCTGAGATATCCTCTGGGCCCTAACAATACTGAAAAAACAAACTCAATAATAGAAACACAAATTACCTACCCTTCTAAAGGAAGACACAGCATATTCAGACCTTTGGATGGAATGCAGGGGAGCGCTGGATCTGAAGGCAGGTATAGGCACATATCAGTATCTGCAGCCATGTTCAAGTTCAAGGAAATGCTTTACAATTGGATTGGATGGGCTCTTAACAGGTTTCCAATGGGCAGAGTCAGCAACAACACTATTGAGTCAGATGCTCCTAATGGATTGAGTCAGTACTGATGAATTTGAAACAGTGCAATGCAGTCCAGGGATAGGGTAGGGACCTGCAGTGAAGATCAGCTCCAATCAGCTCCAATCAGCTGAAGAGCAGACAGGTGATGGCCAAATCGGCAGCTCAAACCTTTGAAGGTGGTTCAAGGACTCCAGCAATGTGGCGTAGGACTGTGATGGCTATCACTTTGAGGATGGCTGATGTGCGGGTGCGTAATGGTCAAGGCAGTAGATAGAGGGTTTGAAATGCTTTGACAAAGTAGTGAGTGTGGTTTATGGTCATTGCATCGAATTCCTTGCATGTAAATGCATTTGCATCAAATTTTTTTGCATCAATTGCATTTTCCTTTTCTTTTTTGGTGGGGACCCCCCTAAACCCCTGTTTTTTACCCTTTAAAATCCCCCTGAACAAGAATTAACCCTTTACCCACCAAACACATGCATCCGATGCACATTTTTTAGATGGAAAAACTTTGATGGAATGGCATTAGATGGAATGGCATTAGATGCAATGACCAGATAGCGTGAGTGCCAATGGCAGATCTGGGGAAAGCAGTTTGAGGCAGTAAACTGGGTCCACAACTGCTCCACGGCTTCATGATTTCTGGGTGATATGCAGAGGGCCTACAGGAATGATATGCTTCTTCTACCCCTCCCCCCCGCCACCAAGGCAGGAACGTTGCCAAAGAGCACTTGCAGTGGCTGTTACCTCCAGGGAGCAGAATCCTGGTTACCAATATTCAGGCAGCATGCAATATTTGTCCAGACAGTAGGGAACAACAAATGGTCCCCTGAAGTGGAGAAAGAGTCTTTCTCCCTCTTTGGAAGTCTTTATTGTCACCTGTATGGCAGAATATGGTTGGTAGACTGCATCTCAATAAAGTTCCATATAATATTGTTATTTTGACAATGTGCATTACTCCATTTCAAGCTATTTGTAAGGGGCCAAACCAAGCTGCTATGATAGAGTCTTTGCGTGTCAGAGTGCTATTTCTGCAATAAGTGGGGATGAGGCACAGGAAGTGTGAGTGGCATAAGAAATCCCAAGATGGTGGATTCCCGCTCTTGGATGTAAATTCTCTTCTTGGCTACTCCTCCCAATCCCTGTCAGTCTTGCATCAAAGATACTCCTGTAATTGCCACCCTGATGTGATGTCTTCATTGTCCTGGTAGGGTTTACTTTACTTTACTTTACATGTGCAATGTGCTCCAGGTACCCGCAGGATTTAGGGATTTAGGGTGCACATATATCTCACACACACAGGACACAACAATAAGGGTGGGTCAGTTTGAGCTAAAGTTAGCAGCAAAATTCTATAAGTAGCTCCAAAAGCCTAACAAAATAAAAACAATTTTAATTTTCTTTGGAAGATAACAGTAGATTCGGCCTCTCTTAAGTCTAGGGGGAGAGTGTTCCATGCCATTGGGGCTGCTATGCTAAATGCTCCCTTACGTGCTTTGCTGGAATTGGACTGATATGTTCTCATTTGATATTATTTGATCTCAGAGCCCTCTTGCTCTATTCCTCTATTTCTCAATTACCCCTTCCATGAGATAAGTAGGCATGCAGCCTGAGCAGCATTTATGGCTGATCAGCAAAAATCTAATTTGAATTCTTGCCTTCACTGGAAGTCAATGCAAGGTGCGCCTGTCATCTGACATGTGGTCTCTCCAGTTGAGGCCCTTCACCACTATGACCACGCTATTCTGAATCAGCTGCAGGCAATTAATCTCATGTTATGGAGCCCCTATGAGAAGACTGCAGCAAAAATCTATCTTTGAGCCTATTATGGCTATTATCTCTGAATTATTTTGTGAGATAAAAGTCCAGAGATACGCCAGTAGCTTTAGGTAATAGGCAGATGAAGAGACCAGGTTACTGACATTGAGATTTCATATTTAAGGTCTGATCTAACGTTATACCTAAGGTTTTGACCTTCTTTAGAACCTCTATATTGCATTCTGCAATGTTAAAACTGTTGAAGAGGGGTCCCAACTTGGCTAGTTTGTTTTTGATTCCCACCACCATGAGCTCAGTTTTTTCATGTTTCAGTGCTAAGCCATTCTGAACCATCCATGTTTGGATCCAGTTATATACCTTATTAATCTTAAATTAATATACACTGTGTGACCCTGTTACTGGAATGACCCATTGTGTATCATCCACATTATCAGTAAATGTGATACCTTTGTGTCAAAAAAGGAAGCCATGCATGTGTTTTACAACAATGGGGATACACAAGCTCCCTGAGGTACCCCATAAACTAACAATGCTGGTTCTGCTTCTGCTTCACCATGGGCAACACCGCCTGCCTTCCTTTAAAAAATGCGGCAATACAACTATCTGCAAAATGAAGCACGCAGGCTCCTTAAAAAGTGCAAAGACTTAGAACAACAAATGTGCATTCCCAGGTCCCAGGAGAGGCGGCAGGATACTACATTCAATGGAGTGGAGGTGAATTCTAGTTCTGCCCAAAGAGCTAGTGCTCCAGTGACTGGTCCGGTGACTGAACTTGGTTGCAGCGCCCTTGGGGGATTTGATACTCCCATTGGGGGCAGCCACCAATCCCATACACCTGGAACCAGGATTGAATCACAAAGTAGTGCAATTCCATGCATTGCAATAAGTAGCCCCATAAAAATAATGAAATCCATTAAAGCCCTGATCAAAACATTTAAAAAGGGAGGTGAATGCTGCATTGAGGATCACTTAGAAGCGGTTCATGACATTTTTAAAGCACTCCAGATACGTAAGGAACAGTACAGACAATATTTTCCTTTAACTTTAGATGCCCCAACAGCCAGCATCATAAGAGGATTAAATGAACAGCAGAATATGACATGGGTGGAGTTTGAAAAAGAAATTAGGCGTCATTTTTCTCCTTTTCAGTCATTGCAGGAGGCAAAGAAAGTCGCTTACACAATCACTGCTGGGCCTAATACATCCCCTCGCAATTTTTTACAAGACTTAAAAAGAGCATTTTCTCGCTTTGATGTATCTTTTGACCCAAATTCCAATGAGTTTAAAACTGCATACTTCTATGGGCTACAGAAATATATCATATCCCAATTGGTCCGTGAATTTGACCTTGACAAGTCCCTTGAATGGATTGTACATCAAAGCACAAAACTATATGAGGTACTCTATTGTCAGGGTAGAGGAAGTGATAAAATGAAAGATACTAGACCTAAATCTAAAGAACCCTCAGCCACAGTAATGGAAATCAGGTCAGCCAAAATGTCCCTTGAGTCTGCTCAAAGCCCAGGTAAAAATAATGTGACACCTGAACAAAGGGGTAATCAACAAAGATCGCCCTTTCCTGTACCAATGTTCCAATCACATGATCCTAGTAATAGGGAGAGCTACATCAGCCCTAGGTATTTAGGGGACAGACCCCGGGTAGGATATCGGCCTGATAGGTCAGGTATGAACAATAACCAGAGACAAAATCAAGATCAAAGAAATGATGGTCCCTACCAGACATTGGGGACACAGAGCAGATTTGATCCCAACACCATGATATATGGTAATCAGCATAGATCCCAATATGTGGATCGATTTACTGATAATGGAAATCAACATAGGGGCCAGTACCCACAATCTGAGAGACAGGACATGAGGCAAAACATGAACTACAATCCACGTCAGTACAATGATTCCCCAGCAGGGGACTATAATCAAAGGATGGGTGAACCCCGCTCCCCTCCACAAATGAATCAAGAGTTCAGAAACCATCCCAACAGACATCAATCACCTGAGAGGTATCAGAATAGATCCAATCAGGGGGAAAACAACCAATATCGACCTAGCCCACAGAAAGAGGATTCTAGAGAGATGGAAAGGTTCCAGTGCCTTGAGGCCCAAGTGAAAATGTTAGCTGAGCAAATAGGGACGCTCTATACAGCGCAAAAACAACCATCTAAAGAGGGGGCTGATGGCCCTAGCAATGACTGGGGGCTTCTGAGAAGTGACTAAGTACTTATGACACCTGCAGTGCCAAAAAGACAGATTGTCCTGATGTAATTTTGCATAATGACTCTGAGATGCCTAATGATTTAAAAGTGAAAGCACCAATAAATGAACATGTAACCGAAAATGCAAATACTTCTAAAAAAGAGGTATGGTTTAACTTAGAACCAAATCAAACATTGAAGATTTGTGCAAATAAAAAAGAAACACCGGGAATTCCAAAAGAACAAAGAGACAGATTTAAGAAAAATGACTCATGCATGAGGAATACCAGTGAACAGGGAGTAAGTGGGGATGCTATAGCTCCTTCCCTGGGCAAGCATAACAATGACCAAACACAGGTAGAAAAAGGAAATACTCAAAAGCAGGGTACGGGTCAATCACCTGAAGAATTCTTTGAGTCACATATGTTTGAAGAGGCTGAAAGGGCTGGTATCACACTAAATGATCACAAATGCACAGAATTAAACAATGACAAATTGCTGAATGATGTTGTTACACATGTTCAGTTGGAAGGTTATAATGTGGTCTCTGATGTTACCCAGATGGATGGGCGAACAGTGGCCACACTCCAAAAAACCTCTGATCATGGAGAAATGAATAAAGTCACTCGCACAGAAATGAGTAAAAAGGAGGGAAAATGTCTTTACATTTACCAATGTGCTTAGGCAAAAGTGAAAAAGGCCTGAGAAAGGTGAGCCCTGAAATCAGTAAGAATTCACACTTCTTATGTGTATTAGAGGAAGTTGAGGACAGATATTATGCACCCATCACTGTAGAAGAAAAATGCCACACATTTGCTATGATTGACACTGGCGCACAGGCCACAATTATGTCCAAGGAGCTGGTAAAGAGTATCAATGAAGGGAGATCCCCACAGAGTCAGATCTCAGTGAAGGAAAATCAAGGTTAATGGGGAGGAGGTGCCCATCATAGGTGTAACTGAGGTTGACATAAAAATAGGAAAGCACAGAATGAAACAAGAGGTATTGATCACATCTATTTGTGAAATTCCATTTCTGATTGGGACAGATTGCCTGAAAAGATTGGCTCCTCTCATAGATGGGGTGAATGGAGTGCTGTGGTCCTTAACCAAAAAACCATTGAGACCTAAGAAACTAAAATCACAAAACAGCAACATAAATAAATGTCACACCGTTGCCAAAACAAATGATGCTGTGGAGGTATATCTAAAGAATAGTTGCATACCTAGTGTCACTGTTATATTAATGTGTCAAGACAAAATGCAGAGCGACAATGAAGGACTACCTGTACAAATATACTTGGACCCAAGGAAAAATTGGCAGACTGCCATAGATGAGCACACATTACGTTTTTATTTAAAAGAGAAAACAATCAAAGCCATAGATGAGCACACATTACGTTTTTATTTAAAAGAGAAAACAATCAAACAGAATATTGCTCCTAAAACAGATTCAGAAAAACACATGACCACTCTTGCTGAAATACACATGGAAGATGAGCAACCATGGGTTCATGTTGGTATAAATGACTGTTTTAAAACAATAAAAGCCACTTTAGCGCTTGAACAGGAGAGGAGCTTCATTAATGAGAAATTGTTGCAAAAAATAATGGAGAGGGAGGAAATCCCGAAATTTAGGATTAAAAACCAATACGTTTCTGGGTTGGACAGTCCAGACTTTGAAAACCGAATTGCAGGCAGATGCATGCTTAAAATTAGCATTGGGCAGAAAACAATTTACCATAATGTATGGATAGTGAGTGGAGCACAAAATGACTTTTACATGGGCAATGACATCATGCACAGAATGTGTATGGTGTTAGATTTCCTTAATCAAAAAATATGGTCACGCCTAGGTGGCCCGGCACCTGAATTTGAAGACAAAAGAAGGGCTTATCATTGTGCACAACTGGTTCCTTATGCAATCGAATTACAAATGAGGAAAGATGCTATTATTCCTGCATTTACAAAACAGTTTGCAATAACACTGAAATGCAAAAATGGACAGCAGATGAAAGACTCTGATGCATTTGTATGCCTGAATGAATCCATAAAACAGCAAGGCCTGGATTATGAATACATTCCATTGGTCTATATTGGTGAAGGATCTGTAAAAAGTATGGTAAATAATAAAGGTTGTCAGGATATTCATTTAGAGGAAAACTCCCCATTAGGAATGGCCATACAAAAATCACATTATATGGCGGATTTAAATAACATGGTGATTGGAAATATCCCTGAAAAATATGTAGATGCCAAGGGTGAGTTGCCAGAACAACTGGACTCTCAGCCCAAAGGAATATTTAAAATTCATTCTGTGTATCCTTATGATTCAAATGAGACAGTATGCTGCCATCAAGAGGATTGCATAATATTTAATTTAAATGAAAATGAAACAGAAAATCAGCCCATTGAAGAGGAAGCTGATATGCCAAAATATTTAAAAGTGGCAGCTTTACAAAAAGACACAGCCACACAGTTAGAGGAAAGCGCAGAGATTCCCTTACCAGAAGATTTTCCAGAATTTTCCAAAATGGTAGAAGAGCAGATCTCCTTAGCGGATGCGTGTGACAGCGATCAGGATAGAAACAATCTGAGGGAGATATTTATGGAGTTTAAGGATGTATTTGCAAAAGATGCTTATGATTGTGGTTTAACTGATTTACATGTGGCCACACTACCAGAAGGGTGTAGCAGAAGTCCAGTGTTTGTACGCCAGTATAGACTACCGCTGGCATGTTTAGAATCATTGGCAGAGATTATTAAAAATTTGGAATCGCGGGGAATCATCAGGCCCATTCATAGCACATCCAATACACCTATTTTAGGAGTGTTAAAGCCAAATGGTCAATGGCGGCTATGTGCAGACTTGAGGGAGTTGAATAAAAGAGTGCCAGTATCCAGATGGCCACTACCATTCATTGATCAGGGTTTAGCTCAGGCACATGGTTCAAAGGTGTTTACCACATTAGATCTCACCTCTGGATATTGGTGCGTGCCATTGGCAGAGGAGATACTGAACTTATTTTCCTTTACATTTGACAGGACTCAATATGCCTGGCTTAGACCTCCGTTCGGGTACATCAATAGTGGGAGTGAATTTTGCATATTTTTGAGAAAGGCAATGCCAGATGCAGCAGAAAGAGGAACCATAGTTTATGTGGATGATGTCCTGATAAAAAATGAAAGCCTGAAAAGCCATTTTGATGAAATAAGACATGTGCTTGGCCAATTGCAGAAAGCAGGCGCCAAAGTGTCTTTACAAAAAGCACAATGGTGCAAGAAAAAAGTGAACTTTCTAGGCCATGAAGTGACTGAACATGGGCTAAATCCACAAAAGAAAAAAATAGAGGCCATACAAAAACTAAAGGACCCTAAAAATGTGAAAGAGGTAAAAAGTTTATTAGGGATGACAGGCTATAACAGAAAGTTCATTGAAAATTATGCCGAAATTACTCAACCATTGACTAAACTGCTTAAACTGAATACACCCTGGATATGGGAAAAAGAGCAATCTGAGGCAGTAGCTAAATTGAAGGAATGTCTTGTAAAGGCACCATATTTAGCATATCCCATAAAGGGTAGGGATTTCTTTGTAGAAATAGGGTTCTCTGAACATTGTATGTCAGCAGTGTTATCACAAAAACATGATGTGAATCACAAAACTATTGCATATGCAAGTAAAGCATTTTCCCAAGTTGAAATGAAATTCAATGAATGTGAAAAGGCCCTATTAACCACTGTGTGGGCGCTACAACATTTCCGCCCCATTGTTCAGGGAGAAAAGGTGATTATTGAAACAGATCATCAACCTTTGCAGTTTTTAGAGAGTAAAAGAATTAGGTCAGGTAATCTAGCGCAGTCCAGAATCACTTCATGGATGCTGGCATTACAAGGTTTTCCTGTAGAAGTGAGATATGGACAAAATAAAAAGAGCCCAATTGCTCAAGGGTTAGCTGACTTACATGACTATGCAGCTGAACAAGTATCAAACGAAATGGAAGTGGAACCTAGTTTGCAGGAATTTGAACAATCACCACACAAAGCTTTTGATGAAAAAACATGCAAGGATCTGCCAACTGTATATGTGGATGGTTGTGCTTTTCACATTGAAAATGACAGTAATAAACAATTAGTGTCAGGAATAGGGAATGTCTGGTTGAAATGTGAAGGCGTCCCCAGTGTAGGGATGAGGATTGGAGCCAGAAGGAGTCAAGTGGCGGAATTGGCGGCCATTTATAAAGCAATTGCTACTGCAGTTGATAATAAATTCAGTGAAATTGTTCTGGTGACTGATTCTGACTATGCACGAAATAGCTTTGTGGAGTATTTACCTGGCTGGAAAGCGAGAGGCATGGTTACATACAACAAAAAGCCACTTAAACATGGAAAAATGATACAAGCCATAGACAAATTGGTGTCAGAAAATGATTTGACAATATACTGTAGAAAAATTTGTGGACATTTAAAAACACCAGGAGAGGATAAGGAGGGGAATGATAAGGGAGACCACCTGGCTTAAATTGGGGCTGTGATGGGAGAATTGCTACCTATTGATGATTTACTGGGTGAAATACAAATTGATGCAGTAACACGTTCTAAAGCACCAAAGGAAGAAGATCAACCAGTGGTACAGTGGGGTCAAGATACGCCAGACCAGGATTTGATTGAGGCACAAAAGAATGATCGAATTGTGGGAATCTATTATAATCATTTGATAGATCCTGAACAAAACTCTTTAACAGAAAATGATTGTATGGGAAAATAAGAGTTGAGGGTACTATTAAAGAATAAAAAACGAATTAGATTACAAGATGATTAGAGAGTCCATAACAGGACAGATACAGTGGGTGGTACCCCTTTCATTCAGAGGGCTAATGCTACAACATGCACATGATGCAATAACTGCAGGCCACAGAGGTTCACAAAAAACATTGGAAATGCTAAAAGGTTATGCTTACTGGCCACATATGTCCCAAGATGTGGAATTATATACTAGAGGGTGTCTAGTATGCGCCCAATTTAAACCTGCTTCACCAATGCATAGAGCCCCATTGATGAAAAGAGGCCTAACTCTCCCATGGTCAGATTTGCAAATAGACTATTTAAGCCCTTTAAAAAGGACGAGCAGAGGACACTGTTACATTTTAAGTGTGATATGTTTGATGTCGAAGTGGATTGAATGTATTCCTGCACCAGATTGTAGTGCGCAAACAGCAGCCACATTGCTGGTGAACCATGTGTTCTCAAGGTTTGGGTTGCCACAAAGAATTGAGTCAGACAGAGCAAGCCATTTCACAAGTACTCTAATGAGTAAGGTATGGCAAATACTGGGTGTGAAAAGGAAACTACATTACGCATATCGGGCAGCCTCTTCAGGTGGAATTGAACGGAGCAATAGGTCTGTTGTGGACATTTTAAAGAAATTCATGGCAGAAGCAGGTTCCAGCTGGGATTTACGTTTACCGTTGGTTTTGATGGCAATCAGACCAACTCCTGCCAAAGCAACAGGTGTTTGCCCCCATGAGGTCTTGACAGGTAGGAAAATGGTGTTACCACAACACCTACTATACAGAACACATGAGTAGACACTTGTGAGTGCATCCACAGTTCATGAGTACATTGAAGCATTTGCAACATGCATTTGCTTTTGTGCAGAGAAATCTGGAAAGGGCTGCTGACAGTGCTAAGACATACTATGATAAAAGAACATCAGTGAGAGAATACAGTGTAGGGGATCAGGTGTACAAGTTTCATTTTGGAAAAAGTAAACAGAAAAATTCTAAATTTCTAGCAGCCTGGCAGGGGCCATTTGGAATTATAGATAAGATCTCTCCTGTAGTGTATAAAATTCTGAAGAATGAAGGTGTAACAGCGATAGAGCAGTTTGTCCATGTAAATCAGATCAAACCATGCCATCCCAGATACGAGATCAGGCGGCTTGAGCATGTAGAAACAGAAAGCCCTAGGGCTACTGCCCACTGATGCACACAATACAACAGAAAGTCCCTTGAACACAAAAAGATAAAATAAATGGGTACAGTCAGGAGGCAGTGACAGAGAAGTTAAAAAGTTGATTATTATAATGGCACATAAACACTGTAATATATATAAATAAATAAATAATATAAAAAGTAAAAAATAAAATAAAAAAATATATATATAATGGAAGCTCATGGTCGGTGTGCAGGATGAAAATGCATTGAATTTAAAATGTTGTTTCATGTATGCTTATTTTCTTTTTAACCTGTGTTTTAATTTCAGAAAAAAAAATGTTTTATTTTTGGCAAAAGGGTGAAGTTAGTATTGTGCTATATACTTAATCTGTTTCTTTTCTATTTTGGTTTAGAACATTAACTATTTATACCGGAGGTCACGGGAGACGATGGAATATGGAGTCCCCTGGATGAAGACCAAAAGATGCCTGCCTCTGGGTGCAGGTGAAGACAAAATAGCCGGAATGCCAAAGAAAAGATGACTTCTATAGAGAAGGATCCAAGAGTACCAAGATGAAAGAGTACCCTAATGAACCAAAAGAGGCAGACAAGAGTCCTGACATATGGAGTTCCACGTATTTATTATTTTAATTAATTGTTTGAATCTGTTATGTTAAGTATTTGTTTCAGTTAGTTGTTTTATTTTATTATTTTCAATTGACTTCAAGTATAAAATTGAAATATTGGACTGGACACTTCCATTGGGAAGGCAAATGTAGAACATGTTATAAGAATTGATAAATTCAGATGAATTTTAATATTATATTGATTGAACAGTGACTTTCAATTTTCATCTTCACAACAAGAATGTTAATTGTATTGGATTGTTACATTTTTGAAAGAAGAAAAGGAACAAGTTGGATTTTTTCCAATTGTGGCTCGGATTAGCCAAATTAAAAAAAAAAGGAGGGTATATGTAGGATTGTTTAGCGTGTTTTGCAAGCACATAGTACAGCACCACTGCACAGGATCAATGTATAGCATGTTTTTTTTTTTAAGTGCAGCGTCACTGCATGGGTTTGGTGCATTGATATAATGTGGTACAGCAAGACATGTGTTATTGAGCATTTTTATGCAGCGCCACTGCATGGGTTTAATGCAATTGTTTCAAGCTATGTGTTGCCAGTGTAACATGGACATATAAGTGAGGGCAGGTTATTCAGTCAAAAACGATTTTTACATATAAAAAGCAAATCATTTTTTTTCACAATTCAAAGCACACATTTGTACATTCAAAATGCGCACTATTTTTCACCTGGAATGCCTATGTTGCAAGAGACACATTTGAAAATTAATAAACTAACATCATTAACAACTAACCTGATCATAACCCACTAATAATAATGTGTTCTTCAGTGCAACATGGATGGAAAATGACAGGCTCTGAAAGTCATTATTTAAATGCACATTCAGTTTTTTTTTCTTTTTGCTCTGCTATTCTGTCCACAGTAACTGCAGGAAGCAAAGACCTCGAATAAGCAGGAAATCAGTTTGGTTACAGTTGCAACTGTATAAGCCAAGCCATTGGGCCTCATTACAACTCAGGCGGTAAGGGTTTTACGGCGGCGTAAACAGCGCCGACCCTTACCGCCTGAGTACGAGGTCCCTTAGCGCCATGGAGGTTTTAACACCTGCTTTTAGCAGGTGTTAAAATCCATGGCGCTAAGGGACCATGGAGTTAATTACGCCACCGTAATTTACGGTGGCGTAATTAACGCCTTCCCCACTCCCATTATGCCCTATGGGGCAAAATGGGAATGGGGAAGTGTAAATGGGAAAATGGGGATTTACCGCCCCGCCAAGGTTGGAATGGGGCTGTAAATCCGCCAACCACCATGGCGTAAACGTAGTTTACGCCATGGTGGTAAAGTCACGGCCCAGGCGGTAACTTACCGCCTGGGTCGTAATGAGGCCCATTGTGTGCAGAGGGTGGTTAGGGCATGATAGAATTTTATTGGTTAGGATCCTTTGGTAGGAGGTAACCAGAGTTTTTTTTGTTTAATCTCGAGGAAGGAGCTAGGGAGAGACATCTTGACACAGCTCGAAGAAGGACTGGGTTGATAGCTGGGGATGCCTGATTCCTAAAGCAGATTCAACTTGGTTGCAGGGACTGGGTTTTCCAGTCAACAAGTCCCAGTTTGAGTGACAGCAGATGCTTGTCCTTGCTGGGTGAATCCCTCCAGAAGGCGACCAGCCAAAGAAGTTACATACTGAATAAGCCTGGTAATTATCTCGCTGAGGTGTGGGGGCTGAGTGTGTATGAAAATATTCAGTCAGTTTAGGAAAGGAGATTCCTGTGCTTTACCCACGTGTTTAATGTTGCAAATTGAATTCTTGTCTCCGCCACTCTCTTTTCAGTGTATCACAAATAATGCTGTTACTGTGCTATTTCATTTATTTCTGTAAAAAGTGAGATCATGTTTAAATGCAACTTTTATAATACACAAAAATATCTGAAAGCAGACGGGTGGTGTGTTTTATATTTACCAATACAGTGCTGATGATGTGGGGAAATGTTTAGACAGTGCAATTGTCATTTTCAAGGTAGCTAAAAATAGGATTTAGCTGCAGCTGTGTGCATGTCATTCAGTATGAGCAATTATAAACAACGGTGTGTGTTATAGTCTTTTTGCTGAAGATACATGAGTCAGCAAAAATAGAGACCCGGGACATAGTTCACTACCGTATATAAGTTAGTGAAAAATACCACATGATAGCTCGCTGCAGTAGATAAGACAGCGAGAAATAACCCATGGTGGCACACTAAAAGTGAAAATGTGGTGTTCCTGAAATGCAAGCCTGAGGTCTCTATATTGATTACACGAAAAATCTAAACAAAAATAAGGGGTTCTGGATATTGGGGTCACAAATAAAACAAGGGAATTATGCTCACCAAAATACCACCAACCACGCATGTCTGTGTACTGAAATAATGCATATCCACTGTATTATTATTATACATAAACCAATCTGAATACAGGTTTGATTGTTGCTAAATTATTTTTGGCGGTAAGAAAATACCGCCAGGCCCCAAATCTACACAAAATACCCAACAGGCGTCTGTTTAAATAATGCCACAGACTGCTTTGGGTTCTCGCGCCAGCGCTCTTGCGCCTGATATGCAAATAAGAACTACACAGTCTGTGGGTATTGTAGTTCAAAGCCTCCGCTTGGACAGTAGCGAGTTTGCCCTTCACACGCCCAAAAAACAGCAGAAAAGAAGCAATGCTATCCAACTAGCACCCCGGGGGTATATCCTGTTCTGTCAGGAAGACAAAATACCTTGCCCGAAAGAAAACAATGTATTTTAGGGGTTTACCTGAAAATGATGTTTTGGTAACATTTACCCCTGGAAGTGGTTCACAAACCACTGGCAGTTGAGTGAGTTACTAAAAGCCAGGTCAACAATAAAATTCCATCAAAAGCTTTTAGCTGGTGCAACTATATATTTCCATCAGACTCCCTATGCAACCAGATCTAGAATGTATTTGTTTGTTGATCTGCCACCAAGTCTTGGGTATGTACAATGTGCCTGTATAGCTAGGAGGACATAAGTGCACTTCAGTGGAAGACATCATCCACTGTCAGGCTCAGACTGTGGTATACAATTGGTTCAGGACCAAATGAAAACGTGTCCTACAGTCACACATGGCAATGTATTACTTTCACGACAGACTTAGTCATATCAAGGGGGAGGTATATTTTGGTGAAGTATGTTGAAAATTGTCAATTTTAAAGAATGTTTGTTCAGTAACACTGGTCAAAAGTACTAGCTGCATGGTAACAAGTCCAACTGTTCTACATTGTCCAAGAAACTCAACCACGTTCTCCAAAGAAACTGAACCAAAAATGCATGTTGGGTCTGCATTTCAGGCATTGACTTATTGCCCAATAGACCAGATTGAGCCTAACAAAATGCTCCTGTGCACAAGATATCTACCCATGCTGCTTCAGATTACCCATGACACCATCTGCATTGGCCTAGTAAACGAATGCATGTACATTAAATAAGCAATGCCACTAGTTTGGTTTGCTCCCTTTGTTGCCCTGATATCCTCAGAGTGAACGCTTATTAACAGAACTCTTTCTTTCATGTCACTCAATAACTTTAAACATGCCCAACGTCTAGCAGGGGAAAGGAAGCCTCTGCATCAACAAGGTTGCACATGACCAGCAATCCATGTATAAATCACTAAACAGTACAGCCCTGAGTACACATGTGTCTTCAATACCACTAATTACCACACAAGAAGAGGAGAGACCCTACTATAGAGAGAAGCTAGTTCACTCCAGCAATTTGGAGTTCACGTAGGAGTGGTAGAAGGGTACTATGCACAACTACTGTCATTACAGGAGCTTCCGGAAGGAGCTTAACACAGAGTGGAATGAGAGAAGAGTACTGAGAGAACAGCTGAAGGTTGGAGGGAGAGTCTTAAGGTGGTTGGAGGAAGAGAGAGGTGCCATCAGAGGGAGGCAAGATATTGTGGAGGGAGGGGGTGGGCCAACAGAGGAAGAGAGCAAGTTGTGAGGGTTTTGGATTTTTTGAGGAGAAGGGATACAATACAGTTTGAGAGTGAGAGTGTTAGAAGATTGGAGAAGTACTGCGAGGAGACAAACTCTTCAGGAGGTGGAAGGAGGTTGAATCCCCTTACCATTGGAGACAGAAAGAAAAGAGCTAGAGGAGTAGATATGTCTACTTCCTGTGAAGATATGGGAGAAGTAGTGACTCATTCTTAAAAGAGAGAGTAAGGAGTTTCCAACAGACCAGGTTTGTCCAGGGCAGAAACCGGATAGGGAGGGAAGAGGTACAATGTGGTGTAATCTCACTGGTTGCCAGATCAGAAAGGTGGTCAACTGATGAAGAGAATGTCAGCCCCTAGCCTGGGGAATGGTCTGTCCTGGAAAAACCCCTGCCATCTAATCCAAGCCTGCAGCACACTGGCCATTCAAGGCCTTTCACCATACTCAATAAACAATGGTTTTCAAACTCTTATTATGACGACAAAAAAGTGTTATTAATCATACACTAATGTCAGTGTGGATGCGCCCCCTTCAGGAACTGTTGCCATTCACTTTCTTTATGCTTAATGACAGAGACATTACCGACTACTCCTTTGTTGTTTTGGTGATCAAAATTAAACTTCTGTTACTGATATGGTTGTATCAACCCCTCTGTGCCAAACACCCAGCTACCCTTTCCAAGATGGTTCCAGAGGTCAGATGTGCAAATGCTGTCTTAGAATCCTACCCACATCTCCCTATGCTATACAGCACATGTTTGGTACATCAAAGACCAACCTTGGGTTTGGCAGGCCTTGATTCATTTAGCATTCACCAAGGGGTCAACACACAGACATTATAGGCCCTTATCTCCACAGGCCTCAGGGTTGTCTTTCCTTATAGCTCCCACATCTGGTCTAGCCATTAGACACAGGACTTATGTGGGTGCAGGGTTATTAACTGGCACCACGTAGGAGTTACAAAGATTTTGTACAATGATGGAATGGAGAGTTTTAAGGTGGATGTGGGATATTGTGCTGTCCAGCTTTTTGTGATGGTTAGGCCACCATGGAGGAATTTGACAACACAAAACACAAACACCTGGCCTTGCTGTCCTCCTTTGATGATACTATTTCCCAGGAGGCAGGGATTTGAACCAGACAGCCTTACTTTCTAGAGGCTTACTATAACGTGTTATCAACAATGTTTGGGAGTGGAGCCACCATCTCTGCTAATTACTTTTACCAGTGAATTCCATGAAGGAGGTCCTAGAATTAGTCCACACTGAACTCTGAGCAGGCAATCAAGTTGTGGCTAAGACCCAGACCTATGTCCTTAGGTGACTTGTATGGCCAGGAAACCAACATGAGATTAAACTGTTTTGACTGCAATTCCCTCTATGTTATAAGACCTCCCAAGCATATGCTAGGAAGACACAGCTATAGTAGCCCTCCCCATCATTTGCATACAATTTGCATGCAACAAGAAGGATTTTGTAGGGACCTCAAATCCCTCCAAGGCAGTACAGGTATCTTATGATCATCCTGGACTATGTGTTAAGGTACACTTAGGCATGTTCCATCATAACCAACAAACATAAGAATATCTTAAAACACCTCATCAACTACTTCTACAGAGTACACTTTTCGAAAGAGATCCTTACGGTGAAAGGTATTCCTTTATGTGTTGGGTTATGGCAGACCTCAAGAATACACTAAGCACTGGTACACTGCACTATATCACTGCCAAATAAATGGCCTTGTTGATTGCATTATTCCAATTCTGAAGACTTTTCTTAAGAAGAATTTTGAACAAGACACAGAAATGGGCTAAACTGTTATACTGGAAAAGAACAAAAGCACAATCTTCAATGGAATTTGCACCTTTTGAGATTGCCTATAGAGGACCACCTAAAGAGGTGCTGGAGAATCTGAGTGAAATGTGGGAAGGAGTTGAGGGAGAAAAGGAAAAGACTAGCATGTTCATTCAATTTAGCTATGAAAGACTTCAGCTTAGAAAATCCCTGACTCAACAACAGTTTAAAATCTTCCAAGAGAAACAAGAGGTTCTATGATCAGGGAGATGCACTCAGAAGATTCACTGAAGGAGACAAAGTTCTAGACTTGCTCCTGACTTCAATGAATAAGTTGATGGCCAAGTGACACAGGTCATATAAAGTGATGAAGGTACTCAGTGAACACAATAATCACATTCAGAAGGAAAATTAGCAGAATACCACAAAGCTTTATCATGTCAACTGTCTAAAAGCCTGTAAAATGTCAGAGGATCACATATTCATGGCTCACCCCAACCCTTACAATCAAAGAAAAAGCGAACCACATGAGTTCCTTAAAAAATACACCTATCTATTTGTTGAGACACCATGGTGAACCCATGGATTTGTACATCAAACTGGAACACCTCCTTGGAAGGTCATGTGTCTTTACCGTTATTCACTATTGGAAGCTTGTCATGAAGGCGGTGGAATATGAAGTCTGGAAAATACTCAACTTAGGTGCCAACCATCCTACCAGGAACCAATGTGCCTCACAAATCGCAATGGTCCCAAGCTCGAAGAGACCTGAATCTTCTGTATTGATTTCCACAAGGTGAACACAATGTTCTACTGCAATGCCTTTGCAATGTCATGCATTAATGAACAAATCGAGCGAAGGAGGGCAGTCAAGTTCATTAACCATACATCTGCTTAAGGATTCATGGCTGATCTCACTAGCCCCCTAGTACAAAGAGAGGTTCTTCCCACCAGAACAAATGGAGTGCCAGCCATCTTACAAAGGGTACTGAATATGATTGTTCAGTATCACCTGGTATGCTACTGTGTACCTAGATGACATTGTCATCCATAGCAGAAGTTGGGAATAGCATCTGATTCATCATTGCCATCGCAAATAACCTCTGGGCCAAAGGGGTCACTGTCAGTCCTAATACATGCCAATTTGCATTACATTCAGTCTGCTTTCAGGACATTCTATGGCAGAAAGTAAAGAAAGTACAACCAGGTATCACCTGTTGCAATCTCAATAGGGATCCGGGAACTTAGATGGGTCAGGGTCAGCGAAGTGTAATTTCGGGGACCAGGACAATAGAACAAGGGAGTAGTAACACAATGAAGAACATCTGATGCCCTACCCCTAGAGCCTTGTCGAGTGGGTCAGTCCTGGTAAGAATCATTGAGTCTCCTGACCATATGTATCGAATTACTTAAATCTATATAATATATCTAGATTTATAAAAAGTGATTCTTTTTTATGGAGAAATATCCCAGATTTAATACCCTCAACCATGACAATCCCACCTCAAAATCTGGAATTAGAAACAACTGGACAGAGTCTGTGATAGGTTCCCTTTACTTACATAATTAGGAACCTCTTCCTTCAATTGGGCAAATGTGTTTTAAAATGCCATTAGGGGATTTATTAGGTGTGGGTTAGCTCCTCCTCGGTTATTCTAATCAAGTTGGCCTGAAATATGTCTTTCCCTTATAATTCCTTGAATGGACCATGCCATTACTACAAATTATATATTCAGTATCACAAGAAGTTCATTATTCTGAGACATCCTTCATGTTTCTGTAGTTACATGAATGACAGAGTTATTAACATATGCACATTTATTAATAATTCAAACATATTAAAAACGCCTTATAGGCTTATTATTGGGGCACCATCACGGATTCCAAATCTATTTTGGACAAAGTGTTCAAAAAGTGGAGCCAATTATGTATTGCATTATTTCTCAATTTTAAACAACCAGAGTTCAAACTAAGAGGAACAATTTATAGTTACACGAAAACGGAAAATTGTCTCTGTAATTTTTACAAGATGAGGCTGCTACAAAATCTAAAATTATCACATTTAACAATACACAAGGAGATTGCAGTGGATTAACTGGTACAGCTATTTGAACTAGGCTTCCTGTTGTTGATAAAAGGAAAATAACGACAAAAACAGTGCCAGACTCAACCAATAGGGCTAACATTAATCAACATCTTTATTCAAGCCTTCATTGTATGAACTAACACCTGACTATAAGGGTCTGTCTGCTCTATTTAGTCGTAAACATGATATGGCTGAAGCTGACAATGGCAATGATATTACTAATGAAACATGTAACACTTGCACGAAAAATAACATAACAATCACAGCTATTTTGAAATCTAATTGTAATTTTATGAAATATAATCAGTGACCATCTCCTGAGTTAGTGAATAAGACATGTGCCATTGGTGACACTTGGGAAGAGGAGCAGATTATCTCTGAGGACGTGTGTGAGTCTCACCCTTGAGCTTTTTTTGGAACAAAGAAGCAGAGAATTAGTGTAGTGCCAGACACAATTAAGTATCTGTCTATTGAAGATAGTGACAAAGACATGTGCCATTCGGTAACACTTTTGAAGAGAAGAAGAAGGAGAACAGATTTCCTGAGGGCAGCTTGTGTGAGAGCCATACGTGCATGATTTATGTGGGGGAAAGTTCCAGAAGTTTTGAGATGTGGGGAATAGAATTCAGTGTTTATCTATTGAAGTCAGTGAACAAGACATTTGCCACCATGAGACAGTTGGGAAAATTAGCAAATAATTTCTGAAGGCAGCCTGTATCAGACTCACCACTGTATGATTTTTGTGGAGGAATGTAGAAGTGATAAACAAAGCTGGGAGATGCCATTCAATGCCCTCATGTGGAGAGAAATCAAGACATATGCTAAAGGGTGATACCTGAGAGGAGAAGCAGAGAATCCCATAGGGAAGCTTGTGCGAGGCTCCACTTCATGATATTTGTGGTGAAAGTATCAAAGTTTCAGGGATATGTTAGATTCAATTCACTGCGTGAATGGAACCTTTAGATAACAAGTCTAGAGGACCCAAACAAGTCAGAGGCAGGGTGACATGTGTTGCTCATCATATTTTCACGTCAAAAGCAACACTTGCATACTGCACCGGTATGCAAGAATTGCAAACTGTCAATTGAAGTTATCATCCAACTCAGGTTGCACCCACCACATCAAGTGACTCTGAAGTATGTGCACATGTACATGCACAGTATTGAACCATGAGCAAGAACATCCTGTGAGACCAAAAAAATGGTTGTTCATTCAGTTATGCTCCCTATCCCAGATTCAGGTGATGAGGGGAGGGGGGTTGAGACCCTATCTATTAAAGATTTGGGAAGAACAAGACAATATATACTTAAAGAGTGGGAGGAATTTGAAAATACAAAAGTTCTAGCTCCACCTCCCACTCCATTAATACGTAGGCCAATAATGCTAATGCCAACATGGATGATGATCAAGATAAATAATATGAACGCTCAGTGTTCTGACAAGTACATGTGTTGCTTCTGTAAATCAGTGATAGTGAGTAGGAGGAGAATGTCACCAAATATGCAGAGAATGTGACAGCAATAGAAGCTTGCATCCCACCTGTATACAGTCTCTTTGAGCGACTGACTTTCTGTGACAGAACACAATGGGCCACATTACATGGATGGCGGTGGACCAAGGTGCTATTAGCACCTTGGTCCATGCCGGTAAAATACCGGCACCGCCTTGGTGTAAAGGGGAATTACCGCCCTATTCCAAGGTTGGTGGGGCAGTAATTCCCCCTTCCCCCATTGTCCTTCCCCATTCCCATTTTTGCCCCATATGGCATAATGGGAATGGGGAAGGTGCTAATTACGGCACCACAAATTGCGGTACCGTAATTAGCTCCCTGGTCCCTTTGCGGGTTGGTTTTTAATGCCTGCAAAAAGCAGGCGTTCAATTCCCCAACCCGCAAAGGGACCTCGTAGTAAGGCGGTAAGTGTTTAGCAGTACCGGTAAAATACCGGTACCAGTAAACCCTTACCGCCTACCGTGTAATGAGGCCCAATGTATTATAACTACATCATTACATGGCATCTAGAACATAACCTACATTGCACCCAGATGACCATAGTCTGTATTCTGTTAGTACACACCAAACATTTAACATTTTGATATACTTCTCCAAGGTTAAATACAATTTCCCTTCTATCAGTTAATAATAATACTCATCTCCAAAATTGTGTTTACCTCTCTCTAAATTGGCTATTGCATCACATATTTAGTAAGCATTGATACATTATTACATTCTTGCTATAGTTAGTCATGATTTCTGAAATCTGGACTATACTTAATGCATTGTTCTGAACTTCTTTGTTTTGTTTTACCTCTTAAAGGAACTTCAGATGAAAAATGTCTTGTAGGGCCTTGGACAATTTCTGACGTAGTCAGTAAACCACATGTGAATGGCATTCATTCACTATATTCCAGAAGTCAGAAATCATTACTACATGTGCCAAGAACCTGGGAAGATAGGAACACTTGAACAACATGTCAGGCACTATACAATTCGGAATGAAGTAAAAACGCTTTTAGAGACAAATATTACTATAAATCAAAACAAGTCAACATAGAGATAGTAAAAAGAATACATACATAATCAATTATTAAGAAGGCATAATGATATAACTACATAGGACCTGAAGAAGCACATACCTTGTGCATATTTCATAAGCACAAGTAGTGAGAAACATGTGCTGGCTGGTAAATGTATGTCAGTGACAAGTTGTTATAATTTGCGATGTATGCTTTGTTAGTTAAAAAAAGGAAACTTATTGCATTCAACTAACAGTATTTTTTGTTTGGTTGGTTTAGTAACTAAGGGAAATAAGTGTCTTATGGGGCCTCATTACGACCCAGGCGGTAAGGGGTTAATGGCACCTCAAAAGGTGGCGGCGCCGTTAACCCCTTACCGCCTAATTACGAGGTCCCTTTGCGGGTCCCCACCTTGACGGCTGGTTTTACCAGCCGTTAAGGAACGAACCTGCAAAGGGACTTTCGAGGTAATTACGGTACTGCAATTTGTGGTACCGTAATTACCACCTTCCCCATTCCCATTGAGCCCAATGGGGGCAAAAATGGGAATGGGGAAGGGCCAATGGTGAATGGGGAATTACCGCCCCGCCAACCTTGGAATGGGGCGGTAATTCCGCCATCCACCATGGTGCAATCGGTAAAATACCGGCGTCGACCATGGCGCTAATAGCCTCATGGTTAACGCCTGGGTCGTAATGACCCCCATGGTTTTAGGAAGTATGTTTCTATTTGAATAAGGTACAGCACATTTATGACCACAGAAAGTGTTCTTGTTAGTATAGGTCATACCTACAAAGGAGTTATATCCCATTGATCTTGGTGCAGCTATTTAGCATAAAAAACAAATGTTGGTCACTCAAGGCCCTTTAAACCTGTACTTTCTTTTTGGATCTTTGATTTTGGTCGTCACCTGACATCCTGCCCACATGTATTAAATCCAAAGTCTTGCATTTGGTTGTCCGGCTCTGAACACTAGTAACCTATTTAAAAGACAGCATTTGGTTCCCCAGATCTTGTAAAAGTGTACTGTCCTTTTCAATCTTGCATTTTGATCACCAAAGACTTTGTTTGAATGCCTATTCCCTATAGACCTTTTCTTTCTTTTATAATCTTGCATTTTGGCCTTACGATCCAGATTTGTAACTAAAATCTTGCAATTGTTTGCACAGCTCCTGTATTGTAATGACTTTTACAATATTGCATTTTGGTCTAGCAGGCTTCACACCTGCCTTGTATTTAAAATCGTGCATTTGTTTGACAAGTTAGCAAGTAAGACAGCTCAACAGGTTGAGTGCTCACTGCAGCAATCTGTTTGTGATCTTCAGGTCGCAGGTTCAAATCCCGGCAAGGCCAACTCAGCCTTTCATCCTTTTGAGGTCGATAAATGAGCACCCAATCACTTCAAGTGATATTGTATGTATTTTTGTTCTGTGTAATGTGCTTAAGCGTAAGCACTACATAAATAACACATCATTATCACCCAATGCCTTGAGTTGGAATGGATTGCCACACTTACTGTTCCCCCTCAAGTCCACTCCCTACAAACACCCTCTTCTTCACTGATCACTTTGGTTCTCAAGATGCTTCTCTGGATGCCATGGACATTAATGGAGACTCAGATCACTCCTGTTGATTATATAACCTCTTCTGCCCAATGCTCTGATTCTATTACCTTTCTGCAAATCTCCATCTGTACCAAAACAATTAGAAGTAGTCGTCGAATGAAGAAACATGCTTCTTCCCCTCTCCTCTGATTTTACTGGCAACTAATTGTGTCCACCCTGCTCACATATATTCTAATCTTTTAGCCTCAAGGTCCCCTCATTTTTTTCTTTTTTTTTTATGGTAAGGACCTCTTCCACGACTCATTTAGCACAAAAGCCTCAATAGCTGTGATGGGAGACATACAACTTCCCAAAATGTATTCCAAACTTCAATTTGAATTCTTCCTCTCTGACCAGCCTCTTCGCTCACTTCACAATGTACCCACTTACTTCTATCGTAAGTCTCTCAATATTATGTTACTCTTCTTTTCAATCCCAACATTCAATACAAAAGAGTGGCCTATCCCCCAGGACCACTCCATTCTCCATTCAGCATAGACGTACCCTCTCATTCTCTTATTCATCCAACCCAGCCATCTCCCAAGTATAAATTAAATCTGGACTGCAGGCACCCTTCCTAGAAGAAGTCCAGTCATCCCTTCTCTCTCTTCCTCCTCTCAAAGCCCACTCCATTGAACAGGTATTGCTAAACGTTGACATAGCTCTCTGATTCTTCCTTTAACCAACACTTTCTCTTATATCTACTGATCACCCTCAGCACTGGATCCACCTCCATAAGTATTGTCTCCTTCACAAGAGCATCTTACTCTGGCAAAATGTCATTGTTTACCAGCCTAATTACTACCCATCAAATCTCACCCATGCAAACTCCCTTCTAATTTAAAAGCTGGGTTGACTCCTTCTAACCCTCATGAAGGCCCTCCATTCCTCTCTGCAAATGACTTTGCCCAATATTCCCGTTTGAAAATAGAAAGACTGTATGACATCCTCAACACCATCCTATTCCTTCTACCCTACTTTTATAAACCCCCCAAACCCTATCTCCACTACCCCCATATGTTTTTTCTCTCCCACTTGTCCCCCCAAAATGGAATCTATAATTGAGAAAGCCAAACCCTTCTACACCCAGGCTCAAAAGTTTGCCTAATTCAGACTGTTTCCAACCTTTACTTAATGGAGACAGGTGTCGACTGGGTGGCCTACTACCTCCCATCAGTTCCTCACCATCTCGTGAAACATGGACACTTCTGATCCAACATCTTCTCAAATAAGGACCACACAATCTAGGTTGTCAGCACTCTATAAAGATCCCAATTACAATGTTGCAAGCACTCTCAAACCTCAATGCCGGTCTTTTGTCAGCCTCATTAACTCACTGGTTGGAATTACTTTTGCACAATGGGCCTCTCAGTGTCCAGTGTCCAGCTCCTGATTCTCACCCCTTTGCATTCTGCTCTCCTGTGCTTTGCTCGCTACCGCTCTGAAGGGACAACCTCCTCTCATACCTCACCTTGTGTTTGACTCCTCAGGGTCTCCCTCAGTCGGGCTCAGACTCCTCTTTCATTGTTCTCAAAATAAAGGATTTTGCACCAGAGTGCACCAGTGTTCAAATGGGATTTCTACGGAGGTCAGGGTCTCACCAACTACCCCTCAAGGGGATGGGTCTTTATGTCTGACCCAGGGGAGGAGTTCTGGGTTGAGCATGGTCAGGCTGCCTCAACTACCCCTGGATGTATAGGTTCCCTGCCACACTGCATTCCACCGCCATTCACCATCAGAAAGGTAACCACACCCGAGTTCTTAAACATTATGAAACAAATAAAACCATCACTCTGCAAAGGAGACATCTGTCCATCAAACATAATCAAAGACTGCGCTGAGTCCCTAGCGCCGTTCATTGCAACCTTTATCAATGCATCATTTGCCACTGGCTCAGTACCCTCCTCACTTAAAGAAGCCTGGGTTCACCCACTATTGAAAAAGCCCACACTAGATCCAGACTCACCTAATAACTACAGGCCCATTACAACAGTGCCATTTCTGCTGAAAATCCTGGATAAGGCTGCCTATCTAGAGATACAAGCCTACCTCGAATCTCATAACATCCTAGGCAAGAGACAGTCCGGTTTTTGCCCACGCCACGGCACAGAGTCTGCGCTACTCGACCTAAAAAACCAACTCCTAAAAAATATGGATAAAGGCAAATGTGCCATCCTCTTACTCCTTCACCTATCGGCTGCGTTCCACCTAGTCGACCACAAAACCCTAAAGACACACCTCACCAATAAAGCTCACTTCTTTACTGAAGCCACAACATATATCTCATCCTTCTTGGAGGGCAGAGCTATGCGAGTCTACTCAGACCAACCATCAGCCACCCCCCCCTCCATCAACTGCGGAGTACCACAAAGTTCCTGCACCTCCCCTACCCTATATAACCTATTCACACTCCCTCTATTCAACGACTTAGAAGAATTCGGTATAACATTCACCAATTATGCCGACGATACTCAAATTCTTCTCCCTCTAACTGGTTGATTACAACCAAGACCTAAAAGCCTACAACACAAATATGCCATCATCCAGGCCTGGATGGCAGCCAATGGCCTCTGTCTCAATGGAGACAAGACAGAGCTCCTACTGGTTGGCCCCAAAGAATCCCTTAGCAAACTAGATGGTAAATATAGCACCTTTCTAATTGAGAACTCTGTCATCTCGGTCTCCTCTGCTGTAAAAACTTTGGGAGTCTATCTAGATTCAACCCTTTCCATGGATAGACATGTCAGTTACATCTCCTCCTCAGCAGCCTTAACAACCAAAATAATGAATGCAGTAAAACCCCACCTATCCGCTACAAACTGCCTCAACATAGCCAGGGCCACCATAGGTGCCAAACTTGACTACTGCAACGTCCTCCTATTAGGCACCTCTGCCAAAAACATTAATAGACTTCAAATCACACCGAACAATGCCTTGAGAGCTGCCCTTAATATTCCCAAGAGGGAACACATCTCCCTAGAAAGACAAAATGCTCACTGGCTCCCATTCAAAGAGCACATCCAGTTCAAGACCCTAACCATTACCCACAGATGCATATCCCAATCTGCCCCTAGCTACCTTACTGATCGGATACAACCAGTCCAAACTATCAGGCCCAAAAGGGACCTGTACGCGAACCAACTCTCAGTCCCTAACTTCAATAAAGTTAAAGCTGGCTGCTCGAGCTTCGAAGTCCTAGCGCCAAAAGCATGGAACCATCCTCCCAAACTGAGAGCGGAAACATCCCTCAGTGCCTTCAGAAAAGCACTGAAAACTACCTTGTTTAAGTGAATCTCTCTCATAACTGTACTGCAATGCAAATAATCTCTGTATACTGCTGTACCATAATTCACTGTCCCATGTAACCTCATACCTTCAACCATGTCTGTAACCATGTCCACTGCCTTTCATGATACTCACCTGTGTTAAGTAAACCTTCTTGTAACAGCGCCACGATGCCCATGGGCAGCTGTGCGCTTTAAAAATGCATATTAAATAAAATAAATAAATCCTCTCTGGTGGTTACAGGCTTGGTGTCCAGGCAGTCCTTCACACTCCAAGCCTTCCAGGGTTGCTTACGCTCTGGCTCCTTCAACCTGGCTTATCTGCTTTCCTCGGCATCTCCAACTCACTCATAGGGCCTCATTACACGGTAGGCGGTAGGGATTTACCGGCACCGGTAAAATACCGGTACCGGTAAATCCCTGCCGCCTTACTACGAGGTCCCTTAGCGGGTTGGAGTTTTAACGCCTGCTTTTTGCAGGCGTTAAATACCAACCCGCTAAGGGACCTCGGAGCTAATTACGGCACCGCAAAATTGCGGTGCCGTAATTAGCGCCTTCCCCATTCCCATAGAGCCCTATGGGGCAGAAATGGGAATGGGGAAGGGCAATGGCGGAAGGGGGATTTACCGCCCCTCCAACCTTGGGATGGGGCGGTAAATCCCCTTTCCGCCAAGGCGGTGCCGGTATTTTACCGGCATGAGCCATGGCGCTAATAGCGCCATGGCTCACCGCCTACCGTGTAATGAGGCCCATAGTGTGCCTGATTGTTTGATCTTTTATACCCTTTGAAAGAGTTGGTTGGTGTCAGGTGTGAATAGTTGCCCCTCCCTGCCGGACTCTTCCTGACCTCATTATCGGGACAACATGGAGACTGCCCATAGGAATCCATTGTCCATGGATTCCCATGGATAATCCTAATCACTCCCATCTACCTATTCTTTATCCCAGTAGTTGGACTTCTAGAATGGATTAGGGATTGTGGGAGTTGTGGTTTTTCCAAGGGATCATGGAAAAACCATGTAGTTTTTTGTCAGGATGAAGGGGGTAAATGTATTTTGATGGATTAATGGACTTTCTATTGAGTTCTTGTGATTTTATAGATGGTTTTAATGTCCCTGGTCATTTTTTTGTTCCTTTTTCTTACAGAAAGGTACTGGGCTATGATGGGACTCTGCTGACAATATCCCAAGACAACTGAGGAGATGACAGGTAGGGGTGTATTAGAACGGGAGGAATACCATGTCTCGCCCGAAGGTGTGCCTCACATAGCCTTGAAGGACCCCCTACCCAGGTAGTCCCCCCTCGCTTGTCCGCCCCCATGGTTAGGCTCCAAGAGGGATGGCCCTCTCCTGGCCACCTGAACAAAGGATCCCTGTGAATAGCCTGGGAGAAATGCCTTAGGTTTCTCACACCTGCCACAGCAAGTGCCCCAAGACCTTTGTCTGTTAACTGTCTCTCTTGAACCTGGCGTCTGTACCATGAATATCATTACACCCAATGGTCATTTTCTCAGTACCTTCTCTACTATTTTACAGCACCGTATTCGGGATTTCTCCCCTTAACTGTGCATTTGCTTTGTAAGTGAAAAACATAGTTTAGTGTTCACTCAATAAAGAGAAAAAAACACACATTTTATGTTCAGACTTGAGAAGAAATCAAAGGGTCTGAGATGCAACTCCCCCATACCATCAGACAAAAAACATACTGCAACCAGTTAGCACAATTGCACCTGAAATACTGCATTTGTGTCATTGTTTAGACAACAAACCCTATCCCTAGTACCCCAGCAATTCAAAACACTGACAACACACTGCGTCAGGCCAAACTTGTGGAAGTGTATGATGGGGAGAACATTTAATAAACCCTATGACAGACAGTCTCTGTTTGATGGTAACCTGACTATACTGCTGGCAATAGATCTCTTTCCACACTTGTGTGCAAAACCCTGAATTCTGTTGGCTTATAGTAATAACAAATCACTATTTGGAATTTGCCCAGCTGCCATTTCATTTTCTGTATGGAGAAAGCATATTTTACAATAAGATTACAGATTCATTGGGAAGTAGTAGATAAGTCTAATGTTTACACATTCCACTCACCTTGTGGTCAGAACATTGATACCATGACCATCAAAGAACATCACAATTGCTTGCACTATTTAGCAACCATTTCACTGACAACGATAGCAACAATCAATCCTTTTGTTCTAAGCCATCTCAAAAGCTATCTCAAAACCTTAGCATTGAATAGTGGGAGAATAAATGCTTCTGTGAGAGCCTAATCAATTGCAAACATGACAAAAGTGATGCTTGCTGGGGAAGCTTTTGCTCTATGGTAGAGGTGGCAATGGTGGTTGAGCAGCTGGTGTGCAGTTCCTTAAAAGAATGCCAATGTGAAGTGTTGCACATATCGGGCCTCATTACGAGGTAGGAGGTAGCCATAGTGCTACTAGCACCATGGCTACCCCCTTACCGCATTCCGGGTCCGGATTCCCGAAATAGGGACTTACCGGGTCATTCCAACCTTGGAGGACCCGGTAAATCCCCATTCCGGGAACCATTCCCCATTCCCATTCGAGCCCCCATAGGGCTCAATGGTAATGGGGATGGAGCTAATAACGGTACCGCAAGGTCAGACCAGGCGTTAAGGAAGGGACATGGTAAGGGACCTTGGGATAGGGTGGTAAGGGATTACCGGCACCGGTGTCCTTACCAGTGCAGTAATCCCTTACCACCTACCTCATAATGAGGCCCATAATCTTGTTGTTTATTTACTGGTCCACAAGTTTGTTGTCACATGAATGGTGTGCAAGGCAGACACCATCAGTACCTTTCTTATCTATATTTATAAAAGTCAAAATGTGTTTGTGGGTTTGCGGCTTGGCAAAGCGTTGCCGTATGAGAGGCGAATGCAACTGAGAGGTGAAGGTGAAAGCAGGCAGCATTCCAGAAGTTTCCAAATTGTTGCGGCTTCAGGTGAAATTACTTTTCTAGAGGATGTTTGTGAGATGGTGCCATCAGTTATAGAACTGATACATAAAGTATATCCAAACATTTTGGCAAATTACACAAATCAGGAGTGGCTGTGTGAACGAGCTATGCTTACTGCTAAAAATTATTCCGTCAATGAAATTAATAGTCAGATTCAGGGTATGCTTCCAGGGCACAGTTACTGAGTACAACTCAATCGATACAGTGGTGGATCCTGATGAAGCTGTAAACTATCCAACAGAATTCCTCAACTCACTCGAACCCCTGGGAAGGCCACCACATCATTTTATACTGAGAGTTGGGTCACACATCATGCTACTTTGCAATGTCGACCCACCACAAGGCTATGCATTGAAAAATTGCTGCCCAATGTAATTGAAGTGACATGGTCACCAGGAAGGGAAATAAAAAAGTTTGTTTTGAAATAAGCCTTACAATGAACATGTACTTTAGTGATATTGAACTTTAGGCCCATAGTGGTTGGCACCTTCAACATCATGTTACCCATCATGCTATGTGGGAATCTCTCATGTTTTTTTCACATACAGTTGTACGTTTCAGAATTGTTTTTAAGAAGAACAGTGTTGTGTAGTCATTATAGGAAAACATTTAAAGTAATAAATAATCAAAGCATGTAGTGATTTCTTTCTTTTCAGCTTCCTTATGGAGCTTTTCCAAAAAGCATAAAGCTAACTTAAGGGATTTCTAGCATATAGCACCCATAAAAAAATTCAATCCCAGGAAATGATGGGTATATGAGCTAGTTGTCACTAAATTTGATCTATGAATATGAGGCGCTGCAACTATGCAACATTATGTGCATTGGGGACCATGATATGGTTGCCAAACGACTTTGAGAAATTCCTACAATCTGTTGTTGACAACCAAAGAACAGGGTAGCAGTTGATCTCACAACATGTTGGTAAGCTTCCTCTTGAAACGACCTGAGTGATGAATTTTGTAGTACTTTGTAAACTTTTAAAATCTGTCTTGGTACTGGGTTGTTTGCGACTAATTCCAAAAAGGGTTTTGCCAGTGACTGTAGTGGTGTCTGGCAAACTATGTAATTTGCATGAATGAGCAGGAGTGATACCTTTGTGCCACCTGGAGGAGGGTACAAAGGCCATATGGCTTGATGCACTGTTCGGATCTTGAAGACATTCTTGCAGCTCCATCATCATCTTTGTTCTTGATCATAGGCACTGTCCCATCAGAAAAAAAGTGCAAGATGTTTGCACACCTTTACTCTGTTCAATGATTGTTGTCATCGATAAGAATAAATCTGAAGCATCTCATGTGTTCTTTCTCACACTGGCAAAGTCAGGGGCAGAGCTTCTTATTACGTTGGTGGTATATTCATCCTAGAATAACTTGAGGCTCCAATACATTTTTGACTGCTTTCTGTTGCTGCTACTGTGATTCAAGTCATATTTGGAGTTTTTTCCTAACTCAGTTTATTTTTCTTAGGAAAAGAAATTATACTGATTGGTATGAGGGATGCTATTTACTTCGTTCTGTGCTCCTTTTGTGCCTCGGTCACACATGCCCCAGAAAAAATGCAGTTCCATTATCATTTTCATCAGAAGATTGTGTCAGTGATTTTTGTAACGTCCTTTTTCCAGGGCCTGCAGGGATCTATACAGGGTCACTCTCATCACCAACACCTGAAAAGGGCAATGGTGGGGGATAGCAGCCGTTGGCCTTTTTCTTCTTTTTGCGACCATTCCAAGTTTCTTTGGAAGAAATGTCCCTCCTGCAACCATAGAAGGGCATTATTTTTTCAGTGCTTGTCCCTCCTTCTGTGACTGTACCCCACCACAAAAGATTGTCTCCAGTATTACAGCCCAAATCAGCTTCTTTCCCCCCATGATTAAAAGTGGAGGATACTTTAGCCTGAACAGCAATTCTTTGTTCATTGCCAAGTTATATAGCAATGGCGAGACCGGGCACTGGTTGCTTCAGTAGACTTCTTACATAGGAACAGGATAATTGTATTTCTTGCCTCATCTCTTTGGAGCCATTTTACCTTTTGGCTTATCAGTAAATTGAATGTTGATTGTGTGTAAAATTGGTGTATTGCATGAAAACATAATAGTATCAAAAATATAATTGATGTTGATCAGAAATAATTATAATCATGCCTAGTAAAAAATGAAATACACATTAGGAATAAAAGATGAAATGTATATTGATGAATATTGATCATAATGAACACACATACTGTGGAATAATGTTGCATGTATTTGTCCGTGACATATAGAGTAGTGACAAATAAGACATTGATAGTGATCTCCTTTCCTGGGCAAACTCCTGGAAAAGCTTGCCATCTCCCAGCTTGATCTTCATACTGAATCTGTTGGTTGTCTCCATGACCATCAGTCTGGCTTCATAGCAACCAGAAGCACACAAAGCACTCTCCTGATCATCCGTGAAGACCTGCTCTCCAACCTCGATTCTAATATCCCCTCTGTCCTCATCTTACTCGATCTCCCTTCTGCCTTTGACATGGTCAACCATGCAATCCTGCTCAACAGGCTCTGTGATATCCTGGATATCACCGATCACTCCCTGGTCTGGCTGACCTCTTTCCTCTCTGATTGACCCTCCCAGGTCCAATTAGGTTCCTTCCTCTCCTCTATCTCACTCTCTACCTGGCTGTCCAACTAATTCCTGGCACCTCTTGCCCACTGCATTGCCGCTTTCTGCCCCAACTTTCAGTGCTATTCAGATGACACTCAGCTCATTTTCAGGCTCCCTTCTGCCACCTCTTCTCCCTCTCTCATCTCTGACTGTCTGCTTTCCGGGAGTGTGTGCCACCAACGATCTCTGTCTTAATGCCTGTAAAATGAAGATTCTCCTCATCGGCACACCTGCACCCTCCTTTCCTGTCACTTTCTGGCCTGCCTACCATGGCCCTCTTCCTGTTCCCACCTGCGAGGCTAAGAACTTCGGGGTCATCTTCGACTCCACACTCTCCTTTTCTCCTCCTATCTCTGATGTCTCTAAGACGTCACACTACCAACTGCATCTCCTCAGAGGTATTGTACCTTTCCTCTCCTTCCCCCAGAAGATCACTGTTTCCAGGGCTCTGGTACTCTCTAGGCTGGACTACTGCAACAGCCTCTTTCTAAATCGGCCTGCTTCTACTCTCCGCCCTCTGCAACTCACCCAGAACAGGACTGCAAGACTTGTCCTTGGCCTAAGCCCAGGCATCGTATCTCTCGAGCACTGAAATATCTGCACTGGCTCCCAGTGGCTGCAAGGATTAAGTTCAAGAGCCTTTGCCTTCTGGGGCCTGGGGCCTCAATACCTCCAACTCCCTCTTCGTAAATACCTTCCTAATCGAGCTCTTCACTCCTCTGCATCCAACTCCCTCAGGGGCAGCCGCTTCACCA
The DNA here is from genome assembly GCF_040938575.1 of Ambystoma mexicanum. Classification (NCBI taxonomy): domain Eukaryota; kingdom Metazoa; phylum Chordata; class Amphibia; order Caudata; family Ambystomatidae; genus Ambystoma; species Ambystoma mexicanum. The sequence goes on along the minus strand of NC_090925.1, from coordinate 446,536,639 downwards.
AGCAATGCGTTGGTGGTAGATCTCTTTCTTCAGCTGGGGCCTCCCTCCTGAATAGTCTCCCTGCCTCTCTGAAACTTGAGGAGAACCATCTTCAGTTCCGGAAGCTACTCAAGACCTTCCTCTATGCTTCTGCCTTTGTTCTACCTCTCCCCTACTGATCTGTCTCCATCAGCACCAGGCACCTGGCATTCCTCACATTTTTGGGCCAAGGTCCCTGTCCACCCAGCCACACACCTGCACTGCCTCCTGGCAACCCTTGCACTTGGGTCTGTATCGGCAACCCTATAGTCCCCTTACCTGCACTTATTAGACACCCCTTTTCTGCACCTTAACCTTGCACTGCCACCTGCTTGCTGCAATACCTGCTGTTGTTGTTTTTATCCCGTGTTCAGCACTTTCCATTCCTCCCCTCCCTCTCGCACCTTCCCCCTTTCCTCGTCCCTGCATTTGCACGTTTTCAATGTAACTGGGCCCAGTAAGATCATTGTTTTGTCCTTTGTCCCCCCCCCCCACCCTTTTCACGCTCTGAAACACTTGGGTATGAGCATGATATAAATAAAATATCATATCATATCATAAAAAATAGTACCAGAAAACACTAAGAAGCCCCCTCCCCCCATGTAAACAAAGACAGACAAATGCAGAATATAATGATGCAAGCACTATGGAAACTCAGCAGGAAGGAAAAGGCAGTACACCACTTGAATTTGTCAAAAAGGATATGTCTTTAGGAAATGGTGCAAAAGGTGGCAACAAATGGTCCGGGGGGGGGGGGGGACGGTGAGGCCGTCAAAAAGTTCCTTAATCAGTTGGTAGTTTGACAGCATCAAACCTGGATTTTAAAATTTGAGCGAGTGGGTCAAACCAGATTCAGATGCAGCGAGTCATGAGTGAGGAACATGTGTCTAGTCAGATTTGAGATGAATCCAGCTTTTGTTTGATCCAGCATTTGTAGGAAATAGGTCTATGAGGCCATGAGACTCAGTTGAATGATCGAGCCTCAGGCCGATGATGAAAATGCTGGCAATTCAAAGTTTCCCACATGAGCGAGTTTCCTGTGCAAGCCAGGGCGATTTCTGCTCTCAGCTGGAGTGACTATTACGCCAAATGATCTTGAATGTGGTCATTACTCAACAAAGGTTTGCCATGGTAGAATGCAGGAAACCAGCTGCGGTTCAGGGCAAGATGAGCCCTTATTCTCATTCTCCCAACCGGTGGAGGCTGGCCTGCAGGGATCCTTTTCCTCCTGTAAGGTCATAGGTACCAGTGTAACTGGCATAGAGACAGGTTCTGCTCCAGTAGTGCTTCAATTCCTATGTACCCCTAGACTGTTTAGGGAACAGGGCGTGCCTCGACCTTGGAGTACTCCTACTTAACTTTAATAGCTGATGGCTTTGGAAAGATCAACTCTTTCACAAGTGGTCCAAAAGTATTATTTTTGCAGTCCTGCATTGAATCAATAAAGACTAAAGGACACAGGGGATTGGGTAAATGCAAGACTGCTTCAAGGTGCCCAATCTCAGTTAAGGTAACAAGTGGTCAATGCCTTATGGCATCATACGCAAAGTGCTTTGTGCTGCAGGAAGTGCAGCAGACTGGAAGGAAAAAGAAGTCCAGAGAAGACAAAGATGGAGAGGTGTTCCCCAGATCTGCTGATCTCCCTCTGACCACTTTAAATACACCCTCTTCCCAAGCCTACTGCATCAAAGGCCCAGGAATTAGGCATGCCCCTTTGTGTAGGTTGTGCCCTTTGAGACTTGCTTCCCATGTGCTCTCCTTCCAAGGGTTTCTTGTGTTGGAGTGGTGTTATCTGTCCTTGCAAAGGATTAAAGAGAGGCATAGTATTTTAGTATATTGTCCTTTTGACTGTGCAGGGACAGGATGTCTAACTAGAATACATGCAGCCCTTTCACAGCTGGCTTGGGATCCTCGCAGTATTGATATGTGTATTATACAGATCCTATGTGGCTTTACTAATTATGGGAACCATCAGCCACAATTCCAACAACTAGAAACAGCTTATATGTCCGGTTTATCCTTCCACCAGTTTACTGGTTTATCAAGATCATGCAATTATTTTAACAGAAGTGCAGATTTAAATGCAGTGTCTCCGTTGCAGTGATTTTAATGTCACAACAACCATTAAATAGGACTCCTGCGACCTCTGCCCTGACCCTATACCACTGGAGAGGAGGAGCTGCAGATCAGAATAGGGATGCAGCAGGGCACAGGTGTACGCTAGGCCTATGGCAAGGAACTTATTGAAAGGTGGGGGTCTGTTCAGCAGACCTCTCTTTCTGAGATGGAATTACCTGCATCATATTATATTGAATGCAAATCAAAAAAGCTAGATCTGGGGCGTGGCTTGGCGCCATGATGGTCGGTCTGGCTCTCTAAGAGCTCTCGGCCGTGTTCACGTGCCTATGTGAATATGCCCCAGTGAAAGTGAACCTACAGCAGATCTTCACGGTGCCTCCGGCTTCGGAAGGGCTCCGGTACCCAATGGCCAACTGGGTAGCCTGTGGAACTGCCAAACTCCCATGAGTTGGCAGGACTCTGCCTGAGCGGGAGCTGCAGCACTTTCCACGCACCCAAGAAGGCGGGCTCAACGCCGACGGAGGAGTCCCTAAATCCGCTCTCCATTGAGCCTGCTACTGGCTGACTGCAGTCATTCCTGCCACCCCTTCAGATGGCCGAGAACTCCTGATGGCTCTCATCAGGGTCTGCAACTTCTGAGGACCCTCGCCGCTCCAGCCCCTCATCAGCTGCTGGCTCCCCCTGCTCTTGGTGATTGCCCGCCCCACTCCTGTGTCTCAGGACCCCTGCGGGGTGCACGGTGAGGCCGCCAGTGGGGAAAAATGAAATGGAGGCACTGTGGGGGGAGCACCTGCTCTAACATCTTTGGCAGTGGCCCTACCGGCAGTGTGTCTGGGGTTCCCCCCTCGGCCTGTACGTCACCCAGCAGAATCCTCCGGAGCAGCTGCTATGTTCGGCGGGGGGGCCTGCCTGCTCCATCCTGCAATCAGAAGATCCACCAACAATCGGGATGCGGCCTATGACCCGGGGTTGGAAGTGGCTCCTTAGGGGTCCATCTGCACCAAGGACCTGCCCCTGCCCCTCGGTTGCGGCTCCCACCGACCCGAAGCCTGGGCCTGAAGTGCCCCTGGACAGCTGCCACAGAGCTTGCTCTTGCTGGAGGGCGCCCCTGGCACCACTCTCCATATCTCATCAGAGCCGCAGTCCGAAGTAGAGTAGCACTTGCTGCATTTATATGCGATGTCTCCGGCAGCCTGAGTCCTGCACGGCTTGCCCCTCTGCTAGCCCAGACACTGAGACCCCTGGGGCTTACTGCTAATAGACTGTTGCCTTTTGGGGGGCCTGCTACTCGAGCTGGCTTCCTAGAGCACTCTAACTGGGGGCGCCACCCAGTGGGGTACCCTTCATCTCATCTTGGCATCCCCTGATGGCGGGCAAGTTGACACTCAACGGGAGCTGGGTGGGGGCCGGCAGCCTCTTCTACCTTCCTCCCCCCGTGTCGGCTTACCTAGAGGAGAGCAACCACAGCGCCTCAACGGCAGGTTTAGGGGCAAGTGCCTGGCAGCCCCACCAAACATTGAGAGCCCCCCTCAGCACATGGTTTCAACCCTACCATCGGAGTTCTGGGTCCCAGAGGGTCGGAGGCCCTGTTCACTCCCCCTAGCTCCCGCTACAAGGAGAACACTGTCAAATCCTTGGACTCTGCATCTATTAGGCCATAACAGTGGCCATCCTCCTCAATCGGAGCCTAAGCTGCCCATACCACGCTAAGCCCTCGTCCTGCGCCGCTGGGGTGGGAGATTAGGGGTGGCTACAGCCCTGGCGGGCAGAAGCTGTGGGAGCCTGCCTCTTAATTGCACAGTCCGGCACCCCTCGCCTTGTGAACAGCTCGGGAGACCTCCCACCCCTGGGCCCCCACCCAGGCCCCAAACAACCCTGCAATCCAGGATGTCCAGGAACCCCAGGCCCTTGAAACAAGCGGACATTACCTTTCTATGCTCGGCGGTCATGACAGAGAAACCCAAACGCGGAGAGCGCAATGGGGAACCTTACCTACTGAGTCCCTCAGCAGCTTTGCTGGATTTCTAGCATTTTATTTTCACCTGGTAAGAGTGTGAGCCCTTTTTTCCCACTCTTACATGTGTTTTGCTGTGTGTGTTTAACATGTTCTTGTGTTCATATACTGTGGAGCCTCACCTACTCCATAGGCATCATCTTTTTACTGTGTGTTACACAGCATCTTCAGTGCAGTGACACAGGGTTGTCTTTTAGACTTCCGAACTCAGACCCCATTTTCTGGGACTGACTACTGTCTCCCAGAACATGTAAAGTTGCCATCGACTTTATTACTCTCTTTAAATCCACAGACCCAGTACAAACTATCTTACATAGAGTACTGAAAAGGGTTAATACTCATCCCTTTTTGTCTGTTTCTCTTGGAGCATTGTTTCACTGCCTTTTCATTAAGACTTGGCTGGTGGCAGTGGTAACTACCCTATTTTTCCTACCGCGGTTATCTTAAATAATCTTGGTATTGTTTTAGGCTATCTTGGTAGCCTCGAACTTAAATCCGCTGGACCATATGTGTTTTAATTTGGTTACGTCTGGGTTTATTCGCCATTTCTTTTTGTAAAAGTCTTTCTCATGTTTTTTTCTGCGCACCAAACGAGGTTTGGTTCCTTTGTTGGCTGTCCTTTCGCAGGCTTCTGCACAGAAGCCCTCCTTAGGCGCCTGAAAGTCTGGGTAGGTAGGATGTGAGGGAGGGGTTTTAGGACCCCTGCCATGGGTACCTTGGTAACCCAAATCACACTCCTGTTTGATTGGCTAGGTGACTGTCCCACCAGGACAGCCACCCTGCTGTGTGATTGACAGCCGGGCTGTGTGAATGGGGGAAAGTGGGTCTCTGGGGCTGGAAAGGCAGAGTCGTCACTGGAACGAGAGAACCGAAGAGGAGCTGACAGAAGAGGACCCCTACCATGACTGAACCGCCCGGTGAAGCCCTGCTCCAGGTCTGAATCTACAGACTCCAACGACAGAGAAGATCTACCAGGAATTTTCTTTCCCTGAGCTGGTGGGACCAACCAGTTCACCCAAACTGCAAGCCAGGACTCCCTCCTCTGGTCGAATTTGCTGTACAGAGCTACAGTGAACCGGATAGCCAGGAAGGTCGGACTCTGCTTGGTTTTTAAGGAGCGAACCTTTTGTTTGTTGCTTTGCTCTGCTGCTGGTTTCTTCCCTGGGCAGTGCAGGACCCTCCAGTCTTCCTACTTCATGTCAGTCTGACAGTCGCTTCAGGAACCGTGAGCCTGCGGGACCTGCCAGGAACGTCCACCTCAGCTACAGCTTCTTCTCCATTTAAAGGTACTGTGCAAATTTGGTTGTTCGTTTCGTACAGCCGCGGTGAAGGTGTGTGAAACCTTTCGCTAATCCCAGGGCACTTGTCCTTTTCTTCTCTTTAAACTAACTTTTCGCCTGACCAACTTCATTCTGAACTCTTGGCAAAGACTTAACCGCAAACCACCCTGAACTGTGTGATCGTGAGCAAAAGGCTTTTGTCCTATTGACTTTGGCCATACGCCCTTCTGATTTGATTCCCTCACTGTAGTTCCTTTTTCTAGATTACCTTGCTTACTTACCTGTTGGGGCTGCTCATTTTTTGTCTAACTTTGTCTTTCCCTCCCTTTTAAATTACTGGAGTGCCATTTTGCTCACACTTCATTTTTTAGCTTAACTTGTCCAGAATCTGTTGTGGTGTGGTTTATTAAGAGTGTGATTTTTCAACTGCTTTACTTTAGTGAAAGGTTTTACAACTGATGTGTAAATAAATGTATATTCTTTTACTCAGAAACCTTGAGTCAGTGTTTGTTTGAATCATAGTATGCTCTTGAGATAAGTCTGGCTGCTCAGCCATCACTACCACTTTACTGTATAAAACAGGCTTGTACCAAAGATGAATTTGTATTGTCACTTAATTGTGTGTGGTGTTCCCAAAGGTTACTGCATATCATTCTGCCTAACACACACACACAGAACCCAGCCCCGACCAAACAGCACAAGGAGTTACAAAAGTGTACCTCCAAGACCTCCTCGGAGCAATTACCAAGCAATACCAAAAAAGGACTGAGGAACTAAAAAGCAAGATCTCTATCCTAGACAAGCGGGTGGGGGAAATTGAATCTAGAACTGAAGAAATAGAAACCACCATGTTCGAGCAGAACTTTGAAATTGGCAATGGGGTGGATCGAATTGTGCCGCTAGAGGCCAGGTGCAAAGCCCTCGAGCTCAAACAGGAGGATGCCGAGAACAGATCCAGGCACAACATCATTTGCCTGCAGGGAATACCCCCCCCACAGTCCCTGATGAGGGACTAGGGGCCTATGTTAATGACCTCCTGCGCTTTATCCTAACCCATCCAGACTGGCCCCTCTGGAACTCGACAGAGCGCATAGAACTAGGCCAGGCAAAGCAACGGCTCCCCTCCGGATGTCTTAGTAAGGGTGCACTTCTACAAAATCAAAGAAGAGATTATGCCCAAGTCCACAGGTTCACCCCGCATACTCTTACGGACGCCGTAATCTCCCTATACCAAGACCTAGCCGCAGTAACCTTAGCGAAGAGGAAAGCCTTGAAGCCACTAACTGAGTGGCTCTGTGAGAGGAAGGTCACATATCGCTGGGGATTCCCCACTTCCCTGCCCTTCACATGAGAAGGCAAAACCTGACACATCTCTCTCCCAGAGAAGCGGCATGCTTCATGAACCCCAAAGAGGAGCCGGACGAGGTCACCAAGCCCACTCAGAACCCAGAGGGGGGACAGTGGGAGCCCCTAATGTCCTGGACCCGTGTCGAGAGGTGGCGCAGACCACATGGCCCCCCTGCCAAAAGCAAGAAGAATAGAAGAATGGCTGAGATGGAGGACGACCTCTCTAGGCACTGAAATTCACTGCTCATTTTGGTGTCCAGCAACCCTGACTCCCATGCTAGGCGGAGGCCTCAGGAACGACCCAAGATGGCTATAAACCCAGCAATGGCCCCGGTGCCCTGGAAGACCTGCCCGGTATGGCGTGCCCACCATATCGGCATCCTGGGGCTCCTGGATGGCCCTATGTCACCTGCAGATCCCTGATGGCCTGGTAAGCCGGATCGACCCAGGCCGCAATCCTGTTCAGTTTCACTGATTACACACGAGGCGCTGTTACCTCTCGTTTACTTGGCATGTTGGACGGTCACCTGCCCCATTGGCTGAAGGGTGGAATGGGGGGGATCTAGCATGGGGGGAATTTTGCAGAAGAAAGGCAAACAAGACAAGAGGGACACACTGCAAGGGGAGTCGTCAAAGCACCACCTCATAGGGGTAACAGATGAGGACCTCAGATAAAATCCTTAACGTAACGACGTGCAATGTCCTAGGCCGGAATTCCCCCAGGATGCAGAAACTTGTGGAACACAGACTAGCCTGGCTCAGGTGTCGTCTTCCTCCAATAAAGTCACCTAAATAGAGCCAGACGAGAAGCGCATAAACTTCCTAGGTTATCCGAGATGCTTCTTTGCCTCGGCAAAGCAAAAGAAAAGGGGGGTCACTATCCTAATCAGCAGTAACTTGCCTCTGACTCAGGTCACAACCAAAAAGGATCCAGAGGGCAGATGATACCTGCTGCTCAGGGGCCTCTTGGCAGAACTGCTGATTACTCTACTTACAATCTACAGCCCTAACAAGGATCAAGGCCTCTTCCTCCGCAAGCTCCTGCCAGTCATAGCTTCCTTCGCCAAGGGCCAACTGCTGATCGGGGGTGACTTCAACCTTCTGCCGGACCCGAACCTGGACAAAACGCTTCCGCCATCAAGGGAGGATTTCATTAATGCCCCAGCAATGGCTGAATTCCTGAGGGAAACAGAAACCATAGATAAATTGGAGATTACTCAACCAAGGAGCGAGAGTGTACACGTTTCTTTCACATGTCCACAAAGGATACTCGAGAATTGACCTTGTGCTAGCCTCTAGCCTTCTGGCACCCTGTGTGGAAGAAATCCACATAGGGCATATCACCATCTCAGACCATGCGTCCGTGACTCTGAGCCTACGAACACAGGGGCTCCCGAAGCCTCTGCAAAGACCATGGAAACTCCAAGATCAAATCCTGTCGGGTATAGCCAACAACACCGAACTCGCGGAAACGCTCACAAACTACTTTAAGGGCAACTCTACACCCGGCATTCCCAGAGCGACCGTCTGTGATGCAATGAAGCCAGTGGTTCGGGGTGTGGTCATGGATGCTACAGCAAGATTACGTCAGCTAAACCAGCTGCACCAAACCAACCTGGAGAAGAAGGTCGTGGAGTTGGAAAGCAGTTTCAAAAAGCACCCAGCCAAAGCCATCAGCCGAGACCTCAAAACAGCAAAGGCGGAGTTGGAGATGCACCAGGCAGACCGGGCGGCCAGAGCTCTTACATACACCAAACAATTATACTATCTCAACAGCAATAAAGCCAACCGCCTCCTAGCGCACAAGCTGAAGAAATTACAATCAAGGAACCATATCCAATATATGGCGGACCACGCTGGAACCCTGCACCACATAGAGGCAGAGAAGCTCGACCTAATGATTCAACACCACGAAAATATCATGTCTGGGCCTCCGACGGCCACCCCGGTCGTGTCTCGATTCCTGGCTGCCACCCTGAATCCCTCGTCACAACCGGCACTGGAAGCACTGGAGCAACCAATCACGGTGGAGGAAGTAACTGACAAGATCCGCCCCCTGAAAAACACAACCCCAGAACCAGACGGGTTCTACTATAAGTAGTTTGTTCACATCTTGGCACTGCAACTGGCTGACCTGTTTAACTCATTCTTGTTGACGGGTTCCAACACGGTCCTTATTCTTAAGCCAGGCAAGGACCGTGCACAATGCGCGTCGTACAGACCCATCACGTTGCTGAATAATGGCACCAAGCTATTCACCAAAATCTTAGCTAACAGATTGACCCCATCCTCCCAGACATCATCCACCCGGATCAGACTGGTTTCATCCCGGGCCTAAACACCCAGGACAACATCCGAAGAACGATTGATATCATCGAGTCGGCGAATAGGATGGGCTCCTCCCTGGTGGTCCTCTCGTTGGACGCAAACAAAGCGTTCAACATGTTGGACTGGGGCTATATAGGAGAAATGCTTTGCCACTGCGGATTTGGTCCGAATTTTATAAAATGGGCTCTCACCAATTATCAGCACCTGCCCACCCACATGAGACTGAATGGAGCCAGCTCAAAGAAAATCGGCATCACCAGAGGCATCAGGCAAGGTGCCCTTTTTCTCCGCTCATATTTGCACTCTCCCTGGAGCCTCTTGCCAGCAGAATCCGGTGCAACCCGGTGATCCATGGTTTGAAATTCAAAGGAGAATCCTGTAAGACGGCCCTCTATGCGGACGACATATTGCTCTCGCTCACCCATGCAGAGGGTTCCATGCAGGCCCTATGAGTTGGAGGAGTTCAGAGAAGCCTCTGGGTTCACAATAAATATTGCAAAGTCTACAGCCATGGGCATCAACGTACCGGAGAACCTCAAGGAGCGGCTGCAAGCTGCATTTCCGATCCCATGGGCTGAATCGCAGATAGGTTACCTGGGAGCGCAGATCCCAAGTAAGTCCAAGAACATCTACAAAGCAAACTTCCCCCAGCTGATCAGAGACAACTTGGGATGCTGGCGCAAGCAGGAAATCTACTGGTTCGGCAGGAAATCTACTGGTTCGGCAGCATCATGGTGCTGAAGATGAACCTTCTCCCGAGGCTGCGCTACCTCTGCCTGGCTCTCCCTATAACCTTTCATAAGAAAGCTCTCCAAAAAAATCAAGGGGAAAATATCGACTTTATACTTTTAACTAATTGTTGGACAGACCAAACCCCTTGAAAATATTGCAAAATCTACAGCCATGGGCATCAACGTACCGGAAAACCTCAAGGAGCGGCTGCAAGACGCATTTCCGATCCCATTGGCTGAATTGCAGATAGGTTACCTGGGAGTGCAGATCCCAAGTAAGTCCAAGAACATCTACAAAGCAAACTTCCCCCAGCTGATCAGAGATGACTTGGGATGCTGGAGCAAGCAGGAAATCTGCTGGTTCGGCAGCATCATGGCGCTGAAGATGAACCTTCTCCCGAGGCTGCTCTACGTCTGCCTGGCTCTCCCTATAACCTTTCATAAGGAAGCTCTCCAAAAACTGCAAAGAGTCATCCTGAAATATGTCTGGGAGGGTAGGAAACTGTGAATTCTGAGACATATCATTCCCCCAAGGTCCTGTGCTGGGTGGCCTGGGGGTCCCAGACTTGGCTAGGTACTGCCTTGCGGCCCAGCTCTCGCACACCTTCACCTGGCAAACAGCTACCAACTGGGCCAGGTGGCTGAAGGTGGAAGAGGACAGGAGTATTACCCAAACGACGTGCTGCCCTACATGAAAGATTGTAGCAATCTCCGGAGCTCGGGCCCACTACCGGCAATGTGGAACACTGTATCAAGCTGGAAAAAAGCATCTCGTTTGGAAATGCAGGAGCCCGACGGGCCCGCTCACCCCAATCTGGGACAACCCGGACTTCTCCCCTGGGATTGCTCCGCATAACTTCGTCAGATGGCTGGAGGGTGGACTGAGGACCATGGCGGACTTCTTTGAGAGTGGGAACCCGCTGAATTTCGAGGCATGTAAAGCCAAATTCCAGATCCCCGAGACAGAGAGATTTCGATATGCACAGCTCAGGCCCTGGCTATCCAGCAGAGCGGCCAAGAAACTTGGCAGCAGAGAACTAACCGCCCTAGAGCAAACACTCACATAGAGCCCCCATCAAGGGGAAAATATCGACTTTATACTTTTAACTAATTGTTGGACAGAACGAACCCGACCAAAAAAGAACCCTATATGCTCAAATGGGAAATGGACATTGGCAGAACCATTGAACCTGAGGAGAGGAACCAGATCTGGTCCCAAGCCCATAACAGCTGAAAGTGCATGACAAATAGAGAGGGTGCCAACAAAGTGTTCTACAGATGGTACCACACTCCAGAGGCTATGAACAAATTCGACCCGGCCATACCCCCGCAATGCTGGAGGGGTTGCCCCGACCTGGGCACGCTGTTTCATCTTCACTGGTCCTGCCCATAGTCCACTCAATTCTGGAGATCGGTCCTAGAACAAATCAAAGGGATAACGGGCCTCACAATCCCCTGGGACCCAGGCATCGTCCTCCTAGGAGTTTCGGGCGAGGGCCAATTCCCGCTCACAGGCCGCTTAGCTGACTTATGTACCCAGCTTCTGACGGCCACAAAGATCTCCCTCGCCAGGCTCTGGAAAAATCCTGAGGGCCCAGCTATACAAATGTGGTGGTCGAAGTGCTGGGAAATGGTGGCAGCTGAAAAAAATCACAGCCATAATATTCGGCAACACATCCAAGTTCGAACAGGTCTGGTCCCCCTTCCTGGACTACACACGGAAATACCCAGGCTTGGCAAGGCAACCTCCCAACCTGCGTTGGATGGGCGATCAGGCCTGAAGAACACAAATCGAGGAGGGCAGGACAGGTCGGTCCCTCACAACCAGGAGGGACTTTTTACAACGTAGCCTATTTAACAATTGGAGTGGTAAACATTACTATTAAAGTATCATAGCACCTGTAAAAGATAAAAACAACAGACATCAAAGGGTCAGTTCAAAAATAACTAAATACTTTGGAAATTTCAATCAATGAAAAAGGCACCATGTCAAGGGAGATAATTACCTATCAAGGTGCCAGTGGGGGCTCTCTACTAAGAATAGTAGGTGTAGATTGACGACCTTTGCAGCCCTACAAGAGATAAAAGATATCTATAGCATACAGTTCTGCGACTGGAAAAGCCTATAGGTACACACAGTACAGCAGTAAGTACAAGGAATGAGACAACCCGTCTGTATCCATAAGACTAAGCTCCGATGAATGTGAGAGGGGGACCGTTAACTAGGAGTCCTGCCTAAAGAGAGGAACCTGTTGTAGGTGAAGGGGACATGTCTCCCGTGGAGATCCTGAATATGTCGGGTCCATGCAGTGATCGGACTGTGACAGTCAGGTAATGCCATAGCGGATGTATAGAAAGATGGTGAGGGATTGAGTTGGACAAGTATAACCGCCCAGGACGAGACAGCCCCGTGGTGTTCAGCGTGCCGGTTAATAGTAAGGTGGACGGCGGAGATACCTTAAGAGGAAGGTCAACCCGTAGGGGTAAGAGCCGGAACGAATCCCTGCGATCCGCACTGGAAAATAAAGGTTAAAGAGAGGATACGATCAGTAATATAGTCGATCGATCCTTAGGCAGTCATAGTAATGGGAAGGAACTAGTCAGCTATGGAATAGCAGGGTAGCTTACCAAATGTGGAAAGTAAGTGGAGGACCAGTCTACCGTCTTCGTAGGAGCGACTCAGTGTGTCCTGTGGCAGCGCGAAGCGACCGATGCTGGCTGGTAGTCAAGGGAACACAGGTAGTCCTTCTATTGTGTTAGTTAGACAGGAGACGGTCACTGTGATGGGAAAACGGCGGCCATCTTAGACCGGAGTCAAAGGAAGTGTAAAGTGGACACTGAGCATTGCCAGACTCATTGAGCCCTGTAACATCACTATGTAGGGTAAAGATAATTTTTTGTTCCATTTTCAACAGTTTCTTTTCGCGTGCTGTATTATTCGTTCCTTTTAGGGCAAGCAGGACGTCCATGTGAAGTCTTCATATTTGTGCTTCAGAAGATTGAAGTGTTTCACAAGTGGAGCATTCTCAGTTCTGTTCTTCAAACAGCTCCGATGTTCCATGATGCGAGTTTTTACTTTTCTAACAGTCTTGCCTATGTAATGCAATCCACATATACAGGTGATCCCTGCTCTGCCATTTGCCTTGCTCCCCCACTCTCCCCCAGAGAATCTTCCTGTTGTTGTGTTATTATGTCTTCTTTATTTCCTGTTCTGTTTGTATCATCTTTTGCTTATCCTTTATCTGCATGCTTGCTTGCTGCGAGAGGCTACTCTGAAGATGTATCGTTAAGCTTCCATGTACAAATACCAATAAAAACATATTTGGAAAAAAAAAGAAAAGCTAGAGCTTCTTCAACCTTGCCAGATGTCAGTTCCTTACACCCGCTTCCATAGTTCAGCTGGCAATATGTTAGCAGATTGGTTTCTTAAGTGACAGCTGTTTGTGGAGAGGACGATATAGATCATGCTAATGATCACATATGCAAATGCTAATTTGCTGACATTAAATGTTGCTGAAAACTAAGCTTTTTAACTTAGTGAAGTTTGCAATGTTTTGCGAAAACCTTTACATATTTTGAGACAGTGAAGCACAACAAATGTGAACAGCCCTAGTTTTAAAGTGATATAGCTATAGGTACATGTTTGTGATAGTCAATGTCATGGCAATAATGTTGAATTTGAAACAGAACATTAGTTAAAATAATTTCTACGTAGACAAACCATGCCTTCTCGAGAATCGCTTTGTGAAATAAGTCATGGAATTATATAATATGATATGGCATTTATAACTCGCCTACACACAAGTGTTTGTCAGTTTACGCAGTGTTGACTGTCAGTAAATTCTGTTCCACATTGAGCCCCCAAATGGGCCTCTGATTAGTGCATACACACCTTTAAGAGGGCTCTGCAGTGACATAATGTAGGTCACAGTGCTAAATAGCGAAAACATTATCCCTCATAGCAGAAAAGAAGAAATGGCTTTAGAAATATCCAACTAAAACACCTTACATGTAAAAGATCACATGTGCTATAGGTATACTTCTTTTTCAAAGGAGTTATCGATCCACCCTTATGCCGAAGGAAAATGACTCAAGCATGGGACCTGATTTCAAATGTAATTGTTACTCAACATTATACTAATTAAGACAAATGTCTTCCATTAAATCATACTTTGGCTGCAGTGAGAATAATCAGTACTTATACGTTTTTCAAGCACCTGATCATTTGTTCTCACATCGTTTGGAAAGGCAATGTGAATAGAGGGGTCCTTTGGGAAGGAAGCGGCGGGATGGTGATGAAGTACTCGCTTATTTTAGACTTTGGACTGCAGGTGAGGCCCTTCTGCAGCACTCGCCTCTAAACCTCAGGGGAGGTGTATTCATGCAAGAGGAACCCATCTGGAATTTGTTCAGGATGCCCTACTCGTAGCTGTCAGCGAAGGGCAGTGGACGTAGATTTGGGGGTAATGAGCCCAACAAATCACTGTAAATGTCAATGCTGCTCAACCAGGGCCCAAACCTGTGGTGCCATCAAAAGGGGAAGGGCCTGCATGAACGTTTGAGCTGCCATTCACTGTTGCAAATGTATTAAAACAATGATTAGTCGGAACGAAGGTGGACAGTACTGGCATCTACTACACAAAAATAAACACATCCACAGCTGACTCAAAAGAATTAGTGAACAAAGGCAATATTAGGTTAGCTTTGAGAGTAGAATTTGAACGTAAAGTATTCTTCAGGATTTCTACAAGAACACTCACAATGCCAGTCAGTGGTCGAAAGGTGGCGGGAGCGGGTGGGAGTGGTGCTCCTCTACTTAAAAAAAAGTTTTAGTGTTCCCCGACTTTTATTTTAGAAAGGAACCGTTCCGGAATGGTTTCATTTTAAAATAAAAGTGTAGGAAGAATTTGAAACTTGCACTCAGTGCAGTGCACTGAACATTCCTTTAAATAGCATGTGTGTTTGTTTGGGGGTTTGGATTCCCGTGGGAGGGGGTGTTGCTACGTCTGGAAACGATCTGGGGCTAATCTAATGTTGGGACTGTCCAGGCTAGCTGGCCTTTTGGTTGCCTACAACCAAAAGACCCAGGGCTATAGCCCACTTAGCCCCCCTAGCAACGCCTGTGGGAGGTGGCATGGTAATGGGGTGTGTTGGGAGCGTGGGCAGGCTAGCAGGCAAAATAGCTCCACTGCTTCTTTAGACTTGGAACACTATTGCCAGTTTTGATATATTCAGCCATTGCTGGCATGCAAATCTGCATTGCTTTGCATTCTGAAACATGTGGTATTGCATATATAATGGGAAATGTAATTCCAAATGCATTGATTATTTTAGTTTATGCCTTCAAGCTGAGTCCTCTTTCACTGTTGATGGATTTGTGATTATAACTGTCACACCCCACAGCTGGGGCGGACATGGTGTTTAACGGCGTACCAGCCGAGGTTTGATAGGCCTGGGGCGTGAAAGTTATATTTACACCTCAGGATTTCCCAGGGTGTGGATAATTGTCTTTTTTTAAAAAAAATTTATTCTGATGGGAGATGTGCGCGTGTTGAACTCATCTCCTATCGGAATGAAAAAAAAAAAATCATGAAAAAATGCTGCCATAAACAGAAAACGTCCCTTTTTGGATGACAGCCGCCATTGAAAACACGTTAAAAAATGGCCGCTGTCATCGAAAAAGGGACCTAGTCCCTTTGCTATTTTTATGGCGGCAGCAATTTTTGTTGATGTTTTTATTTTTCACTGCCATGGCTGGTGAAAGCAGAATTGTGCCTGGGAAAGGCAGATTGTTATTGGTCAGACTGCCTTTCACGGGTGCAAATACTATTTATGAGTGGTCTTTCGAGTGGCTATGGAAACGTTGGACAGTGAAAATCGCAAGACTTGTGCGGTTGCTGCAGGTTTTATTGGCTTATGTTTTAAAGTTGATTTTGGTGTAATTTTGATTGATCTGAGTGTAATTGCTGTTTTATACATTATAATAAAAAGATGTATAAAACAAAAAACAGAGCAGGCGGAATGTGTAATACTTGTGATTGGACATCTTTAAAGCTTGTTCCAATGTTTAATGTTTCCAGCTTAAAGTAATAGTGAATGACATTGTTTTTAAAGATATTAGTTGACTGGGCATTTCAATAAACTCTTCAGCGGTCGATGTCAGGCTTGAGTTGATCATCTCCTGGAGATCATATAAATCATACAAATTACATATTATAACATAGCAGAACATCAAACCCTGATTGTATCTGGATTATTGTGCTTTGTTGAAAATGGTAAAAATCAAAACTTTCAATAGTAGAAAGTCAACAAGTAAAACAAGTTATGGAAGCCCTACTTCTTGTTACTAGTGGAACATGAGCGCTGATAAACGTGCATCACTAATGTCATTTTTTTTACGACACATGAGGTTTAACTTGCAACAGAAACACAATTCCAATGCATTTCCAATTCATCAGGAGCAAGTGAGAACAAGAACATACCCATGCAATATCAGGAGTTGGAAAACTGCCAGCACATGCGCAGTTAATCTGCTATGACAACCCATGAGACCAAACACTACAGATTCAAGGGACTTTGGCAGTATAACTCTTCCAAGGCAAGAAATACCCACACAAGGAAATGATGTAGTTAAAACGTGGCAGGAACTGCATGAAAGAGTGCACCTACACAGAAGTACCATCTTCACCTATAAAACAGAAACGTGACTTCTGCTCGTCAGTGCGACTTGACGGCGTGAGTGTGTGCTCTTGTAAGGGTCTTCCTCTAACTGAGGTACTCTGCGAAGCAGAAGCAGAGAGTAAAGAAAGGCTGCTGAAAAAAACGTGCTTAAAGCCGAATGCCAAAAGTGGTGTGGACGTGGACCACGGCGGCGGCGGCAGTGGGGACTCCGTAGCTCTGTACCTACTGGAGCTGTTTCTGTCAGGCGTGAGTCTGCTGTGGTCCTGATTATTTTTTTTCTGGACCTTTTTGGGTCCGTCAGCATCACCAGATATCTGCACCCCTTACTGTCTCTCCCCGCTGAATACGTGTTATACATTATGAGGAAAAGGTTGGGGTGCGAGGTAGTGGGTAAGTGATAACGCTGTGAGACTTTGTTGAGATCTTGTTTGGTGAATGCATATCCCATATGGTATGGTATGTGAGTATAACAACTCAAAGATATCACCGGCACTCTTCACTGCACTACTCTGAACTGTAACTCTGCACATTTAGAGGTAGTGCCCAAATGGACCTTTTATAATTGACCTTTTGCACAATTGACCTTTCCATTATTTTAGCTATTTTATATATGTATTGGGTTGGTTTTGGATTATAAATAATATAAGAGGATTGGGTGGGGGGGTTGCAGGAGTTTTTGGATTGGGTGTGGGGTTGCGGGGAGATTCCCCCCAGATATATGTCCTAATTGACCTTCTAAATTAGGTCAATTCTCCCAAGGTCAATACTCCAGAGGTCAATTGTGAAAAGGTCAATTAGTATACAACCCATTTAGATAAGCAATCTATTAAGTGCTTTTTTCTCATCGGTGTTGGCTGGCTGGTTGATCTCTCCCATGTTTGACTTGATTACATCTTAATACTCAATTGGCAATCTATTGCTTGATCTACATGTCTCAGTGCCTTAGTGTCAGCTAAACCAATAGTGTCGATTTTCAGCTCTCTGAGCCGCTGGCGTATATGTAGCTTTTTCAGTGTCATTGATAATACTTCTGCTGCTTTCATACTAGCGGTGCCTGCTGAGCCCCGCTCCTTGTGTCACTGGTTGTGGGCGGTTGTTTCTGCTCCTCGGACAATTCCTTTGCCGCACCTATGCTAATGTTGACTGCTGAGCTTTTCTCTTTGAGCCGCCTTGAGTGGGTGAACTGTTAGTTTCTCGGATAATCACCCTGCTGCTGTCGACAAGCAGTGACTTGCCTAGCTCCACCCCCTGGTCCGCTGGTTGGGTGAAGACATAGACCTACTGTAATACCTTCTGCTGCCTGGCAAGAATTCAGAAGGGACAAATATGATGCTCTGCAGTAAGCTTAAAGCAAGTAAGAAGAATAGAAACAGTAGTGGAACAAAGACTATTGCTGAAGTAAGCACTCAGACCGTCACTGCCAAAGAAAATAAGCTAACAGACTTTTTTCCTGGACAACCTGTAGTGGCAGAGATCCATGAGGAACCAGTGCCCTCAGATGGGTTGACGACTGAAGCTGTTTCGATTTCGGCAGACTTTGATAATAACAACTCATTGCTCAATCTATGTTACAGCCTTGAAGGCCAGATAGCCAACTTGGAGCAAAACATTCCTATGGGCAACCCACAAGCGGATATTGTGGATGCAAATGGTGCCTCTAGTGAACATCCTGAGTCTGTAGAAAATGTCCCTGTTTCTTTATCTCTATCTAACCCTGATAGACTTTCGTGTACCCCACGGTTAAGTGGTCTGGTGGACAGGTCCACTGAGTCTAATATTGATAGAAAAATAACAGTCTGTGCTGTCTGATGATGGCTCATCTGTAAACTGCATCTGCAAGACAAAACCTTAAGATATGGAAGCGCACAACATATCTACTCATTTTGCTATGAAAATCCTTTTGAAACTGTTTCATAGTATTCTGTGCCTAGTGGAAAAAAACACTGTGCTACTTAATCAGACGGTTACTAGAAAAGGGGTATTTGAGGTGCCCAATAACCACTTGCCTAGACCATTGGTACCGACTCTCCCGGGACAGGGAGGATCAGTTCCTGTTAACTTGGAATCCATGTTAGTGGAGAGTCTGGCAGGTGATGAATCGGTTGACAATGAGAACTGTCGTCTATCTAAAAGAGAAAAACATAGAAAGAGAAAAGCCTCTGACTTGAAGGAAAATGTGCATGTGGAGGTAGTGGCTGAAACTACTACTGTTCCTCCCCCCACTTCAATTCCTTCTGACACAGGCCATCTAAAAGGGCACGAAAGAGAGTAGCTAGGAAAGCCACAAGATTGGCTCAAAAAACAGGAAATCTCACCTCTTGGCTGTTAGAGGCCTTAATACCTAATGAGAAGCCTATAAAATCTGCTGAGGATGAGTTGGAGTCTAGTATAAGTGATACAGAGACGGAACAGATGGATATTACAAGCAATAGCAGCATAATATCTGTTGAAACACCTGTCCAGAAAGTTGTGAAAGGCAGAACTAGTCTGCCTGGGGGCCCGATTCTCATGTAGGTGTTAAGTACCGAAAAGGACGTTAAAAGGCTTAACGACCTTTTCGATACTTAAGACCTATTCTGAAGGTGGCGCATTCTTCTGAAGTCGGAAGGAATGCGCCACTTTCGGAATACATGTGGCGGTTGCTAGGATGGGTTGGAAACCAACCTAGCAACCGCCACCACATTCGTAAACTGGCTTTTTGGAAGCCTATTCTTGTGGCACTACTCCAGTTTAATATGTCCACTAAACTAGCGCACATTTACTTTACCCTTTTGGTGCCGTTAAACTGGAGGAGTGCCACAAGAAACCTTGTTTGGTGTAAATGGAAGTGTCCATACACCCGTGTTGTATATGGACATTTTCATGTACACCAAAGCAAGCAGCTTCAACGTTGCTGCAACGATCCGTAGCACATGCATTATCGCCATAAAGGGCATGAATGTGGCGGGTTTTCAATATTGCTTGTGCTTCTTGAGATAATATACCAACTCTAATACTTTTTAAGATGTTGGCATAAGTGAGATCTGCAGATTACCACATGTTTTCTGTTAATTCTCTGTATTGGAAATGTTGCCAAATGTTGGCATTTCCAATGCTGCCAACAGTTTTACGGCAGAGTTTGTGTCCTAAGGTTTTAAAAATAGGCTCAACTTTCTCTGGTGTCAATTGAAGAAGCTCTCCGAAAACAATAATGTGTTTTCCTCCAAAGAGCTCTTCGTAGTTTGTTTTGAGTACTTCTTGTAATCTGAGGTGAATCAAGGCCAACATTAGGTTGGAGACCATGCTCACTTCATCTATTAGTAGCATTCTCATTTGTTTTAATTCTCTGCGTAGTTCCATTGCAGGTTCTGTAGAAAGTTTGTAATAGTCTAATTTGTTTTGGTGTTCTACTGGCTGGAGTAGTAATCGGTGTAAAGTGACACCGCCTATGTTGTAGGCAGCTAAACCTGTGGGGTCAGTGACAACAGCTGACAGTTTGTTGTTTGTCAATTGTTGATGGAATTTACTGATGATTTTGATTAAGAATGTTTTGCCAGAACCAGCTTCACCGCTGACATACAGTAGTATAGTTTTGTAATTTTGGCAGGTGCATTCTTTGTTTTCATCTTGTACACCATGTGCAATTTCTTTTGTTACTTCTTCAAAAATGCTACATTGTTCATTGTTTAGTTTTGATTGTAGTATAGTTAAGTCTTCTTTATCTTCATACTGACATATGGTGTTTTCTACTTCTGTCATAGCTAATTCTGCCTCATTTGTTATTAGTGGCTCTCCCAGTGGTTCTTGGCTTTCTGTTACAGAAGGTTCACAACAGTCAGGAGTGTCCTTATCTAGTTGGGCCTGGAGTTCTTCTTCGTGTTACTGTTCATTGTGCAGCATTGTTTTGTACTGTGTAAAGTTTACATCAGTTATAGTGCTTTCATTTGCTTTGAAAGCATCTTCATATGAGTCATAGTTATCTAGTATTTCTTCTTCTTTTCTCCATGGTTTAAAGAGTTGTAGCAGGGACGTGTAATATAGTTCTTTATGTTGAGGAGTCTTTAATGACAATTTGATATGATTAATTAAATTTGGTTTGGTGAGTTTTACTAAGCTGCCTTCACAATTTGTCACTATGTATTTACCTTTTTTTTCATCAGGTTTTATATTATTTTTGTATGTGAAGTTTTGGGCTATGTGGTATAGAAACATGGGCCCTCATTACAAGTCCGGCGCTGGACCATGGTGCTATTAGCACCATGGTCCATGCCGGATTCCGGCATGGTGGATGGCGGAATTACCGCCCCATTCCAAGGTGAGTGGGGCGGTAATTCCCCATTTGCCTTTCCCCATTCCGATTTTTGCCCCATAGGGCATAATAGAGATGGGGAAGGCGCTAATTACGGCACCGTAAATTACGGTGCCGTAATTAGCACCAAGGTCGATTAGCGCCTTGGACTTTAACATCTGCAAAAAGCAGGCGTTAAAGTGTGAATCAGGCGTTAAGGGTTAACGGCGCCGACGCCACCGTTAAACCCTTAACGCCTGACTTGTAATGAGGGCCATGGTTTCCAAAGTGGTACTTCTGTTTGGGTTGCATTTTCCAGTAAATTGTTTTTTTAAAGTGTCTTGGCTGTTGGGATCATGTTTGGCTATTGTTTCTATATTTTCGTATGATTTTAGAACTCTTTTTCTAGATTTAGCAGGACCAAGACTTAGCCATACTATATTTTCAGATTTTCCTTACAAAGCAGTACCAGTTAAACGATCTGCTGCTTCATAGGAGCCACATTCTCTATGGGAGAGAATTTTTATTCCCAAGCAGTATAATTTCTGAGACAGTGTTTTGTCTGATGACAGGTCATTCCAAAGGTCTTGGAGCTCTGTTTTTTCTGCTTTGGTTAAGTATGCTGTAACATATCGTGCAACTGCAGTGGAATTGTCTGCAATGTACTGCACATCTATGTTTGCATTCCATAAGTGGGCAATGATTGCATTGTAATCATTGATATATTTTTCTTCTTCTGTTTTTTTATGTAATATTTATTTTTAGGTGATTTACCTTTAACACTATGTCTAACTGAAGACATGAAGTTGTTCACTTGACCTATTTTTTTAACCGGTCTAGGGAAACCAAAGCGGCATTTGGTGTAGTATTTCCCTCAGTTTTTGTATTTGTGACGACAATATTTGCCACATTTGTGTCTTTGAAATTGTAAAATTTGTGCATGAAAATCACTATTTGTTGCTTCTGATGGAATTTCACAAGTGACATATTTTTCAATAAACTGTAAAACAGTGGTGTCACTGTCTTGACCAAATTTAGGAGGATCTTTAATCTATAAAAGCATGTGGATATATGGTGCTCCTCTGGCTTGGTATTCTTTTCTCCAAAAGAAGTGTTGCACTTCTCCGAGGGGAGGAGCAGTTTTATTACAAATAAAGTGTAACATAGCAATGAAGCAATGGTGAAAATATCTTGAAACATTAACAGGATCTAGAGAACAAAGTTCTCCAGGTGTTAGTATATAAATGTTTGTTTTGTTTTTGTTTGATATGCATAGGAAATCATGTAAATCTTCCCATGCATATTCTGTACAACTTAATATAACAAACCAAGTGGGTGGGCCAAGGTTTCTTATCATACAACGTACATCTCCATGACGTTGAAACCAGTACTCTTTAGTAGCATGCATATTTGCTAATAGATTTGTAATATTTGATTGTAAAACCTCATCTTTTTGTTGCACTTTTTGTAATAATTGTGTAGCTGACATATTTTGAAAGTGGGATCCCGATTTTCATGTGTGTGCCTCTCCGTAACATAAAGTTGCTAGATCACTTTCAAAGAGTAGGTGGAATATGTATTACAAATTTTCAGGCCGATTCATGGAATTAATGTGCGCTGAAAATTTCTGCGCAAGCGTGCGAATCGCAGCGAAACCCACACACATCGATTCATGGAAGTCTGTGCACGTGTAAATCCATGGATGTGCGCTAAAATCCTGCATGGCGCACGCTGGCGCACACGTCTTCAAACAGCGTGCGCTACGTGCACAGCGAAAGCGCACATAGCGCAGCACACACAACAAAAGTAGGCGTATCACGGGGCGTAACACGCAGAATGGGGAACAACTTGTCAAAATGTGGGGGTCACGGGGGAAGTACGGGAGGAAAATGCACAGAACGCCCACACGTGCGCCTACAACACGCATTCATGGAATTGAACGGGGCTAACACGTGCGCCAAAAAAGACGCGCTAATCCGGAAACACGTACGCCAGCAGGAAGCAGGCGTACGTGGACCCGTGCAGCATAAAAGTGCATGCAAACAACAAACAAGCTCAGACGCTAGGATGAATATACCGTTCCTTGCAGCAGTGGTCGTGGGATACCGCAGGAGGAGGAGGCGGATAGTCATGGCCAGAACTTTTACACCCAGAAACAGCCTTTTTGGGATGTATGATGACCAGGTGTATGGGAGGTAAAGGTTTCCACCTCACATAATGCTCGACCTGGTGAGTGAGTGGGAGGATGACCTCACATCACCCACCCTGTGCTCTCAAGCACTGAGCCCCTTGGAAAAGGTGCTCAATGTACTGCACTTCTTGGCCACTGGTTCATTTCAGCAGACAAGTGCCACAGTGGGGGGGGGTGTCACAGGCCACGCAGTCACGCTGCCTGCACCAGGTGTTGGCCATCATGGCTGCATGCCCATCAGTCCGCAGACACATATACCTGCCCAGAACTCCTGCAGAAAGGCAGGCTGTCGACCAGGATTTTTATGGGGTGGCTCACTTCCCCAAAGTGCTAGGTGCCATTGACTGCACCCATGTGGCTCTACGGCCTCCCAGGACAACTGAGCACATCTACAGAAACTGCAAGCACTGGCATTCCATCAACGTGCAGGTAGTATGTGATGCCAAGGGAATCATCACCTCAGTATATGCCAACTATCCAGGGTCCGCCCATGACAGTTTCATTTACAGAATGTCAACCCTAAGCTGGGCGGCATGGCGATACATGGCTGCTTGGTGAGTATAAATGCCCCTGCACATGCATGCATGTCAGATACTGAGTAATGTCTCAACCTCACTAATGATACCCATCATCACCTCCCCAGGGGACAGTGCCTACCCTCTGAGCACCCACATGATGACGCCAATTCGGAACCCCACCACACCACCCTAGGTAAGATACAACACAGCCCATATTGCAACCTGGGGCATAGTAGAGCGCACATTCGGAGTGCTCAAGTTACGCTTTCACTCCCTTGACCGCTCTGGTGGGCTGCTGCTATACGCGCCCCCAGTAGTGTGCAGTACCATAGTGGCAGCATGTGTCCTGCACAACGTTGCAACACGCCAGGGCCTGCCGGTGGACATGGTGGTGCCCCCACATCCCCAACCACAAGCACGGCCGCTGCGCATGGGAGGGGAAAGGGCACGTGGTGAGGCAGCCCGTACGCAGCTGGTGGCTCATTACTTCACCTAAAATCACACCCCTGTGGAGTGCACACAGCCCTGGCACATACCAGCTGACAATCAATGATGATGACATAAGGGACAGTCAACTGTCCCAACCATACCAGCCTGAGATTGGTCACCTGGAAGTGTTACATTGTGTGCATCCCTACCTACCGAAAGACAACCAATGCTGTGTCACAAAAAGACACACATTTATGCTGAATGAATGACTACCCCCTTGCAAAATGCAACATGAAAATATCGCCATGTCACCCAACCCCTCCCGATCTCCGCCACCCAACACACCCTGGCATGTCCTGCAATGTGAAAGCAAACAAAGGAATGCACAACAGATGACACAAGTGTCACAAAGTGCACTGTCCCAAATGGAAACAGGCCACATACAATATGCTCCCAGTAATCAATAACAAACAGCACACATAGAGAAATACTTACCAGCAATACAATACAGCAACAAAGCATGAAACATTGCCAAAATATGACAGTACAAACTCAAAGTAATGCAAGTCATACAACCTCAATAAGCCAGCACATCCACCCCTTCCAACTCCAGAGTGTTGCTGTCAGGCAAATGTGTCAGTGTACTTCATACAACATGAACTGCATCTGCAAAGGAGATGGCCTTGTGAAGACATGAAGAAGGAACCTGCGGATAAGGAGGAAGACATGGATGCACAAGCACATATCAATACACCATGCAGTGTTCAATACAAAAACAAACCCCACTAGGGATGTCCACACAGTTATGACTACAGACTGCCCACACAGCTCATGGGTGCCCAATGTCACTGTGTAAGACACTGTCACTTGTTCACACCCTTTGCAAGCCCATGGAAATGGGAAGCAGGAGGAGTGTGTGTGTCAGGAACCCAAGCATCTAACCCAAACACAGGACAAGCCTGCATGTGCCCAGCCGGAATACACAGTGGATGCCCATGGGAGCCACACAAGGCAACACACTGTAAAAATGTATAAAATAAAAAAGAAAATCAAAAATGGCCATGTGGGGGCAAGCGGGGGCAGGCCACCCAGGAGGTCCGAGGACAGGGTGCACACCAACACCTACCTGTGTGGATGTTGCAGAAAAAAAACACCTCCATGGGCTCAGGGCCTGCACGGCTACGCTACTGTGGGAGAAGTGCTGCTGTTGCTCTCATCACCCTCTAATGCTCCATCAGTAGGTGGTGGTGCTATGGGAGGCAGCCCACGCAAAGCCTCGGTATGGTCCTCCATGGCAGCAAGCATGCGGGTGTGGAAGGCCTCGTTCTGGAGGATGATAGTACGGAGATCCCCATGCAGCGCCTGACGGGTTGCCTGCATTTCTGCACGCATGGCCTCCCGTGATGCCCGGATCTCCTCCCGAGTTGCCTGCAGCGCAGCTGAGAGAGAACGTGTGAGCCGGTCCAGCTGCTGTTCTGTCCTCAAATTTGTGGAAGCCTCAAGTTCAACAAGAGTCTCCCTGAGGTTATGGAGTTCTACCCTCAGGGCTTCCCTGTGGCCCTGTGACTCGATAGAAATGGCTTCCCGCGGAGTCTCCATTGCCTCCCGTCGGTCCCTGTTGGACGCCAACATGTCTTCCCTGTGTGATCGACAAATGGAGTCTGTTGCCTGCTGTTGTTGCTCCATCTGTCTTTCAGAGGGGATAATGGAAGTGGCCACCCTCTCCATTGCCTGAGCCATCATTTCAACTGATGCTGCCTGTTGGGTTGCCATACCGTACATGGAGTTTTCCCAAACAGTATTGCCTGGTGGCGTACGGCCTCCGCGTCAGCGGACAACACACCTGCTCGGGGCAAGGCGATCTGCAGCTTGCTGTGCTGGCACTGCCTGAGGCTGCAGGACTGCATTCCCCCTCTGATCTGCTGGCCAAGGAACAGGATCAGATGTTGTGGAGTGTGACCCTGCATCCGTAACTGCCAAAGGTGGATTTACCAACACTGACATCCCCATAGAGGGTTCTACCCCTGGTGCAGGTGGGTTGCACAGAAAATAATCCCTGCCAGAAACAGTCACCTGCGACGGCACATTAGTCTCATCATCCGATTCAGCACCTAAATAGAGGTCTGGTGAGGTGCACCCAGAGACACCCCTGGACAGTATGGTCTGCAGTAAGATTGGGTTTTCACCCACCACCACACCACGTCCCCCATTGGTTCCCGGTCGTGCCTGAGATTCCTCCTGGGTCTGCACCATCTCCTCAACCTCAACAGCATCAAGTGCGTCATCACCTGCAAAAACATGAAAGACAAAAAATGGAAACAGGCATTAGCACCATAGCACACACATAGGCCTGACAAGCCAGAGATCCAGTGCATGATTTACACATGTCCCACATGACTATAACCCTGGCATGCATGCACTGTCACTGAGTTGGAAGGGGAGGCAAAAAGCAGACACTGATGACACCAAGATGGAAAAGCAACACATTTGCTGCATGCTGGGTAGCACTGGCATCACACATTAGCCTGTGAGTGGCATGTCCAAAACACATACATGACACATGCCAGCACACATATGGCATGTAGTATAGCCATGGTACATTAGACAACTACAGCCATATGTCAGTGAATGAGTACTGTCAGCCATCCATGTGAGATGGACACGATGAGATGAAAAATGCTACATAGTGTGACAAAATACGCATGTGCCACTCACTGCAACACATCCAGTGTACAAGAATACAGTGATTGCAGGCAGATGTACACATCAATGGTTGGTCACTTAAACTTGACAGGAAACAACTATCATGTAGCACATACAAACAGGCACCAAAAATCAATGTGAGCAGGCCAATACTCAATCAGCCTGAATGGTCTAATCATTCGCATAACAAGGTAACAAATGTGGGGTGTAATCAATGACATAAGCATATCACTTATGTGACAATAGGGCTGAAAAATGTGTTGCAAAAGTGGGAGAATTGAAACAATCAGCCTGAATGAACACTGAAAAATTCTGAACAATGTTTTTGCAAGATGACAGTTCAAGGGCAACTGCAGTAATGTGGCGCTAAATGGCTACTGTGGGCAGAAGGGATACTGTCATACCCAAATCCAAGGCTGGTGAATGTTTTGGAGGAAGCACATGGGTGACACATACCACTCAGATGCACACACCCTCACCTGGCACTCAATCAGAACTCATCACCCATACAACATACACATGGATTGCACACACATGCATGGGCACTCACCGGACAATGCGTCGTAATCTGGTAGGTCTCCCACGCCTTGGATCTGTTCCTCTGTGACGAAGGTTCCAGCAACAGACTCATGTTCAGTGAGTTGGTTGTCCTCTTGTGGAGACCCACTGCTAGTCACCAGAGTAGAAGCATGATTTGAGGCCAGCTTGTTCTTTGCTCTGCGTTTCAGATCATTCCATCGCTTGTAGCAATCATCAGCTGAACGCCTCACAAATCCAAGGGCACTAATGATGTCCGCGATGGTCTGCCAGTGTGCCTTACGTTGACCAGGTGTGGTCTTGCACCCTGCAGTCACCACCATTTCGCGGCTATGTGCCGACACTTAGGCCACTAGTGCATCAAGTTCGGCGTCATTAAAGCTAGGGTTCCTTTACATCCCGGAGTTTGTAGCCGTGTCTGGGGTCTCAGCCTGTAGTGCCAGAGCACACTTCTTCCTCTTTTTCAAAGGTGGTGCAGATCCTGAGTGGCTTACGCCGCTCTGGTCAGTAGGGGCAGAAGCGCTGGTGGACTGGGTACTAGGAGTGTGCGAATGCACAATGACCATAGGTCTTGGTGCAGGCATTGGCTGCAGGGTGATGTTGGCAGGGGCAACGTCTGTTTGATGGACTGGGACCGACACTGTCCCCGCTGGGCGACTCAGAGCTGGGGTGGTTCGAGCTGCAGCTGCCCCTGCAGCCTCCCCACCCTGCCTACTTGGGGCAGCAGATGACATAGCTGCCCCAGATCCACGTGGCCTGGTGACACCAACTTGCACCGCCACATGTGGCGTAGACTTGCTGACCTGGAAGTCAGCCTGGGAGTCATCCTGTGCCGGTTCAGGTGCCACAGTGGGCTGGTCCAACAAGTGCTGAGCTGGGATGGTGTCAGCTACATTTCCCACAACCATGGGGGGGCGGGGCATGGGTGTCCCTGATTGCTCTTCCACACATGGGGGTCTAGGGGCACCCTGCAAATCCTGGCCACTTCCCCTACCGCGCTCTCCACATCCACCTTTTGGAGGTCGGCCACCTTTGCCTTCTTTACCTCTTGGTCGCCTCCCAACCATGGCACTGATGTTGTTGTGCGTATGGGAGAAGCAGTAAACGATTGTCCTGGGCAATTGGGGGTGAAAGGGGTAGGGTACTAGATGGAATTCGTACCCTAGTGCTCTAGCAAGGCTGTCTGTGACCCCTCAGGGAAGATGACGGGTCACGCAACGCACAGGCACCCCAAAAACAAAAAATAATGTGCACATAGCCCCTCGTAGACTACGTGCGTGGAAAAATGAACCTGCACTACGCTGTCGCACCCAGAAACACAAAAATAAGCGTACGCGTGTTACATGCAGCCTACAATGACCTCTGAAGGGGTACGCAACACACGGGGCAAGCACAGTTGGTAAATACGTGCGCGACTCACCGTCTGCCTGGAAAAAGAACGTGAAAAAGACGTGTGTGTGCGCGTTGGCAACACCCCCGCCAAAAGAAGAATTGTACGCTGTCTGAGGAGACAGGACAAAAGAAGAAGTGAACGCTGTTTGAGGAAACAGGCCCAACAAAAAAAAATAACGCTGTCAGAGGTAACAGGTAGTACTAACTTGAAACGATGTGAAGTGATAGCATGTGAACTGACAACAAGTACAGAATTCACCCACTCGCTCTCCATAAATAGCATGTACAAGGAAATGGCATCCTACACGTACCTTTTAAAGCGGCCTACACGTACAACGCCACTTACGCGTGTACTCGCTAAGGCCCTTTCCTCCAATTACACAAGCTGACACTCGGACGTGCAGTTTTGACGTGTACATGCGCCCGTGTTGAGGGAAACGCCCTTGCGCGTCACGTCACAGACGCGTAGGCCCTTTCCTTGGATTACACGCATTCACACACAGACGTGCAGTTTTTACACGCGCCCTGAACCACTATGCCCACATCACGAGGGAAACGCCCGCGCGCATAATGTCACAGACACGCTTACGCGCTAAGGGCCTTTCCTCAAATTACACGCAGAAGTGCAAGATTTTCACGTGCCAAATCACTCCGTATCAAGCTGGCCACGCAACAACACACGGAAGACCACGCTCCTGCCCAGAAGGCCGAATTACTGCTCCCCAGAGCCCCGAGCACACTCCCACCTGCCATTTGCTGCTGCCTGCTGCCCACGTGCCTTGCTATTTGCTGCCTGCACATCATCCATCTGCAGGGGTGCAGTTGTTGTGACCACCCCTGCTGAAACTGAAGACTCCCGATTGGGATACCATCGCTCCACAGCCCAGCACCAGGACCCAGTTGCCCACCCACACCTGTCTCTGGGGTTGCCATGTCGGACACACCACCATCTGGCACCACTTGCAACCTCCAGCCAGAGAGGCAGAGAGCCACCAGTTTCAGTGCCAGGGAAGTTGGTGTCCTGGTGGAGCATGTCCTGGGGCAGTATGATGCCCTCTTTGGAAGTTCTTGCGCTGACTATGAAGGATGGACCAGGATCTGGATGGACATCGTCACTGCCATCAACGAGGAGGGGGTTGCAGTCTGCGACATCAAACATGTCAAGAAGCGATGGGAGGACTTCAGGTCCAGGACCCTCGACAAGGCCCGGCGCCTCTTGAAGGCAGCGGATGCCAAGGGGCGCCGGGGCCACCTGTCCGACCACCAAATGAGGGTCCTGGAACGCATATGCCCAGCGCTCCATGTCCAGGTCCTTGAGAGGCAGACCCATCTGGAGTCGAGCGGTATGTGTACATGCATACTGATTGGACGCTGTGCGTGTCGTGGTGTGCCAGTAGTGTGCAGGTTGCACATGTGTTTTGTAGGGCCATGTATGGATGTGTATGTACAGGGGCTTGAGGCTGACACATGCAAGTCCTCTCATGTGTGAGACACATGGATGGTGTATGTGTGGGTAAGCATGCAGGCCAAATGCAGATGTGGGAGCACACATGTTTGAATTACTGTGTATGTAGGTTGGCATGGTTGTGGTGTACACATGGATGTTGGTTCCAGCTGCATGTATCTGCACTGTGTACATGTGCATGTGTATGTATTTGACAAGTGTTGAACTGTGAGGCAACATGGATGCATGTGACACTGATATGTAGAAGGCTGAATGCGAGATGTGACATGGATGGCAATCTCATCACTGCAACAGTTGGTGGAGATGTACACATGCATGTAAGTGTGGTGGCGTGTGTGCATGTCTTGTGCACTCCCTGTGTTTCATGTGATGTCAGACTCACCTCCGGCTGCTCATGCTGTTGTATCTGTATGGATGGTGCTGCCTGGTGCTATATTGCTGTGGAATTGCTCATGTGTGTTAGTTGAAATGACATGTGTGTTGGGGATTGTGATGACATGTCTGAAGTTTGACACTGCCACTCATGTGCAACTGTCATGTGTGTATCAGTCCATTGTACAGTGCCATGATGCCTGTGTCCTATCTCTCCCTGTCTGCAGCGTCAACTGATGAAGAGGGCGGAGAGGGTGCTGTGGAGCAAGCCGGCAAGGATCGCACCGCCAGCCGGAGATGCAAGGCCCGGCTCCCCTCCCAGGTTGTCATCTCGTCAGGGAGTGAGGAGTCCGGTGCCGCATCTCAGGCCGGAGCTGCCGAGTGTAGGTCCAAGAGGCGGAGGTCTGAGTTGGACTCCTCGGCAGCAGAAGGGGCAGCTGAGACCCCACAGGGTCCGACAGAGTAAGATGGCATGGAGTCATCCAGGTTGGTGGGGGGTTTAGTGGAGGAGGAGGCCGTGGAAGGGACAGACACGGGGTCTGGAGGTGGGGATTCTACTGGTGCTAGTGGTGCAGGGGCAGGGACAGGAGGCAGCACATGCCGCCGCAGAGGTGCCTGTGTGTAATCCTGTCCCCGATCCTGTGACTGCATCATCCTGCACCAGCAGGGATGCCTACGTCCAGACCTGTTTTCAGGGAGGGGATCCGCTTACAACAACTGGCCTTCCTCTCCCTGCGGATGTGGCTATCCGGGACCAGGCGGAGCCTGTCCTGAGTGGGATGGCGTTGCGTGAACGGGGCATGCGAGGTGACCTGCAGTGCTTTCGTGAGGACACTGCACGTCATCTCGAATGCCTCGTTGAACTTTTTTGACCTACTGGGACGGGTCACCAGGGCCGTATTCCTCCATTTGCTGGACCTTGTTCCGACCCCCTATGCGCCAGTTGTCCTCCATGCCATCTTCCCACCCATGTATAACCTGGGGACCCTGTGGAGCTGCCTCTGACCCTGCGGGCAGGCTGGTGGAGGACACATCCCTGCCACAGTCAGGAGTCGGACGTCAAGCAGGGGTGGCCACCTCATCAGCTGCACCCCAGCCGGAGGAGGACGTGCAGGCAGGCAGCAAGAGCCAGGGTACAGGCACAGCAGCAGCAGCAACAAGGTGGGAGCCATGATGGCTCGGGGCCTTCAACTTCAGAGGGGCAGGCATCGGCCAGAGGGCAGGAGGACCCAGGATTGGAAGTGTCTTCCGTGTGGCAGCGGTTGGACCAGGCCATAGATGTGGAGCGGCAGCGGGCGGAAGAGGCATGGCTCACAATGGTCAGGGCGGAGAACTCCATGAAGATGGCTCTGAGGTGGGCCGAGTGCCTCGAGGCAATTCGCAGGGAGTTGGAGGTCGACATGTCATCGTCCCTGCGAACCCTCGGCGCCATGGAAAAGGACCACCTGCGGGACATCGAGCAGGAGTTCGATGATGCCCTGGCCAGGGAAATCGGGAAGTGAGGCGTCGGACTAGCCCGCTGCCATTGTAAATAGTTTTTAGAGTTAGGTTTCCTTTTCCTTTTCCTTTGATTTGTGGTGAATGGACTATGCCACACACATTTGTATATTGTTTTTTTTATTAGGTAGTTTCTTAGGTAGGTTTCATTTCTTTCGTTGGGATCATGGACCCTTGACAATGGATTGTACATAGTTGGACAATGGATTTATTTGAACTTTTTCTTTTGATATCACCATGGATCAATGGATTTTTCTTTGTACGTTTCCTTTGGATTTGCATTGGTGGAGAGAGAGTTTGGACTATTTTTCTTTTGGATTGGTTATACTTTTCATTTACTCATCTTTTGCACATGCTTTTCATTTCATGGTTTCTATTTTGTAATGCTTTCATTTCATTGCTTTATTTTTTAAAATAATACATTTTCATATTTTAGTTCCATGTGTGGGATTCGTTCATTGTGTTAATGCATGTGAAAATGTGGGTTTACACAATCAATGCCAACCAGTGTGTGTGTGTGTGTGTGTGTGTGTGTGACGGACATGTGTTGATGTACATAGTTGACTTTTGGTTTGTGTCTTGAGATAGGCATGTCAGTGTGGGGTGGATTGGGAAATCATTGCGTCTCAAGAATGAGGTGGCGTGCTGTGGTATTTTGGTGTAGAAGTGGGCATTGATTGTGCATCTTTATTTCATGTAGGGGGAAATGAGTGGGGGCCTGCTCGCAGGTGCCCCTCACTGCTGGGGGGTGGGGATGCTAGGGGACATGAGTGGGGGCCTGCTGGCAGGTGCCCCTCACTGCTGGGTGGTGGGGGTGCTGGGGGACATGAGTGGGGGCCTGCTGGCAGGTGCCTCTCACTGCTGGGGGGTGAGGGTGCTGGGGGACTTGAGTTGGTGATCATATTGCAACGTGACATGTGTCTTGGCTGGGGGGCATGTCCATGGTGGATGGGCTGCCTGCGGGACATGACCAAGGGTGCAGGGTAGGCCCCTGTGGTGTGGGCTGCCTGCAGGGGCCATGGAGGGGGTAGAGGGGACACCTGGGAGGACCCGCACTGCTAATTCACGTGTAGGACTCCCCATGCACCACACTGGATACACGTACCCCGCTCTGAAAGCAAAATCGCGTGTGAAACTTCACACGCACCCCTGAAATACACATACCCCGCTCTGACAGCAAAATCGCGAGTGAAACTACACATGCACCGCAAAATACACGTACCCCGCTCTGACAGCAAAATTGCGTGTGAAACTTCACATGCACCCCAGTAAACCACTTACTCTGCTCGCACAGGGCCAATCACGTGTGAAACTTCCTGCGAACCCCAGTAATCCATGTACCCTGCTCGCACAGGGCCAATCGCGTGTGAAACTTCCCGCGAACCTCAGTAATCCACGTACCCTGCTCGCACAGGGCCAATCGCGTGTGAAACTTCCTGCGAACCCCAGTAATCCATGTACCCTGCTCGCACAGGGCCAATCGCGTGTGAAACTTCCCGCGAACCCCAGTAATCCATGTACCCTGCTCGCACAGGCCCAATCGCGTGTGAAACTTCCCATGAACCCCAGTAATCCACGCACCCTGCTCGCACAGGCCCAATCGCGTGTGAAACTTCCCACGCACCCCAGTAATCCACGTACCCCGCTCACACAGGCCCAATCGTGTGTGAAACTTCCCGCGCACCCCAGTAATCTACGTACCCCGCTCGCACAGGCCCAATTGCATGTGAAACTTCCTGCGCACCGCAGTAATCCACGTACCTCGCTCACACAGGCCCAATCGCGTGTGAGACTACCCACGCAGCGGGGTACGTGTATCCGGAGGGGTGCACGGGGAGTTTTACAGGTGTTTTCGTGGTTGTGAGCCTGTGCGCCATGTACGGGATTTGTGCACTGTACATGGCGCACGGGGAGAGGTTGGGGGCGTAACTGGCACTGCTGCAGGGTCGCTGCGCAGCTCTGCGCCACGGCAGGTTTTGGATGTTAAAATCCATGAATACTCTGTGCGCAGAAATGGATTTTAGCGCACGCGGCTGGTGCAGAAAGTTGCACACGCACACTGTGTGCCAGCTGCGTGCGCCACTTGTGCGCTGAATTCTATGAATTACCCCCTTTGTCTAAATCTGGGATCTTCAGAATACATCCGTAATGAGCGGTATTCTGATGCTGTTATTTGAATAGTCTATCATCGTACATTCCTCCTTTGCCAGTAGGAAAAAGTAGAGGAAAAGCACGTGCTTCTATACTTTTTTCCCATATGCTGATTGGTGATCCTTTTGTTTGACACATTTGGTACGTTTCTACTGCATCTTCTACGGTGTCATTAGACTGCAATGGGTGAATTGTGTATAATGGTCTAAAGTATTGGATATTGTAGCAATATCTAGGAGCTCAAATTGACCAGCTTCTTGTGTCTCTTGAATTATTTCAGTGGTATTCTTCAAGTTTTCTTCAATATTAATTTCTTTCTCGTATTCATTAATGTCTTTTGGATATTGCAAGGCGTGTCTAACTTTATGTAAATCTACCAGTTGCTGCCAATTTATTTTGTCTTTTGTAGGTACACCATTTACTAAGATAATTAAAGATTGCTCCATTGGACGTTGCACTCCTTTTAGATCTAATGGTAAATACACTACTTTTCCCCCGAATACCTTTCACTTTCACTAATTCCGAGGGAGGTAATTTTGCTGTTTTTGGTTGAAGGCGTATTATTGCTTGAAATGGGTGCACTGTTTGAATTATGATGCTCTCATATACATTCAGTTGTTGAAGGGGTTTTGGTAGTGGAAATAATTCCAAATTATTTGTGATTGCACATGAAGGAGTTTGGTTGTTGTCAAGTTTTGTAGTGCAGTAACTGCAAAGTATTAAGGGGTCAGTTATTTCATATTTGTTTTCGGCTATAAGGTAGAGAGCTAATTAAAACCATTTAGAATCTTCATTGTCTTCTATTTTGTATCTTAGGTCTACAGTTTTTTGTGTTACTTTTATAAAAAGTTCTACAACAACATACACGCACATGGTTTGGTATTTCAGCAGATGTACTTTTAAATTTTAGCATTTCTTTTTTGTATGTGTGTAGTAGAAGGTTGTCATGCATAGAATAGTTGCTAATTTGCTTTAAAGCTATTTCATTCTGTAAGTGGCTTTCACTTCCAAAATATTTTTTCTGGATATAGTCGATTTCTTCAAGTAGGTCTTTTGCTGTACCATGTACCATGATGTTATTTAAATTGGCTAGTGTTAAATTAGGACTTTTAGCATAGTACAGTTTATAGACTAGATTTCTTATAGTTGAATGATGTGTTGATATCATTTTGATATAATGGAAGGTGGTTTTGCAAGTAGGTCCTGAAATGCAGGCCAATGAATGTGCTTGTAGCCCTGTGTACTTTCACACTGGACAGGTATCCATATTTTGCAGTAGTTTAATTTTGATTTTGTCTTTGCCTTTCACATATTGATTGAGGAATTGGCGTAAAGTCTTGAAAGATTCTTTGGGAATGTTACACATTGGCGTGCATGGCCATTTGTATACTAGACGTTCTGATTCAGTTGAATGGACAGGTAATTCTAAGTTTTCTGGGGATATTTTTGTAAGCAGTATTTCTTGTTTCATTATGGTATTATTAACTTTTTCATAACCTTGTCCACTGCTATGTATGGCAATTGTATTTCTTTGCTTTTGTTTGTATGCTTCTTCATTAAAGTATGGTTCTGTGCTCGTAGTGTGGCTCCATTCACCTCCACAGATACTTAAGTTATTTCTGTTGACATTTCGTTTATTGAGATGTCTTTTTTGTAATTTAGTCATTAGTTTTGTTAGTGGTTTCATTTTGTTTAACACTAAAATAAATAACTTTCTTTTGAAAAGGATTGCACT
The DNA here is from genome assembly GCF_040938575.1 of Ambystoma mexicanum. NCBI lineage: Eukaryota > Metazoa > Chordata > Amphibia > Caudata > Ambystomatidae > Ambystoma > Ambystoma mexicanum. Next base: position 446,500,904 of record NC_090925.1, on the reverse strand, counting down.
GTCTATCAATGCTTCTAAGATCAATTTCCTACAATAGGTTTTAAGGGTTGAGCTTGATTTCTCTCCTGTTTTTATAAGATTTTGAAGGACGCTGGGATGGAACATTTTTGCTAAAATACTTTTTTTGGTATGCTTAGTTTGCACTATATCAAGATTTATAGGAGCAGTTTTATCTGTAGAGGTAGCTGATTTTTTGTTAATTGTTTTGTGGTTCGTTTTACATTTTGATAGAGGGAGCAAAGTTTCTGTAGTTGACGCTTGTTTTGTTTCGCTAAATGACTGTATTAGCTGTTTTGTTTTAACTTTTTTTTACAAATTCTGCTAGAGATGGATGCTTGTTTTGTACACTTCTATTTTCATTTGCTCTGCTTCTCCGTTGCTTTCTACGGACTTGATTTTTGGTAGGCATTCTTTAGGGTCTGTTGAAAAAAATAAAGAAGGTACGGGTTGGGGTGTTCTTAATGTATGTGTGCTGTGTGCATGAGTGTCTGAGTAAGATGATAAAGATGTATGTAATGGTGTGTGATTGTGCATTGGGCAACTACAACTAGTTGGGATGGGTATTGAATTTATGTGCTACTAAACTGGGGTTCAGATGATAGTAGAAAGTAAGATGGTGGTGTGGAGAAGTAGAAATAGTAAATCTAATGGTATCCAATTAAAACAGTTGTTTGTTCTATAATATCAAAATTCTAGGGGCTAAGTTGTGTCATCTGTGTGTCGAAAAATAAGAAATTGTACCTCATTCTGCCTGTAAATCTCTGTTTTAAGAAATGGGGATTTGTAGACAGAATGGTGCATAATCTCTATTTTTAGGCACAGAAATAGCATGAATTAACCTTACAGTGTGTTTGAATTATAGTACAAATAATATGGTGGCATTCAACTTTTTTCTGAAATGAGCAGGTTTCTTCTTAGTTGTTCTTTGTACTTCAAATTTGCCTGCTTCTTTTCAGGAGAATGGTCTTCACTGCAATTGTAAAGGAAACAAATAAGTAATTTTGTTTATATATAGCACTGTTTTTAATTTAGACATTGATTTTTTTAATTGACATTGACCCTCAGCGCCTTCCTCAAAATCATGAAAACTATCTTATTCACATAAAATGCGTCACACCAGTTCAATACGTATCATATGTACTTAATGCATAAACTGTATTGTAATGACTAACTGTACCAACCAAAATATCATTTGTATGCCATGTGGAATTCATAATGTACCACTGAGTGCCACTATTTCTGTAACTAAGCTCTTGTAAGTAACAGCGCCTCAATGCCATGGGCTGCTTGCGCAGTATATAAATATGAGTAAATAATTTTTTGTTTTTGTACAAGAATTGTTGTTTGATGTTTGAACATACATTGTGCATGCAATGTTGTTTGAGTATGTTAACTCTTCACAATTGTACTTTAAATATCTTAGTTCAACATGCTTTGAAAATGTGTGTGTAAAAAGAAATTAAATAGCAGATAGGTTTGGAAGTGACAGTTGATTTTAGGAGATGGAAAAGATGACAGTAAATTCATTTTATAGATTATACAAGCTAAAATTCAGTTAATCTGTTTATATGAATTTATAAGAATTGTACAAGTACTATATAGAAAATATGCATACCTGTAGTTTGTGTTCATGCATATGGATATGCATGCAGCTGCAAGGAGAAATCTTGGAGACTTGTACAGTATTTCTGGTAGAAGGTGCTTTCCAATGATATGACACTTGTACTCAGAGAGATTAACAGTACATTTAAAGTGCTGATCTATGATGATGCAGTTAGATGTAGCGGTCTTGGATGTGATTGGTGGATGTCCATGTGACTTCTTAGCTATATCCAATGAGGGAATGGCACAGAAAGTGAAAAGGAAATGGTAGAAGGGCTGTCCATGTTACGATATGTCCGCGGACATGGCGGAAGTCCGCGGACATCGGGTGTTACATCCGGGGATTTTGGGTTGGGGAGCCATGCAAATGAGAATGAGCAGAGAAAGGGATTGGTCAGGAAAGTTTAGTGGGTGTGTTGTGCCAGGATTGAGTTTCTCTGATACTCTTTTTGCTGAGAGAAGAACAGATAGCTATGGCTGTGTGTTTCAGAAAACAGATTGTTTGGATTTTGGGAGACTCATGGATACATTGTTTGAAGGTGCATGCAGAAATCTGTGGAGTAGCTGTAGATCTTGGATTCCCACATGTGGAAGTGCACTGGCATGGAGTACGTGGAATGAAGTGGTTGGACTTGCTACCTCTCTGCGCTTCTTTGGAGACAGAGCAACATTCAGACATAATTGTAATTCATTGTGGAGGGAACAGTTTAGGACATGTGTCTGGATTTTCTTTGCAATTTGCAATGAAAGAAGGACTTGGGAAGGTCATGGACATGTTGCCAAATTCTCAAGTAATTTTTTCACGGATTGCGCAGAGACAAATGTGGCTTTGTTCTTCTTCATTTGGTCCACAAATGGAGAAAGCAAGGTGCAGTGTCAATAAGGCTGTTTGTGCCTTTCTAAGAGATTTTGGCATGTCCTATTTTCACAATGAAAATATTATGTTTCATAGTACATACATTTTTTGCAGAGTTGGAGTCCATCTTACTTATGCTGGCAATCAGATTTATTTGAGAAATGTACAAAATGCATTGCAACCTTTTTTGGAATTACAGCCTCCATTTTGTAGTAGGTGTTGAGCATTTCAAATTTTTAAAACACAAACAAACACCACCAAAAGGCTCTTTTCAGAGCCACCACTTCCTCCCAGATAAAACTGCAATGGTTATGATAGGGTAGCACCCTAAAATTGTAGATGTCTGCGGACTGTCCGCGGACTTCTAAAAAATACACAGGGACCTGCTTCATTTATTTTCACTTCTATTTTTTAACTGTGAAAGGCGGCTCTGAAAAGAGCCTTTTTTTATTTTTGTTGTTTTATATATATTTCTTTTTTTTATACAAGACACACTAGGAGAGGAGGAGAAAGGAGGGTAAGGGGGGACACCAACCACGGGGAAAAGAAAGGGTGAGCTGAGAGAGGAAGATGTAGAGTGGGTTTTACTTCAGTGGTGAGCAGACATTCTCGTGCTCTGAGACGATGGTCTCAAAATTACTACAAGTCTCTCCCCCTGCACAGTACTGCATCACAGTACATACACACAACTGTGACCCTCGAAAGGTAAGGGTCATCAGTATTGCGTATGGTCTGTGAGGCAGCTCGAGGAGTACACTGTCCCACAGGAGTGTTCCTTGTGCTGACAGGATCAGAAACGGAGGATGAAGAAGAGGAAGTTAACCTGCTTCGCTCCACGCAAGGTGCAACCTTGCGAATGGCCCCATAGTGGAATGACTTTAGGTGTCGCTTCTTGGTAGTTGTACCAAAGCTGTATGAACCATGCCTCCCATGACTGAGTACCATTTTGCACTCATTGCAGGTGACTTGGTTCGCACGCGCCTTAGGACCATTACCACGAATGGTAAATAACCGCCACACCCAAGACTCACGCCGAGTGCTGGTAGTAGGGACTTCCACTACCTCATTCTCATCATCCTCTTCATCCTCCTGTGCATCCTCACTCCTGTTCCCCTCTTTAGGCCCTTTGGGAGGTGGTGGTGGTGGAGGGAGTGGTGCTGAGGCAGATGCAGCACCAGGTGACATGAGTGGAGCCATGGAAGCCATCAGCTTGGAGTTGAAAATTTGCAAATTGCCAGCACAATTTGCTATTCTCTGTAGGATAGCCAGAAACACAATGAGATTGCGCTCTAGGGCGTGGTCTTTTATAGGGGTGCTTGTGCGCGGTTCGCAGACATGCGCGCTCTCCGCGGAAAGATCGAACAGAAAAAAGGGTTCAAAAAGTCACAAAAAGTATCTAGAAACTCAGGATTACTATGTGGGACTTGTTCTATGGTGAGCTTTTATTGAAACATATTGTAGATTACTTGAAAATGTAGTTTTAAATTGTTCGGGGACAAGAACAGTGTTCGCAATCAGAACATACGCTGATCGCGGGCGCGGTCACATGATAGGTTCGTGAACATGTTCGCGAAGGGAGCGGGCGTTCGCCAGACACCAAATGCACTGAAACTGTTTTGCGCATGTGCATTGCTGTTCTATGGACACTGTTCGGGTCCTGCAGGGATTAAAAGTGCGTCACAAGTGAAACGAACAGTTACGGACAGGCTTTTGTTCTTAGAACAGTTTCAACTTGCCTGCGAACAATACGGACAGGCATAGCGTCCTCAGGACACCCCCATTTTGTTTATTTACGAATATCCCGGGACACTTGATGTGTTCTTGGAACAGTTTCAACCTGCCTACGAACAGTACGGACAGGCATAGCGTCCACAGGAGACCCCCATTTCGTTTATTTACAAACCTTTTAGGACACAGCCTGTGTTCTTAGAACAGTTTCAACTTGCCTGCGAACAATACAGACAGGCATAGCGTCCTCAGGACACCTCCATTTTGTTTATTTACGAACATCCCAGGACAATTGATGTGTTCTTAGAACAGTTTCAACCTGTCTACGAACAGTAAGGGCAGGTATTGTGTCATCAGGACACCCCCATTGTGTTTATTTACGAACATTTCAGGACACAGCCTGTGTTCTTAGAACAGTTTCAACTTTCCTGTGAACAATACAGACAGGCATAGCGTCCTCAGGACACCCCCATTTTGTTTCTTTACGAACATTTCAGGACACCACGTGTGTTCCTAGAACAGTTTGAACTTGCTTGCGAACAGTAAGGACAGATATAATGTTCTTAGGGCACCTCCATTTTCGTTTCTTCATGGACATTCTGGACACCCACGCTGTCTGCGGACACCTCAACTGCTTTTTTTAAAAAAAAAACAAGAAATGATTTAGGACACAATATAATAATTTTACTTTATTTTACATGTATGTTAAATTTATGACAGAGAAGGTGAGGCAGAAACTGAAACAAAAACATTGGGGGTTTCAATAGGATTTCTATGAGGTGAAGAAGGGATGGAAGTCTCATCAAAACGTTTTGGTTCATGGAGAGGGTTTGGGGATAATTGAGTGGGATATGGTGATGGGGGACAGGTACATGTGGGACATTGGTATGTAGTTGTTTGTTTGAAGTGATCCTCCACAAAGTTTTTTTAAATTATTAAAATTTGCCAAGACTAGGTACATTTTTTCTTCTGTGTGCTGAAGAATCTTATCCAATACTGCTTTTTCTTTAATATTTTAAATTTGTGTATGGTCTGTACAAAAAAATATATATATGTTAAATCTATATAAAATAATATTAATAATTGGTTTATATAGTAAAGTGTATACCATTAGGTTCACTATCTTCTGACATTTCCTCATGTGGGAAATGCTCCTCTAGCCACTCCAGAGTACTAGACATTTCTGTGGGAAAAAAAACATAATATCATTTTTTTGTATCTAATACAGAAAGTTTACAAATATATGAGTAAAACGCAGTACACTTACTATTTCAGGTAAGGTGTGTTCTGAGTGGTCCGTAGATCTGCTGTTGCTCTTAGTTGTGGAGTTTCTGTGAGGTAATCATGTTGGAAGCCTAGCTTTCTTCTTTTGGTATATTCCATTTTAGAACATATTGTATTTAAATGAATGGTTAGTGTGTTATATATATGGGTTACAATTCTTATTTATTACTACATATAATGTGTATGTGTGCTGGTTTGTGAATTTTTAAAATGTTCATATGTTATGATATAACAATTAAACATACCCCCCAGACTTTTAGGGTAGTGGTGCTGTTGTCCGCACATGTCCACGGACATTAAAAGAGTTCACGGACATCAAATTCAGTAGAGGGGGTTCAGTATGTTCTATGTTACTTGTACATAAAGTCAGAGTTATTATTGTTAAGTTGCGCTACTAAAAACCTATGAAATTCAGTAAAAAACGTTGTTAAAGGGACATTATGGTTAAGTTGCGCTACTTAAAACCTATGAAATTGAGTGAAAAAACGTTGTTAAAGGGACGTTATGGTTAAGTTGCGCTACTAAAAACCTATGAAATTCAGTGAAAAAACTTTGTTAAAGGGATGTTATGGTTCCAAGAAAAATGGAAAAACCCCTGAAATTCACCAGTTATGGTAAGCTAAGCAACCATAACTCGCGCCACCACCGTGCACTGCTAAGACTAACACCCACAACATCAAAGAAGACATCACAAATGTCATTGACATTTGTAGCACTGCAAGTAGACTAGAGATCCAGTATATCAATTACCTGCGATACCTACACTCAGCAAAAGAGAGTGTGAGGAAGTGGAATTCTCCAATTCTCAGGCAAGGGGACAGAGGAGATGTCTAAGCCATTGTGTAAATAAGTACAGTTTTGTTGTCTAGATTCATTATATGGCACGCCTGGGATCCATTTGCCTGGCATAAGGGGGTATAAGGAGGTAAGTTAGGAGGCTAAGGAGGCTAAGGAAGGGTCTAAACCATTGTGTAAATAATTGTGCTCTGTTGAATTGTGGTTTCAGGAGTTTATGTAATTGTAGTAGTGTGGGGTGGCAGTTGTTGAGTTGCATGAAGAGAGGTGTGGTGTAATAAATGTGCGGTGTGTGTGGTGAGAAGAAAGGGGGTGTGAATGAGGAGTGTGGGTAGTGTTGGGAGGGTGGGGTAGAACAGCGTTGCTGGACCGGTGTTTAGGGGAACAAAAAGTTGTAACAAGTGGATAACAAGAGGGAACTATGACCCACTGACCCACTCGAATATATGTGCTATGCACTTTCAGGGCAGAGAGAAAACATAGTTAAGTACCATTGTGATTGGGTGGCTGATATGAGAGGAGAGAGGTATAAACCTTGGCCCGAAGAAGGAACAAATAATAATACACTATGTAATATATATGCAGTCACTGGAGTTAGTGCGAGAATGTTAATAACTTCACCAATAGATGCCAATGAAAATGGTGAATAACTTGTATAGCACTAACAGTCTTCAGAGATGGCAACCCAAATTGTATAGGTCCAGCACTAAGATTAATGGAGCCTTGTGCTCAATGTTCAATGCGCTCACAAAAGTGCACGGTAATGCGTAAAGTTCACAAAGTACTCCTTAGGGAACAGGAAAAAGTTAAAGGAATAATTTGGAAGGGGTGAAATGGGTTCCAAAAGTTAGAAGAGGTTCTGCTATGATGTACAACGCAGTTCCTGATTCTCGGAGGGCTGCAGGAAGCGCATACTACCCAAGCTAACAGAAAGGCCAGAAAGAACGTTCAATGCATAAGTGCCACTGGTAAGTGACTTTACTACTCACCGCCCTTAGCTTGGTTTTGGTCAAGACTTGGCAGGTCTAGTGGCGGTCAGCAGAGGTACAATTTTCCACCCTCAGTTCGCTATCCAAATGCACAGGAGCTGTGGGTGAGGATGCAGGTCTATTTTGGGACAGGAGCTGTATCTCTGGATTCCAATAAAGAACAAATAAGACACTGATGCAGTAGGCCTCAGGACACTGGAAGGAATGTGGAAAACCCACCTTCAGTGACCGTTACTATCTCAAAGTGATGCAGGAAAACCCAACTCTCATGGTCTCCTATCTCGTGACCCAAAGGTGCTGGGATGATGAAATTCAGTAGAAGCTTACTTTGATGAATAAGCTGTGTTTCTTCAAAGTCTTGAAACAGTGATGCTTAGGCATGCCAACCAAGGAAAGCCGACTGGATGGCCCACTGACACTGCCGAACAGGCTCACTTACAGGGTTACCAGGAAACATCAAGTGTGACTGGTCCCACCACTCCAAGGGTTTGAAGCACCTTCACGGGTCTTCTCAGATCAGGTGCAAACCTGGGGTCAGCCCAAACAACAGCGGTATTCAGATGACATCCCTCTTCGAGTGTGTCTCAAAATCATCCTTTGTAAGCTTGGCTCCTCAGGATACTTGGCTCTGTGAGGAGTAAGGAATGAGACATGACACAGAGAGCTTGGTATTGGAGTCATTAACTTTTATTAAATCAAAAGGTAGTTGAAAAATGCCTCACTAACACTAATATAGAAGTTATTTGAATACCTCAACATAAAACTAAGAGGTCTAGCCTTTGTCAATATGCCCAAATCAAAAATGAGACTGGTGTCTGAAATCCTATACTGTCTGTCACACTCTAAAACTAACTCTAATGTGCAAAGGATATTGGTTTTAAAAGTGCACAAATCCAACACGCAGGTGTAAATCCAATCAAAACTTTCCAAGTGGATGATGTTCACTGTTTCAGGAAATGGCTCCATTCCCCAGATTCCTTTTTACCAATATGAAAAGTTCAAATAAAGAATAGCCATATTTCCTGTAACCCAAGAGGACAACACCCTCCTCCTGGTGTGTTCACAGCTAGTGGGGAAATAGCTCACTTGCCCAGGTTTCTTTCCTCATTCAAGTCAGCTCAAAATCCCAAGGGCACGTGTCCTCCTTGGGATTCTCTTTTTCACTATGTTACAATGTGGATGTAGGTCCCACTCTCGTAGGTCACCTGGTTCTTCACGGTTCCTGTGAAAATGGCTCATTTTCCCCGGTTTCTCTTGACATTCAAGATACTTCACTGATCCTAAGGACGTGTGTCTTCCTTGGGGTTCTTTTCTACTGTATTATTTTCAGGGCGTGTCCCCCAGACTTGCAGGTCACCTGGTTTACTCCCCTGCCAGGCTCTTTTTCAAATTTACAACAATCCAAACTCTCAAGGACATGGATCTTCCTTGATGTTTTCCTCTTACTGTAACTTATTAAATACACTCGACTCTGCCTGCTATACTATCTTGCTAGGACTTCTATAGAGTCATTCAAACATTTGTCTTGCAGTTTCTTTCAAACACTTGGCTTTGCCTGGTATACTCTCCTGCCAAGACTTTTATGCAATCACTTTCAAGCACTTAGCTTTGCCTTGTATACTGTCCAGCCAAGAATTGTATGCAGTTTTCCTTTTATCCATGAAATGATATTTGCACAATATTTGCTTATCAAGTCTTGTTTGCTAAAGCTAGTTTGAATATTTGCTTCTTCTCTCACACATTGGGTCTCTGACCCTATTCCAAGACCATTCACATTTACTTTGCTTTCTATCCTGCAATATCGGCTCATGGTTCATTTTCACAAATATATTAATCTCTTCACAGGCTTCACTTTGCATCTCTCATGTTACTTTCACAAAATGGCACACACTTTTTGAGTCAACCCGGTAACCCGTCCGTCTTCCGCGGGATTACCAGCTACCTTAAATATTGCTGGTAATTCAACGCTTCTGTTCATTTCAATTTTCTTGCTCGGTGCATGTCCAGTTACCTGCTGTGCTTTCGCCGTTTTCTTCTGTACTGTGCCCGGTAGCAGCTGTCTCGCACTCTCGGGCAGAGGGATTTCTTCATTCCGGCTTCTCTTTCCACTATCTGGGTTTTCCTCCACAATGCTTCCCACGGGCTGCTTTCTCGCAACTGTTCTGACCATTGTCAGCATTGGTTGTGGCACAACTCAGTCTCTGCAGTTCTCCCTCCTGTCTGTCAGCTATGGTCGATTTAAATTTCCTAGCATAATTAACAACTTCCAAAGACGAGATTGCTGTGGGTTGTACGTCAAAGATATGAATACAAAGGATCGAATGACAATACTTTCGAGACAAAAGGACCGGAAAAAAAATCGAATGCACTTTTTTTTGGTGGGTCCCCCCACAAACCCCTGTTTTTTGGGCAAAAAACATTATTTTTACCTATACCAAAACGAAAAAAAAAAAATACATGAAAAAAAGGTATTCAGTCTTTTTTTTTTTCTGGTCCTTTTTACTCGAATGTATTGCATTTGATCCTTTGGTTTTTGAATTAATCACTGGACATCATTGCTGTGTTGGTTTAACGGTCTTAGTCATCGTCATTGCTCTATCCCTCTTTCTTGTCTCAGTTGTACAATGTTGCTACATGTGTGATGTTGAGGAAGCTGATGTTTGTACTCATTGGAGTGATCATCACTACTCCTTGCCTCTTCCTCATCTCAGTTGTTGAAACACTGTTCCTTGTGTGATATTGGGAAATACTTGTAGTAGACCGTGTAAGTGGTTGAGGGAAAAGGTTACAATTGGCTTTGGTCTCTGCCACAATAAAGAATACAAGATATTATTTGCACAAAGAACTTTGGACTTACGTTTTTTCAACCTTTAAGGGTTGAACCAAATATAACTTTGAAAAAACAAAACACATATTTAATGTAGCGGTAGTATTTACTACACAGAGGGTGTCTCTGAAGCTCAGTGGGAGTCCCACTGGGCACATTTTGCCCTTCAAAAGGTTACAATATGCCATCAGGACATGAGGAATGGAGGGAACACCCCTAAAAGTGAATGGGAGGTATGTGACTTTCTCGAATGGTGTTTTATCTCCCTGAGGTCCACCTTCACCCATGTGGTCCTCCCTCATGTAGCTGCCCCCGGGTTCAGGATCAGGTAGCGGCTGCCACTCCCTGCCACATGGGGAGAAGCTACCTGCGGGAAAGGAGTGATGACATCATCAGATTCATCACAGCTCCTTCTCCAGATCTATTCTGATCTGTTGCTGATTTGCTGGAATGAATGCAATACCCCTCCTCTTATCCACAGTCAGGTGAGTGCTCAGACTCAGCCCACCAATGGCAAGATCTGCTCCATGCATGCACACCAGCAGTGGTTCAATCAGGAACCAATGGGTTTCTCATGATCACCAGACACCCTGGCAGTAGTAGTGCGGATTGGTTCCAGACAGTCCTATCCCACTTCCTGGGTACCATAAAACGTAACTTGCAGGGACCTGTGAAAGGAGCAGCTTTTGTGGGCAACTGCATGCCCAAATAAGGAAATACTGGCCCTAGAAGGGCAAGGGGAAAGGCCAAAGAACAAAATGACAAAGGAACAGAAAAAAGAACTTGTGGCATGGCCATGTTAAACACGAGGCACAGTAAGTAGCCAAATGCAGTAAATGCTGTAAGGCTCTGTAGAAAGTTACACAAATACAAGAAAAAGCTACTGCTGCCACCAGTCTGTTCCTAGGCACATTGTACAATCACCAAACTATTCTTAGACAGTGACTAGGGCCAGAAAACATAATGGCCTGATTGTGAAATACTCTAAGGTACTTTGTTCAATGATAAAAAGTTACAAACAAGTGGCATCAAAGTCGATAGACTAAGAGAAACAAAGTTCATCAGTAGCGACACCCTAAAGGGTGTGTCAGTGTCCCAGTAAAAATGAGCTAAAGCCTAGTGAAGTGCAGCCTGAGAAGTGTACTCCACTGTAAAGAGTCAGGTTAGGATACAGAAACCAATCTAAAAAGGTTTGGAGGTCCATGGACTATGGAGAAAAAGTTGCTTCTAGAAAAATCTTTTCTAACACTGCTCAGTATCGTTATATGCAGAGAAAAGAGTATTTGCAATTAGTAAATGATCCAAATCCACTCTCATCACACAAGGAGGCTTCTGTGTATGAAATGTTCTTGTCAAGCCCGTCCATCCGCATTGTGAATTGTCGTACAATAAACCCTGCCACCTTTATTGCAATACCTGCTCAGCCAGGAGAAGAAGTGCATGATTGTGTTACATATGTAGGTCCTGAGGATGATTTAATTCAGGCAAGGTAGGATGCACTTGAGGAAGGGGAGTTCCTTTTAATTGATGGGTCATCAACGATCAATCATGTGATGGGACAGAGGCATACAGGTGCAGCAGTTGTGCGCATAGAAGAAGGGGAGTATGAGTTTCTAGTTAAATCACTGTACACCCATTGGGCCACCCAACCGCCCACCAGCGGGCCAAAAACCTCATCATCCTCTTGCACACACCACAGCTCCCTCATTGAGTGAGCCGCCAACTTGGCCTCACAGATCTCCCATCCCACCAATGATACCAGGCAACCCACCACCCTGAGATGCAACACCTATCTCTTATATCGCACCAGCCAAGGTAGCATGTCACTCCTTGACGCACCCTCCCTCAACATCACCACCCCGCTACCCCCCAACCTCTGTGCCCCTGTGCCCTGCTGATCACCAGCTCTCTAACTACCCATGCCCACACAATCCTTTACCTCATTACAGAAGAAGATCTTGACTTCTTGGCCCCTACTGAAACTTGGCTCACCAGTGCTTCAGGACCTATTTTATCTATAGCCATCCCAGCTGGGTGCACCTTGGTCTGCTGCGATAGGTCATCCAAAAAAGGTAGCTGAGTCGCCATCATCCACAATGACTCCATCCCACTGCACACCGTTCAGTACACTCTACCAAATTGTGAACTACTGTCTGCCACGCTGAAATGTTCACCCACCGCCTTGGCCACCCTCCACCTCATCTACCACCCACCAGGCCCTATTCTCACCTTTGAGGATGACCTAACTCGAATCATCTCATCCAACCTCAAAACTTCCACACAACTACTCCTTCCAGGCAATTTCAACCTACGTTTCAACGACCCAGCCAACACTGTTGCCACCTCATTATCCAAGACACTAAAAGCCCTAGGCTGAACCCAACTCATCAGCCAACCTACCCACACCCATGGTTGTATCCTTGACTGGCTCGTGGACCACAACAGCAACATCACTACCATCTCCAACTGCCCACGCCCCTGGTCAGACCATCATTACATTTCCTTTTCCATTCCTGTTCCCTTCACACAAACACAGTCTATAGTGAACCCTGTCATCATCATGGCTTGCAGCTGCTGAAACCTCACCAGCGATCAGATGATCACCCCTCCTCAATACTAGCATCCCCCCACACTGGACACAACTTCCCTTGTGGAGCACTACAGTACCCTGCGACAGTACCTGAAAACCACCTAGCCCACCTCAAAGCGAAAAAAGGCAAAAACTTGAAACTACGGAATCTCTAAAGCCACCTCCATCTCCCCGAACTCTGTGCCATACTCAAAGAACTTGAGTCCCCCACTGCCCCTCCTGTCTCTATCACTAAAGACGGTGATTGGTGTAACAGTATCCAAGATACCCTCTCAGGAAAAATATCACTCTTACAAGCAAAAATCAGAGCCAAACAGGTATCTGTACCAGCATCACCCCCTCTATTCCCACCAGTACAAGACCCAACTGCCACCCCCCTTCCAGTTCCAAGCAGTCACTACCTCTACCCTTGCCAACATCATTGATGGCCTCAAGACCTCTCTCTGCAAGGGAGACGCTTTCCCAGCCTCACTGGTCAAAGAATTCACAGAACCCCTTCTCCCCACATAGCCACCATCATTAACATCTCCTTCTCCTTCATTATTTTCTGTCATGTTGCCTGGAGCTTCCTGTTAAAACTGCAAGAGTGCATGTAGTTGCACATACGGTTAAATCCTGTAATTTTAAAAACATTACTCCTCATATTCTAACGGCATGCACGGAGTCACTCATGATCAAAACAGACAGCCTAGATGACCCAGAGAGCCTCATAGGTACTTACAATGGAGCAATGCTGGAAATGTTAGATAATTATGCCCCACGAAGGACAAATCTGTCAAAGATCTGCCTAATCGCCACAAATGGTTATCTCCTGCACTAGTTGAGCTTAAAATCAGTAAAAGACAGGCGGAACACACCTGGCACAAAGACAAATCTAATGAGAATCTGCTGGCATGGAAACTCATTGAGAAGCAGTACAAGAGGATGATCATTGAGGTCAAGAAAACCTTTTACGATGATCAAATACATCAGTCCAGAGACAAGACAAAGGAACTCTTCTGGCTCTTCAGAACATGGGAGAAATCTACAATGTGTAACATCTCCATTCATCCAACAGCTGATGACTGTAATAGAGTCCAGAAGGCTTTTGCTGAGAAGCTCCTGAAGGCCCAAAATAAAATCAAACAGGAGACACAAACACTCCCACTGTTAGATCTCCCACCTAAACCTAACCCATCTAAAACAGTCACCTTTACTAACCTGTTAGCCGGTTTCAATTTTAAAGAATCCACTCTAACTGAAATGTTGGGCTTACTTAAAAATATGCATCCTACAAACTGCCAGGGGGAAATTTTCCCTTCCAAATACATAGTGGAGCATCAGGATTTAGTTTGCACCCTTTCTTTATCGGTTTTCATACCAGAATTATTCCTCACTCCATTAAGAGTGTGGCGGTCACTCCACTGCTAAAAAAGCCAAGTCTAGATCAACTGGATGCAGCAAATTTAAGACCCATCACCAATACCCTATTGTTCCTCAAACTTACTGACAAGGCAGCTACCGTACAATTGCAATCTTATGTACTGGGCACTGGTAAATTGCATGTGAAACAATCTGGCCTCTGGAGTTTTCATGGCACCGAGACTGCATTGTTAGATCTGCAAATGTATATGCTTTCTAAATTGGAACAGAGCAAGTCAGGGCTGCTGATGCTTTTAGATCTATCTTCGACTTGCTGGATCATGAAATCATGCTTGACCGAATATCTAGTGTCGGCGGGCTCTCCAAACATGCCATCATCTGGATCAGAACCTTCTTGGAGGGCCGCCAGTCACGTGTCTACTGGGTCGATTGTGCCTCTGAGTCACAGACAACGACATGTGGAGTCCCACAGGGGGCATGTCTTTCCCCCTGGCTGTTCAACATTTACATTTTTCCTCTGTGTGTTGAACTAGAATTCTTGGGGATTTTCTTTTGTAACTACCCTGATGATTTCCAGTTGGTACTGAACATTACTGGAAATCACGACGTAGACCAACAAACCATAGCAGCAGCCGACCATGTTATAAAGCAATGGGTGTCCCTGAATTGGCTTTGTTTAAATGCTGCTAAAACTGAATTAATGTTCTTTGGCCCCCAACATGCCCAATCTAAACTAGGCCATAGATATGCCTATTTTACCATCGAAGGCATTCAAATTAAAATTGTGCAGAAAGTCAAGACTTTAGGTACATACATGGAGGAAATTCTAGACTGCGAGGCACACGTCACAGCAATTTCCACCAACACTAACTATCACCTCAAGGTACTTAGACAAGTGGCCCCATTAATGTCGGTGGAAAACGGTATAAAGCTTGTAAGGGCAGTAATTTTCCACGCGTGGACTATTGTAATGCCTTATTGGGAGCTGGGAGTTTCTGCTAGGTATACCCATGCGTATGCCTTTGAAAAGTAACATATTTTCTTTTAGCCCGCAAACCAAAACTTTCTAACAATCTGTGGTGGGGATCTAAGATAATGATTTGTGGACTTTGCAGTTTACAACGTATCAGTGCCATTGTCAGGTGAAGGAGAAAAAAACACATGTGCATCCCTTGCACAAAAGGAAAATGCATTAAACATCGTTCACCCATTCTGGCAACCATTGCAAGAGATGTAGCACTGTAACTTCTTAGCCACAAACAACAGGCATGTATACTAAATGTAGCTTTCTCATCCCCCAGCTCACCAGAATGTCTGTCTGTCTATCTATCCTATCTATCTATCTATCTATCTATCTATCTATCTATCTATCTATCTATCTATCTATCTATCTATCTATCTATCTATCTATCTATCTAATTAAAATGTAAATGTTTGTTTGTTCAAAATCTTAAATCTCTGAAAGTTCTTCACCGATTGCTTTGAAATGTTGACACAATGTTGCATTCAAATAGGCGTATGTTTTGATACCTACTATACATAGATGTCACACCTGTGACAGGTAAAAACATGCCTTTTCGGAAAAACAGTGCCATCTGTTGTACATAAAAGCAACACACACTATACTTAATAGTTTACTGAAAAACAGTGCCATCTGTTGGACGTAAAAGCAGCTTCAGATCTGCTTAATTCTCAACAGAATGAACGCGATAGGCTGAGAGTGGCTGAAAAACGTGAACAAGAAACAGCAGAACAGCGTCAAACACGGCTCCGTGCTCAGCAATCATGTGATTACAATTGCCTTTTCTTCTGGTACAACCCAGCTGATGATTATAGTTTAAATCGGCATGTTCTCATCGGCACTATAACTGAAGTGTGTCCTTATTGCAAGGCTCAGAAATTTAATGGAGAAACAAAAGGAATGCGTTGCGCTGCTGGGAAAATTAACCTGCCCCAACTTGGAGAACCACCAGAGCCATTAAAAACTTTGCTTGCTGGATACACCGTCGAATGAAAGCATTTCCTAGCTAACATCAGGAAATACAACTCATGCTTCCAAATGACGTCGTTCAGCGCAGAAATTGTAACAGTTCAATCCATGCCAACTTGCGTTTGCAATCGCAATCAACAAAGCTCAAGGCCAATCGTTAGAATTGTGCGGTTTAGATCTAGACACGGATTGCTTCTCACATGGACAATTATATGTTGCGTGTTCTACAGTCAGCATATCTGCACAGACAATGGAACAACAACAAATATTGTATACCCACAAGCATTGTTAAATTAAACGTATTAGAAACGTGTGCTTTCTCTTTTCTTTCTTTTCATTTAACCAGACTGAGCCAAATCAACGCGTGGCCGGGACAGCTGGGGTACAATATAAACACACACTAGATTTGCAGAAGGCATCTGGAAAAGAAGACATAGGCCCTCATTACAACCCCGGCACTAAACCATGGCGCTATTAGCACCATGGTTGGTGCCGGTGTTGTAACGAGTCCGCCCTGGTGGAATGGGGAAATACCGCCCCATTCCAAGGTTGGCGGGCGGTATTTCCCCTTTTCAACATGGCCCTTCCCCATTCCCATTTTCGCCCCATAGGGCTCAATGAGACTGGGGAAGGCGCTAAGTACGGTACCGCAAATTGCGGTACCGTAATTAGTACCAAGGTCCCTTTGCGGCACCCTACCTTAACAGCTGGTAAAACCAGCCGTTAAGGTCGGGTCCCGCAAAGGGACTTCGTAATCAGGCGTAAAGGGTTTAACGTCGCCGACACCTTTTACGGTGCCGTTAAACCCTTAAAGCCAGGGTCGTAATGACCCCCATAGTCTAAAAGAATCACAAAGGAGGAGAAAGAGAATGTACACCCAGCCCAGGCCAGCATAAAATGCAAACGAGTGGATGGACCTTTTATTAATTAAAACCAGCCCCCTCAGAAATCACCTGACACTGAGCACATAGGCCAGTCATGGATAAAAACAGACCACTCTGCACAAGTGTAAGCCCACAAAAGGGAGTAATTGCCGAAATGTGAAACCAATCAGCATGTGTCCTTTTTTTGAGAGTTGGAGGGGAACATGCAGCAGACCCTAGAAGACATGGACCATGAAGTCCATTAACCCAAGGAAGTGGGAAGACCCAGTGAATCCTGATTCACCAGAAGAATGGGAAAATACAGAGAGAATAAGATTGCTAGAGAGAGAATTACTGAATAAGAAGGGTGCAAGAGAGAAGAGAAGAGGCTGTTCGAGAGTAGAGCAAGAAGGGAAGCAGCTTGCTGAGTAAAACAAGGGGTGCCATATGGAGAGTGAGAGAAAGAGAAAGAGAGAGACTATTGGGACATTTTCAGATGAAGAAAGAGGGGAATTCACAGAAGGAATGCTGATAGTATGAATGAACATCTGATGAGAGAGTGCAAATGGAACAGGGAATATGCAAAGCACTTCCAAAACAGTAGAGCGTAGCTGATCTGCTAGAGTGGGGATAACTGGAGAGCCCTATATAAAGAAATACCAACCAGACAAAGAGAATATTTGGTATGAGATGACAAAATCATAACATCCAAAGATAGTGAAGAGCTGGGAGCAAGGGGGCACATAAGGCTTTCGGATGCATGAGGAGGGAGTGTTAAGGAATTCTAGGCACAGGGTGGTTCCTGAGTACAATGTTAGTCCAGGAGATAACATACATAATGTTGGAGAAGGTTTGGAATGCCTAGTTTACACCTGGGAGCAGAAGGAACAGAAAACAAATAGCGAGGGGTGTGGCAGATGGTTGTGATGGAAGGAGCAGGGCAACAGGTCTACAGTGAACCACGCCAGGGCCAGCAAGACATTCCGGCAAGCATCGCCCATATACGCTTGTTTAACTTTGGGGTTTGCATTACTACAGACGTTTTGAATATTTTAGAAATGTGGAACACTGGACATTTTGACAAGCACCCACTTTAAGGCAAGAGGGCAGCCCCTATTCTATTGAGGTCTATGTTACTACACCTCATTGGCCATGCCCTTATGTTAGAGCAGGTACTTAATGAACATTATCAAATGTTTCACTTGTCAGGGGGAAATTCTGCCGGGGTCGGCCGGGCCGTCCGTAGACCTCCGGGCAGAGAGGCCCCAACTCCTCCCGTATATCCCAAAAGAGATAGAGTATGAGACACACGCAAGAAGCAAGGTGACTCTGCTGTTTATTAGACAAAACGGCAGGGATGGGTCAAGGATCGTACGCGTCCGTCCTGACACACACACAATCGTGGGGCTCGCAGGCCCTTTTTACCTTAGTATGACGCGCTACTTGCGTCATCTTACAAAGTTTAGCAAAAAACCTATTTCCACTCTGGATTGGTTACTCGAGTGGTAGGGTTAGTATAGCATACATATAGAGAACGGTATTAGTGGTTGAGGGTTAGTCAGGTGATATACTTGGGCTGTCCCTTTAATTTGATACATGAAAATTGTTACATGAAGACCTCTGAGGATTGGTCAATGTTAAAGGCGTCAATGATAAGAGCCCCATATTCTGATTGGTCCACTCGCGAGCCTCCCAGTCTGGGACTATCGCTGTTCCCAGCTCGCGGTGCACCTGTCATTTGCAACAATGTTTTTACTATGGGTAGGTGTAAACAATGTGAGGATTTATTAATATGTTGGGAGGTCGACTACTCCCACTGCTGCAGATGTCCAATGAGTCTTTTAATTGTATCTGCCTGTGTCTTGAAACGTGGGATTCAGGCATCTCCTTCCTCCTGGGCTTGGCATCCTGTCAGGTTTGGCTTTGTCACGTGAGGTGAGACCGTGTTTGAGGCCGAATTCAGCACAATTAATATTGTTTTTCCCACTGTGTGCCTGGTTTATCTTGCAGGTGCGACCTTGGCGTTGGCTTGCAGCGTGCGAGATTGCAACATTGTGCCCTTGGCGGTGTGCTTTCGCCGGGCTCATTCTGCAGGATCAGCAACAGGGCTCTCGCTCATTCAATGTTCATGGAAACTTTTGCTTGCGGCCTACTTGGGCCTGGTGCATAGGTGGAACCGTTTGATGGAGAGCTCTTTAGGTTACTGTATCATATTGCTCTATCCTCAGTATCGTGTCTCCGTTATATTCTTTATTATGGTACATGGTTCTTAGAAGAAGCGTGAGCAAGCCTTTTTAGATAAGTTCATTATGCATCTTGCGTTTCTGCATTTTGAGAGCCTATGTGGAAAATAATAAAGATGCACGTCCGTGGGTATGTCTGTCGTCTATGTCATAGCACTGAGTATGTTCTTCGTGTGAATTGGTGTGGGAGTGTCCGGTGTGCATGTGTGCACAGGTGTGCTGACCGTTGGCTAGGTCGTCATGGCATCTCTAACGACGTGTAGGTTTAGTCGAGTTGATCCATGCCACAGGTGTCGGCATGGGCAGGCCGTGCTGCTGGGCAGGTAGGTGGGCACATCCGTATGTTCCTGTACCAGGGTATTTGGTCATCTGGTAGATAGGCAAACTCCTCTCGTGGCGGGTGCCTAGGCCGTGATCCTCTAGGCCAAGCGAGAGAGGGGAAGGCCGGGAGCTTGTTCTTCATTCTCCCACTTCAGTCCCCCCTCTGGTCGACTTGTCGACCACAAACATATCCTTTTCTTTATCTCCTCTTACTCTCCATATTTTAGTTATCCCTCAACAATGTCCATAGTGGTTAACATGGTCTTCAAATGACCAATACATATATTCACAGGTTCCTCCAGGAGTGCAGTATACCCATTTCCCTATGTAGCTCCTTGGGTTTCTTGGGTTTTCGAGCTTCACAGATGGTGGGTCCAGGTGGTTGGTGATGATCTGGTTGCGCAACTTCTCTCTCTCTTTTATGATTGCGCCTGTGTGTTGGCCGTCATCTGTTGGCATCAAGAGGTGCATACCAACCATTTCGATCATCTCGTCTGTGGTGCGTGCCTTCCGGGCCTTCCAAAATCTTATTATGATCAGTGTAGCTCCAGCCAAAATAGTACATCCAACTATAATTTTCAGTCCATCTGACAGCCAAGATGGCATCCATGACCATAATATTGAAAACCAGCTCTCATCCTTTTTCACACCTTTACTTTCATCCGTCATTTTTGAGTGCATCTGGGCCAATTGTAAAACTGCTTCTGTCAGTGTACCATTGTCAGCATCGTTGGCAGGGTGAATGTGCAGCATGATTGTCCTATCTTAGCGCAAACTCCTCCTTCCATTGCTGTGAGGAGGTCCAGTACATATCTGTTCTGAAGTGCTACCATCCTCACAGCTCGCAGTTCCTCTTTTATTGCGTTGAATCCATTTACCGTAGAATTAATAGTCATCATTAGTTCCCATAGAGTTATCTGGAGCCATTTTGCGTTTGCGTAAGCCTGTAGTCCTGGATGTATTATTGAGGAGAAGAACATTGCTGCTCTGCTGAATAGTCTGTGCTCTGGTGGAATTGAAGTGAGTGCTGTTTCTGACCTTCCCCATAAGTAATTTCCTGTCAGAGGTTCTCCTTGTCTTTTCTTTCTATTCAGGACAGTATTATTGCCGTCGGTTTTGCTCTCTGGCTCCTTCTGAGGTTGTACAGATCTCTTCTTCCTTTTGTTCCCTTCATCCATTTTGGGGAAGTTCGCCATATTGACATATTTCTGGGGTACCACTAGTGATGGTACATTAACGTGCACTATTGTGCATATACCATTCCACAGAGGGGGCAGTGTGTGGTATGCTTTTTCTCCACAGGCCCAGTAATGGTCCATTACTACTGCTGTTCCTGCTCCCCCCTCAGGTAGCTCAATCACGCTTTCACAGTTGGTGTTGTATCCTACGTCCACCTCCCCTCGATGTTGGTAGCATACCTCAGGCGCAGTTAGCGGCAGTATTGTTATTGGGTCTTCATCCTTCTCCATCCACGTGAGCATGGGTACGTACTTGACCCAAGTCATCCAACATCTGTGGTTGTGTCCATCAATAGTTGAAATATTTTCTCTT
The DNA here is from genome assembly GCF_040938575.1 of Ambystoma mexicanum. NCBI lineage: Eukaryota > Metazoa > Chordata > Amphibia > Caudata > Ambystomatidae > Ambystoma > Ambystoma mexicanum. Next base: position 446,479,903 of record NC_090925.1, on the reverse strand, counting down.
GTTACCATGTTGCTACCAACCACTCCTATGTCCCATTTGTTGTTCATGTACACCTTCCCTGTTATTATCACCAGTGGTCTTTCCCAACATCCGTTGTTACCAGGGACTTCAGTGGTGTACCAATCACATGGTAGGTACTGTAGTGTTACTTTCTTTGTTTCTCCTTTTTCAGGACCACTTGTTATGTATCTGAATCCTTCAGCATGTAAACTGCTCTTGTGGTAACTCAAATAAGTCTTGAGGAAGTTGTTTTCATATGGATATGTATCTCGTGTTTTCCACACCAATTGCACCACTGTCCCTTTAAATCTTCCTTTCGTCTGGAACAGTGCCAGGTATATTATACATCGTGCTATTTTTTCATCTATCTCCGTGGCAACAAATGTTCGAGAAGCGCTCATGGCGTATGGTATTAATGAGCAAACGTAGCAGCTGTCTTCTGTTGTCTGCTTACCTATGTGGGTCATGTGTTGGTACCATATGTTGTTTGAGATGTGTGCTGAATCTTGTATGTAATCATCAATACCTTTATTATCTGAGTATGTGCTGCGTTTAACTCTATTTTCCTTGTGTGGGATTTTACTAGTACCACCTGACGTAACACCTGTTGCAGCTGGGGGTGGGGGTGTATTAGGTTTGGGTACAGCAATAATATTGATAGCATAGCTGTACTGCCATACACAGGCAGCCAAAAATCCGGTGGTCATTAAAATCCCCATCAATTTTATTACAAATGCTAATTTCACCGGCATTTTGCTCTTACCTTGCTGCAGTCCGGCAGAGTATTCTTGCGACGTTACAGTTGCCCGCCTGAAAATTCTTAATATGCTCGTTATTAAGGTTAGTTATTGTTTGTAATATCTCCCTATCAAGTAGTCATTCAGTGCCCAGGCGAAGAGCTGTTCCCACGCCAATCTAAGCGATCTATTTTTTAGGGCAGGCAAGTATGGTTGGAGGTGGGGCATTGAATGTTCTATGGCCAAGAGGAATGTTGTGTAGTAGACACGTACCCTCCTTCTTTTCAGGTACGTTGGCCTTTTTATTTCATATACAAATTGGTGTGACAATTCTTCCAGGTAATTATCGTCTGAGGGTACCATCTACTCCTGGGCAGTGAATTGGTTAGTTATCTACTTTATTAATAGTACAATAATACGCTGTACCTGCATGTGCGAGAGAAAAGAAAGAGAACATTCAGGTGTTTACATGTGTATATGTGCAAGACAATGTCCTTCAGTTCAGTTATTACTACAATAGGTAGGGGGTCAATGGGCAGACGGTTTGGGCTCAACTGGCGGAAGTCTCTTTACTCTTTAATCGTGTAACCATGGGGTGGGCGATATGGGGATCACCCCTTTCTTTTCTAGTAGTTGTCTCAGGGGAATCTGAGGGGTGGCAGGGTATGGGGACACTTAGGCCGTTAGTTGTAGTAGAAGTCTCTTCCTCCGTTGGTGACGCTGTTGTTGTTCTTCCAGTGGCCCTGTCGGTGGCGCTGGGGCGGGTCTGGAGTTTGTAGATCTTTACGTCGTGTAGGTGGTTCCAAGCACGTTTGTCCTGTAGCTTTACTGCTCTCGTTGATACCTCCTCTACCAGATGGGGGCCAGTGAAGCGTGGGCTGGTCCACTTTCTGTTGAAATTGTACGTGGTCACCTTTAGCAACTTTGCACAGTCTTTCCTTTTCCAATTCTTTATCCGCGTCTTTTTGTTGATCGCTGTTAGACCCGCCCCGTGTGCGCTCGAGCTGTTGAGACACAAACACTACACTAGTAATCAATGGAGATACATATTGGTACATTTCATCACCAAGGACGTTTGCAGTACCCTCGTGATCGGTAAATGCTCTTGATGTTGGCGTTAGGGGAAGGCACATTTGACGTCCGGTAACCACCTCGTGAGGGGTGAGGTGGTGGTCGGAACCTGGTCTATTCCTTAGATCAAATAGGGCTAGTGGAAGGCAATACAACCAACTCTTCTTTGTTGTTTGCTGTATTTTTGCAATTGCCTCCTTTAATAGGCCATTCAGGCGTTCACATAAACCGTTGGCCTGTGGGTGGTATGCACATGCAAATTTATGCTTGATGTTCAGTAAGGATGTGATGTGCTGGAACATTTCGTTTGCGAAATGTGGGCCATTATCTGACCGCAGTACCTCGCACACTCCCCACCTGGGGAAGACCTCCCTCACTAGGAATTTAGGTGCTCTAAATGCATCTGGGTGTGAACAGGGCCCTGCTTCAATCCACCTCGAGAATGGGCATACTACTACAATCATATACCTATTTCCTTGACATACGTTGATCATATCAACATAGTCAATATGGAGATGTCGGAAGGGTCCCTCTGGCCGGGGTATAGTACCTCTTATCACCTTCAGAGTGTGACCGGCCGTAAACTGTTGACATGTGAGACAATTGCTGATAAAATTTGACACATGAGAATTTAACTCAGGGCAGAACCAGTCTTCCCTAATTCGTGCTGCAATTACTTCCTTGCCTGTGTGGTCTGGGTGGTGTAGTTGGCTCAGGGCGGTGTTCAATAGTGCCAGTGGTATTACAATCTTTCCAGTGTCACCCTGGCGCCATAGTGCGTCAGTTGGTGACATTGTGCATCCTCTTTTTACCCATAATTCTTTTTCTGCCATTGGTGCAGCCGCTTGTAGCTCCATTATTTGTGTGGCTGGGAGGTGGGTGTACCCTTCTCTTATCAACATCTCCTTAGCCATTCCCCTCCCCCTCCCTCTCTCTGACTCTGGGGGGTTCCATATCTCACCAAAATATGCAGCATACTTCGCATGTGCGTCTGCTGCTGCATTCCCTTTTGAAATGTAGTCTTCACCATTGGTGTGTGCGGTGCATTTGACCAAAGCTAATTCTTGGGGGTCATTTATTGCTTCAATTAGTTCAGCCAATAGGAGGGCATGTTGCACTGGAGTGCCATCAGCTCTCCTAAATCCTCTTCTTCTCCATTTCGACAGCCCTGAGTGGACAGTGGACAGTGGACGTAACATATGCGCTGTCGGAATATATGGTCACTCGTTTGTCAAAGCTTTCCTTCAACGCCAAGATCAGTGCAATTAGTTCTGCTGCTTGAGCGGAATAATGCTGTGGTAGTTGTATACATTTCATTGCCACACACACCGGTACCTCTATCATTTTTACCACTGCTGCCCCAGTCCTCCTTATACCATCCCTTTGATTGATAGTTGATGACCCATCAATGAAGAGGAGCTCACCTCCCTCTAGTGCATTCTCTTCAATCTTTCTAGTACATGAGTACATTTCAGTGATTTGCGTACAATCGTGTGCATAATCTCCTTCCTCAAGTACTTCTGCTAGGAACCTTGCAGGGTTGACCGTGCTACATCTAACAATTGATAGTTCAGCTCTGGATAGGATGATCTCATAACCTGATGCCCTTTGCGTGGTTAGGGTGGACTTAGGTTTATTCAATATTGCAAATAGTGCATGTTCCACAAACAGTGCAGTCGGGCACCCCATGGTGATTGCTGATGCTTTCTCTACCGCAAAAGCAGCTGCGGCGAGACCTTGTTCGCAAGGGAAATGACCTAACATCACAGGGTCTAAGTGGTTGAGCCAACACGTACTTTCATTACTGCTGAGTCGCAATTTGAAAATATAAAGAATTGTCGCTCATAGTCTGGGGTTGCCAGTACCGGAGCAGTTGATATCGCATCTTTCAGTTCATCAAAAGCCTCTTTCATTTCCATTGTCCACCCCAACTTTTTCTCCCCTTTATTGGCTTCCTTTAATGCCTCAAGCAGGGGTCCTATGTATGAGCTATAATCAAATACCCATGCTCTACAGTAGTTGCACAGACCCAGGAACTGCTGCAGTTCCCTCACTGTTTGTGGTATAGGCGTTTTTGAAATGGCCTGTGCTCTTTGTGGTGCAATCTTTCTTCCATGTTGGGATATGAGCTGACCAATGTAAAGTACCTGTTCTTGACAGTACTGTAACCTTTCCATGTCTACCTTGTAACCTTTTCAGCCAGTATTGTCAGCATCTTTAATGAGTCCTCTCTGCATGTTCTTTCGTTTGTACTGCAAATTATTAGGTCGTCGACATACTGCAACACTGTGTTTTCCACTTCAATGTTACCCAAATCCATCTGTATTACTCTGTTGAATAGTGAGGGTGATTCGCAGTACTCTTGTGGCAATCTGTGGCAATCTGGTGTGTTTCCACTTTGTGTTTCTGTAAGTAAAGCTTGTCAAATCTTGTGAGTCTGGGTGCAATGGTATTGAGAAAAAAGCATTTTTAAGGTCGATAACTGTAAATCGTGATGCTCCTGCTGGAATGCCACACAATATTGTGGCCGGGTTTGCGGCTATAGGGTATTCTGCTTCTACTATGTTGTTCAAGGGCCTGAGATCCTGTATGAAGCGCCAAGACCCCCCTCTAGCCTTGCGCACTGGGTATACAGCCGTGTTACATGGTGATTCTGAGAGGACCAATATGCCATTATTTATAAGGGCCGTTATGGTTTCATATATGCCCTCATCTGCCTCTTTTGATAGTGGGTACTGTTTCACTCTGGGGAGTATTGCACCTTTCTTCAATTTTATCCTTACTCCCCCTATACTTTTTATGCACCCCACGTCATAGGGGCTGGTAGTCCATAATGATGTGGGTACTTTTGTCATATCCCCCTCAAAGAAGGGAACTGGGGTGGATGTGGGTGCCTCAAGTGCCATTGCAATTTTCTGTGCCACTTGTTTGTACGCCACTTTTATCCATATTTCCACACTCATCATGAACACCATTTCACCTTCCTCCTTTTCTTCTGAGAACAGCTCCTCATCTGACACCTGGGTGAGTCTACATCCTTCTGCTAGTGCTATCACTGCCCTCCATGCTCTTCCTTCTCTGTCTTGGGCATGTACCGCAATGTAGTCAGCTGTTGCTATAATGCTCTCAATGTCCCCTGGAACCACCTTTCCTTCTGGTTCATTGACTGGTGTTTCTGGTCTGAACAAATAGGCGGCTGGCCTCCTCCAGATCTTTCCCTCTATCCCTGGCATCCATGCAAATGCCATGTCTGTCCCGTACTGGAATAGTTCACCATCTACTGGCTCAGCCCTAATCGCTGTCTGTCCGCAGTAGGCTTGCATAATCTGTCGTGCTGTGAGCATGTTAATTCCTGGAGTAGAGCAAATTATGCCGTCCTCCGTAAAGGAGATCATCATATTCAACCTGTTCATGATGTCTCTCCCCAGTATATTTACTGGTGAGGCACTATAATATAAGAGTGGGACTGACATGTCATAATCTCCTATAGATAAGGGAATATTATCAGTAAAGGGAACCAACCCTCTAGCCCAAGAGAATCCTTGGGTGTTCATGGCTTCGCCCGACATCTTAAATTTACCTTCCCTTATGCAAGACCGGGTCGCCCCGGTGTCAACAAGGAATGATAATTTTTTGTCACCTATCGTTACCTCTATGCGTGGTTCCTCCGCACTATTAGGTGTTACTGATAGGATGGGACACACCAAGGCCGTCTGTGGGCTATCCTATTGAGGATACAACGATTGACCATTTCCTGTGTAAGGGTTGTGTCCCAGAACCGTCACCCTACCCAGTTGTGTTTGTTGTGCTTGGGGTTGTAATGTTATCGCTACCTGTTGTTGTGGCAGTGAATATGTCTGTGGCTGTTGCTGTGTTATTAGCTGTTGCTGTTCATTTCCCTGTTGCAACGTCTGCTGTTGCTGTATGCCCTGCTGTTCCTGTGTGGGCCTTGGTTGTCCCTGTTCGCTCCATGATGGTGTTCCTGGTCTTACTCTACACGTGCGTGACATGTGCCCTATTAATCCACAACTCCAACACACTGGTGGTTCCCTACTCTGCCATGTAAAGCTTCCTGGGTTGTCCTGGTATACTGGTTGTCCGGTGGGGTAGGAATATCTAAGTCCTCCCACCTGCTGTTGTGTGTTATATCCGTATCCTCTTCCTCTCATAATTCCTCCTCTTCCCCTGTTGTAATTATAATACCCAGCTCCTGGCATTGAGTATCCTCCTCCCATGTTGGTCGTGTATGGTTGGAGTGGCGGCACCTGTTGTGGTATAGTCTGTGAAGGTGGTATTTGGGAGGGATCTTGTGCAGCCACTACTTGTGTGGGGCTTTGGGTCATTGTTGTAGGTGTAGTTATTAGTGCCCCTTCCATTGTGTATTTAGTAAGTTTTTTCTGTACTAGTTTAGCCTCTTCCGTTTTCCTGTCCTCTTCCTTTTGTTTCATTTTTCCTTGCCATGTCCTGCAATGATGCACTATTGTCAGTTGTATTTCTGGCCATGCTTTTGCTTCCATTCCCACTACTTTCTTCAGTTGTTTCTGAACTCCTTCTGGGAGCCCTTGTACTAGTATATGATAAAATATTGCTGGTGTTTTGTCCCATTGTTCTCTAGTTTCCATGCGCTACTTCTCTTGGATTTCCTGGATATAATCAACAGGATCTTCGTTCTCACGCATCTTGCGTGAGGTAATTGCTCCTATGTCTGATGTGTCTGGGTACTGTACCCTCAGTGCCTGCCATAGTGCATGTCTGCAGTTTGCGAATGGTGCCCCATCGTGCGATGTGTTTGCTATTGTTACCCCAGGGAATCCCGCTCTCTTCCAAATGTCATCCGCTGCATCCCCTAATATCGATATTAGAAGGCCCTTTACATCTCCCACTGCCAGTTTCTGTCCTGCTGTGTGTTTTTCCATTTCATATATCCATTTACCCGCACCTCCACTTAATGATGGGAGCCTGCATTTTATATTTTCTTTGTCTGTATGCTTCCAAGGGACATACTGTGGTCTAACCCCTACCCTCTCCAGAAGTGGCATTAAGTTGTGTCTCGTTTTATCCCTTGGGTTCCATAAAATCGAGTCCTCACACCCCTCCTCTTCTTCCCTCTCTCCTACATCGTCAATTTCATCCATATTTCCCCTACTCATAACTCTTTCTTCTCCATCTTTTCCCCTTCTTCCATCATTTCCTGTATTTAATGTGGGCGTGTGTATTCGTCCTTCCTGCCTGCGTCTAGGGAGGTCTCTAAGCCGACCTGCATAGGGTGTCAATCCGTTTGTGAAGGGCGCAAGTTTGATTGTACGTAATGAGCGTGAGGTGGTTGAGCATGTGGGGTGGGATGGGAGAGGGTGTGATGGTGACGGTGTGGCTTCATGTGTCTGTCTTACCGCTATCCCTTGCTCGTCCTCACTTCTCTCCAATTGATGCTTTCTCCTACAGATCCATGGTGAGTCTGTATTGGTCCGGGTGGTTTATAGTTTATCTAGACTTTCCCTTTCACTGTTTCTTTCTTCCTTCTCCATTCCTTCTTCTTCCTCACTACAAAAGTCATTCACAAACGGCAGCCCCCACTCTGTCTTTTTCCCCTTGATTGTTACTGTTTTTAAGTCTATTAGGTCCGGTTCTCCCTTTTCTCCTTTACCAACCGTTCCCCTTTGCGCTGATGTTGTTGCTACTTCTGCGTCTCTATACACATACCCCCTTACTTCACTCTCCCTCCTCCTATCTTCTCTTTCCCCTTCATTCCTCTCCTCCATCTCTCTACCAATTTCCTCCCTTTTCCTTTTTAATTCCTCCATTACTTCGCTACTCATCTTTTCCAATATCCTTTCATCCTCTTTCTTCCTTTCCCATCTCACCCTCTCCCTTTCTAATATACTCTCTATCACCCTCCCTTCTTTGTATTTCTTAGTCGTTTCTGATAGTAATCTCTTCTTCCACATTGCCATTTCTTTTTCTTTCTCTTCTTCTTCCCTTTTCCTCTCTCGTAGCACTGCTCTTGATACCCTTTCTGCTGCTGCTTTTACCCTTTCAGCTTCTCTCCTTTGCTCCTCAGTTCGTTCCCTTATTTTTTCCAATTCGTTCTTACCTTCTTTCCTTCCCCTCGCTCTCTCTCTTTCCTCCCTCTCGAGCTGTTTGATCAGTTCATTCTGTTCATCCCTTAACTCTGCTAGTCGTTCCTCCAAAATCTCTTCCTTTTGTTGTAACAGCTCTTCCCCTCTCATTCCACTCTCCCTGGTATTATCCTCGTCTATTTTCCTTACTACCTCCTTCTCTTCTCCTTTTAATGAACCTCGTAATTTTAATAGTATCTGCGCAGCTACCCACTCATCATGTCCTATTTCCACAGTTTGCTCTTCTCCAGTCCTCCCCTCCCCTGCTGGCATCTTCCTATGAGCCACATATGGTGGCGGGCTGTATGCTGGGTTCGAGTACCCCTCAGCCGCCCTTAACTGTCCTCTTTCTATTTCTCCTAATTCTCTTAAAGGGTACAACCCCCTCCCTCTGTTTTCACTACCTTTGCTAGGGGTATATCGTTGCTCTGTTCCTTTTTTATTTCATTTTCTTTTGAGTTATTATTCTTTTCTCCTCCCTCTTGTCCGTTCCCCGTGTTCTTTGGGTCTTCACTCCCCTTTTCCCCATTCTCTCCTTCCTCCTTAATCTCTTTTTTTCCGGTATTTCCCCCACAGTGAACATTCCATTTGGTCCTGGTCGGGTCCCTTGGAACATCCTCCATAAGTTAAACACCTCCACGTGGTTTGTCAACTTCTTCCCTTTGTATGTATTATGTAGATGGTTTAATAGTGAATGTTGGGTATATGGATCGAAGCTACCATTAGGCGGCCATGGTGTTATCATTTTGTTGTCCGTCCCCTGTGTCCATTCTATGCTATACTTGATCAGTTTCTCCCTATGGGGTGACTGTGTGGTACATATGTGTTGTAGTGGGGTAGTGAGGGTGTTCCCCCACCCTCCCGATCCTGTCCCGTGTTACATAGTAGCGTTCCACTTGTTATCCTTCCCCTATTTGGTAGCTATTATCTTGCTAACACTTACAATGCACAGCCTTATACCTTTACCTGGCCCCGTAAATTTGGGGACTTGCGATAGTCTGCTAAGGAAAATTATTAAAATATAGTATTTACACTTGTATATTCTCTTCTTTCTTTCTTCCTTTACACAACACCCTTACGGCCCCCTGCGGCCAAGGCGCACGTAGCCCCCTGCGGCTGCGTACCCCTTGTGATGTTCTTATACAGTCGTCCCATTTTCATTTGCTCCTCCTCCTTCTTCTACACTCGCCGTGGCCGGCGTTCTCCGTGCGCAGCCACGTTCCCCGTTTCGCCTTTCCCCGATCAAATCATTACCTTTTATCTCCGTTTCCACTCCCTTACCACAGTTCTCTTCCCCACCACTCTCAGAAAGAAAGATGCCTTGTGCTCGGGATATCCTATGAAAGTCCTACTGGTGACGTCACCGATCTCTTCGAACTACTGGTAAGTTCTTCATATATTCTTTAAGTCCAAAATACACTTGTAATCTACTCCCGTTAACCTCACAGCTGTCTTCCCGTCACTCCTGGAACAAGGTAATCAATAATATAATCGGACTGCGCACGCTGCGTCGCCTCGCGTGTGATACGCCCCTCGACAGGAGGGCTTAACCAGCCAATTATCTTCCGTATTGGGCAACTAACTAGCTACCGCCTACAGGGAAACGTCATCTACCTATCGAGTTTCTTGCTCGAACAATAGGGATCCTCATCTACTCATTGATCAATAAATGCCAAATCGTAGGAAACCACACACACACCCTTACACGTAGTCGCGACCTAGGCCAATCAGTGTCTACGAGCGGCCGCACGTGATGTTTTCGTGCTCCACCCCCCTCTCTCGCGCAACGTAGCCGACTGCTCTTGCACTCGTTCGGCTGCCATTCATTTCATTGCCAACACTAAATTGTCAAACCTTCGCCGCGCACCTGTGCAACACCTCCCACCTCCCTCTTTTAATTCCTCCCCCCCTCACAATTTCACGTTGCTTGTTGTGCGTGGCATGCTCACCAAGTTCTCTTGATGCGGGGCCGCTCGACTGCGTGCACCCCTCCATGCGGCTCGTCACCTCCCCTCGTCTGGACCACGTCTGGACACTCGCCAACCGCGGGCGGGATACTTCTCAACCGGCTCCCGAAGGCCAATATCCGGATTGCGCTGTCCAGTCTTCTCGCAGTTCCGCGATGGTCCTGTAGTCCTCAGAAGGGGGCAACGTCAGAGGGGGCCGCGCCGCCGGGCCTCCTCGCAACGGGAGTTCCTGGAAAAAAAAAATAAAAATAAAAAAGCAGATCTTAAAGAGATCTCAGCAGTGCCTCCAACTTGTCGGGGGAAATTCTGCTGGGGTCGGCCGGGCCGTCCGTAGACCTCCGGGCAGGGAGGCCCCAACTCCTCCCGTATATCCCAAAAGAGATAGAGTATGAGACACACGCAAGAAGCAAGGTGACTCTGCTGTTTATTAGACAAAACCGCAGGGATGGGTCAAGGATCGTACGCGTCCGTCCTGACACACACACAATCGTGGGGCTCGCAGGCCCTTTTTACCTTAGTATGACGCGCTACTTGCGTCATCTTACAAAGTTTAGCAAAAAACCTATTTCCACTCTGGATTGGTTACTCGAGTGGTAGGGTTAGTATAGCATACATATAGAGAACGGTATTAGTGGTTGAGGGTTAGTCAGGTGATATACTTGGGCTGTCCCTTTAATTTGATACATGAAAATTGTTACATGAAGACCTCTGAGGATTGGTCAATGTTAATGGCGTCAATGATAAGAGCCCCATATTCTGATTGGTCCACTCGCGAGCCACCCAGTCTGGGACTATCGCTGTTCCCAGCTCGCGGTGCACCTGCAATTTGCAACAATGTTTTTACTATGGGTAGGTGTAAACAATGTGAGGATTTATTCATATGTTGGGAGGTCGACCACTCCCACTGCTGCAGATGTCCAATGAGTCTTTTAATTGTATCTGCCTGTGTCTTGAAACGTGGGATTCAGGCGTCTCCTTCCTCCTGGGCTTGGCATCCTGTCAGGTTTGGTTTTGTCACGTGACGTCAGACCGTGTTTGAGGCCGAATTCAGCACAATTAATATTGTTTTTCCCACTGTGTGCCTGGTTTATCTTGCAGGTGCGACCTTGGCGTTGGCTTGCAGCGTGCGAGATTGCAACATCGTGCCCTTGGCGGTGTGCTTTCGCCGGGCTCATTCTGCAGGATCAGCAACCGGGCTCTCGCTCATTCAATGTTCATGGAAACTTTTGCTTGTGGCCTACTTGGGCCTGGTGCATAGGTGGAACCGTTTGATGCAGAACTCTTTAGGTTACTGTATCATATTGCTCTATCCTCAGTATCGTGTCTCCGTTATATTCTTTATTATGGTACATGGTTCTTAGAAGAAGCGTGAGCAAGCCTTTTTAGATAAGTTCATTATGCATCTTGCGTTTCTGCATTTTGAGAGCCTATGTGGAAAATAATAAAGATGCACGTCCGTGGGTATGTCTGTCGTCTATGTCATAGCACTGAGTATGTTCTTCGTGTGGATTGGTGTGGGAGTGTCCGGTGTGCATGTGTGCACAGGTGTGCTGACCGTTGGCTAGGTCGTCATGGCATCTCTAACGACGTGTAGGTTTAGTCGAGTTGATCCATGCCGCAGGTGTCGGCATGGGCAGGGCGGGCTGCTGGGCAGGTAGGTGGGCACATCCGTATGTTCCTGTACCAGGGTATTTGGTCGTCTGGTAGATAGGCAAACTCCTCTCGTGGCGGGTGCCTTGGCCATGATCCTCTAGGCCAAGCGAGAGAGGGGAAGGGCGGGAGCTTGTTCTTCCATTCTCCCACTTCACCCTTTTAGCCACTCTTCTCATTCTCACAACTAAACTTTTACCTTTGATAAACATCCTGACACTTCATCATTACTTGACCATAATTGTACATAAAAACTTGAAACGTATGTTCTTGTGTCTCAATATTTCTGGTGGACCAACTGACATGCTGGCAAGTCTGGCTGTGCCATGTGAGTGAACCCAAGATGTTTAAGGGGTGGGTGTGGCCAATTGGAGCACCCTAGCAATGTATAGAACAACTGAACCATGTAGGGGACACCAATGATTGCGATGGGTGGCTTCACCCTGTGAGAAAACTGTAGAAATGTATGGTGTGGTTGCAGCCTGTGGGAGGAGTCAAAGATCCTTTGTGACTGGCTGCACTCTGTGGGAAGAAGCTTAAAGAGTGTCTGTGCCCTTTAAGAGAGGCTGTGAACCTTTTGCTGAGGCTATGGCCTGTGAGAAAAACAAAGAACCTTCAAGGGGACTGCACACTGTGAGAGCAGCCAAGGATACACCTTGGTTGTAAACTGAAAACACCTTAGCGGGTGGCTGCTCCCTGTGAGAAAGCCGGAGTACCATAACGGTGGCTGTGCCCTGTGAGAAAGCCCAAGAACCTTGCAGCATGACTATGCTCTGTGAGAGAACCCAACAACCTCCAGGGGTGACTGTGCAGTGTAGAAGAACCCCAGAAACATAGTGTGTGGCTGGGCCCTCAGGGAACCTGTGAAACCTAAAGGTTTGCTTCACCTTGTGGGGAAAACCAAGCCCCGTAATCTGTCACTGAGCCATGTGAGAGTACACAAGAACCTTAGTGTGGAGGTGCTCCTTGAACTCGAACATGAGAAACATATGTGATGGTTGAGCCTTGTGAGAGAACATGAGAACATTTGACACATGTGGTGTCATTACGACCCAGGCGGTAAGTACACCAACTTTACCACCATGGTGTAAACAAAGTTTACACCATGGTGGATGGCGGATTTACCGCCCCATTCCAAGGTGAGTGGGGTGGTAAATCCCCATTTCCCATTTACCCTTCCCCATTCCCATTTTTGCCCCATAGGGCATGATGGGAGTGGGGAAGGCGCTAATTACGGCACCGTAAATTACGGTGCCGTAAATAGCACCAAGGCGGTTTAGCGCCATGGATTTTAACAGCTGCTAAAAGCAGCCTTTAAAATTGGAATCAGGCATTAAGGGTTAACAACAGCGTTAACCCTTAACGCCTGAGTTGTAATGAGGCCATGGTATAAGGATTCAATAACATTGCTCACAAAATAAGCAACTGCATATTCAAGATGAAAATAGGTCAAAGCTTCTCAATCACTACTACAACTAGCGTTTGCCCAAATGCATATACCATAAAACAAGCCCCCTACATAGTTCTGTATGTGACATTTACCAGCTAACAAATCATTGTCATCAGTCAAGCTGCTGCACTACTCCTTACTCCTTACACTTTTTCATTGATGTGACTACTCATTTTTATGAATGTAAATCTTTCCAAGTGTTGCACTTAAATGCTCCTTCTGTGTATAGAGACAGTGCGCCCCCGCTGCACTAAATACTCTCTCGGATTGAACACTGGATTGTGGACTTTAGCAATTGAACAGCAAATAGCACAAGCTGGCCAGTTGGGCTGCTTGTTCTACCAATACAGAAAAGGTGATGTGGCCAGTAGATAGCCATCAAGGACCTGTGTTGCTGATGGTCCGTGGTTTATTCCTGTTAATGTTCCCTATGAAATACAGATGTACAGATTCTACTCCCTTTAAGCTGCACCCACAATGCTCACAAAGCTTTCAAAGGTGTTAGTGATTACTGCCCATTGGTGCCATCAACCTTGAGATTTCAGGTGCACTTGGACACATTGAACTGGTTGATGTTCTTCCAGCTGCCTATGCTCTTTCTCTAACTGCAATGCCTCCTACATGCGATGCTTGGTGCAGTTATTCCTCCTCTGAAACATAAGTGGAAATTGGATGCACTTTTACTTTGAAAAGTGTGCCCATTAAGGAAGTCAGCAGTTATACAATGTTACATTTTAACTCAACTACCAACATATCACAACACAAGGTTGAAAACAGGTCACTCATCAGCATTTGAAATATTTAGTTTTTATGGCAAATATTTATTCACAATTACCAAAGTTTATATTTCTGCTCCTTAATTTTCAACATGTACATTTCAAATGTTAATCGTTCTACTTAAGTCATTTGGATTTGTTCACAATGTGAGTGTGCCATTTATAACACAAATGTGTTTGGTGCAAAATGTATTATTTGAACTTACAGGCCTTAATTGAACATCAGTACATGCCAACATGGATAATACTAATAACTAGCAATTTAGGTTTTATTTCTAAGAATTAGAATCGTGCTGTCTAAGTAAACATTTATTTTCAACTGCCAGAAGAGAAAATGTAACTGACAAATATGCAGAAACTAGCCATACGAACCTGGTTTGACACTCTCACTCAACAAAAAGAAGCCTGGTTAAGACCCCTTTCACACATATTTGCCAAAGACATATCCTTTATACCATCATTGTAGTGATTTATAGTTTTTATCCTCCCTGCTTAGTATCCAGAGTGCTGGTATCATTAGAGCCTTGATTGGACATTCATTTAGTTTGGACTGTTGTATTATTGCTGCTTGGGTTGCTACAATTATTACATTCACACCCCTCTTGAAAGTATTGCCTGTCCTCAGCCCACTTTAAGACAAAATGTAAGAGGTATATCTCTTATCTGTGCCTTTTAACCTTTATAATTGGGATCACTGTTCCTGTGTAGAGGTGTGAGGTCTAAGTAGGTAGTTTAGTCAGTACTAATCAAATTATCCTGCAAGGGCGTAGTCATTTCATCACAAGCACATGTGTTATTCGCTTACTTCAAATCACTGAGTGTGCCCCACAGTACTATATCTGCAAGCCTATTCTTCACACCACCGGATCTCCCACTTGTTGACTCTGACACTAGCCACCACCACTATTAAGGGCGCCCTCATCAACGCTCAATCCCTTGTAGCTCACTCTCCCGACATTGCAGACCTGATCATCTCCAATTAATTAGACTTCCTTGCAGTTACGGAAACTTGGATCCATCCTGCTGCTTGCCCCACACTCTTAATTGTCATCCCAGAGGACTACACTATCATTCGAGCAGATAGAAAATCTGGGATTTGGCGTGGGGTAGACGTCATTGCTAAATCCAATCTGAACATCAGAGAAGTTACTAATACAGGTCTTCCATCTGCTGAACTTCTATCCTTTAAACTTCCACTATCCAACACTCAAACCATACTGCTGCACCTCATCTACAGACCACCTGATGCCATCTCCACCTTTGAAGAGGACATCTCCTACCTACTGACTTCCAACACTAAACCAGGCTCACAAATCATTCTAATGGGTGACCTTAATCTAGGACTTAATGACCCAAATGATGCAAACGCTACCCTTCTTAATGACACTATCATTCAACTAGGTCTTACACAACATATTAACAAACCTACACATACTAAAGGTAGATTCTTGGATTGGGTGGCCGACGCCAACTGTGACTTATCTTTGAATGACATCACTCCATGTGCATGGACAGACCACCGTCTCATTACCTTTACCATACCCAAAAACACCCCAAAAATTGCACCTACAATCATGGTACCACAAACTTTGACTAGAAACAAACGCAATGTCACCATTGAGAATCTAAAACCCCTCTTAAATCCAATCATCGATACTGACCACTCCAGCCTAAATTCCAATCCTACTGCCCTTGTAGAACTCTACAATAACTCTCTGGAACAAGCCCTAAATTGAATAGCTCCACTCAAATTAAGAATGGCCAAACCAGCTGCCCACATGAACATATGGTTTTCAGCTGAATTAAAAGCACTTCACAATATGAAAAGAGTAACGGAAACTAACTGGAGAAAAGCCCCTGTTCTTTCATCCAAAGATACATTTTCCTCTGGAGCCTCCACTTATAAATCTGCTATCACAAACGCCAAAAAAGATATCTTCATCATGAGAATACACAATGCCAAATCTGGCATTAAAGAGTTATCCTCTATCCTAAGAGAACTGGAATCACCAGTGCCTCCCTCAGATGACTGCATCAAGGACAAAGCCTGGTGTAATAACATCCAACAAGCACTCTCTAACAAAATAGCGCTCGTTCAAGCTAAGATAGGAACAGAAAAGCTAACCTTGCCTCTAAAGACCACTCTAGTACTAAAAAGAGCTCCCCCACTCCTGATTGCCCTCCATTCCACTTCTCCCCAGTAACTGAGGATGATGTAGTTAGCATTATTGCCAGCCTTAAACCATCAAACTGCCAAGGCAATTTGTGCCCTGCCTCTGTCATTAAGGACGAGGCTAAAGACCTAGCCTCTTTCATTACATCGCTGATCAATTCCTCATTTAAAAACTCATCTGTACCTTAAAGAGGCATGGGTCCTGCCCCTTCTTAAAAAACCCAATCTTGACCCTAACATACCAACTAATTACAGGCCCACCACGACTGTCCCCTTTCTGCTTAAAATACTTGATAGAGTGGCATACCTCCAAATACAATGACACTTGGAAGACAATAATCTCCAAGGCTTGCGCCAATCTGGCTTTAGACCCCGGAATGGGACCGAAACAGACCTCTTGGACCTAAAAATCCAAATGGATGAAGCCAAAGACAAGGGCAACCTGGTCATCTTGCTCCTGTTGGATCTGTCTGCAGCTTTTGATTTAGTTGACCACCAAATTCTCACCAAACACCTCTTTTCGGCTGCCGCATTCTCCCAGAATGCCACCAATTGGATTCGGTCCTTCCTGTCCGACAGAGCGACCAGGGTCTTTGCACCCTCAGCCACGGCTGACCCCGTCCCAATCCAATGTGAAGTACCCCAAGGATTTTGTATTTCCCCTACGCTTTACAACATCTTTACCAAGCTCTTCTTTGACCATCTTGATGATATGGGGGTCACATATACAAACTATGCTGACGATATCCAGATCCTTATTACACTCACTGGGAGCTATGAGAAAGATGTTGCAAAACTAAATGAAATATACCTTGAAATTCAAGCATGGACGGCCGCACATAGCCTCTGCTTAAACAACGATAAAATGAAAGTGCTTATCGTCGGGTCCCAGGCTTGCCTTAACAAATTGGAATCTAGGTACCAATCATTTGCCATTGATGGCAATATCATAAAAGTCTCAAAAGAAGTCAAAACACTGGGTGTGTATCTCGACTCCACACTCTCCCTCAAAAAACAAATAAAAGCCACTATTTCCTCCACAGCCTATACGAACAAACGTATCAATGCTTGAAAGCCATTTTTATCAACCAATAGCTGCCTCACACTGTCTAGAACATTGATATTGTCCAGACTAGACTACTGCAATACACTCTTCCTTGGCTCCACCAATCACAACCTGAACAGAATACAGATCTTTCAGAACAATGTCCTTAGATGTGCCCTTAATCTTCCTCGCAAGGCCCACATTTCTACCATCAATAAGGAAATGCACTGGCTGCCCATCCATGACAGAATCAAACTAGAATCTCTTGTCATTACTCGCAAATGCCTCTCGCTGACAGCCCTTGCTATTTATCAGACAAATTCTCTAGACATAGCTCAACCAGACCAACTAGAACCCCTTATATGCACCAACTAAACATTCCCAATTTCAATCTAAAAATGGCAAGGGGTGCTAGCTTCCCTGTGCTAGTAGCAAAATGCTGGAATGCACTTCCCATGATAATTAGAGCCGACGTATCATTCTGGTCGTTCAGAGCCAAGGTGAAAGTATGGCTTACAAATCAGAAATAACATGATACTGACATGCAGTGTTTGACCAATCTGTAACCTGGCCAGATGTAACCTTGTCACGGACCACATTGTAACCCGGTCCTTCATGTTTTTCATTGTACTATCCTTTACTGTACCTCGCATGTGTAACCTTCTGTAACTTATATTGCTATACAAGTCAAATGCGAATCCGAGTGATCCGACCGCGGCTGATTTGGCCGCGGTCGGAACGTTCGCATGAGAAAGGTGTGAACTACCAAAAGTTTGCACCTTTCTCATGCGAACACACGTACTACGGGGGCTGTAGGGGGTGTCCCCAGCAACCCTCGCTCACTATACTGTGAAGTATAGTGAGAGGGGTGTTGCAGGGGACACCCCTGCAGCCCCCTTTTTTCCTTTTTTTGTTTTGTTTTTTGTACGAGTGTGCTAAGGGGGTGTCCCTCACAACACCCCGCTCACTATACCACACAGTATAGTGAGCGGGGTGTTGCAGGGGACACCCCTGCAACCCCCGCAGTCTTTTTTAAAAATGATTATACTTACCTGCAATGCTACCACCAAAGGTACAAACTTTTGGTGTTCGAACCTTTGGTGGTAGCATTTTTAGAACTTTTGGTCATTACAACCATTTGTTCGTGGTAAAATTGACCTAAACCATCAAATGCGCCCAGTTACCCCAGGATTTGACTGCGCTATACAAATAAACAAACTAAACTAAACTAATCACCTCTCTCTCTGACTCAGTACCTACTCACTATCTCTTTCTACCCATCTATACTAAATGCACTCAATTTTATTAGCCCTTCCCTAAAGTCCTAATCCTGCCTCAATCCTGCCTCGATCAATGACTGCCTGGCTGTCTGAAAGTGGTTTGATATTGAGTAGGAGCTCCAGCTATGTGTCCCTCTTGCAGCCACATGGACAGATTTGTTCCAAACTTCTGTAAATGTTCAATTCAAGTGAGTGGGAAAGTTTTTTCCAGTCCTATGCTTTTCCAACCAATGGGCAGGTGCCTGCTCAGTGTGGATGTTCAATAAATACAGAGTAACTCCATCTCTAGCCCTCTCCCATTACTGCCTATCACTCATTGCTGTGCACATTTTATTTCTGAGCCCATCTTGTGGTGTTACTGCAGTAATCTTGTGAGATTCCTGTGGTCTTACTGTACTAAATCTAACATTTACTACCTGTAACCGGCTCCCTAACCCACTCCCCAAATCTGCAAATTCACATGGTGTTTTCTTTCTCACTCCCGAACTCTAGCCTGATGTTATTGCTGTTGCTATTGCTATTGATATTGATATAGCACCTGGCGCCAGGCCTTCCAAGCGCTGATGTTCAAAACAATCAGTGTTCCCCTAGGAGATACTTCATTTACAGAAGAGTTTTGAGTCTCGTTCTGATGTTGAGAACAGCATTAGACTCTGTAAAGTCATGGGAGAGTTCATTCCAAAGTTTGATGGGATTGTTTTTTCACCTCCAGAGAGCATTTTGAGTTCTTTCATTTGCAGCTTCTCCCGATAATATAGCAGGAATCACTTGCATCGAGCAAAACAAAAAATGTGTGACTTTTCATTTCTTAATATAAAGGTTTTGAGGAGCGGGGGCACCCTGAAGTTTTTGGGAACTATTTTAAAAACTACTCTATGGATTTACCCTAAACCAGTCAAGGAAATTAAGTCCATGCTTTATGCCACAGTGTTTCTTATTTGGTCCAAATCTGTCCAGCGGTTTTCACGCCAGGGCTATTAAAAAACTGTG
Source organism: Ambystoma mexicanum (assembly GCF_040938575.1). Lineage (NCBI taxonomy): Eukaryota > Metazoa > Chordata > Amphibia > Caudata > Ambystomatidae > Ambystoma > Ambystoma mexicanum. The sequence continues at coordinate 446,460,648 of NC_090925.1, read as the reverse complement.
CTATTTCTCTATGGCAAAATGAATGTACATTGGCCCTCATTACGACCCTGGCGGAGGACCATGGTGCAATTTGCACCATGGTCCATGGCGCAGAGCTGCCAACTCCGCCATGGGGGTTGGCGGACTTACCGCCCCATTCCGACCTTGGCGGGGCGGTAAGTCCCCAATCCCCATTTACCCTTCCCCATTCCCATTTTTGCCCCATAGGGTATAATGGGAGTGGGGAAGGCGTTAATTACGCCACCGTAAATTACGGTGGCGTAATTAACAACAGGTCCCGTAGCACCATGGATTTTTCCGCCCGGAAAAACCAGGCGAAAAAATCGCCATGGCGCTACGGGAACTCGTAGTCTGGCGGAAAGGTACGCCATGCATTACGCTGGCGTAAAACCCTTTCCGCCAGGGTCGTAATGAGGGCCATAGTCTTAAAACTGCGTTTTTATGTTTTCGTAATAACGTTTTCATTATTTAACAAATTGTTCCCAAAATGTCCAGGGGGTGGGGGGCTTGACAATATGTTTGTTTGGAAAATATCATCAAAATACATCAAGCAAGGCAAATGTTATTAAACTTGTTCAGTCACTCTGCTGCTAGCACCAATGCTGATATACAGGTTTTAAGGTGCAGGAAGCACCCCCTTATCAGTAGAATATTTTGAAAACTCCTGGACGGATTTACCCCAATCCAGTCATAGAAATTAAGTCAATGGTTTGTGCTCAAGATGTTTCTTATTTGGTGCAAATCTGCCAGGAGGTTTTCTCACTACGGCTGTTCAAAAAATTCAGCTTTTCTCTAGGGGACAGTGAATGGGCTGAAAACTGTGGTGTTTTGTTTTCTTAATAACATTTTCATTGTATCATGTATCGTTCCCAGAATATGCAGTCCGGGAGAGGGCATGACAAACATTTCATTTTGAAAGTGACATCCAAATCCATCCAGCAAGGAAAAAGGCATTAGCAATAGAATTTTGGGCCAAAAATGGCTGCTCTGTCATTTCTGAAAATCCTCTCAGCCTCGCTTCTGAAAAGCACTATGGGAGATTTAGCTATAATTTTGAAAGAAGGGGGGTATACCCTTCCTCATAAAATATTTTAAAAACTACTGGTCGGAATAACCACAAAGCATTTTTTTGCTTTCCTAATAATGTTTTCATTTTTTAACAAATCTTTTCAAAATTTACAATTTTAGGTGGTTGAGGGTGTTGGGGTGAGGGTACTTGACAAATCATTTGTTTGAAAATATCAGCCAAATCCGTTATGCATGTCAAAAGATATTAGCAATTCAATGTTTGGGTTTTCTATGGAACTTGATCCTCACCGTAACTAAAATACTATACTGTTTGCATACATTACAGAGAAGGCAAAGAGCTCATAAATTTGGAACTGTTTATCAAATCAACACATATCTTAGCGACAATAATATAGACCTGACCTTGAATATTTGTATTGCATTTGGTGTGGTTGTGTTGAGGGGGGCAACATTTTAAGTGGGTCAGGGTAGGTGAAGAGTAGTTTGTTGGTGGCTTATAACTTTGGAGCTCTTGGATGAATCTGCACAAATCTTGCCAACAATATCATAGACTAAACTCAGAATAATTGGACAAAGTTTGGTGTGGTTTTGTCTAGGGACCAAGGTTGTAGGTGGTCCACATATTTTCAAAATCCTGATAGACTTTGCTTGAGACTACAGCCCAAACCACAGGATTAATTTGCACCAAACCTTTGTGAGGATCTTTGGTCAGGTCCAGAAAGTGTGCTTTTGCTCATTTGGTGTTAATCCGTCTAATGTTTTATTTTTTCAAAAGTGCCAAAATGTCAGTACAAAATATAGTGATATAACGTTGGGGCCTGTAACTACCCCTTGTTATGTATGTTTTATTCTTCAGTGGACAGGTGTAAAGACATATTTGGAGCACAAAAATGTCTTGCTTAGGGGACTGTTTTTAGAACAGACTGATACAGGGGCTACACTATCTCATCATAGCCAATGCTCAATCAATACACAATAACTCTAATGTTTAAGAATACCATGGTTGCAAATGGCCTATTTTCTGAAAAGCAAACACCAACCAAGCTTTGCACCTGAATCCACCCTTGTATGCAGAAATACACTTTTTAAATGTTGCATATCTCTTTCTTGCACACGTCATCTGCTTTACCATGATGTCACTCATGAGGCAATACATTATGGCATATGTGATATCATCATTGAATGAATGTACATTGGCCCTCATTACGACCCTGGCGGAGGACCATGGTGCAATTTGCACCATGGTCCATGGCGCAGAGCTGCCAACTCCGCCATGGGGGTTGGCGGACTTACCGCCCCATTCCGACCTTGGCGGGGCGGTAAGTCCCCAATCCCCATTTACCCTTCCCCATTCCCATTCTTGCCCCATAGGGTATAATGGGAGTGGGGAAGGCGTTAATTACGCCACCGTAAATTACGGTGGCGTAATTAACAACAGGTCCCGTAGCACCATGGATTTTTCCGCCCGGAAAAACCAGGCGAAAAAATCGCCATGGCGCCATGGGAACTCGTAGTCTGGCGGAAAGGTACGCCATGCATTACGCTGGCGTAAAACCCTTTCCGCCAGGGTCGTAATGAGGGCCATAGTCTTAAAACTGCGTTTTTATGTTTTCGTAATAACGTTTTCATTATTTAACAAATTGTTCCCAAAATGTCCAGGGGGTGGGGGGCTTGACAATATGTTTGTTTGGAAAATATCATCAAAATACATCAAGCAAGGCAAATGTTATTAAACTTGTTCAGTCACTCTGCTGCTAGCACCAATGCTGATATACAGGTTTTAAGGTGCAGGAAGCACCCCCTTATCAGTAGAATATTTTGAAAACTCCTGGACGGATTTACCCCAATCCAGTCATAGAAATTAAGTCAATGGTTTGTGCTCAAGATGTTTCTTATTTGGTGCAAATCTGCCAGGAGGTTTTCTCACTACGGCTGTTCAAAAAATTCAGCTTTTCTCTAGGGGACAGTGAATGGGCTGAAAACTGTGGTGTTTTGTTTTCTTAATAACATTTTCATTGTATCATGTATCGTTCCCAGAATATGCAGTCCGGGAGAGGGCATGACAAACATTTCATTTTGAAAGTGACATCCAAATCCATCCAGCAAGGAAAAAGGCATTAGCAATAGAATTTTGGGCCAAAAATGGCTGCTCTGTCATTTCTGAAAATCCTCTCAGCCTCGCTTCTGAAAAGCACTATGGGAGATTTAGCTATAATTTTGAAAGAAGGGGGGTATACCCTTCCTCATAAAATATTTTAAAAACTACTGGTCGGAATAACCACAAAGCATTTTTTTGCTTTCCTAATAATGTTTTCATTTTTTAACAAATCTTTTCAAAATTTACAATTTTAGGTGGTTGAGGGTGTTGGGGTGAGGGTACTTGACAAATCATTTGTTTGAAAATATCAGCCAAATCCGTTATGCATGTCAAAAGATATTAGCAATTCAATGTTTGGGTTTTCTATGGAACTTGATCCTCACCGTAACTAAAATACTATACTGTTTGCATACATTACAGAGAAGGCAAAGAGCTCATAAATTTGGAACTGTTTATCAAATCAACACATATCTTAGCGACAATAATATAGACCTGACCTTGAATATTTGTATTGCATTTGGTGTGGTTGTGTTGAGGGGGGCAACATTTTAAGTGGTCAGGGTAGGTGAAGAGTAGTTTGTTGGTGGCTTATAACTTTGGAGCTCTTGGATGAATCTGCACAAATCTTGCCAACAATATCATAGACTAAACTCAGAATAATTGGACAAAGTTTGGTGTGGTTTTGTCTAGGGACCAAGGTTGTAGGTGGTCCACATATTTTCAAAATCCTGATAGACTTTGCTTGAGACTACAGCCCAAACCACAGGATTAATTTGCACCAAACCTTTGTGAGGATCTTTGGTCAGGTCCAGAAAGTGTGCTTTTGCTCATTTGGTGTTAATCCGTCTAATGTTTTATTTTTTCAAAAGTGCCAAAATGTCAGTACAAAATATAGTGATATAACGTTGGGGCCTGTAACTACCCCTTGTTATGTATGTTTTATTCTTCAGTGGACAGGTGTAAAGACATATTTGGAGCACAAAAATGTCTTGCTTAGGGGACTGTTTTTAGAACAGACTGATACAGGGGCTACACTATCTCATCATAGCCAATGCTCAATCAATACACAATAACTCTAATGTTTAAGAATACCATGGTTGCAAATGGCCTATTTTCTGAAAAGCAAACACCAACCAAGCTTTGCACCTGAATCCACCCTTGTATGCAGAAATACACTTTTTAAATGTTGCATATCTCTTTCTTGCACACGTCATCTGCTTTACCATGATGTCACTCATGAGGCAATACATTATGGCATATGTGATATCATCATTGATGCCATTTGTGTTGATATCAATGTGCTTAGTGGCTACACAATGGGGGCCTCAAAGTTAAGGGAGCTTTTGACTGAATAATCGCTTACTAATACATGAAATGCAAACCATTTCTTTAACATTACATATTTACATTTTAAATTGTATAAATTGGTAAGTACTACAAATGAATGGTTTAAACGTAATCATATGATACTTTTGTATCAGTGTATTTTTCCATGTCAGGTTGCTATTATTGTTAAGTGTGATGAAATAAAATATGTATTAAAGAGGTGAACAAACATATACTAACATCAATAATCACATATATGATGTAATTATTGAGCTCATTAATGATATCATGTATGATGTCTTTAGGGATGCCATCAGTGATGTCATGTATGATGTAATTAGTTATGTTGCCAGTGTTGTCATCTGTGATGTCATCATTGTGGTCATACACTGCCCAACAGGGGCGCATAGTTAAGGTGGACTTGATTGAAATGTGAGTGCTAAAGCCATTTCCCCATGCCCAGTAGATGTAGGCACTGCAGATGTCAAATTCCTTATTCCTGTGATAATTTCACAGTGATCATTACCAATAACAGAAATTCCTGCGGTAGAGTGGCAGGTCTCCGGTGCCCACGATAATGGGAACAATTGCTCAGAAGTAAAAAGTCTTCCATGTCCTCACAGGCAGTCAACATTAGTCCCCCTACATGTTTCCAAGTACCCTCACTCCACTCAATTGCCTTTTCCCTCCATAGCCCTCTCACATTATACCTAATCACTCATCTCTTCATGTGATGCTATTATCTTTCTGAGTTTATCTTGCAGCATTCCCGTGGTAATCTAATGAGATTCCCGCAGTCTACCCCTGATAATCCAAAAACATTCTACCGGTAACTGGCTCTTGAACCCACCCCCCCAAATCCCCAAACGTCACATGGTGTCTTCTTCTTTCCACTCCCGACCTTTAGCCTGATATTATTGCTATTTCTGTTGGTATTGATACACAGACTATGGCCACGTCATCTAAGCACTGTCATCCAAAGCAACCCGTGTTCCTCTAGGAGTAACTATAGAAACAGATGAGTTTTAAGTCTCTTTCTTATGTTAAAAACGTTTTTAGACTCTGTAAGGTTGTGGGGCAGTTCATTTCAAAGTTTGATGGCATCCTTTTTCCCTGCTCCAAATAGCGTTTGAGTTCTTTCAATTGCGGACTCTCCAAGTAGTCTTGTGGGAATTACTTACATTGAGCAAAAAGAAATGGTGGCTTTCATTTCTGAAAAGCCTCTCAGCCTCTGCTGCAAAGCACCAAGGCCGATATATAGATAAAGCTTTTGAGGAACATGGGGAACCCCATATCTATGTTAAAGATTTATAAAACTACTAGATGGATTTACTCCCAAACCAGTCAAGGAAATTAAGTCATTTCTCTGTGCCCAAATTGTTTCTTATTTAGTGCATATATGCCATGGGATTGTCACACTATGGCTGTTAAAAAACTGCACTTTTCTCAATGGCAAATTTAATGAGAGTAGGCTGAAAACTGTATTTTTATATTTTTTTGATAATTTTTACATTATTTAATGACTTGTTCCCAAAATGTACAGTTTAAGAGTGGCCTTTTACAAATGTCCTCCAAATCCTTCCAGCAAGTTAAACGTTATTAGCATCACTCAGCCTCTCTGCTGCAAAGAACCAAGGCCGATATAAGGGTTTTAATGAGGAGGGGTACCCCCGTCTCTGTCGAGATTTTAAAACTTCCTGGATGGATTTAACCCAAGTGAGTTATAGAAATTAATTCAATGCCTTGTATCCAAATCTGCCCAGTGGTTTTCTCACTATGACAGTTAAAAAATGGCACCTTTTTTCTAAGGTAAAATGAATGGGCTGAAAACTCTGGTGTTTTTCTTTCGTAATAACTTTTTTTATTTTATAAGATATTTTTCCCACAATTTGTAGTTCTCGGGGGTCTATGGAAACCCTCTGTTTGGTAAACTTCATCCAAATCCATCCAACAAGTTAAAAGTTATTAGCCACATAATTTTGTGAATAAATGTCTGCTTTATCATTTTTAAAAAGACTCACTGTTGCAAAGCACCATGGGAAATATAGCTATCAATTTGGGAGAAGGGGGGACCCTCTACCCCATCAGATATTTTAAAAACTACTGGATGGAATAATTCCAAACCCTTCCCATGAAAAGAGTCAATGCTTTGTGCCCAAGTGGTTTCTTATTTGGTCAAATTCCGTCCAGCGGTTCAACTGGTTCATAATTAGTTGAGATGACTAGTTCAGAGAGAAATTATACTATCTATGCAATGTAGAGCGCGCAAGCACAGAGATAGTTGCAATGCCAGTGAGAATGTGACAGCTGGTTTTATTTTTTCATTAGACTCAACCACATTCAATGGGTGGCAGCGCCAAAGGGGAAACCAGTTTTAATAAATTAGTCTTTCAACCACAAGGGCAACTGTCTACAGTTGAGGTCTCTGCTATTCTTTATATGAAGAACAATGGCACACTAACATGCCTTCAAATGCAGACTACATGAACCTTTATCAGATATGTCAAAGAAACATTCAACACATGTCCACTTGGCTATACCATCTAGATAATGCAGAAGAAATGTTTCATATTGCATATAGTGTTGCCCTGTTGTACCATGTAGTGGAGTTAAAAAACATTTATTGGATACAAATATGTTGAAATGCTAAACATAGTGAAAAAACTATTCATTACTATTAGTTGACATTTTAAAAAGACACTGATAGAATAAACATGTAACCTGACTTAAAAATGCATTCTGAGTTCATATGTGAAAGGCAAACATGGTCAGTGACGTCACGTGGCAGAACGAGGGCAATGAGAGCCACATGGAGCAGAATTGAGGCAAAGCCACACAGGTAAGAATGGGTAGTTAGATCCATATGAGTAGGAACCAGCGATACAAGAGCCACACGGGAAAGAACAGTGAGAGAGATAGTCACATGGGACAGAACTGAGGCAGCAAACATCACACAGGGGAGAAAAGAAGCAGCAAGAACCAGAAAGACAGAACTAGAGCAGGGAGTGCCACATCGGGTACACCTGGAGCATTGAAATCCATAATGAGCAGAACAGGGCCAAAGAGAGAGGCATTTGGCAAACCAGGGACTACTGGGTCCCCCTGAAGTATTGCGCTATTTCATGAGTACCACTTCAGAACAGCCTAGAAATCTCATAGCTGTTTTAATCCTATTTCAGAAATGATAAAACCGCACAATATACCACATATTTAGTTTGAGAGAAACCCCCCCCCCCCAACTACATGATTGATTTGGGCATGCTCACTGGACTTTTGAAAATGAGGACAGTATTTATTACACAACTCTCTAAAAATGCACATATCAAGAATAGCACAGCCAAGCACTGAAACGTTTCAGGAAGATGTTCTGCCACTAAAACTTGATAGTTTGTGAACAGGGTTTTTTGGTTCCTACAAGCATGGCAACTGGAATTCTGAGAGTCAGCATCACTGCCATATTCTACTTAGTTGTGTGTTACATCTGCTGTGTTAGACAACGTTTGTATGCAGTACCCTTAGGGGTGCACTACAACAACTCTGACTACAGGCAATAGGAAATCCAACCTTTGGTAGAAGCTTGTACTACACAGTTTGGTAGCGTGTTGAGCAGTCAGGCTTATCTCAAGATGTGAGCTGACGGGGAGTTACACAGAGATTGACAGTTACAAGTATTCAAATGAACACTTACACATAAGTTTTCTTGAATTAACAATTATTAATTTATTTATCAGTCAGTTAGAGTAAGCCTTCTTCAGAAGGGAGCAATATAAAGTAACACTTAAATACACTTCAAAACTCACACTCTACTATTCTAAAATCAGTAAAGACCCCTTTGAGATGGCCGACAGACACAACCCACACCCTCAGGTAACTTTAATAGCTATGGTGCTCTGGACATTAATATTGTACTATTTGTATTTAAAATACTGTTAGAAGTTGGTAAAAGGGGGGCGCTGTTGCGCTTGATCAGCATGGCCGCCTGAGTGAACTGCTCCAGTTTTGGGCAAGATCCTTGTTCATGCCCTGCCTCGTTGGTGCTGCATCCACCATCCTAAAGTTACTGACCTACTGCTGGTCCGACTCGACTGGCGTGGCCCGACAGTCGATTGGCACAGAAATGTATCCCGATTCATAGACACCGACCGGTCCTGCTGTGGCATCCCGCCTCCTGCTTCCACAATGAGCAGAGACTTTTTATACCCAGCGCTGGAGGCCCCGGGCCTGGTGTCGGAGGGGCGACGTTGGTTGGCGCAGCACACCTTGGACTGGCCTGCTCCCCACTGCCCAAGCTACAGCTTTGCAACCCTTGCTTTCCTCACTGGGGAAAGGCGGTGACAGTGAACTGAGCACCCTGAGGTGGCTCCCTACGTGGGCAGCCTGCTCTGAGCCCCTGCCTTGTGGGATTGCCTCGGGGCTGCGACCAAAGTCGCGCGGGCGATGCGGCTGTTCCCTCCTGGGTGCCCGCCTCCAAACTTGTTTATTCTGAGGACCTCCGCAGCCTGGATGGTGCCCGTTGCTGATTTAGCCATGGCAATCCTGTGAGAAGGTACCGCAGCCAAGCCACCTCTCGACGAGATGCTGAATTAAGGAGGATTCAATTCCCTCCACTGCAATATCACTGTAATACAAGGTACCGCAGCCCTGCTTGGGAAACTGCTGTATGGGCGGTACACTTCTTCATAACCCTCATTGTTGCACTATTAATGGCCATGATGCCCGAAGGGCTGTGTGGGAGGCTGTTTCACGGGCAGAGCTGCTCAGCTCCCAGCTACACTACGCACTATATTTATAGCCCTACTGGTCCCTACAATGCTCTCCTGGCTATTGCAACCCAGCAGACCCACATCCTCCGGACCCTCCTCAAAGCACACACAGTGGCCTACGCCTTTGACACTTCTCACCTGGTGGTCCTGAGAGAGCCCTGCATAGCAATTGGATACTTGCGCAGCACAGCTCCTCTGCTGTCCTAGCTACCTCAGCGGTGCCCTGCAGCAAGACACCCCTGTGGGGCAAGAGCACTGGGCACTGGCGGGCATGGACCCATCCTGCGTCCCACCACTCGCTGTTTACCTGACTATTCGGAGTACCATCTTTCATCTTGCCCTACGTGGGAGGCTACAGTCCACTCAGAGACAGACTGAGATGGACATACTGACCGCTGCTGCTCTCACTGCTGGTCCAGGCATCCTTACAGTGCTCTGAGTGACAAGCACTCGCCCCAAAACAATCTCCGTGGATCTCGCACGTGGGGTGTGCCCTCTTTACCCCGGTAGCTGGGGACCCGCCCTGCTGGCCACTGGATGCACTGAACCACGGGTGTCGCAACTCTGCACTTGTCCTTCTCCACCCTGTTATGCTTTGTGACACACTACCTGCACACTATTACTCTGTGGAGGCACTAATCGAGTGTACCCGACATTCAACATACTTGGTGATAAATTGGCCTACGCATATTAGTACCGCTTATCAAATCCTACGTCCAAGACCACGGTCCGCCTGGTAGCGTGCCGGGACAGTTACGCTGGCCGTGGCTGGCTTTGCCATGGCCCCGGGTGGCCTTGCTCTGTCCTGGTGACAGGCTTTGCCCCCACTACGACCATCACCAGAGATCTGATGTCTGGGGCTGTGCTCTTCCCTCCTAGAGTTGTAAGTACCCACCATATTTACAGATTGTTGCGCTGTCCCACGGCTATTAAACCTCTGTGTCGGCAGTACACAGCACTACAGTGCTTGTGGCCCATTACCTGGTGCATCATCACTTGGCACAACAATTATCCGAGCGCCCCTGCCATCCATCACTCCTCGCCGGGCAGACCTTCTCAGCACGATTCTGCTTCTACCAACACCTCGGGCAATGCACCACCTACTTCTCACGTGCCCAGGCGGGACCATGACCAAGGGAGCCAACAAGAAGCAGAGCTCCATCAACATGGACGTGAAAACAACATCAAAATCAAGTGAACCTCAATCAGAGCCGGGGGCACCCAAGTCTGTGTCCCCTTGAAAACACTGAATCACAGAAAATGATGGAATACATGCGGGAGGGGTTCACAGCTCTGCAAACAAAACTAGAGTACATGAACGGGACCATAAACTCGATCAAAGCTCACAAGGAGAAGACAGACGCTCGCGGGGCGAAGGTGGAGACTAAGGTTGGAGTGACTGAGGACAACATTGCTGCCCTTCTGGCTCAGGCGGGAGCACTGTCCAGGCAGGTACACGATATCGGCAAAAAGAACGAGGACCTATAATCGCCCTCCAGGCGTAATACTCTACTCATCATCGGGGTCCCGGAAGATAAGATCAAAGGGCCCGTGGAAGAATATGTCGAACGCATCCTGCTTTCCCTTCAGGACTCCCCAAAACTCTCCCCGCAGTTTGCAATCGAGAGGGCCCATCGATCCATGGCAGCTCTGCCTCGCACTATCATAGCAAGAGTCTTGATTTACTGGGATAGAGATTCCCTTCTGCGGGCGGCAAGAGCCAAGGGTGACCTCTTCCTGGGCTCTGCTAGGACTGATCTTTATCCAGACTTTTCTGTAGCTGTCCAACAGGAACAAAAATCCTTTATCGCCACCAAGAAAAGACTACGGGACCTGGGTGTCAAATATTCAATGCTTTACCCAGCTAAACTCAGGATTGAACACTCCACCACTGTCTACTTTTTTACCATCCCTGAGGAGGCATCCGAATTCATAGGCAAACATTTTGCTGGCTGACCACATTGACTTTATTACGGTTTCATCCAGCTCCGGCGATTGATCGACATTCCATAATTCCACAGGTGCCCTAATCCTCGATGTCTGGATATGCGCCATATACTAAACTCCTAAGTCCGCCTACATGCCACACTTGAGAATGTCTTTTAGCCTTGTCGACAAACATCTCCCAGGCTAATTGTACCTGGCTTTGCTGCTGAGTCCACTCCAGGCTGTCCCTTAATTGTTATTCAACAGTTCCCCAGCCGACTGGCCTGTAGGATAACCCCTGCAGCAGCTTCGACACTGTTCACTGATATATGTTTAGTTCTCCTAGTATGGACGGGACAGGATGAACACGCATCCTTCACCAGCTAGGAATACACCACTTTGTTAGTTGAAGAATGTATAATAATACCTAGTCTGACCCGGAGTCTGTTGGTGGCGGACCCCATAGTTTATTGTCTACCCGGGCCAAATGATATTTGCTCAGCTTCACAATGTTGCCTTACTACTGGTTATTCGTTGTTTTCTTATTGTGCACCACAGAAATACCTAGACTACTCCCTAAATCAGAAGTTCCACTGCTCATGGCCAGCACACAGCCCCCCAGGTAATGCTGCCGCTGCTCTTAGTTCTGTTGGAAGTTAACTGGGTTTTCACTTCTCTAATTGGGAGAGGGGTGGGCGTGGGGGTGGTTTGGGAGGGTTGTAATATTGAAAATTGCTTGGCATGCAACAGGAAGCTAGAGTACTCCAACATGCTCAGACTCCTACATATGAGTTGGGGGCCCGGTCACATTTTCATTGAGCCTATGTCTCAATGTTTAACTCAATATCTAGTGTTATTAATGCTCACTGCCTTTACCGATGACTGATGACAGCATTGTTTGTATGGGTTGGAATGTCAGGGGATTTGGTAATTATGCTAAAATGCACAAGTTACAACTATATGTTGAACGGTATGAAGTGAGGTTGCTCTTCATACAAGAAACACATGCACACATTGGGGCGTGTGAGAGATTCACCAAACCATGGGGCACCAAGCGATATTACACTGACTATTTCACCCAGAACCGCAGGGTCATGATTCTGATACATAAGAGTCTTAAATTCCAACATAAAGTAGTTTATGTGGACCCCCTACGTCACCACATCTTGGTATTTGTGGCCCTGTTAAATAGAGGTCGTGCTCCTCAACATATATGGGCCCAACATGGATGACCCTGAGTTTTACATGCACCTGGCATCCAGTTTTACATGCACCTGGCATCCCTACTTGCAGGATTCCCCCTAGTCTCTATCCTTTGGGGCGGAGATTTTAACACTCTCTTAGATGTGAACCTTGATAGATCAGGCTCCAGGCCCCGTCAACTTTCCAGAGCAGCCAAAAACATTCTAGAAGTCCAGGCCCAGGTGATGGTATCAGACGCATGGAGACTGATGCATCTGGACTCCCGGTATACTCCTTCTACTCCTTGGTACATGACTCATTTTCACAGATCGACAGATGGCTTGTGTTGGACTCATTAAAACTATCACAAACATGGCAATACTTCCCAGAACATTCTCTGACCACTCCCCAATAACAATTTCCCTCGGCTGGAGTACGGATATTAATGCGGTTTGATCATGGAGGCTGAGACCACACTCCTTTTTAGACATTGCCTTTAAGGCAGAGCTAGTGACTGCCATAGACAACTTCTTTGCATTGAACACTGGTTCAGTCCACACTCAATCTACTCTCTGGGAATCGTTCAAGGCCTACAGAAGGGGCATAGCAATCTCTAAGGAGTCAGGGATCCTCGTGGTAATCTGAAGAGACAATGACAGGAGCGAATCCTGTCTCTCCTCCCTTGAGACCCAATACGCCTCTTCACAGTCTCCTGATGCTCTCTCTGACATAGGCATAGAACTAGACACATTTCACTCACTTGCAGAATGGGAAAGGAAGTTCCTAGATGCCCCGCACTCAGCTCGCAAGTAGGGTGAGGGGGAACACCCTGGGTGAGTCTTGGCTAGGCTTCTCCACCACGAGACCTGCTTACCCCACATCCCGGCTATAGAGATGATGGAACCCTGGCTCGATCATCACATGCGATGAATTCAGAATTCCATTTATTCTATGAATCCCTCTAATCTAATGCTAACAATACCACTGTGGTGAATGTTGGAGCATACTTGGAAAGTCTTCCACTCTCTGTCCTTTCTGCCGAGACGAGGGACTCCCTAGATAAACCAATTACAGCTGAAGAAATATCCAAGGCCATTGATTCCCTGGCCTCTGCAAAGGCCCCCGGATCTGATGGCCTCCCAGGACAAATTTTTGAACAATAAAAGGCCAGCTTAGTCCCCCAACTGTTTGCTTTGTTTGAAGAATCCTGTCACTTAGGCGTCCTTCCCCTCTCTCTATGGGAGGCCATAATCTCTGTACTACTAAACCAGGCAAACCCCCCACTCAATGTGGCTCATATCGACCCCTCTCCCTCATTAACTGTGATGTCAAGCTCTATGCCAAAGTGTTGGCTCTGAGACTGGCTCCATACATGCCTTACATCGTACACCCAGACCAAGTGGGGTTTATCCCTGGGCGCTCTACCTCCCTTAATTTACGTCGACTATTCAATATTCTCACCTGGATCAATCCGAACATAAAGGCACTGGCGGCCACTCTCAATATGCACAAAGCATTTGATTCTTTCTCTTGGAGCTACCTCTGGTGTGTCCTTGAGAAATGTAAGTCGGGCCCCACTTTCGATCCTGGGTCAAATCGCTCTACTCCCATCCAATGGCCAGAGTCGGCACAGACGACAGATGCTCGGCCCTTTTACAGATAGGCAGGGGTACGCAGCAGGGTTGCCCTTTCTCACCCCTAATTTTTGCTATAGCCATCGAGCCCCTGGCCGATAGGATAAGCCAGAGGCATGCACACAGAGCTCTGGGATTATCTGGCTCTCCCGAGATCATTTACCTCTATGCTGACGACGCCCTCCTCTTCATTCGTTCTCCTACAGTAAACCTTGCCCCTATTCTGGACGCTAACATCCACTTTGGTGAGATTTCGGGTTGCAAGGTGAACTGCTCTAAATCTATTCTGTTTCCGCTGACTGACATTACACTCCCTCCCCTGGACCCCTTGGGTTTCGCATGGTCACAGGCCGAGATCACCTACCTCGGTTGGTAGTTGCTCGCCAATCAAGTCCTCTATACACGGGCAACTATGGCAAAATATCTGACTACCCTCATGAGGAAAGGTACGGGGAGGGCTAAATTGCCAATCTCCCTGGTGGGTAAAATCAGCATTCTTAAAATGATTATACTGCCCCAACTCCTATATCGGTTCCCTAATACCCCTTTATGGCTGGGCATAGACTTCTTTCAATCATTGACTCGCACTGTAAACACTTTTTTGTGGCATTCTGGTGCAGTCCGTTTGAAGTTGGACACACTAACTATCCCTATGTCTGGGGGTGGTTTCAGTGCCCCTAATTTTGAGAAATATTGGATTGTCGCACAGACACAATATGCTTCACACTGGTTTGTACCCACGGACCCTCCACTACACACTAAGCTTGAACGTCTTGCTGTAAAGGGCTGTGATATTCGTTCCTTAATCACCCCCCTCAGCGTAACAAGTTCGATCTCTTGATCCTGTTGGCTCCATGTCATTGTCTCTAACTAAACTGTGGAAGCTGACCAATGCCTCCCATCCCTTCCATGGCATCCTTCCCCATTGGAACTTGTTCCGTGGGGCCCCATGTGTATCCCCCGCTGCAGTGCAACATTGGGCTGATACCGGCTTTGAGACTATCCAAGACGTTTTTGGCCAATGTAACTTCCTCGAATGGCCAGATATACCTATGTCTGTATGTGTGAAACCATCCCATTGGCTTCAATATTCAGGTCTCCGCCGCTTCCTTAAGATGAGGAACACAGATTTTGCTGCAATCCCCCCAGATGATCCTATACTATCTGAAATCCTGAACACCATGTCTGTTAAAGGGAAGGTTTCCAGGTTATATGCCCTGCTACAAGCCAAGTCCACTCCCCCTTCGACAAACTTAGATGTACGAGGGGCGAGGATCTAGGGATTGAAATGACTGATCAGCGCTCGGACCGTACTTGCTCCCGTACCCATGATATATCATTCGATTCCCGCTTTAGATTGATCTGATTCTAAAAGAGGCCATTACTGTCCACTACAATCAACATAGTGACTGGCCCTCTGTCCCTGTGTCGCTCACTTTGAACGAGAGAAGAGAAGTATCACATGGGTTACTGAATATTGAAGCCCTTCTGAAAAATTATCATCCCATCCTGATGAAAGCCCGGCACCACTAAAGAAGAAGACTATTGATGGATGCAGTCTAACTTCATGCCATAGGGGCCGAAACGCGTCGCGTTGACATGAACATTTAGCAGCTTCATCCATTGCTCACTAGTATCCCCAAGAGGAGAGAGGCTAAGGAAAAACCTGTAAAAAACACTAATTTTTGAAAATAGCTAGAATAAAGAATGATTGACAAAGAAATCACATGTGTTTTCAATTGGCACTTTACCAAAACCCATGTCGTGATACATTTTTTATAAATTGTATGTATATTTGTTTATGTTAGAAGTCAGATGTTAAATGTGTTTGTATTTGGTGTAGAATGAGGCATTTTTATCTTTTTGCTCAATAGGAACCAGCCGAAAACAGGTGAATAATAAACTTTGTTAGCCTGGAGGCTCCTATGTTCCGCATATTTGTTTTCTTCTCTTTATAACAAATGGTCCTAAGGATTTGTGTGTAAGAAGGCACGTACACCTGGCCTTTCAGGTTGGTGTACTGACATGGTTTCTAGAGATCTATAGTGGATTTCTGATATTCATGCAGTGCAGGAGCAGGAGGCATTTTGTGTTCCCTTTTGCTTGCTCACTGATTTAAGGTACTACATATATTTCACTATACCTCGATCAGATTACACTACGTATCATCAGATGTGACTCTGATGATGCAAATTACATTCATATGATATGGTCCTGCCCACGATTCTCTCACTTCTGGGAGGAGGTTTGTACTACTGTGTCTGAAATCCTGGATTGTATTATTGACCCATCCCCACTGACATGTCTCTTTCACGAAATCCCTAGACTAAGTTGCGATTCCACGAAACTAGCAGGGCTATGTATACTGTTAGCAGTATGTTGTATCTTACTGTGCTGGCTCGGCATCGGGGGCCCCACAAGTGTCCAATGGCTTTGAGCTGTAACCTGGCCTTCGGATACAGAGGAGGCCTGGGCAAGCCAGCAACCAGTAGCCCAGAAATATTTGGATCCTGTTTCGCTCCTATATATCCTCTAAATTGGCCGACACCGAGGATGACTCTGAGGATCTCCCCCCCAACTTCTATAACTGTTTGAATTGTAAGCCCCAATGAACACACCATTAAGTGATCTTTGACTGTCACACCATTTGTTGGCCCCTCTGCCACTCTGTACAAAGTACTTCCATGCTCTGTATCTTGATTGTATATTTGGTAAAAGGAAAAGGTTATTAGAACAAACAAGAGACCACAAATATTCTTAAGCAGGCAAATATTTTTGGACCCCCTAAGCAGAGTCATTCAGTATAACAGGCTAGTCAATGGGCAAAAGTCTTATATATGATGAAGCACCTCTGGTAGGTAAGTAGAAACGTCTTTGCACAATGTTTTAGAGGTCTTTGAAGAAAAGAAGAATCAAATGTAGGGCCACACGCTGATTAGACTTGTGAGTAGTAGAAGATGCAAACAACTTTACAATGAGAATTAAGATCTCGCAAACTTTACAGTACCTTTGTATTGAAGAAAAAGTGCAGCGGATGACTTCTCTTCCTGTGCAGCTCTGCAGATATCTCTGTTCCTAGGCCTCGGTCGTGGTGAGAAGAGGGAGGACTTCTGGGGACTCCTGCACTGCAATGGGATGGTCACTACTCACAACCAGCAATCTTTCCAACAAGTGGCACTTTAGTGTTTCAGCTCCTCGTGACTACCGCAAATAGCAACACTGTGGTTCCTGGCTTTTGAGATGGCCTTTCCTTGCTTCTGGGGTCCCGCACTCTGTTGAGGGGGCTCAGGCTCAGTCAGTCCTGCTTCCTGGGAGTTTTGAGGATCTTTCTGGAGCTCTTGGCCAACTTAAAAGCAACACACACAATCTGATGTTCCTCTACCTGGCAATTCGGTTTCCAGCAGAAACTCTGTGGAAAAGCAACCAGCTCCAAGAGAATGTCCAGTTGGCTTCCTTTGGAGTTGATTGGTTCCACCCACAAAAGGGGAGAAGTTGTACTGTTGATACGAATTTGGATTTTCAGCACAGCAGCAGGGCTTCACCGGGCAAACCATTGGTCTAGGAGTTGCAGCAGGCATCCTCTTCAAGTTCTTCTTTGGTTCCTTCGTCCAGTGGCAAACTTTGCCTTCCAAGCCAAAAGCCTTGCCTTTTATTCAGTTCTCTCCCATTCATTCCAGCAGGGTGGCTGACCTTGCCAGACAATCAGCCAGCCAATCAGAATAGAGTGCATTTGGGTCTCCTAAGAGACTAAGCACAGGGATTTTCAGGCACCTCCCTCACTTCCTGCCTACCCCAGACACCCTGGAGCCAGAGGCGGGCTTCACTCGTGAATCCCGCAAAAGGCAAAGCGAACAATGGGACCAAGCCTGGTTTGACGCGCAGAGTAAATCTCAAGAAGGACCTTTCCACAAAGAAATGCGGAAAAAAAGAAGACCAAGGCCATTTTGACAAACATGGCACCCTTTGGTGCTTTACTGCAGCTGCAAACGCAGTCCGCGGTAAATGCACACCACGGAAGTTAAAACGAAACCACTGCCATCAGCCATTCAGTGAGAGAAGAGTAACATAAAAATGTTACATGAGAAGCTAGCAAAGGGGATACTAGATACCCCTCCATCCCCCTATTGTAAGATAGTGGCACTCATTCCGAGTTTGGAGGCAGCCATGGCGCTATTAGTGCCATGGCTGCCTCGAAAATCGGTCCGACTCCAGTCTGGTTAAAGGAGCAATTACCGGACCAGTCCGAGGTCGGCGGGACCGGTAATTCCCCATTCACCAGAGCCATTCCCTCATAGGGCTCAAATGGGAAGGGGGAAGGCAGCAATAACGGTATCGCAAATTGCAGTACCGTTATTGACCCCGGTATCCCTCTGCTGGTCCCGTCAATAACGCCTGGTAAAACCAGGCATTAAGGGAGGACCCAAAAAAGGGACCTCGGAATAGGGCGCAAAGGGATTACCGGCACTGGTGTAATTACCGGTGCCCGGTCTCCCTTTGCGCCCAGGTCGTAATGACCCTGAGTGTGTGCTGGGTCTAGAAAGTTACAAATGTAAGTAAAGTCAATTTCACTTTACTGCTCTGGGAAACAGTAGTTGATCACAGAGAAGGTATTTAAACCTTTGGGAAATCTGAAAGACGTCCCTGTGCCACTGCACTGAAGGTGCTGTGTGACACAATGAAAAAGATGATACCCATGGAGTTTGGCAGACTCCATAACCAAAAGAAACACAAAGTTCAGAAATTACATTAAAATACATGAGCGAGTAGGAAAAAGGGTCTCCAGGTTAAAAAAATTAAGTCCTCAAAATTCAGCAAAGTTGCTGGGGGTCTCTAAGGTAGAGGGAATTGGCACATTTCTGAGAATTCTCCCTAACATGCTGCATGTAGCTTCATCTGCTGCATGATCCCTGCCACTTGAACAAAAATCAATCACTTGTCTTTCTAACTGAAATGGATGGAAAGTTGAAACATTTGGAATTTGAAATACAAACTAGGTTTGAGAGTCTAAACTCTGCACACGTTATACTGTCATTAGCCCGTGTGCACATTTCTTCAGCAATTTGCAGCAGTGTCTGTGCAGCAGATCAGACTTTCAGTGATGGCAGCTGCATTATGAGCATTGGGTAGCAGCCACCAATTATACATCAGCCATCACTCCTTCCATCATGCAGAGCATTGCGTTTCGAAATTGTTGTATGTGACAGAATGATTTGCTACACGCCTTCCAGACACTGTTTTGGAGATTTGCAAGGCCTCTATCCTTGCATCTGGTGGATTGCGGCAACTGTTTTTGCCAATAGAAATGTGGACATTTAGGGTCTGATTCATGGATAGTTTTCCTGTGGGATTGCACCATTATAAAACACTTCAATTATTTCAGGCCCTTAATGTGTATGCTCTTTGCAGGTCTTTCTACAGTCCAGACTGGAGAATGTGTCAAGGGATGCAGTGTCAATAAAATGCTCTCACTGATTCTTACTATACTGGGGGACCCAGGAAAAGGAGGCGATCTGAGGGAAAAGGCACAGGCCTAATCCTTCAGAAAAATACATTGTAAATGTTTGAGTCTCATGTGATGGTCTGCTTACGTGAAATTAGAACGTGTATGTGTGTTCATGTGTGAGTGTCTTTGTGTGTGTTTAGTGTATGTGTATTTGTTGGCATGAGTATGTATGTGTGAAGATATGTTCTACCTCCTAACTAGGCTTGAGCTTCATAAATTCTAATGCAAATACAAACATTCAAATTAATTAATGTAACACTTTTTGGCGTTTCATGTAAGCAATGCAAACCACTTGTGTACAGGAGCATTATAAATGACTTATCATATCATACCATATCATGTACAAAATACAATAGACATGAATCACATAACATTGTAAGGGCTACAATTAGACTGCTAAGCCCTTGGCAATCGACTGATCTAATTGCCTCATCTTAATTACTGCTCCATTGTTAATAAAGCAGTGGCCAAACAAAGTATTTTTAATTCTTTCTAATTCTCTGATCTTCGAAACAGCCAGCAGCCTGGATGTTGCCTTCATCACTCTCTTGCTGTCACAAGTAAAGGCCTACCTCTGCAGCTGGATCTAGTAGATTGCAGCAAGGTGGCATAGCCCATAGAAGGTCAGGAAGGCTTCTGCTATGAATGCTCCTCACATGTCTTTCTATCGAATGCAGGTCTCGCAGAGAAGTGTCCATCAACTTCTTCCTGCTGCAGCCTTTGGCCCAAGCAGAGCAACATGTCAGGGTCAAGGTGCTTGCTTTGCCCTTCTGATCAGGTAAGTATTTAAAAATAGTCTGAGTGAGTTTTGGAATATATATATATATGTATATATAGGAAGAGGTCAACAAATGCCGGCATCAAGAGGACAACCGACTCCGGCAGGAAGAAAACAGAAAACACGCCGAGGCCAGTGTGGGAGACGGCTTAAAAGTGGATCAGTAGAGGCAAATGCGCTCTGGAACCAAACCTTGAAAAGCAATACTATGATGCTTTGCTTTCATGCTCGACTCAGTCTTGACTCTGCACTATGCACTTATTAGCTACAGAGTTTTAAGAATTTTAGGTGTACTGATGTTAATTATGCATTATGTTGCTCTATATCTTATATGCTGCCAGGAATATGTTGCACTATGAACTTTATTGGCTGTTCTATATACTCATACAGAAATCTGCGGTTGGTCAAGACATTAATTGCCCCAGGCTTCTAATTGTGTGAACACGTGTCTGTTTTTCAAAAATTGTATTGTGGCATGTACCAACAACATGTGCTCCATTGAGTTCATATATGCTGCCATTATATTATTTTATCTTGGAACTAATTCAATGCTGTGGACCTTTGTGGATTATTTATTTTAACACCATACCACTACATCACTACTTATGGCTTTGTATGAGGCTTTGGAGCATAAAACATGTGGGATTTCAGTCAGCAAACACAGTTTTACACAGTTTCTATTAGTCAGTTACGTTTCTTTTGTTATGTTATCATTTATTTTCATGGCATCATTATTGTGTGCATTGTGTGCATGCCTTTCTGCCTTTGCAACCTTACTTGGACTGTTACCCCACTGTGGCTATATGTTCTAAGATGTCTGCCGAGCTGTTCGCACCAAGTCCCTCATCTAGCTGTAAGTAGCAGACATAGCAGTAGGACTTACGTTTGTCCTTTATTACTGCAGTCTGCATTGCTACCTCACGAGTGAACAAGCGCCGAGTGGTGCACGAAACACGTCTTTTCTAGCAGGATGGCATCCTGCCTCTGTCGAACCCTTGTCACGGACCTACTGCGTGACATTTTTTGTCTTTTTTTAAAAACAATAAACAGCACGTTATTAAAATACGAGCTGAAGTGTATTATTTTTTAGCACACTGATTACTATCTGTGGAGATTTACGTGTTTGCCTGGAGTGCAGTTTGTTTGATGTGAACATGAACACAAAAGCCGGTGCGGGCCATTAGAGGTGGAGGAGTGGGCTTCATTGGGGAACAAGGTAGCTGGTGCAGTATGTGGAGGCCAGGGCACGTGGTACATAGCAACATGGACATATTGTGTTGCGGCATGCCATTATTACTGATCTTGTGGGCAAAGCCACGGATAATGTTCATAAATTGGGATACTGGTCTATGCAGTTTTGTGGTTGTATTTCTGGCATTTATGTGTGTATGTATATACAGTATATGTATCAGCGTGTGTGTCTGAATAACGTTGTGATGTGAGCATTAACACAGAAGTTTGGGCAGGTCAATGGGAGGTTTTGTAGTTGAACAAAGGTGCAGATGGATGCTCATGTGGGAATGCTGAGAGGTACCCACCAGTACCCACCGGTACCCACTGGTACCCACATGTTTCCTCATAGTGGCTTGGTATTACTACAGGCATTATGGGAAAAGCAAAGTCGATTCTTTATAAGTAACGATACTGGCTTTTGTAGCACTGCCAGCATGAACATTAATATTTTACCGTGGTATGGCAGTATTACAGGCATTATAGGCAGCAATGCGTGGATGCTCATCTGTGAGGCTACTGTCAACTATTGACATATCATTGCCATGATTTCTTACAGGTGTGAAGCATTTTACTGTCTTTAGGGGTAAAGCCGAAAGGCGTTTTCTAAATGGTCGATACTTGCCTATACTGGAAAAAAAGATGGCACGGAATAAAATTATTACCACCGTTATTGGCAAAGAAGAAGACTACTTTCTTACGTGGGGATACTGGCATATATGTGGAAAGCCTGTATGGACATTTACTTGAAGTGGCATATATTTAGTCCTGGCATTATGAGCAAAGCCAAAAGGAGTCTTCTTACATGTGGAAACCAACATGACTCTGATAACATGGACATGTTTTCATATGGTGCAATGGCTATATTACTGGTATTATGGGCAGCGTCACATTTTTGTATAAAGGATTCTGGAACTATGGGCGCAACCAGCATGGTCATGGTATTTACAGATGCACTACTACAAAGCCACCTTACATTGAAATTGGCATATTTTGACTAGGTCAAATGACCACCCCCTTCCAATTTAGCATCTGTGACAAACAAATGTCTCCTTTTCTAAAAGCTTTAGGGAACATTTAACATTATCTTAAATATCATCTTGCAAATATGCAATTAAAACTTCAGCGTACTGTACCAAAGTTAAAGGTTTTGGTGACTGAACCAAAATGTCCACTTCTATTAACTTTCGTCAATACCCAGTGGTGGTCTGTCCTACAGGGAACTCGGCAGATTTCCCTACACCTTGGGCCTCTTTAGTGCTTCTCTGCTTCTTTTACCCTCCCTCTCAGGCTCTACACCCCCTGCCGCAAATCTCTTCTCAACCCTTAGAAGGAAACATGCTGTTCTAAAGTTTTCAATGTGTTATTACTCACAATCCACGTGTTTTATTTTTTTATCGTTTAGCTAAGTGTTAATCCCCACAAAAACAAATCAGCTTTAAAATTCACTTTGGGTCAATTTTTCAAAAGTCGTGGGTGGAGAACACTGTGTTCTATGGAACAACTTAGAAACCCATTTCTGGTGCCACCTTTGGCTCCCAGTGCACACTTGCCAACACCTACTCACCTAATTCAACACTGTAAGGTTGTGAATGTTATATCCTAGTGGCCAATACCGCATATGGTGTCCACATCAAAGGTAAGCATACTTCACACTGCTTCAGAAACACTGTCTCACTGTGAAATAACTAAAACGTGACCCACTGTACAAAAGAAAAACTACTTTGAAATGCTTACCGTCGTAATGCAGTAATCTGTTCATTTGAAAGGCCGCCATCATGCTCGTATATAATCAGTAACTTGTCTTTCAGCTGGCTTGGTTCTATGTGGAAGCTTCTTAGAACAATATCTGGTGGAAAACAACATGTTTGTGTGAGTTAAAATGAAACACAGACCAGGCAACTATTTCCCCTAATTGTGGAAAATGTTCAGTATTTTCCCTTACATCGAAGTATTTGTGAATCAATATTTATTTATTCTGTCTCTAATCACTAGAGTGGCGAGTATGAACGAATGCAGTGATTCTTTAGCCCTTCGGTGTTCTGCTGCCCTGTATGTGTGCCCATAGAGGTCGAACACAAGAGTGAACTAGTGGTGTCCTGATGTGTTGGTTGAAAGGTGAGGTTCACATCAATAATTATGTGCTTTGGAAGAACCAAGCTTTATAGTTTATTTTCATGGCAATAAAGGTAAGTCACCTTTAAAATGGACCATGCTCCTTGAGATCATTGTTAAATTATGAACAGAAATAAATCAAAGGCAAAATACATACAACAGGGGCTTTCATAGAATCAAAGACGTCAATCGAAAGACTCCCGCTCGTTGCTTTTAAAAATATCATATTATAGGAGCCAATTCTACAGGTGATGACTTTGGGCCAAAGTTAACACAAAGACATTATATGATAAGAGGAATCAATCTGTGTTATTTGCCTAGAATGGCTTTAAGACAAGTAGAAGAAAATTACTCAATCTCTTATGAATAAGGGCTATCAGATGTAATGCCCAGGGGTGAAATGTGTGTTGTCTTCACCACAAGCAGTCAGATACAAGTTTTTCAATGCACAGCGATAAGAAAGTGACAGCTAGAGTGAACCAGGCTAGTGCTACATTTGAAAGGTTAACGTTTCATAAATATTTCGTTGGAGGCACAAATAAAAAATAAAAAAGAGTGTTGAATGCCACAACAGAATGATCGTTTCAGAGGGGAGAGATGCATGGACCAATCAGGGGGGTTTCATAGTAGCTGAGGTTTCAATCATGTGGCAGTGGTGGTTATGGTCATAGATGAGTGTTGGGATGTTCGTCCAACACCCTAAACATGAGAGAAAGTACAAAGTAAGAAAGCTCCTATAGCATGGAAGAATAGCCTTCCTAGTGCCAGCATTATTTGTCATCATGTACAACATTCTTGGCACGTGTCAACAGCATTTAGTTCAGACACATTGCAGAATGTACTTTAGTGTGTAGACCCAAGTGGCATAATGGGCATTTGCTAGTGAGCAGTAGTTCAATTGGATTGCGGCACGCATATACTTAGGAGAAGTTGTGGCAGGCCGCCCCCTCCCCCCTTTGTATTGAAAAAAGCTTTTTAATTTATTTACTAGAATCCGACAGTGCAAGCATTAAGGACATTGCATGCAGGGTTTACTAACAACCGTTGGTAATATTAGCTCGAGTTTTGCCAGTTTGAATTAGGCCAAATTACAAGTCTTGGCTTTTGCTTGCCCAAGATGACTAGGTACATTGACAATGTTTATGTTATTTGAAAGGGCACGGAAGCTGATTGGTTATCATTTGTCACATGTATAAACAGTAATTTGGTGAATTTAAAATTTATGGAATGCCATAGTGACCATGAAATTGAAAATCTGGATATAACGGTCACTTTTGATACTGTGGCTATTCATACATCTCTGTACCAGAAATCTTCAAACACTGGGCTTCCACTTCATGCCAGTAGCTGCCATCACCATCATGTAAAAAGAGCATCCCATACGGCAAATTTATTCGTTTCCATCACAACTGTATGCAACTGTTGCTTGCCCAAGATGACTAGGCCGGGGTTTTGACTTTGGTTTTCTTTAGTGAGTTAGATTTCATTTCTGCTCAGTCCAGCCAGTGCACAGACTGTGTCAGTGCCCTTGGAGGTGATATGAAATGCCACACAGTGATCGGTTGATGTTGAGGACCTAGTAATATGTGAACTTCAAACAAAGGACATTATTCCAGGTTGTGTTCCAGTTATTGGCTTAACATCTTAGTGGTGAAGGACATATCTTGGTCAGAACAGGGTAGTGTTGAGCTGTGGCCAGAGGGATTTGATTACATTTTGGTTATACTGTCCCTAGCAAAGAATTGTCACTTAATTGGAACTGCTATTAGCAGAGTAAAATAGGCCCATACATTAGAGAAATTAATTTTCAAAGATTAGTGCCTAGTGGAGTTCTGTACTAAAATGGCAACATGTTTCCAAATGAGAGTTGCAATATGGGCTGCCAGTTGCACAGCCACAAGAGTGAGAACCATCAGGGGGTGCCAGGTTCTCTGGTTGCATGGCAACATGATGATGTGCTCATCTCTGTTGTCACACTGTCTACACCTCACCATCTGATTGTTCAATTATAAGGGACGGGCACACCATGAGATACTCAGGGTTGTGTCAACCAATGGCAAAGCAGTATTACTGCAACAATTATACCAAAAATATCCAGCCAATGGGGAGAGAGGATTTTTGCTGTCTCAGACGTTAGGTCATTGATGGAGGGTTTGTCCTTGTTTGGTCATGCGGTAGATTTGGGCCAATAGGGCCAACAATGTATGAAATTAAACATTGGGATGTTAGATATTTGCATGTGTATTGTAAATTTTGCAACTTATTACTTGTGATTTTTCCTATACATAGCACCATTAATGTGGGTGTTTAAAATTAAGCTTGCTTTTCTCCTGACCAAATGTGCATGCACTCCTTTTTGCTCCTTGGATTGTTTTTGCTTGTTCAGGTTTTGGGCCATCTATACATTTTGTTGGCCCTAACGTGATCGCATGCCACCCTGAGGAGCTGAGAGCTCCCCTGCTACCCCGCCGGGTTGCGGCACCCATCTGCAGAGACCAGTACTTGTGCACATGACAAAGAGGTGAGCTGACACCAAAGTTACCTTTAGTCCTGCCTGATCACCAGAGTGGGGTGCTGCACTCAGGAGTGCAGGCCTGTGAGGGGGATTCTGCATCAGTGGACCTTGGAGAACACGTGAGTGCAGTTCTGTAGGAAAAACAAGGGGGGGGGTTGATTTTTGGGGTATACGTTAGTGGAGAGAGTCCTGTGAAGAATGTTTTGTGTTGTTAAATTATATTTATGAATAAGAAGGTAAGAGAACCACTCCCACTGAGGGTAGAAGTGACATCACTGTAATAGTAATAAAGAGATAAAGTGTAGTGGGGAAAGGCAGCATTGCGTAGAATAAATGTGGTGGTCCTATAGAACGTGTGTGTGTGTTCATGTGTGAGTGCCTTTGTGTGTGTGTGTTTAGTGTATGTGTATTTGTTGGCATGAGTTGCACCTCCAAACTAGGCTTGAGCTTTATAAATTCAAATGCAAATACAAACATTCAAATTAATTAATGTGACACTTTTTGGCGTTTCATGTAAGCAATGCAAAACACTTGTGTAGTGGAGAGGACCAAGGATCCCTCTGCCCCGAAGTGAACGTCACAAGAGGAGGAACAAACCATTGTGTAAATAAGTGTTTTGTTGATTTTGTTGTATGTGGGAGTGATTGGAATAGGGCATTTCTTGCCCGGGGTATGTGTGTGTGTGTGTGTCTGTGTGGAGGGGCATGGGGAGTGTAGAGGAAATAATTGTGTTGAGTAAAATATATTTGGGGAAGAACTTTTGGGGGTTTGTGCGAAGAAGCACTGGGGTTTGTTGCTGTGTTGTGGTGTTGGAGTTCTGGAAAAAAGGGGGCCGCAGGACTGACCCCTGGGAATTTCTGTTCATGGTAGGTTTTTGTGAGATTTGGTATACAATGTGTAATTGTTGTTGTTTAGGAGTAAGGTTGGATGAGTTGACAGAGAGGAGTACTCCACTAGAGCACATATGTAAAGTGCTCCCGCGATATAGGGACACAATATTGAAGTATCACCAAGAATGGGTACAGAGGATGGAGGGTCCAATGTTTACTGTGCGGCATACAGAAGCCATACATGATAAGTAGATCCGCAAGCACATGTATACACATTTAATTCTAATTTATAAAGGACAGCAGTTGAAGAAAAGACAGAGGGGGTCATTCCGACCCTGGATATAAGGGGTTAACGGCGCCGGTAAAGGTGCCGGAGTCATCAACCCCTTACCGCCTCATTACGAGTTCTGCTCGTGGGACCCACTAAGGATGCCTGGTTTGACCAGGCGGCCTTAGCAGGTCCCGCGAGCAGCCTGGCATGCTAACAACGGGCCCGTTATTAATGGGCCCGTTGTTAGCATGCTCCCCATTCCCATTTAGCCCTATGGGGGCTCGAATGGGAACGGGGATGTACAGGGTCTGAGTTCCTTGAATAAGGAATTACCGTGCCCTCCAAGGTCGGATTGGCCCGGTAATTCCACATTCAAGGAACCCGGACCCGGTACCTGGTAAGGGGGTAGCCATGCCGCTAATAGCGGCATGGTTACCTCCTACCTGGTAATGACCCCCAGAGTATACTTGAATTGTAGTAATTAGACCATCCTTTAGTGGTAGTGTTGAGAAAGGGAGTGAGACACTTGTGCAGACCACCACCCCATCCCTTTCAATGCAGGGAATGAATACAATATAGGCACAGACACATGCGCAGCTCACTGTCCCCCCCTATCTGGAACATAGCATTTGCAGTCTTCCACAGGATATACAAATCCCTACTTCTTGGCCACCACCGAACACAAACAGGGAACACCCGAGGGCACTATGGTTAAAACACGAAATAGACTCATAATGGAGATAGTGTTGTAAAGGTCCAGAGCCAACGATTCAAAGGGGGGCACATGTACAAGTTGCACAGTAACGTGTTGGTGTCAAGAGTAACGCGGTGGGTGTTATCAAGGGTGGGGAGTTCATTGAATGTGGCACTGCTTCCATAAAGTGACACCAAA
Source organism: Ambystoma mexicanum (assembly GCF_040938575.1). Lineage (NCBI taxonomy): Eukaryota > Metazoa > Chordata > Amphibia > Caudata > Ambystomatidae > Ambystoma > Ambystoma mexicanum. The sequence continues at coordinate 446,432,556 of NC_090925.1, read as the reverse complement.
GCAGGCACAGTGCAACAAGTCCCATGGGGGAACTGAATGAGGGGTGGGTGCATTGGGCATACTAGGGAGTAGTTGTATAGATTGGCCACCAGCTGGGGTTGCCAGATGCTGTAGTGGGCATGTGATAGAGGGGCCTTTTGAGCAATACGTGAACAAACGAGATGCCATTTTGTTCTGTAGGCCCATGTTATGGAAGCATTTCTCGCAGAAAACTCATAAGAAAAGAGCTGCAGGTTGACGTTTGCCATAGCAAAGTGACAATAAAATATACTTTCAAGGCCAATGGGTGAAGCACCTGGGTGCACAAGGAGAACTTGCAGAGAAATAGAAATTAAATATTGTTAATTAAACTCCACCCATGGTGTCATATCATTTATTTCAGGCACAAGGCGTAAGAAGGGAGAGTGGCACGGAGGAATGAAGTGAGGAGCCAATACATGGAAGGCCAGACACATACTTCTTAAAATGTATAGCAAGGGTATTAGGAACAATAAGATAGAGACAGTGGAGGGGGCCGCCCCTGTGGTTGGGATGAATAGGGCCGACCGCATTGAGGAGGGCGTCACCAGAGCGTGGACTATGATTCTGTGTTTTCAGAGGTGGAAGCAGAACCAGTAGGGGAGGAATGGGAGACAGATGAGGAACAGAGGGACATGACACCATGGGGGGGACAGACTCAGTCCACATCCCAGACGTATGATGTAAGTAAATAACAAGAACATCCAGAGGGAGAATGTCCGAAAGCAAAAAGAAATGGACACAGTTTCCCTTGTTGCAGAAAGGAGCAGAGAGGACGAATCACATAACCTTGCCACACATGGATAGGAACAACCTGATAAAGGTGCTTCCCTCCTATACGGTGGGAGCAGGCACATGAAAATATGCCTGGGAGAAGCAGAAATACATTAGGAGCGGGGGACATGAATAGTTTTCTTGCCACAATATTAGAAGAGCAGACAAATACTGTCTGGGATAATGCGGGTTATCCAGGGGTACTATTAGAAAGTGATACACATGATGGTGCATTGTTTAATAACTGTTGAGCATCTGTATGGCTACGAGGGACACACCCAGACACACAAGACATAGGTTCAATCATGGCACACAAAATTAAGTCAGATGAAGACTCAGCTCTTTACAATCACCAGATTCAGAAAATGCGGGACGAAGAGACAGGGGATGCTTGAGACAAGGGTATACTGATTTTCTATCATGTGCTGCACAAGGGCCTCTCCACTGAACTACAGGGCGAATTAGCGAAGTTGGATGGGTAGCAAAACTATGCATGGAAGGAGTCACCACACTAACACCACTGAGGGTCAACTCCTGCACAGTCTGACAATGCAATGGCAACCTCAAGGATGGGCAGAGGGGCAAGGAGATGATAGAAGGGACCTGGGGGATTACCAAAGAAGAAGAGGAGGATTTCAACGAGGAAGGGGCAGAGGATTTGGAGCACCAAGACCTAGGTTGTGTGAGAATGTAGAAGTAGACAATCTATGCCTTATTATCCAAATGTTTAAACATACACCAATGCCACACACCAGCACACAGCTCAGGTCCATCCCCATGCTCCCCCATATGCCCTGGGCCCCATGCAAGCACCTCATCCCATGCAGGTCCTGTTAGGCAGAATCATATGAGGCACTCTTTGGGAACACCACACACAATTAAGACAAAAAGTGACAGTATAAATTCACCTTTGGCACAAGCCTGTACTACACAGTAAAGTGGAGGTGATGGCTGAGCAGCCATACTTATCTCAAGAGTAAAGTGAGCAGTACCAATAGTTACACAAAGGAAAGCAGTTACTATGGTTCAAACAAACACTGACTCAAGATTCCTGAGTAAAAGAATATACATCAGTTGTAAAATATTTCACCAAAATAAAACAGCAGAAAAATCACACTCTTAATACACTACACCGCACCCAATAGATTCTGGACAAGTTAACCAACAAGTAAGTAAGCAGGGCAATCTAGAAAAAGTATCTACAGTGAGGAAATCAAATCAAGAGGCCTGGGGCAAAGTCAATGGACCAAAGTCTTTGCGGAGGATCACACAGTTCAGGGTAGTTTGCGGTTAAGTCTTTGCCAAGACTTCAGAACGAAGTTGGTCAGATGAAAAGTTACTTTAAAGAATAGAGAAGGACAAGCCCTCGAACTGGCGAAAGGTTTCAAACACTTTCACCGCGTCGGATGAAATGAACAACCGGATTTGAACGAAGAAGGCTGTAGCTGAGGCAGATGTTCGTGGCAGGTCCTCCAGGCTCACGATTCCTGAAGCGACTGTCGGACTGACACGAAGTAGGATGACTGGAGGGTCCTGCATTGCCCAGGGAAGAAACCAGCAGCAGAGCAAAGCAACAAATAAAAGGTGCGCTCCTTAAAAAGCAGGGTCCGGTCCTCTTTGACTATCTGGTTCACTGCGTCTGTGCACAGCAAATTCGACCAGAGGAGGGAAGCCTGGCTTGCAGTTTGGCAAACTAGTTGGTCCCACCAGCTCAAGGGGAGAAGATTCCTTACAGATCTTCCCTGTCATAGAACTTTGAAGATTCGGACCTGCAGCAGGGTTTCACAGGGAGGTTCAGTCATGGTAGAGGTCCTCTTCTGTCAGCTTCTCTTCGGTTCTCTCGATCCAGTGGCGACTCTGCCTTCTCATTCCCAGAGACCTGTGTTTTATGCAGTTTTCCTACATTCACACAGCCTGGCTGTCAATCACACAGCAGGGTGGCTTTCCTGGTGGAACAGTCACCACAGCAAATCATACAAAGTGTGACATGGGTCTCCAAGGAGACCCTGTACAGAGAGTCTCAAACCCCTCCCTCACATCCTGTCCCCCTCAGACATGCAGGCGCCTAAGGAGGGCTTCTGTGCAGAAGCTCACCAAAGGACGGCGAACAAAGGACCCAAACCTGGTTTGGCACGCAGAGTAAAACATGAGAAAGACCTTTACAAAAAGAAATGGTGAATAAACCCCGCCGGAACCAAATAAAAGTAAATGGGGTCCAGCGGGTTTAAGTTCGAGGCTACTAACTTAGCCTAAAACAGTACCAAGGTTATTTAAATAGACTGCGGTAGGATATTTAGGGTAGATACCACGGCCACCAGCCAAATCTTAAAGAAAGGGGAAGGAAATAATGTTCCATGAGAAACAGACAAAAAAGGGATTAGTATTAACCCTTTCCACAACTCTATGTAAGATAGTTTGTACTCGCTCTGTGAATTTAAAAAGACTAATGAAGTCAATGGCAACTTTACATGTTCTGGGAGACAGTAGTCAGTCCCAGAAAATGGAGTTTAAAGTGGGAAGTCTGAAAAAGACTAAAGGTGCTGTGTAACACACTGTAAACAGATGATGCTTATGGAGTAGGTGAAGCTCCACAGTCTATGAACACAACAATGTTAAACACACACAGCAAAACACATGTAAGCACATGTATGAGTGGGAAAAAAGTGGGATCAACTAACCACAAGGCTAAACATCACTAAAAAGCAATATTAATCATGTCTGATATGGAAAGCTACAGTCAGGAGACCCTATTAGTTACACTGTGGATTATCTGAAAAATCTGTGTAGAGATAGGAATCTCTCTGTGAAAGGTAAATAGTCAGAGTTGATTGAAAGGTTGTTAGAGAATGACAACATAGTCAGCGTTTCTTTTCCTGACTCTAAAAAACCTTTGCTGCTTGCTGAATTGACTCCGTCTGAGATTTAGCAGCCTTACATAACCCTGAACCATACAAAAGAGAAGCAGGCTGATGAGTCACATAACAAATACGTTATTGACACCTCTTCCTCGCATGTAATAAACATCCAAAATCACTCTTCCCGCAGTTAGACAAAACTCCCTGACCTCCCCCTAGACACCAAAAAGGTCCCCACTGAATCTTCTCCCAACAATGCTTTCTCCATCTCACTGTTAAACTCCCGATCATTTTGTCAACATGGGAAAAATAAGGCATGTTTGTAGTCACTGAGAGATGGTTACATATCACTGCACTGATATCTGCAGATGATTCAACTCCTCCAGGTTATAAACATGCAGAGTAGACCGTATTGGACAAAGAGGTGGGGGAGTTGCACTCATAGTGAAAAAACTCCATGATTGCCAGCATATAAACATCGCATATTTCAAGTTATGTGAACATGTATTAGTAAACCTGAAGGTTAACCATAATGTTTCACAGACTATTCTAATCCTGCATAGTACCTCACGTATTCTCCCGTTATTTGAGGAACAACTTCTTACAGTACTGAATAATTCTACAAAACCTAATTCCCCTATAATTGTATTACGTGACTTCAATTTAAGGGCTGAAGATCTCGCAGGGGCAAAGGCGTATTTCATATTATCCGCCATTGAAAACATAGATTTGTCCCATTGGTTAAACAACAAACCCACCAATGCGGTCACATATTTGATTTTATTTTGATCAATAATCTTCTTAACACCCACATTGACATCCGGGCATGTCCCTGGTCTGACCACTCTTAAGTTAACTTGACATCATCATTATTACCCACTGTTCCTTCTAGACTTGACAGTAATCCACTGACCAACATGAAATGTAGGAAATTAAAACATCTTTCAACTACCAATTTCTCTACCTTCTTGTGCTCTAGATTGAACACTGGAGAAACAATTGACAACTCCTATGTCTTGGTGGATCACCTTTCCCATGCTAATAAGACCACCATTGAGACACCTAGCCCCCAAAAAGATAAAGAAAGTGAAAATAGAAACCATTAAAAAAATTGGTTTAATGATAACATTCTGGAAGCAAGAAGAATGAAAAGAGTGCAAAAGTTGTGAATGGCGGAAACACCGCATGCCCCACCTCCCTAAGAGAATATAAAAAATCCATACACAGCTATATAAACAGCATCATTGAGGCCAAGGCAAAGAACTACAACCTTCATATCAATAAAGCTAAACCTTCATGCAGCAAACTTTTCAAGATTCCCAACAAATTTGAAACTCATACCTCCCCACTTCCTCCAATTACTAAAGACGCTGCATGGTGATAGACTATTCAAAATGAATCCTTGAATAAAACCACTGGTCTCCAATTGAACATTGGGAACCAGAAGGCACATCTAGCACTTCATCGCAATGAGACAAAGGTTAATCCCACCATAAAAGGGAATTATCCATCTCTTTTTCCTAAATTTTAATTTTGGGAATTAACTGAACTGGAAGTTCATGAAATTATCACAAACCTCAAATCCATCTCTTGTCTAGTGGATATATACCTGACCTACATTCTTACGGAATCACTGGATGTCCTTACCCCCTGGATCACCAGGATAAATAACATGTCTTTCAGGGATTGTATGGTACCCAGCTCACTGAAGGAAGCTTGGATAACTCCTGTACTGAAGAACACCTTACATCCAGCTATTACCACAAACTACCGGCCAATACCTAATGTGCCTTACATCCTAGAAATCATTTATAAAGTAGCCTACTTGCAACTGGAAAATTGTATTGAAGACAACACGTTTCTATGCATTCATCAATCGGGTTTCAGAGCACGACATGGGATGGAGACAGTACTCTTAGACTTTAAATTTAACATCACTGCAATCGTAGAAAAAGGCCATGCAGAATTGCTAATGCTGTTGGACCTCTCTGTGGCATTTGATCTTATCAACCACAGCCTCCTTCAAGAAAGGCTGAAAAACATCATAAATTGCTCAGCGAAAGCACCCTTATGGATGTTTTCATTTTTGGGACCCAGAACATTATGGGTGGCCATCAAGAATCTAATGCCTCTCCCATTCCCACTACGTGTCGAAGTTCCACAAGGATCCTGCCTATCTCCTACCTTACTATCTACACTAGGCCTTTACTTGACCTCCTTGATGAACTGGGTGTGCAATACACTAATTATGCAAATGACACACACATTTTACTCCAACTGTCTGGAACATATGCTAATGGGAATAAGATCTTGAATAACATCTACTCTGAAATCCAAACATGGATTGCCTGCAACTCGCTTGCATTAAACAATGAGAAGACAGAGCTTCTCATTGTTGCATCTGGTCCCCATTTAAAGAAACTAAAAGCTACATATTCCCATTTTTACATCATGGGTAATCGTATCCCTGTTAGTAAGTCAGTAAAAAGGCTTTTTCTTGACTCTGAGCTGTTAATGAAACAACATACCTCAAGTATACACTCCTCCTGTGGTTATGTGACCAACCTACTTCATCAGATTTGACACTATCTTGATATAAAAAACAGATACCTACTGGCCACTGCACCAGTAAATCATAGTTGGACTACTGCAATAGTTTTCTCTAACAAATCACAAGCCAGCTGGTCCTGCCCACAGACCACACAGAATGGTGCTGTCAGAGCAATTTTTGGACTGACTAAACCATGTCTCTGAATTCAGAAGGAGCCTATATTGGCTGCCAATCAAACCGAGAATCAGGCATACATTTGTGTCCCTCACTTACAAATGCCAGATCTGTGCCAGATCTGTGACCCCTCGGTACGTGACTAACAGACTCTCAGTTAAACAGCCAGCAGGAGTACTGTGCTCTATTGACAACCACACATTGCACCAACCCCGTTTTCAGTTGAAGAATAGAATGCCCTCTCATTTGTTCGCAAGATCTCTCTCCTCTCTGGCAGTATTAAGAAAGCTACCAAAACTCTTCTTTTTAACTCAGCAGACTAATTCTTTTCGTCAGCTTGCCTGACTCCTTCTGTTGTACCCACTGTGAAGTTCCCTTCTACTGTTGAATGTTGTCTTTGTTATATGTGCGCTCTGTGGCCCATGGGCGAGTGGAGTGTTACAAAAACTAAAATCAATACAAAATATAAATATCATGGGCAGAGGTTAAAGCATACTCATTTGCCACAGGGCTACTGTGAGTTCCTAAGTTTTTTCAACAAAATACTGAAAATAGGTATAGGAAACCTTCAGGTACAGAACACTGTGATCCAATATGTAGACTATCACTTGGATTGTAGTTCCACAGATGAGCAATGCCAGAAGGATGCAGTGCATCTCCTAAAGTTACTCGTGGAGAAGGGGTACACAGTGAATAAGAATGCATTGTAGTATTGTCAGAACGAAATAGTGTAGTTAGGGCAAATTATATAATCAGCAGGAAGAAGAGTTACCCCAGACAGAGCAGCAACAATACACAACACACCACAGCCAACAACAGTTAAACAGATGCAACAGTTCCTGGGGCTTTGCAACTACTATAGACCATGGATATTTGATTACTCCACCTGCAACAGGCCGCTGTTATAGGGATTAAAATAAGCACAGAGATGAAAATGGCAAATCAAATGGACAGATTAGATTGAATAATATCTTCAGGATCTTAAAATAGCAATTAGTGAGGCTCCAGTTTTAGCAACACCAAATTAAAGTAAACCATTATATTTGTTCTCACACTCTGATGGCCAGGTAATTACAGCAGTTCTCACTCAGCTCACATCTATGAGGCACAAGCCCATAGTTTGCCACAGTGGTATTTTGGGCCTGTTATGCAGTATCATTTGTGTGAGCAAGCCCTGTCAGCTGCCACTTTTGGGATTGAAAAGTCCTACACGTATTGATGGGCTGCTCAGTCACTTTGTATGTAGAACATGCTGTTTTTGCTATTTTGAAAAGTCCATGTGCACCCTAACTACACAAAGAGATTCAGGGTATGAGGTCATACTATCAAACCCATCCCTTCACATAGTGAGATGCTACATTTTAAGACCAGCAACAATTGTAGCAAAATCAATACAGTCACAAGATAAAGTGCACAATTGTGCATTGTATAAAAGCACACCAGAACAATGCACACTGATGAGGGAAGTGTCACGCTCACCTGATTCCCACGGAGGCGCAGGTCTGGCTTCGAGTGCTGATGCTTCTTCAAAGGTGAAGCGCAGGACTCTGATGATGGACAGGAAGGGCCCCTCTACTCTGGCTTTTCTGGCTCGCAGGAATATTCCCCTGTGCGTGAAAAGGGAGTATTACCTACTGACGGAATAATGCTCAAGCCTCCCACTCCCTTCCAACCCTCCTCGATACCCTTCCACGATTCCCCGTGAAGTCTCACCTTAGGGTCTGGAAGGATGAGTTCTCCATCCTGCTTCTGATGCAGGGGCACGTTGAAACCCAGTTACTTCACTGGATTGAGGTTTGATGGGAGTTCAAAATAAGCTTGACTATTCAGGTGAGGCGCTGTAAGAGTTCTGTTGCAAGTTCAAAAGTTCAAGCTTAATAATAATGTTCATTGTCTTATTGCAGCAAGCGCTAATGCTTATGTCTTTTTCCCCTTAGGGGCCGGGGTTCGGAATGCCGGAGATTTGGCGCCGACCCGAAGTGTAAGTTCTGGATGAGCGTTCAGGTAATGTCTTTGCATTCGCTCATTCAATGTCTTTGTCTTTTTTCCCCATTGGGGCCGGGGTCCGGAATGCCAGGAAGCGGCAGGACCCGAAATGAAATGGGAATGACCCAACAGATAAGTCTTAGAAGGAAACTGAGCTTTTCCTATTTCCCTTCCTTCTCTCACCTTGTTTTCTTGTCTTTTCTCTCTAGGCTCTGGGAAGTGGGTGCGGATCCGGATGATCGCTGCTGAAGATGGAGGCGCCCAGGAAAGGTGAGTGAAATGCAGCGCTGCAGCGATCGAAGCGAAATGCTTTTAAAATAATGTCTTCCCTTTCAGGATCGTCGGTGTGATGTCCCCGTGATGCCGCTTTAGCAGGTAAGGTCTTCTTTCTCCCCAATTCTCTCTTATCTCCCTTTGCAGGCAAACCAGGATGCTGACAGGCGTGGCTGAAGTCCAGATGCAGGAGCTGACACGGTGAGCGTCCAGCTGCGAGGAGCAGAACAACGCGAAGCGTGAGTTGCTGATCGGGCGTGGTTTAAATAGCTTTGGAAGAAGTTCCAGGCATGTATCCTTCCACCGATCAGGTATGTATTCTTCCCCGACCACACCCAGGTGGAAAGTAGTCCCACAGGTAAAGTAGTTCCATTCAGGCCTCAAGAGGGCCTGGATGTAGCAGCATGGTCTGCATCAGGTAAGTGCACATTAAAACACTCGAACACATGTCTAGCTTTATGAGCCTGGTGCCTAAGGTGCCAGGACAGGGGTCCAACATGAGCCTGGCGCCTAAGGCGCCAGGACTGTGTCCAAAGTGCCCCAGCTTGGGCCCACTGGCACTTCCCTGGGGGGAATGATGCCTGCCTCTGGGGTTGCTGGGTCGGACCTGGCTCCTTGGAGGTAGGCATCATGACAGGAAGATGCACTTGAGGAAGGGGAGGTGCTGTTCATTGATGGGTCATCGACGATCGGGACAGAGACACACAAGGTTTGTGGGAGTGAGATATGTAAAGGGGGAAGATGTTGAATAACAAGTGATGATACAGAAAAGGTTACCTTCATATTATTCAGCACAAACAGCAGAACTCATAGCACTCATTGGTCCTCATCACGAGTTGGGCGGTATCACAGTGGTAATACCGCCCTACTGTAATTGCGTTAGCGCAACCCGGTCGGATGTTTTTAGTGCCGGATCACAGGTTGGGCTTTAATGGTATATCCCCATTCCACACTGGGTCCATTGTACCCAATGGGGCATTTTCTGCACAAATACTGTGTACTAATACAGATGGCAGTACTAGCACTGAAAACAAGGAGTTAAATAGAATTTTCACCTGCAGCAAAAAGCAGGAGGTAAAACAGCTATTTAGCATTCCTACTCGTGATCGGGTCAGCGCTTAAATGCAGTGGTAATAGCGTGATGAGGCCCATATAGGCCCTAGAAGTGTCAACAAATTGTGCAGTCACAATTTATTCAAATTCAGTATATGTCACTGCAACAGTACATTCTGGGTTGTCCAGGTGGTGTAGGATAAAATTCAAGAAATCAGACGGGACACCCGTACAGCACACAGCGTTACTGTATACATTAACTAACACATTGAAAGATCCCTTTCTAGTGGCCATTGAGAAATGTGCTGCCCATACCAAAGGAACAGACGCCATTTCCCATGGCAATGAGGCCACAGACACAGCATCAAAGCAGGCAGCGTATTTACCAATCCTGGAGAGGAAAAGGACACCTGTGACTACATTACAACAGGCCCTGTTACCAGCCCCTTATAATTGAATCCCCATGGCACAAATAATAGAATTGCAGGGATGTGCCCTACAACAAGAAAAATAGTTATGGATAAAGAGAGGATGTTCCTTATCAACCACAGACTTAATTTGGAGACACATGTTACAGAGAAGATAAAGTAGTTTTGCCTTAGGAATTTCTCAGCAAACCTTTGGATCAATTGTACCATCCTGCTCATGCATCTAAGCAGCACATTGCTGCAGACATCAGCTAGGATTGGCTTGTTCCCAGTCTCTCTGAGCACATTGACAAATGTATGGCCAATTGTACCACATGCCATCTGTTCAATACAGGACACACTCTAATGTTGAAGGCAACAATGCCCCACCCCTCTGAGCCTTTCCAGGAGCTCCACATCAACTTTGTTGATATGATTTACATGTGAAGTACCTTTCGTTATTTAATTGTTGTTGTTTGTCCATTCCCTCGCTGGCTTGAGGCTGGCCCATTTGTTCATTGGGCCTCATCATGACCCCGGCGGTAGCCGTGCCAGTAAAAACAGCACGGCTGTTGCCGGAGGCATTTTCTTTCTGTGTTATGATCACTGGTGAAGTTCCTAGATTGACCTACGAAAAGACTTGGACTTCAGCTTATCATTCCTGGGTGGTGGACAAGCAACAATGCTAAGGAAATCCAGGAGATAGCTACTTCCTGATTACCTAAAATGGCTGCCAAGTTTTCCTCTTAGAAGCGGCAGTGCGTGTCTAGGCATTTTCATTCATTGCATACTTAAGCCCCTCCCCATGAGTGCTCTGCGCTTCGCGTCATTCTGCTGTTGCAGTGAAGGCTTACCGCAAATCTGTTCTTCTCTTCAGTCAACTTTAGTGTTAAAGATTTCCTAATAGTTTCCTTGGCCTTTAGTTATCATTCACCTTAAGAATAGCCGCCTAGTCTGTATCATAAGCTTTCCATCAAGAAATGTTAGTCAGGAAACTCATTCTCATCACAGCAGGCAGTTTCACTTCAAACAGTTTTCGCAAGTCAGGAATCTCCTTAACGCAAGTATTTTCACATGTTAATTTCTGTATAGGCTGGGGTTCCTTTAATTAGGTTCGACTATTGTGTAAACAGACAACGTAATGCACACGGAACTCTTCTAGTGCCGTGAACATTGTTGTTCAGTACATTTATTCACAGTTACTTGTTTGGGCATGTAATGCATTCATTCTAATCTTTCAGGGGTTTAGTTACTGGTGGCTCTGACTCTCATGAGGAAGAACTCTCCGCGTCACAGAAGCTCTCATCCGACTCTCATGAGGAGGAGCGCTCCGTGTCACGGAAGTTCTCACTGAGCCCTTCCAGACAGTTACAAATAAGAGCCTTTGGTTGTCCATTCATGCAGTTACATATTGTTTAAATAAGAGTACAGTAGAGTTTTCGAATTCAGTGCTACTGCTCCTCTCGCAGTTAAAAGTCTCTTAGCAAAGGTTAAGTAGGGTTCCATTTCAGTGCCCCTTTTTATTTGGTTGAGGTCCAGTGTGTAATGCTTACCTTTAGAGCTTGCATGCAGACTCCAATTGCATTCTTACATTGAGCCACTCGGTAGTATCTCATATTATTCCTAGTTCCTGCTCATCTTAAGTCCACATAATTTTCCCTTCACAAGGTACGCTCATTAGTTCTTCACAGCCATTCATTCATAGGGGTTCTTCTATCCACTGCAGTTAAGAAGCAGTCCATTAGGCTGATCCAATTCTTCAGAACAAGCGCCCCTGCGCCGAAGCAGGATGGAGAGCTCACCATAAAATAATCTAAGGTAAAGAGAGTGATTAGGATCCAAGAATAGGAAACCATGACCATCGCTACATGTTGACTTGGAAATTATCACTGAGGAATTTACTGTGTATCATATAGGTGAATTGTTACAGCATCTATAAGAATCCTTGAGAAGAAATAATAGCGCAAACTAAGAAGAAATCCATGGTGAATAATTCAGTAGTGAGTGTCCCGCAGAGTTCAGGTAAGCGTTAAATTCCGGCGCCCTGCAATGGGGACTTAGCAGGGCATTACAGCCCCGGCAGTCCTAGTAATTCCCCATTGCCGGCTGCTGGAAAAAATTACTCCCCATTCCCATTCGAGTCCCATTGGACTCAATGGGAATGGGGAGGACGGTAGCAAATGGTGCCGGTGCTACCGTCAAGGTCTGCAAGCATGTACCCGTCCGCCCACCAGTCAAACCTGGCGGGCTGAAAGGCACACGTTTGCAGAACTTGGAGTATGCCCGTCCGGTAATAACGGTGCTGTTAGCTTACTGGCACCATTGTTACCAGACCGTATACTCATAATGAGGCCCATCAGCAGCTACATTCTTGGTTAGAGAAGTATTTCCCAAATGGGGCATATGTGATGTTCTGAGGTCTGCAGACATCCCTCGTTTTGCTAATGACCTTCCCAGAGGAATAACTACTTTACTAGGCATACAACACAAGCTTTGTACAGCTTACCACATGCAGTCCAATGGCATAGTTGAGAGACTCAACGGCTTGCTTAAACAATAATTGTCCAATATATGCCAATCTTTAAAAAAAGAGCTGGCTGTACTGCCTGTCATTGGCACTCTTCAGTGTGAGAAATAAGACAGGAGGTGACCACCACTTGACATCCAATGAGGTGGTTACATGTCGGCGGATTAAACACCCCACTCCCAACTGCTCACATAACTTCAGATGCCCAGAAAATTGCAGAACATTAGGGAAGGAATTTCAGGAATACATTAGGGGTTTGACAATATGTGTAAAATATATTTCTTGACAGATAGCCGCACAACTACATCAGCCGGCTGCGCTGCAGCCAAACAACCCAGCAGATCTACAAAAGCCATAGCTGTATCCAGCAGATCATATCTTCTTAAGGATGTTTTACAAGAAATGGCACAAACATATTTGCAGGCCCCTATGCCGTGGTGCATGTGATGCCAAGTAAATGGCCGCAGGAGCTAGCTCCATCTTACTGATGTCAGATGAGAAACCAGCAGCAGTTGACCCCACCAACAACAGGAGGATAGCAGGGAAGGCACGGATACATAATGATGAGTACAGCAAGTGCACTAATGACTTTTTGCAACTGACTGCATCCGTTTTCACAAAAGCATATTCACATTTCTTCTCAACTTCCAGGAGCAGAGGTGAATGATGACAAAAGAATATGGAAGATATTGTTGTGTATATTTTACTTGTTTTTCTCTCTCCTTATTCCTTTGTTCTTGATGAAAATAATGAGGATGGACACTGAAAAGGGAAGGTTAATGGGACTAATATAGCAAGTGTATCAGCAAATAGTAGAAACCCCATGACCAGAATAAGGAGAGATGAACAAGAGAGTGACTTTACTAATGTTACAGAAGAACACTACTCTGAAGCCAATAATGTGGTATTGTAGCATGAAGGGGGTGGGTAGAAAACAGCATAATAATCCATGTTTTGTCTGTTCCCTGTACTCCCCATGTTATTCTTGCCTAAAGAGATGTCACCTTTGGTTCTTAGTGTTTAGCTCACCTACCTCTATGTAAGTCACAAGTGTAGTTCCAAGGACACAAGGTCAGAATAATGTTGGAAGAAATTGATATAGTTGGGTCTGAGGGGAAGACTGTGGCAGAATATACACATTGCACTACCAGGCCACAGATACGAGGACCATATTTTGGGAAGAACAAATGAAGGGACAAGCTGTGTTCAAAGAGGAAGGACTGTGGAATGCATAACATATGCAGTAGTGACTATGAACAAAAAGCTGCCGAACTGTCTGGCACATATATTTTAAAAGATTAGAATGTCTGAAAAAACATGTGCAACCTGTTAAGGCACATAAAATCACACAGTCTTCCTTCTGTTTCAGTGGCAAAGGCGCCATGCACAATAGCAGCAATGTGATCTGTACTAAAACATTCTTCATGCCAGTCCTCTGTGAACTGCAAATCTTATGGACCTTTTTAGGCTTTGTGGGGGAGGGAACTGGAATACTTTCATCTCCTGCCATTGTGGAGCAGACATTCACCTGTTTTGCTAATTCCCGAACATCACATTTCAGTAGGAACCCACAACCCCAACACCCACCTGCAACACCCACCCACAAGTTTGACGATCTTTGAATGTGCCCTGCGACAAGAGGTCCAATTATTTTTCAAATTACTCCACAAATGCATTCAACACAGTTGCTGCCCAGTACAGACATTTGTCCAGGACAGAGAGTTTATTTGCATCACTACTAGCCCCTGGTGTGCAAGCAGTCACTAATGCAAAGTGGCTGCAAATTGTAAGGTGGGACATGGTGCAACTTGAAAATAACACAGGGAAATGGCTCTCCGTATAAGGAAATTACAAAATAGTTTCGTCCTCAACTTCCTCACTCCCATGGAGGGAGAGATCTGCAAAAAGATAGGGGCCAGTTGTTGCACCTATGTTGCACCCCACAATATAGACAATAGCTTTTTAAGTATTGCTATCAAAGCCCTTCGCAGTCTGCAGACTGGTATGGAGAAGGAAGGAGAGATTGCAAAGTGGCAAAATTGGCTGCTTGACTTATTTTCCTGGATGCCTACCTGGCGGTTACCTGCTAAATTATTTTTGCCTATATTCATTTTGTTCCTGCCAGCTACTCATCGCATGCTGTGCCACAACATTGTCCAGTGGGCCTACAATTATGTCCTTCCAGGTAAGAACAAGTGAGGCCACTCTCCTTTGAAAACACATGCAAACACATTCTGACAGGTGTGACACCCAGGTTGTACACTTGATGCTATGGATAGAGCATCCAATGCCCCTCCCTCGCCCCCGGCACCATTTGGTCCATTACCACATACATGAAAATCTACTTAGAGTATTATGTTGATCCAACAACAGATAGAGATTGTATATTTTTGGGATATAATTCCAGGGAGTGTGCGAGGGCTGGAGAAAATGTGCGCAATGTGAGCAAAATGTGGGTAGCAAAAGTTGAATATGACTGGGCAAGGAAATGAGAACCGGAAGAGAAGGAAGCGATTAAAAGATGTGTTCGTGGATTAATGAAAGGGGAGAATGCTGGGATGCAAGTGCATTGCCCCAAACATGACAGACAGTACAAACTAAGAAAGCTTCTATAGCATGAAAAAATAGCCATCCTAGTGCCAGCATTTTGTATCATCATGTGTGACATTCTTTCCAAGTGTAAACTGCATTTAGCCCAAACACACTGTAGAATGTGGGTGTAGGCCCGAGTGGCATAATGGCCATTTGCTAGTGAGCAGCAGTTGAATTGGATTGTGTCAGGCCCCCCTTTGTATTGACTAATCTTTTTTTATTTAGTTACTAGGAATCAAACAGTGCCAGTATTAAAGAAAATGCATGCACTCTTTACTAGCAGACCCTTGGTTAGAGTTTGGCTAGTTTGAATTAGGCTGCATTAAAAGTTCTAGCTTTGGTTGCCCCAGATGACTAGGATGTGGTTTTGACTTTGGTTTTCTTTACTGAGTTCGATTTCATTCTTGCTCCCCCCAGCCCGTGCACAGATGGTGCCAGCGTCCTTGGCAGTGGTGTGAAATGCAGCCCTGTGATTGGCTGATTGGTTGATTGGTTGACGTTGTAGTACCTAGCAGTATCCCAGGCTTCGAACAAAGGAAGTATTAAAGTTGTGTTCCAGACATTGGGTTAGCACCTCATTCCGAGATCGGTGGCAGCGGCAGGTTTCTGCTGACCCTAAAACACTGATTTGACAGCCTGACTTTGTGGTGCCACTGGGACATTACAAGTCCCAGTGGTGCGGGAAGTCAGGTGGCAGATTCAGTAACTCCCCATTCCTGTGGCGTCTCATAGGACTCAATGGGAGTGGGGAGATGGAAGCACCAGCACCATTGCTATCAGTGCTGGTGCTTCTGTGAAAAGTCTTCCTGCAGGGACCATTGCAAGTCTGACCCTACCCGGCACAATGGCCCCTGCAGGCAGACTCCTAGTGTGATACCCTTGTTTCTGGACTGTTACACTTGGAACGAGGACCATTGTGTTTAGATGTGGCAGAGGAATTTGATCAGTTTGCAGGTATACTGCCCCCATTGACAAATGGTCAATGAATTTTAACTGCTGTTAGCAGGGTAAAAGAGGCCAATTAGACAAATGAATTTCCAAAGAGTCGTGCCTTAGTGGTGATGTGTGCAAGGCCATCCATTCACATAGGCGATAAGGAAGGATATGTGCTAGAACTGTCAATCGCACAGCCACATCAGTGAGAACCATCAGGGGTGCCAAGTTTTCTGGTCGCAAGGGAACATGATGATATATTCATCTCCATTTTCACACTGTCTACACCAAACCATCTGATTTGTCAATTCGGAGAACGAGCACACAATGAGATACACGGGGGTGTGTCAAGCAATGGGCAAGTGGTATTACTGCAATCATTGCACCCAAAACATTCAGCCAATGGTTATAGAGGATTTATGCTTTCTCCGCTATTAGGTAATTGATGCAGGGGTTGTACTTGTTTGGTCGCGGGGTAAATTTGGGTTAATAGGGCTAACTAATGTATGGTTTTTCTTAGTGGACTAATGACAGTAACCAATAGGATGTTAGGGATTTACATCTGACTTGTAACTGTTACAACTTATTACTTGTGATTCTTCCTTTGCATAGCACCATTTAATGTGGGTGTTTCGAATTAAGCCTGCTTTTTGATCTGCCAAAATTGCATGTAATAAATCTTTTCTTGCAGTTTGTTAACTCTTTATTGTTCCTTGGATTGTTTTTGCTCATCTGGGTTTTGGGCCGTCTATACAAAAGGGATGGTGTAATGAAGTAGATGAGGACTCAGAGATCATGTGTTTGGAAATAAATGAATACCTTCAAATGCTTGGAGAAGAATTGTGGTAGAGCTGGTGCAAGAAGACCATGTGGACACAGTGGTATCTAAGTGTAAATTGGTGAATCCTTTTGCTCACAAGGAATTTAACGTGAAACCTGTTGATTGCAAGAACATGCATGTTTTGTTGCAAGAATAACTAATATTTCAGCACCATCAGTTGCTGATGTACTACTAGAGGATGCATGGATCAGAGTGGAATTTGCTTAAATGCAGGCCATTCATGTACTTAGTGCAGAAGGTACATTGATTCAAATTTGTAGAGGTTCCCAGGACCCTCAAATGGATCAATTGTTCAAAGATATTGAAAATAATGACATTTTCTCACAACTGAACGTGGCGTGCAGTGGTGGAATTAAGAGTTGAGTGAAAAGTTGATATCCTGACAGAGAAAACACAAGATTGTCTGTTTGTATCACTCCAGGAGCAATAGTCAAATGGAGGAAATCAACGTATGTTTATTACTAATTCAAAATATATTGCGTAGACAATGTAAAAATGCACTGAATGCACACTTGCAAGATCAGACAGACAAACCACAGCACATCTCCTTTTGAGGAGTGTGTGGGCAGATGTGGTCACAGTGCTTTGTCCATAGTGCATTTATTTGACTGCAGGGACATTCACATTGTTTAAAGGGATCAGATATAGAAGTGCAGATACACATGGTGCTACGATTTGGGCTGTATGCCCGCTGAATGCAGCTGAGACAGTCATTATGATTCTGCATCCATTAAGTCGGTCTCTTGCAATAATAATCTTATCTGTCTCCGCACATTGTGCAGACAGTTGGAGGAGTCTTTGAACACTGCAAGTAAAGGCACAGGAAATTGGGTTCCACCCCACTTTCAGTGGCTTGAACCACAATATGTGTAGAATCTGAGACAAATAGCACATGCATGTGATCTAAAATGGTGGTTTGCATGGCAAACATCGTTTTCGGCAATGTAGCATTGATTGAAACAGATGTTGCCTTCTTCCCCGGGGGCAGGAATAATGGGCTGAATGCACTGCAATCCAGCAAGCATGCAGGGATCAGAAGGACGATTCCTTACATATCAGCATGAGGTGTTCCCTTGAGATGGAGGAACCTGTCTGCATACTCTACTTGTCCGTTTTTACACGTGGTACCCACATAATGCAGGTATCCCCCATATCTTTAACAGAGTAACACTGATGCAGGGGAAATTGCAGAAAGCCTTTTCTGCCGGTCCCCCCTGCATCTGTAACAGTCCGCTTGACGATGAAAGTATGGGACTGGGTACTGCATAACAAGAGAAACAGGTTTTGGGGAGCAAGAAGAGATATAACATTGGCATATCACAATCCATTAGAGGTGAACAGCACAGGGATATCGTTGATGTGAGATTCAATAAGGATATCCCTGCGTAGCACATTAAGACTTAACTGTGTCAACATAATATGTTAAAGCAACTGTCTCAAGTACATCACTAAGCATTTTCACGAATAATTGAGGACTGCATATTTTAAAAGATCTTACTTTTAAGTTTAGTGAAAGAAGTGTACGCTGAATTCACATGCACAATGGTTTCATCCGTGTGGTATTTTTGTTGAAAATGATTGTTGACACGTTAACAACTCAAAAACGTAAGTATGGCCCTCATTCCGAGTAGGTCGGTAAGGGATACTGGGCATCGGTAAGGAAACTGGTGCCGGTAATCCCTTACTGCCCTACTACGAGGTCCCTTAGTGGGTCCCTTCCTTAACACCTGGTCTGACCAGGTGTTAAGGACGGGACTCGTTAAGGGACCAGGGTGCAAATAACGGGCATACGCCCGCCCGATATTTGCGCCCACCCCATTCCCATTGTGCCCTATGGGGGCTCAAATGGGAATGGGAATGGTTTGGTAAATGGGGACTTACCGGTCCCTCCAAGGTCAGAATGGACCGGTAAATCCCCATTGTACCAAACCAGAGTCAAACAGCGCCATGACTACCACCATACTCGGAATGAGGGCCTATGTATTGCCCTAAGAATGCGTGTGCAGTGGAGACTGGGATTGCACATAAATCCATACTGCATAGACATCTTTACCATTATAGATCTAGTTTGCACTTGCATTCTCCCGTCTTGTACAATTCAGGGAAGATCAGTATGTCACTGCAATTGTATTCTCACACCCAAATCTTTATTCTGTATGAATGAATGTATATATAGTTCAGGGTTGCAAACAGTTATTTGTTATGATAAGTGAAAAACATGAACTGTGCACCCAGAAAAGTGTGCATCATGCACTTAGGGATTCAAGCATTCACACCCTTTATTTCATACATATGCATCAAATATAAAGATCTGCGATCATTCTTATGCTCCTTCATTGCTCTTTGATTTCATGCAATGCAGTCAGTAACCCTCAATGGTACTATTGCCACCTCTACCTTTGCCACATGGTTATTTCAAAAGAGTATGATAGGAAATAAAGTACATGGCTAATGTAAATTTAATAAGACAACTGTTGTATTCTTATCATGACTAGACTATATACTGAAAGTGATCATTAGAAGCTAACAGTGAACAACTTTAAAAAGAAGCAGTTTACAATGTTAGAAAAATTAATCAATGTTTGTTATTTGATTGTTTCTTTTGCCAAAAATGCAATCTATTTTGTATGTCAAAATGCCCTCCCTTCTTGCAAAGGGTCCAACCCAGATTAAAACCAATTATCTGTATCTTGAACTAGCACAAAGCAAATATTTAATTGTGTATGCTGTCTCCTGATTGGTTTTTAGTGCTGCCAAGCTCACACATTCGTTAGGGTATGCACTCACACTACTAATTAACCAACATAAGAAAGTAAAATACACAGTTGTAGACCATGGAGCCTCATTTTGTGGTCCCTTGAAGAGTTTGTCAGAAACCTCATCCCGCCTTTATGGTTAATGCACCCTTGAATCTATTTTGATATACTTGTATATTGCTTGTATACAAGCAATGTCAACGTTTGCCTCCAAATACCGGGCCAGTCCACACCCTAGGGATTCATTTTGCCACAGCTTCTCTCATTATACTTAAGTAAAAAGTAGGGGATAAAGAGGGCAGAGTGCAGGGGGATCAACAGAAACAGCCCGTCCTCACATTGACCACTGATGAGACTACTCATTGAATAACTGATCTCAGTGGTTCACTGCCTGCACATCTTCTTGAAAACCAAGGTGAAAGATTCATGCACTAGCATATTTTAAATTCAATTCAATACAATAATGGTCTCTGCCATCCTCAGTTCTCTGCTCGGATTTCTGACCTGCTTCTGCTTCCTCCCACCATAAGAAAGAGTCTGCTGAACCCAAACTCTGACCACACTGCTCCGCAGGGCATTCTGACATGGTCTTGGTTTGCACCAATGACCACTCTCGTCTGCTGCCCCTGAAGAATCCTCCTGTGTTGCAGGAACTGTTTCTGTTTAGGGCAAACTGAGCCCGACCTAAACTGTGTTGCAAGCCTCAAACTCTCAAGCCTGCGACCCTACTAAAGCAAACCCTATGGCATGCCTCATCGTCCCAACCAATACTCTGTTCATTGCTGCATTGCAAGGCGAGTCTGGTTTGGGATACATTACATCTCTGTGCATGATTCTATCCCAAATGACTTGCATTGGACATGAAACGTTTAAGTTAAAGTAGTCATATTACCAGTACAAAGGTAATGGAGCCTTAGCAAGAAGTCCTCTGTTTGGTCACCCAGGAGCTGGGGACATTCTTCCATATCTAAGGGGCAATGTTGTACTTTTCTGGATTGATTGTTTACAAGTCTAACTTGATAGGTGCATCTACTTGAAGTGGACTGATCTATCACAAATCTAGGGATGAACTCCTGAAGTGTTGTTCTTGTTGTTAAAGCACTTCTAGCCAGCCTAAAGCTTGTGAGACTGTTATTAGCCCTTGCTCTTAGTTAGGCATTAACAGTGTATATTGCTTACTAAACATGTGTTCGAATCTTAAGTGGCAGTTAACCGTACTCCCGAGTCTACACCTAATGACTCAGCCATTCAAACATTCAGAGTTTGGTCTATAACTCAAGTGTAAACTAGTTGCATCTTTAATTTGGCTTCTTGGATTCCCTTTTTAGAACATGCTCTTAAACCCCTCTTAAGATTACAACATTTACATGCAGTGGTCAAACGTGGATGCTTAACAAAGACTTAATTATTAGTTGTATACAAATATGGAATTACTTTTACTAAAGGGTTTAGAAATGGCACACATACAAGTTTGCACTCACAAGACACAAAAGTCGGATTCTTTGCATTTCAATGTTTTATTTTCATGCACACACCTCCCTAACCAGCATGAAATCGTCAGGTATTCTAAGATGAGCGTAAACAATAATGTAACATAAACCCAACAATTCATATGATAAAGTAGTCTCTGTGTACAGTATCCTTTATACAAAAGGGGGCATACCCTCTAACATGGACTAATAAGCATGGACTTCTCATGTGCCTTAAACAAGTGTACCAATATGAAGTATAAACACTTAATGCCACTGTTTCCATACAGAAACTGAAATGTCATTAGAAACAGAAAGAGGTAAAGATTCATAGAGAAAGGTCTGGCCCAAATAATACCGAGACAGATTTGTCACTCACAGACCACAGTACACAGGTACTCACTCATTTAAGTTCAGTTCAGTTAATAAATTGTATTTGGAAAGCAATACATTAACACAGATAGAAAACTTACATGAACACATTAATATGCAAAACATCATAAAACTCTCTGCCATCTGTTAAAAACCGCTTTGATTAACGCCACCACATCCTGCAGAATAACTTAGTCATTAAAGTTAAAAATCAAGGGCATAGTGTCTGCACTCTTTTAATGAACTGCGTCTGAATGCCTCTGTTCTATCACTCCGTAGTTTGAGCATATAGAGAATTTAAAAATTAGGTATTCAGAATCATGTATTCCTGCCAGCTGGCATGGGCCTGCCAGATATGTACAAATGTGCAGACCTATCTACATACAGCTCACTATTCATTTTTCGCTAGGGCTCAACAAGTCAGACGAGGCTCGGGCCAGCTAAAGACAAACAGCTTGCTCGAATTTGAGTTCCAGCCAGTGCTTGGTAAAAACACAGCCTGTGCCTCAATTTCTCACATTATACACATGGTTGTGAGCAAAAACAACGGGTATGAACCTCTCCCCATGATTCAAACCTGTGTTCTTCAGCCGCGACTTAACACAAGCATGTGTTGCTGAGCTATCTTGTGCCAGGTGTTTTCCTTGTGTTTTATGGGCCCTTCCATGCACAGAACACTGTCAGCTGATTGGGCTTTAGCTCTCCTCTGCCATTATATTCTAGGTAAGCACTTCTGTGTTTTTGCTCACTCCTACTGCTTTAATGAGTTCGACAGGATTGAAATGATTAACAGAAACCAAGACAGTGATCCCCAGCCTTGGGTGGCCTGTCCATAAAGGGTGACAAGGCATCAAGCCACCCATTGGTGAAGAACTGTCAAGCCAGCCCACTGAAAAATGAATTGCTCACTCAGTAGCGGCAAGCAGCTGAGGGGGCACTCCTGGGCTGGCTTAAACTGTCAAAGGTGAAAACGTGTTTCCCTTTGACGGTTCGTACCCCAGCATGCATGACCAATGGGCCATGCAAGGCTGGGGGTGTTTTGCTTCCCCATTCTTGCATGACTCATTGGGGATGCAGGCTGGGGAACTGCTGATTTGAATGTGCATATTGGGCACTCCTGCACATACAGACAGGATGGGGTGTAGTCCAGCGAGCACTCTGGCTCCTGCATTCAAGTGAAAGAACCAGGATGCTCTCATTGCTTCCTGTTCATATTGCATGGGAGCTGGAGAGCCATTGCAGAATCTTGTCCTCCTGATGGCTCCAGAGTGGATTCTGGCTCTTTAAAGCAGCCAGGCCCTTCATTTCGCTGGCAATCCCTAGTGGATATAAAATCTTTAGGCAGGATAGAGAAGAAAGTAAAGGGGTGGGGTGTGGCTGCCATCTTTAAATCCACACTAGATGTTTGGAAAATGGATATAGATTGTATTGGTGCCTGTGAAATACTACAAATCAAGATTAGAACTAACACAGAAAATACCTTGAACTTAATACTATTATATAGACCACCTAATCCTATGAAGAATTTCTCGGCACACTTGAGCAATCGTCTGCTCTCTTTTCTTAAACCAAATACAAAAGCTGTCATAATGGGAGACGTGAATTTGTGGTTAGGATGCAAAAAAGATTTAGCAGCCAAAAACCTGGAAAAATCCGTGGGTAATCTTGGTTTTCTACAGCTGGTTAAAGAGCCAACACATATTAAGTGCAATGTGCTGGACTGGATCGCTACACATAATCCACCTATGACTGTTCCAGTGGTATATCAGTGTCCCTGTTCAGATCATTCTTTTATTCATTTGAATATTATATGTGAATCTTCGATAACATATATCAAAATCACTAAACAGCTCAAACTAATGCACACTATTAGGAAACTCACCCCAGAGACCATCAATACATGGCTGCAGTCATTAATTACAAAGTGTGAACTGTTAGACAGTGACAATAAAATGAGTGAAGAAATACAGAGCACCCTACAAAATGCAATGGATGCCTTAGCACCTAAAAGAACCACATTATTACCTATAAGAAAATCTAGTAGTTGGTTTACACCAAAATTGCAGAGTAGTAAATCAAAGAAAAATAAATGTTTCTCTAAATGGAAACAACCTAAATCAGAGAGCGATAGACATACTTTTAAAGAAGCCTTTAAAGTATTTAAAAAGGCCAAGGTTGAAGCAAAACAAAATATGTTGGATCATAGAATTCATGAAGCACAACACAGAGAATTGTTTAAAATCTTGAAAGAAATGGAAGCGCTGTGTCCACCCAGGAGAACTTGCCAACTAAGAATTTTGAATCGTGTATCTCTAGTCAAGAAGCGATGCTAAACAAATTAGACAAGATTACACAAAACATTGAAGCAAAAAGAGGAGAAGTTGTCCCTCTTGAAGCATATATTGAGAAAGCTCCTGATAGAACAACTATACCTGCTTTGAACTTCCACCTCATAACGCAGATAGAATTAGCTGCAATTAATGATAAGCTGAGACCAACCAGCTGCAAGGGAGACTCCTGTCCGGCAGAGATTTTTAAATCATGTTCCGCTTTCATAATCAAAAACCCTAACTATATTGATCAATTCCTCATTTCTAGAAAGACTTGTCCCAGATCATCTAAAAACAGTATAGATTTCTATGCTATTAAAAACGCATGACCTGTGTCCTTTTGATGCACTCATCTACAGGCCTAGGCCTATCACTAACTCCCCATTCTTGCTCAAAATCTTGGATCACCTGGCGTACATCCAGATCTCAGAGTTTCTTAACAATCATTAGGTGTTACACGACAGACAATCTGGCTTTAGAAAAGGCCATGGGACGGAGACAGTGCTGTTGGACTTGACGTCTAACGTATTTCGTACCGTGGATAAGGATGATACATCAATATTACTGTTATTAGACCTCTCGGCAGCCTTCGACCTGGTGGATCACCATCTATTGGTCAGCAGGTTGAAGAAAGTAGCCAAGTTTTTCAATGCTGCCTCGGCATGAGTACAATCTTTTCTTAGTAATAGAACACTGAGAGTGTGTAGTGACATAGAAGAAGCTCCACCCAGTACTTTGCTTTTTTGGAGCTCCTCAGGGTGCTTGTTTGTCACCCTCCCTTTATAATATTTTTACCACCCCTCCCTGTCATCTGGACATGAATAATGTTGAATTTACTAACTATGCCGATGACAAGTAATGTGTCAGCCCGCTATCAGGAAATTATGAGCGAGATACTGAATGAGGTCTATGATATTGTTCAAGCATGCATGGTAGATAATGGGCTTGCTCTAAACAAGGAAAAGACGGAACTTATGGTTGTATGTACACCAAATAGAATAGAAAAGCTAGGAGAATTATAAAATAAATGTACACTCGTTAGACACCTTCTGGAGACGAAAACAAAGGTCAAAAGCGTCGGCCTCATCCTGGACCAACACCTTAACATGAAGGCACAAGTGAGCTATTTGGTGTCCTCTTCAGCACGCCATACAAAACTGCTCACACAAATACACCTGTTTATTTCACAAGCCAACTGTGAAATTATAGCAAGAGCAATCATTGGGTCTAATATGTACTATTGTAGTAGTGTCCTTGTAGTGATGAATAAATCAGAATTTGGAAGACTTCAGGTCATATAAAACAGCACAGTCAGAGCTATTGCTGGCTTGAGGAATTTTGAACATGCCACCAAAGCAAGAAAGGCTTTGCACTGGTTGCCGACAGAAGAGCGGGTCAAATTTCATGTTCTGGTCATGATACACAAGGGCACCATGCGTAGGAGCCCCGTCTATTTGTCTGAGGCCGTACAAATGAAGTCCTACATAATAACGCTCAGATCAAATGACACACTGCAGCTAACAAACACGCTGATTCATGGAACAGTGCAACACTACATTTTGCACTCTTCCATGAATCAAGGTGGAGCACTGCAAAGTGTATTTTAGCAGTGCAAAGTGACCTTGCACGGCAAAAAGAAAATGTGCACTGTTCCATGAATCAAAGTCACTTTTGCAGCAATAAAACGTCACTTTGCATCGTGCAAAAAATTCCATGATTCGGGTCGTAGATGTTCTCTTACACAAGTCAAACAAGGTGCCTTCTGTGCAGCAACCACAAAGATTTGGAACTCACTTTCAGAAGATATAAGAAAGACTAACCTGATGGAACATTTGAAAACAAATTGAAAACATATCTATTCAGATACATTGGGTAGCCATCTTCTCCAGTAACTTGATATCCTCCCCTTCCATTGAGTTGATCTCTATGTTATTTTGTTCTGTTAGGGGTTGCGCCCATAGGCCTCTGGGTTGTGAGGTGTGCAGTATACATTTTTAAGGGAAAGTATTCTGCACTGTGGATGAAGGTAAGAAGTAAATGTATAGATGAATGTTTTCATGGTGAGTGTGTAGGAATGAGAATTTATGTGGGTGCACATCTGAATGATGGAGTGTATGCTGTGTGGGTGCGCATGTGAATGGGAGAGTGTATGTTATGGCTGCGTGGGTGAAGGAATTCTGACTGCTGAATGAATGTGTGTGGTTGGTTGCATGAGTGCTAGTGAGTTGGCCTCCGATTTGCAGGTTTGGGGGAGGGGTGCATTTCTTACTGGGCATCAATGTGAAAGCAATCATTAAATGCTTTGTTACGTGGCTAAACTTAACTGCATTGCTGTAGCCAGTCTGCTTACATTGTATTTGCATCAATCACATAATTTGTCAACATAAAACTGGATTTATTGTTGTACACTTGACAAGATGGTTCAGCCAACACGTGTTTCAACGCTGGGTATTTCTCAAGGCAATGGTAGCTTCTTAAACTGGCCCTGATAATCGTGGGTAATGCCCAAGTTGAGCTTGTGTATATCTTGCTACTAGCTCACTCCTTCTTTGGATGCTCTAGGCGTGGAGGTATTAACGAAAAGTAACAGTGTTTATCAATCAGCATTATCTGATTGTTTTGTATTATATAGACCTAATGGTAGAGAGGTGTCCTATCAGGAATCGTCCCTCACTTTTCGCAGATAAAGAAAGAGGGACGATTTCTGAAATGATGTGATTGATGCAATTATAATTAATACCAAGGCTAGTGCGAACAACTAGAACCACTCTGCTAGTATCCAGTTACACTTCTGAGGTTGAGAGTAGAACCTCAAGGTTATAGTTGTACTGCATGCCCATCTATCGACTAGGACTAGAGCCACTGAGAGCCGGTGTTACTCACTCTGTTCTGCGTACATTGTATACTTCTGGTATGGCATTTCATTTTACTGGCCTTAACTTTTAAAGCAAACCTGATTAGTGTTGTTATTTGGCTGGGCTGGACTGCATTGATGTAGCCAGTCCGGTTATGGTTTATGCTTCTTGCGTGGCATTTTATTTGGGGCATCAAAGTGTAAGCAAACATGCATTTCTGAATCCAGCCTGGTAACATTTTATGCTTTAAAAAAAAAAAAAAAAGATAATAAGCAGTGTTACCTTGCAGGACTGGACTGCATTGTTTCAGACTGTATGGTTGCATTTACTTACAGTGACACTGGAATGGCATGCTCTTACTAGGCATCAAGGTTATTTTGGGCATTTATTACAGAAACAATTTTACTGAAAAAATACTGATCTTAATATATCAGGGTAAGGGGTTAAAACAGCTGGGGAGAGGGTTGCGGGGGTTAAAATATGGGGAAACAGGGAGTTTGGGGGAGGGGTGAGGCACTTAAAATAAAAAGAAAATCCACAAATAAAACCGTTTTGGTAAAATCACATAGTACCGACTGACCGACATTGTCGCTGGTAGTGTGGATGTATTTTCTAACTGTGGCATGCCATTTTTTTACTCGCACATCCAATTGGAGCATGTTTTATATTGTAATTCTGGCATGTATTGGCACAGCATCCATGGACATGTAGGGTGCAGCCAGCATTGCAGTGTTTTTATACTGGCATTTATTGTGGGCAAAGTCATAATGGAAATGTGTTGGGAGATACCCTCTGCACTGTTGGTGACTTGCATGTATGGGATTGTTTCATTTGTTACCCTACAAAACCAAATGAAAACTGCGTGGCTTCTGACACATTATCTCATAGAAAGTTTGCTGTGAAACCCCCTCTCCTTCAAACCGTCCTTGTTTAGTACCACCTCTCTCGCAATGCAGAGTTACTTCTGCGTTTTAATGGGAAAGATTTACACCACCAGCAACAAAGAAGCATTTACGTTTTAAACACATCTCTTTGTTATCAGCATTACCTTGTGTTTTGTGGGAATCATTACATAATTCGACATGGGTGGGTTAGTTTCTAACTGGATGCCCACTGACAGATCTAGTAATTTACCAAATCTATGCATTTGGACTTCATCACTACCATTCCAACAGGTAAATCATCTTTATTAAAGATATGCATATCTAATTTTGAATATGCTTTCAATACTTTCAAAAGGGGATATTAGGGAAGAGCAATTTTCATAAACTGAAAATGATATTAGGATTTTAAAACAACCATTTTGTAAAAGAATTTAACACATCTGATGCCTCGATTCAATAAGCGACCTCTTTTCAGAAAAGTACAAATCTGGGATCTACTAAAGCCCACATTATCTATAAAACATGTGTATGCTGAGTTTGCACACAGTCATGATTTCATGAACGAGTCACAATAATGGAGAGTGAAAAACATTCTTAAAGATCACATATCAAATTGTCGACGCACAAAACAAGGGAAGTATGCCATCAATGTGACTAACACACAAGCTACAGCCCCAGCATAGAAACAAGCACAAATAATAATATGAATACTTGTCAGAGCAGAATTGAAGCTTGCCTTGCCAGTCTACTATTTTTATATGAAAGAGACTCAGCCATCAGGATGCGTACATGTGCATTAGCTATACCAATGTATGATTGTCTGCAAAGAGGCGTTGTTTCAGTCTAAACGTTAGAATACATGTACACACTGTGCAGACTTTCGCATGACAGTCTTGATGTGTGACAGCTATTGTGAATGCGCGTTACTGATCATGCTTTCTGATCGCTCGTCTAGGATGTACTCTTGTCGTATCTCCTGTATTGCTCTTTTGCCGATTATCCATTGCAGGAACACTAACCAGCATCATTTAATGGGTGCAACATTATCCATCCATGTGCAATCCTCTTCAACATTCCTTTTTTAAATGGGTTTAAAGTGAGATCATTATTTTTATAGTATAAATAAGCCCTGTTAACGCAACACAATGCACCATTGCCAGGGTTTGGTCCTTAGTGGATTGAGCTTTTCTAATACTTTTCTCAGAGACATCTCATTTTTCTTTTCCCCAAACAAATTTGGACAGCACAGTTAGATCAGATGTGATAATTCTATGGCAAAGCAAAAACGAGGAGAGGAGATGGCTGGAAGGTTTAGAATTAATCTTAACCACTGGCATTGCTCTGGGCACCCTCCAGACCATCGTTTTTCGCCTGCCAAGCCATTACAGAAGCAGAAAGACCATATGCAAATCAGGCTTGGTCCCACCCCAAAAAGGGGCAGTCCAGCCTGAACTGCTAGGTCACATCCCTTCTGCACGAGACCACAAGCATCCCCAAACATGTTTCGGCCTTGTTGGGCCTCATCAGTGAGGAGTAGCATGGGTCTCTAGGCCCAGAAGGCACGGGACCCACGTCTGGGCATACCTGTCCCACTCGGGGTGACAAAGCAAAAACAAAGAGGTGATGGCTGGAAGGTTTAGAATGAATCTTAACCACTGGCATTGCTCTGGACACCCTCCAGACCATCGTTCTTCCCCTGCCAAGCCATTACAGAAGGGGAAAGACCATATGCAAATCAGGCTTGGTCCCACC
The DNA here is from genome assembly GCF_040938575.1 of Ambystoma mexicanum. NCBI lineage: Eukaryota > Metazoa > Chordata > Amphibia > Caudata > Ambystomatidae > Ambystoma > Ambystoma mexicanum. The sequence continues at coordinate 446,403,154 of NC_090925.1, read as the reverse complement.
CCAAAAAGGGGCAGTCCAGCCCGAACTGCTTGGTCACATCCCTTCTGCATGAGACCACAAGCATCCCCAAACATGTTTCGGCCTTGTTGGGCCTCATCATTGAGGAGTAGCTTGGGTCTCTAGGCCCTGCAGGCACGAAACCCACGTCTGGGCATACCCGTCCCACTCGGGGTGACAAAGCAAAAACAAAGAGGTGATGGCTGGAAGGTTTAGAATGAATCTTAACCACTGGCATTGCTCTGGGCACCCTCCAGACCATCGATCTTCGCCTGCCAAGCCATTACAGAAGGGGAAAGACCATATGCAAATCAGGCTCAGTTACAAAATGGAATCAATAAAGTGCAAGCACAAAAAGATACAAGTGGATTACAGTGAGGGAAGGTACAGTAGGCTACATACATTCATGTAGGGTTGGTACAGTAGATTACATACATTCAAGTCAGGTACATGGGTAAGTATTACATGGTGTCCAGGAGTCATATATCATTGGAGCGCAGCCAGTTTAAGGTGTTGCGTCTGAAGATGAGATAGGACTGATCAGTTCTGAGGCTCAGAGGTAGTGCATTCCAGTACTATGCAGCTTTCACTGGGAAGCTACCTCCTCCCGATTTGGTTAACTTGAATCTAGGTATCTCTAGACAGTGGGAGTTGGCCGCTCTGGACAGTGTGGCTGTCCATCGTGTCCTCAGTTAACCAACATGAGGGTGTCCTAAGGACACTGTACCTGTTTGTACTGTCCATAATTAAAATGGAGGCGTGCTTAGAACATACAAGATGTCTGCCTGTATGTAATTAACCAAAATGGGGGTGTCCTAAGGACAATATACCTGTTCGTACTGTCCATAATTAAAATGGAGGTGTCCTTAGAACACACAAGATGTCCGCCTCTCACAATCACCCAAAATGGGGGTGTCCTAATAACAACCCCGCTGTTCGTAATGTCCACAAACAGAATGAATATATTCATAGAACACATATCCCGTCCTTCTGTCCGCAAAGTTTTGATGCACATTTATTTTATTCAGGGACTTCAACATTGTTTGTCGAACAACTGCGCACAGGTTTTTCTGATCATTCTCTCTGTGAGATATGGGGAGCTGCATTATTGAGGCATTTGAAGGTGAGTGATATGGTTTTAAGTAAGATCCTGTCACTTATCTTTAACCAGTGGTGGTCTCTTCTGAAGTTGGAGATGTGTTCTCTGTTGGTTAGATTCAGGGCAGTCCTCAAGGCATTATTTTGAAGTGTTTTTAATTTGTTAGGGTATGTTTGTTAGCTTCTAGATATAGGGCATTGCAATAATCCAGTTCTGACAATATTAAAGCATTGGCGAGGGTGATACAGCTGGCTTCTGTTAAAAATGGACGGCAGGCCCTGATAAGTTTGCCTGTGTAGGCAGTAAAAGAGGCCAAGGAATTAACCTGGTTTCTTAATGATAAGGTGGAGTCAAGATAAAAACCTAGTGTTATTACTTCGTTTACTACGTTGATTATGTTGCCATCTATGTTGAATGCGGCATAGTTGGAGTTTACTCTTTTTTAGATTGGCTTTGGAGCCAAGGATCAAGATCTCTGTTTTATCATCATTCAGGCAGAGACCATGATATGATATGATATGATATAATATGATATGATATGGCATTTGTAACACGCCTATACACAAGTGTTTCATGGCGCGACGAGGCAGGGAGGGGGGAATAAAGGGAGGACAGACAAACGATCCTACTAGGCCAGGTGTCATTCAGATCGCGCAAGTGCATTAGTAGAGGGAAGGGAAAAGTGCAAGGGGAAAGGGAGGGGGGAAAAGTGCAGTACAGGGTAAGTAGAATAATAATAAATAATAAAAAGGCCAGCTGGTGGCAAGTGCAAGGGAAGTGCAGACAAGTGCTGGGAAAGGAACGGTTACTTTGTCTCCGTGTGCCTGATTGGTTTAAGTGCCTTACAGCTTTGCCAAGAATAATTTACTTTTTACTACTCTGCTCATTTAAATTGTGTTCTTTCACATTGCGCATTGAAACTGCATTTACTGTGTTTTTTGATACGTTTGAGCAACGAGCAAGCACTCGTATTTTGATTGTCGTGTGCAAGTTGTGTGCAAGTCACCTAACTGGAACTACAGTTCCCAGAAGCATTTGCTGCATACTTCTAGTAACGTCAGGCGCTTCAGCGCCGGCGCTTCTGGGGCAAGCCGGTCTGCGCCGTCCCGCCGAGCATCACATATCTACCTCTTCACTTCCACCACTCCTGTTAGAGGTTAGTTACCCTGAAGTCCGGGTTAGGAAAGGAACGGTTACTTTGTCTCTGTGTGCCTGATTGGTTTAAGTGCCTTACAACTTTACCAAGAATAATTTACTTTTTACTACTCTGCTCATTTAAATTGTGTTCTTTCACATTGCGCATTGAAACTGCATTTACTGTGTTTTTTGATACATTTGAGCAACGAGCAAGCACTCGTATTTTGATTGTTGTGTGCAAGTTGTGTGCAAGTCACCTAACGGGAACTACAGTTCCCAGAAGCATTTGCTGCATACTTCTAGTAACGTCAGGCGCTTCAGCGCCAGCGCTTCCGGGGCAAGCCGGTCTGCGCCGGTCCTCGCCGAGCCCGTCGCCCTCGGCCAGAAACCTTGCTTCTCTACGGCATCACGCCCTGATTTCCTGGTAAGAATGGGCTTTCCTAAAGTAAATGCTCTCCTCGCCAAACTACAAGAGCTACAAAAAACGGAAGCTGTACATGCGCACATATTAGAGATCCTTCACAAACCTGAAATTAAACCGCAATCCACTAAGAAGGACCATTCTAAAAACACCTGCTCAACACCCATTAGCGCACAGACCTCTCCTACCAAAGCACACACTACACACTCCGCCACAACACAAAACAAGACACAGAACACACATGAGCTAAATGAGGCAACTCTACCCACCTCAACTTTGAACGACCTAAAAGTATGTCTACTGAATACAAGATCTCTTAATAACCATGCTCAATGCATCCACGACTTGATACTAGCAGATAATATAGACATCATGTGCATTACTGAAACATGGCTACAGGACCCAATAGGTCCTACATGCTCTATAGCTGTCCCTATAGGCTACAAAATCCATTACACCAACAGAGACAGTGGGAAAGGGGGTGGGGTCGCTATAATATCACGTGACTCCATACCTGTATTCCCCACATCTACAACATGCTCAGGTTGTGAAACATTACACCTTAAATACTGCCCTACTGATAACAATTGTATAAATTTCCTACTTGTCTATAGACCACCATCACTCGACTCTGAGTTCAATGATGAACTCATACACCACGCTAATTCACTAATAGGACAGAACAAATCTACAATTATCCTTGGAGATTTGAACCGATGGAACGGTGACCCCAAAGATAAAGAAGCGACTTATCTTGAAAAAAATCTTCAGAAAATCCAGTTCAATGTTTCTAACCACGCCCCTACCATGGCCAATGGGCACCAATTAGACTGGGTTATTTCCAATAACATCAAAACAAGCAATGTTATCACTACTCCGTGTATATGGTCCGACCACTACAAAGTAGTTTTCAATTTATTGATCCCTCAGTTAGCAAAAAAACCTGCAAACGACGCTAAGAAAGTTTACTCAAGAAACTTTAAAAATATTGAAAGCACTGATTTACAATCCTGCGTTAACAGAATTCTGGCAGCTATTAAAGAAACAGATTCCTGTGACACTATCATTAGCAAATATGACCATCATATGCTAAGTTTGATAAACCAAAAAGCACCCAATCGCGAAAAAACAGTCAGGCCCAACTCTAACCGCCAAAAATGGTATACACCAGAACTGACCAATCTAAAAAAGGAAAAAAATCGTAAAGAGGCACAATGGCTAAAAAACCCTACTGACGACAATAAGATCAGTTGGAAGTCACTAGAAAAATCATATAAGAACTGTATTATTGAAGCTAAAAGAAATTATTTCAACAGTCAAATCGAATCATCAGCGAACTCTACAAGTAAACTCTTTGATATACTGAAATCCATTGATAAACCGCAGGCCCTGACTCCAAACTTTAATCCCTCACAATCAGAATGCGATAACACTCAGACAGCTTTTGCTAATAAAATCACTAAAGCAAGAGAACGAATTACATCTGCCCTTCAGACTATGCCACAATCTAACCCCTTAGTCGAATCTTCGATGGACACGGGGATTGAGAAATTCCAATTTCAACCAATCTCTATTGATATCATGAAGAAGACACTGGCATCTATGAAACCTTCTTCCTGCGCGGAAAACAAGCTTCCACCTAAAATTATTCTTGAACACCCTGACATATTTGCCCCTTTATTTACTAAAATTGTGAATTCATCCTTCCGAGACAAAACTGTGCCAGTCAATATTAAAAAAGTCACCATCACTCCACTGGTAAAGAAACCCAACCTAGATCTACGTGACCCCAACAATTTGAGGCCTATTACCAACTGCAATTTCACCCTTAAGGTCATGGACAAAATTGCCACAGCCCAACTACAGGAATATGTAGATAAAAATGAACTACTACATCCACAACAATCCCGTTTTAGAGCAGTGCACAGCACAGAAACAGCAATGTTAGATCTGCAAACAAAAATGCTGGAAATTATGGATAAGGGCAAAACAGGACTACTAGTACTCTGAGACATTAGTGCAGCGTTTGATCTGTTAGACCACCAGCTCTTACAAAAAGCACTAGCCAAAACTGCAAACTGTTCTAAAGAAGCAATAAGTTGGCTCACCTCCTTCCTGGAGAACAGAATTTCTCGAGTTCATTGGGGAGATAAATTCTCAATTGAACATAACATCTCGTGCGGAGTTCCTCAGGGAGCCACTCCTGTGTGAATTACTAGAACAACTTCAAGTAATTTTCACTAACTATGCTGACGATACTCAGCTAGTCATGGAATTGAGCGGTGACTATGTTAAAGACAGTATTAAATTGAACACCCTCTACAAGAATATCGAAGAGTGGATGAATAATAACTGGATGTGCCTCAAAAGCAACAAGACCGAGTTAATGGTTTTTGGATCTACCCAGGCCTGCACTAAACTGACTTCTGACTACAAGGCATTTCAAATCAAGGAATCTTGCATTGAAGTAGTCGGTAAAGTGAAAACACTTGGCATGACGCTGGAAGCCAATCTCAATGCAGATGCTCAAGCCATGCATGTCAGCAAAAACTGTAATTACTACATTCGTCTTCTCAAAACAATGAGACCCCTTCTCAATGAAAAAAATTGCGCCACCATTGCTAGAGCTACCATTCTTTCACGATTGGACTATGGCAATGCGCTCCTTGCTGGTGCCAGCAAGCAAAGCTTACATAAGTACCAACTGATTCAAAATCAGGCGATAAGAGTCATCAAACTAAAATCAAGGAGAGATCACATCAGCGTAGTCAGACGCGACCTACATTGGTTAAAAATGGAAGACCGTGTACAATTCAAGTCCTTGTGCCTAACCCATAAATGCCTCTATGGAAAAGCACCTGCCTACCTTAAGACCAAACTTACACCCTACAACCCTGCCAGAACATTAAGATCTGAAGCCAAGGGATTGATAACAACTCGTGCGGCAGCACTATGGAACAAACTTCCTACTAGCCTTAGACTGGAATCAAATCTATTCTCCTTCCGTAAAAAACTTAAAACTTTGCTTTTTAAGTAATTTGAGATATAGCTTTACGACCTCTGATGGACAACCCCTATATGTAATGAATCGTCCTGTATACTGTTTGTCCCCACTATTTGTCCACGTCTCCATGTAAGCGCCTCGATGCTTGCGAGCAGTTAGGCGCTCTACAAATAAACAAATAAATAAATAAATAAATAAGGGGGCTGTAGGGATACAGAGACAGTTTCGCAGTGCAAGGGTTGCCAGGGAGGCAGTGCAAGTGGAGAGTGGCTGGGCCAGGGACCGAGATCGGTGAGAGTGGCCCAGTTGCAGATTCAGTGCAGTTTCAGTCAAGAATTAGCAGGGGAGAGGGGGAGAGAAAGCAGAAGTAAAGAGGAAGGTTTTTAGGTGCTTCCGGAACCGGAGATGGTTCTCCTCAAGTTTTAGGGGATCAGGAAGGCTGTTCCAGAGGGAGGCCCCTGCCGCGGAGAGAGATCTACCCCCAACTCGTTGCTTAGAGAAGCGGCTGACCCTGAGGGAGTTAGAGGCAGATGAGCGAAGAGCTCGAGAAGGAAGATATTTAGGAAGAGAGAGTTGAAGGTATTTAGGCCCCAGGCCCCAGAAGGCGTTGTGGACAATGCAGAGGGTTTTGAACCTAATCCTCGCAGCCACTGGGAGCCAGTGTAGAGATTTCAGTCCTGGAGAGATATGGCCCCTGGGCTTGAGGCCAAGGACAAGTCTCGCAGTCCTGTTCTGGATAAGTTGTAGAGGGCGTAGTGTAGATGCAGGCAGATTTAGATAGAGGCTGTTACAGTAGTTCAACTTCAAGAGAACCAGGGCTCGGTAGAAAGTGAGCTTCTGGGGGAAGGAGAGGAAAGGAAGAATACCTCTGAGGAGGTGCAGCTGGTAGTGTGACTTCTTAGAGACGTCAGATATGTGAGGAGAGAAGGAGACTGTGGAGTCGAAGATGACCCTGAGGTTTTTTGCCTTGCAGGTAGGAGCAGGAAGAGGGCCAAGAGAGGCCAGCCAGAGAGCTGCAGGGAAGAGGGAGTGGGTGTGCCGATGAGTAGAATATCAGTCTTACTGGCATTAAGGCAGAGGTCATTGGCGGCACACCATTCCTGGTTAGCAGACAGACAGTCTGATATGAGGGAAGGAGACGAGGAGGCCGAGGGTAGCCTGAAAATGAGCTGGGTATCATCCGCATAGCACTGAAAGTTTGGACAGAGAGCAGCGATGCGGTGGGCAAGGAGTGCCAGATACTGATTGAAGAGCCAGGGAGAGAGGTTAGATCCCTGGGGGACACCACAGGTAGAGAAAAAGATGTCAGAGAGGAAGGATCCCAGTTGGACCTGGGAGGGTCGATTGGAGAGGAAAGAAGTCAGCCATGCCAGAGCCTGACCAGTGATACCCAGGTTATCATGGAGACGGTTGAGCAGGATGACATGGTTGATAGTATCAAAGGCAGAAGAGAGATCGAGCAGAATGAGAACACATGGAGTGTTGGAGTCAAGGTTCGAGAGCAGGTCCTCGCGGATGTTCAGGAGAGCAGTTTCCGTGCTTCTGGCAGCTCTGAAGCCAGACTGATGGTCATGAAGACTACCAACAGATTCAGCATGGAGATTAAGCTGGGAGATTGCCAGTTTCTCAAGGAGCTTGCCCAGGAAGGGAGTGATGGAGATTGGCGATAGTTAGCCGGGCAGGAGGGGTCGGAAGAGGGTTTCTTAAGAAGAGGGTGCACAAGGGAGTGCTTAAGGGGAGATGCCATCCTCTCCCGAATGAGAAGGTAAATTTCATTTTACCAAGGCCATATCCTTGTCAAAATTGCCCGAAAGGGGAATGATGATCTGGGTGTCATCTGCATAGTTAGTGTAGGTGACACCCAGTCTGTCCAATTCATAGAATAGGGGCTTGGTAAATATATTATACATAGTAGGCGAGACACAAGATCCTTGTGAAACACCACAGGTGGTCTGAATTGGGTCAGTCGATACGAATGGGGAGAAGTGGGCCACCAACGCTAGGTGTTTGCACTGGACTGCATGGTCTACCAAGTCTAAGGCCACTGACAGGTAGAGGACGAGTAGCATGGCAGTTTTGCCTTTGTCCTTAAGCTCGTCTTTTTGGGTCTTTAACACTGTTTCAGTGCCATGTTGTGGGCTGAATCCGGATTTGTGAGATCCCAGTAGGTGGTTGGCTTCAAGGTAGTCCTGAATGTACAGGTATGCTACTTTGTCAAGGAGAAAGGGTACCATGGTGATGGGTCTGTAATTGGTAGGGACGGATGGGTCAAAGGTCTGTTTCTTGAGGAGCGGTAGAACCTAAGACTCTTTTAGGCTCATTGGGACAGTGTTGGTTTTGAAGGAGGCATTGATTTGTTTTGAAATAAATGGCGCTGCATCTCTTGCCGCATCTTTGACTATTTGGGCAGGACAGTTGTCACCCTGACAGTTGGAAGGCTTTATGGACAGGATGATTTTCTCCATTTCCTGGATGGAGGCTTTGGTGAAACTGAAACGTGGCGGCATGTTAGGGACTTCAGTGGGAGTGGTAACTTGTGGCTCAGTGGCAGGAAATGAGGCTTTTTTATTAGCAAGGCGTATTTCAAGAGATGTTATAGATAGGGCATTTTGTATGCTAGTGAACCATTGTTTGTCCTTACGGTGCGTTGTCTAGAGGGGTATAGGGGATTCTAATTCCCGGAGGATCACAAAGAGTTCCTTGGTGTTGGAACTAGCTTTGGAGATTCCTTTGTTGAGAATGTCTTTTTTGGTGCAGATTATTTCTTTCTTGTATTTGTTAGCCAGCTGGGTCAATCGTAGTTTGTTTTCCTCTGAGGGGGAGTGACGCCAAAGGGATTGTAATTTTCTTTTCTGATGTCTTAGCTCTTTAAAATGGGGTGTGAACCAAGCATTGAGGTGTACCTTCTGTTTACTTTTGAGAAGTTTGGCTGGCGCAATGATATCTAAGGCATTGGTCATTGTGTTGTTAAAAACCTCTACTAGGATATTTGGGTCGGAATTGCTTGGTAGCAAGTTGAGAGATGGGAGGAGATGAGCTATTAGTTTGTCAGATGTAATACTTTTTTTTACATTTCGTGGGCAGTGGTGGTGCCATAACAGTAGCTTTTGTTTATCTATTGTTAGTGAGAAGTCTTCAGGTAATGATCTGTCCATGGTTGCAGGGTTATATTCATGATATTGGTGGTACAGTTCAGGTCAGCAACCCAGTCAAGGGTCCTTTCTTTGTCGTGAGTTGGGGCGTAGAATTTTTGGCTGAGTCCATACTCTGAAAGGATAGTTGCTATCGATTGTGCCTGTTTATCCTCAGGGTAATTAAAGCCTAAGTTGAAGTCACCCAGCATTAATATCTGTGATGACTCTTTGGTATTATTGGCCAACAGACTGGATAGGTCATCCTCAAAGGTACCGAGAGGTCCTGGGGGTCTATATAACAGGTAGATGGTTAATGTCCGGTTACTGGATATAGGTAGTTTGGTCGTAAGCAGTTCACAGGATTTAAGTGTTAGTGGGGTGACAAGTCTTAGGGCAAGACTGGTTTTGACTGTAATAGCTATACTGCCCCCTCTGGCATTGGCTCTATCCACTCTGAGTATCTGATAGTTGTTTGGGATAGCTAGCATTAGGGCAGGGCCAGCTGCGTCATGTAAACATGATTCAGTGACCACCAGCTGGTCCAGGTTATCAGAGGATAGGAGGTTGGCTATTTCAGTAGCATGTGCCACTCGGGATAAGGTCTCCAGAGATAGTGGTCATGTTTTTGGGTTATTGGGGACCGGTTGGACTAGGGCTAGGTTGATTGGTTCTGATGTGGGATGTTAGAGGGTGGCAGTAGGTGGGATTCAGAGTTTTGGGCAAGGCCTCACAAACAGATACTGCTGTTGATACAGGGTCAGGGCCATTGGTATTGAGCTTAGAGTGATGATTTAAGTTGATGGTGTTGTTCGTTGTAGGCTCATTGAGTCGGGCTAGTCTAGCTCGGAGTCTGTTGTTTCTGTTTAGTAAGGGGCAGGGTGAGGATTTGATTAAGGACATTATTTTATAGGATAGGATCAGTTGTGGTAGGTACGGCTGGTTCTTTCTTGTATGCATAGCGTTAATTATATTCCACAGATTAGGCTAGTCCAATATTAGCAAGGTAGGTACAATCAGTGGTCAGGGTCTAGGCAAGTTATAATCCACAGAGTAGGCTAGACCACTATAAGCAAGGCAAATAAACTCCACAGAGTAGGCTATGAACAATGCAAATTAAAATCAAAAAGTACACTAGTCCACTATGAGCAAGGCAAATTAAAATCACAAATTAGGCTAGTCCACTATAAGCAAGGTAAATTAAAATTAACAAAATAGGCTGGTCCACTATGAACAAGGCAAATTCAAATCACAAAGTAGGCTAGTCCACTATGAGCAAGGCAAATTAAAATCACAGAGTAGGATAGTCCACTATGAGCAAGGCAAATTAAATTCACAGAGTAGGCTAGTCCACTATAAGCAAGGCAAATTAAATTCACAAAGTAGGCTAGTCCACTATACGCAAGGCAAATTAAATTCACAAAGTAGACTAGTCCAATATAGGCTGGGCAGGTAACAAACAGTGATAAGGGCCTGGGCAAGTTAAATGCGCTCAATAGGCTGGTCTGGTATTGGTAATATCAGGAGGCATGTTTATCCAGAATAACAGTGGGTGCATTTGGTAAGGATGGTTAGGTACATAGTTATGTTTAGGCAAAAAATGGTACGTGATAACATGCAAGGTCAAGTAAGTCACAGTGAGGTTGTAACAGAGTGTTTGCACAAGGTGCCAGTACATACATAAAATCAAATAGAACTTTAATGCTCATATGTTTCTGTCATTTCACTTGGTATTCAGCTTTGGACACCTTGCTATGAGTAATCTTCTTCTGCGGATGCATTTTAGGTTATTTAATCTGTCTTTGAGACTGAGAGAGTCCCCTTGCATCTCTGCATACACGAGACTTAGATACATTAGAAACATTCCAACATGGCACACTTGATTCTTAAATCCACAGTCCAGTGGGCATGTGAACCCATATTTCACTATAGAAACCACTGTAATGAAACACATATTTGAAAGCTGCCAATCATGCACCCATTAAGTACATGAACCAAATGTGTCAACTCTCAGAGGGAGACCAGCCCATGGGAAGCAGATAGGGCATATATAAGTAAGCCTCACAAAAGCAGAGATGTACTAATTGAGGAGATGGAGTTGACAGGGTGCGTTTGTCAATGGTTGGAGAAAGGTGAGATAGGTTGGAGAAAGGTGTATACGATGCCCATGTGGCATTTAATATGTAGGGGAAACAGGAAGTAAGATACGGGTACGGGTGAACGAGCACAAATCGTGCTTCAGGAACAGACATGCCACATCAGCAGTAGCAAGACACTTCAACGAGAAAGGACACAGCATCTCACAATTGAAGTTTCAAGTATTGGAAATGATCCAAATGAAAGGTCAAAGAAAATACTTCATTAGACTTAGGGCACAGAGAGAGGCATATTGGATAGACCAAATAGATGCCTTTAGTCCCAATGGAATCACTGAAGAGTGGGACATAGTTGCTTCCTTTCAAATGTTGATGAGATATATTTTCCTCTAAGACCGAAGATCCAACCCCGTTATATCTGCAGTAAGAGTCTGTATATATATTGGCCCTCATTACGACCCTGGCGCTAAGGGGTCTGCGCCAGCGTTAGCTGCGCGGACCCCTTACCGCCAACTACGAGTTTCTGGAGCGCCATGGTCATTTTTCCGCCCGCTTTTTGCGGGCGGAAAAATCCATGGCGCTCTGGGACCTTGGTGTTAATTACGCCACCGTATTTTACGGTGGCGTAATTAACTCCTTCCCCACTCCCATTGAGCCCTATGGGGCCGAAATGGGAATGGGGAAGGGTAAATGGGTCAATGGGGACTTACCGCCCCGCCGACCTCGGAATGGGGCGGTAAGTCCGCCATCCGCCATGGCGTAAAGGGACTTTGCGCCATGGCCGGAAAGTCCGTCGATGGCGGAAAAAATCCGCCAGGGTCGTAATGAGGGCCATTGTCTTCTCTTCTGTTCTGATTAGAAGTGTCTATATTGTTTTAATTGATCTGAACAGTGCCTAGGTCAACAGAAGATCCACACATGTCCTAGCCAACCCATGGTTTACTGTCTTTAAGTATGTGAGCATAGTCAGCAAGTGATAGCAGTGAGGAGTTTGATACAAGCTAACTATGAAGCATATTGAAGCCAAGCTGGGCTAGATAATTCTGATCTCGGTTATTTTTCTGAAATTGGAATGATCCCAGTTATTCTTATGTCAACCCAATTATGGGCTGAGCATCATGATTAGTGCAAGTTATTACTTCCTCCACAAATAATTTGTTTCCCATATTTCTTCCCATTTGTATCATTTACACTTCACAAGGTTTATTTTTCTAACTTAGCAGTAAAGTTTATCCAATACATTTTCACTATTCACTGTTTTTGAAGTCATGGATTGATACACATTCTTTATTTCACAGCACAATCTTATTTCAGACATGTTTAATATTCATTCCAAGATGGTCCGGTAATATCCCCCACTACACTAGATGAGACATCTTTGATGTCGAACATCGTTTCCATAGTAACATATGAATAAAGGAGCATTTGCAAGCGCCAACCAGGTATCCTGCTAGAGAGGTCGCACTCATGCCTTTGCTTGCGCTAGACCGACTTTGAAGGATAGCTTTATGTACCTTCCAATATACAGCACAGCGCTAATCAGCCAGTACATTAATATGGTAAAACACCATGCCCAAAAGGCACATCATTTTTTCGGTTGCAATGATCATTCGAATCCCTTAGAGAACTTTTACACTCAACCATTTTTTGATATATTGCAGAATACGAACGTTATGATACTCAACATATGCATTAGGTTGACACACCACCTTGCAGTAATGTTAGTATGCAAAAATAGGTAAGCCTTTCACTGTCCAACATGAGGGATTATAATGGTGATATGGATGCTGAGTTTATTAGCACAGTGCAAAGAGCTATCTCTGAACGGACCAAACTATATAGGATGTACTCATCCTACATAGAGCACACATTATCACATTACAATTTCTAGCCAATCCACGTTTCTAGCAACTAACTACCCTTATCAGCACCACTAAGCATGACAATTAAGGTGTATTTGGGCACGTAGGGGGGAGTCTTTACAAATGTGATATTTAATCCGGTAGGAATCTATCACAAATAAGGAGCACTTGGTAATGGAAAAGGTGCATATTGAGAGTTGATGATTATTAACTGATGATGTTTCTATGTTTTTCTTTGTTCTCTGTATGTTGTTTTATTGTTGTTTGTCACTGTCATATGGCCAGCATGTATATTTGCCTGCATTTGAATTGTGATTTATGTCATGACACTATAATTGTGGCTGTAATATCGACATACTTGTTTTCCGTATTTAAACATGATGGCACGTCTGATATGAACTGTATGCAATGATTGTATTGATACAATACTCTGGTGTTGATCAGATATAACAGAAATGCCCTTATGAAGGACTAATCAGTCCAAAATGCATTGGAAGCAGATTGGCATCTGCAAATAAATCACATTAAGTTTGAAAAACATAGAGAACGATTTTTGTGAATTATCTTAGGAGCATAACAAACCATAAGCAAAACATTATTTAACTCATCTGAAATGTAAAGAAACCATTTGAGTGGTTTTAAGGCAGTGCAGCCCACATCAAAGGCTATTGAGCCTATGGGCCTCATTACGAGTTTGGAGGCAGCCATGCCCTTAACAAGGGCATGGCTGCCTCCAAACTCGGGACCACGTCCGGGACCGGTTTCCCTGAATGGGGAAATACCGGGCCATTTCGACCTTGGAGGACCCGGTATTTCCCCATTCAGGGAACCCGGACCATCCCCATTCCCATTCCCATTTGAGCACTCATAGGGCTCAATGGGAATGGGGCGTATGCTAACAACGGGCCTGTTAATGACGGGCCTGTTCTTAGCATGCTGGCCCCCTCGCGGGACCCGCTAAGGACGTCTGGTAAACCCAGACATCCAGAGCGGGTCCCGCAGGGGACCTCGTAATAGGGCGGTATGGGTTTAACGGCGCCAGCAGCTCTACTGGCACCATTAAACCCATACTGCCAGGGTCGTAATGAGGCCCTATGTCCTTATTCGCTATCAGTTCCATGCATGCCCAGCATGGAGCCCTGACACAGTGGGTTGCACCCCACTCAGAAATCACAACAACTAAAGAGATTATCATCTGACCATTAAGAACTTGTTTGACCTAACGTGGTGCCTGCTTCTGGTCTACCTTGCAGAATACTGTGTGGTGTCTGGTGTTCATGGGATCCGTACTGTTAGCCCACTATGAGTGTTATTAGCAATCTAACATTTTGTGTGTTGGTACCTGTGATTCAAAGATGCCAGTCAGTATACATTTAATGGTGCTCACGTATGGATTAAGAAGAGACAATGTGCAAAGTTTATGAGATAGTTTTAACTCTCACCAATTGTCAGAGAAAAAATAAATGCTGATAGTAAATGTGACTGAGCAAACTGAGTAGTGGATATCTCCCAAAGAGCAACACAAAAAAAACAAAAAACAATGTGTTTAGAAGAGTTGTCATATTTTATTTTGGATGGGGTACAGCATTTGGATGGTGAACAGCAAGCAACCTAAGCCATTGTTTAAACAGGCAGAGACTACTTATCCAAGCAAATTGTGAAGTAATATTTATGTTTGTGTGAGTATTGGGAGGTAAAGGTGTCTCAGCGCAAAATATGTGGTCAGGAGTTGTGATAGCTTACCTCGAAAGCTTCACAAAGTTGCGTGTTTCAGGCAAGATCCCTTTGGTTGCCCCTGGTAAGCAAAAAGACACGTTTTGATTTCTTTTCTGAATCCATTGTATGTAGGTATGGCCGTGATGGTGGATTGGATGGCTGAATTTGCCATCAGAGTCGTAATTTACCATAACCATCTTCAGTGTAGTCTGCTTCAAATTTTATTTTGTTTAAGTTACTTTAGAATGCAAAAGCGTTATAAAAAAGCAAACTATGGGGCTGATTCATGGAATACTTTGCAGGGTAAACCTGGACTTTGCTGGACATTCAGTGCGCAAACCACCCCTTCAGCGATTCATGGAATTGATTTTGCAGGAAAAATCAGTTCACTGCGGGCCCTTCGAGCAGGTCCTGTGAGTCCCTGCGTCCATTCAAGCGTGTTGCGTGAGACTCCACACAGGGTGGGTTGGGCCTATGCAGAGCTCAAAGTAGGGCTTGGAACATGCAGAATGAGAAAGAACAAGGCAAATTATGGCTGTGTCGAGGCACAGCCTGTGCACGTCAATTGGTCGCCCCCAAATGCACTGAACCTATCGTTTTCACAGATGTGACTGCGCAAAATCACGTCGGGGAAATCACCACGCAAAGCTTGCAAGCCAACAAACGGGACGGAGTATAGCTCAAGGGCAACACGTTTGTCTTAGAAGCAAGTCAACGCAGCACATGTTAGGCAGAATCATATGCAGTACCCTTTGGGAACACCACACACAATTAAGACTACAAGTGACAGTACACATTCACCTTTGGTACAAGCCTGTACTACACAGTAAAGTGGTAGCAATGGCTGAGCAGCCAGACTTGTCTCAAGAGTAAAGTGAGCAGTATCAATAGTTACACAAAGGACAGCAATTACTATGGTTCAAACAAACACTGACTCAAGACTTCTGAGTAAAAGAATATACATTTATTTACACATCAGTTATAAAACATTTCACTATTATCAAGCAGTTGAAAAATCACAATCTTAATACACTACACCACAACCAAAAGATTCTGGACAAGTTAAGCTCAAAATGAAGTGTGAGCAAAATGGCACTCCAGTAATTTAAAAGGGATGGAGAGACAAAGTTAGACAAAAGTTGAGCAGCACCAACAAGTAAGTAAGCAGGGCAATCTAGAAAAAGTAACTACAGTGAGGAAATCAAATCAAGAGGCCTGGGCCAAAGTCAATGGACCAAAGTCTTTGCAGAGGATCACACAGTTCAGAGTAGTTCGCGGTTAAGTATTTGCCAAGAGTTCAGGATGAAGTTGGTCAGACGAAAAGCTACTTTAAAGAATAGAAAAGGACAAGCCCTCGGATTGGCAAAATATTTCAAGCACTTTTACCGCGGTCAGACGGAATGAACGACTGGATTTGAACAGTACCTTCAATGGAGAAGAAGGCTGTACATGAGGCAGACATTCCTGGCAGGTCCTGCAGGCTCACGGTTCCTGAAGCGACTGTCAGACTGACACGAAGTAGGAAGAATGGAGGGTCCTGAACTGCCCAGGGAAGAAACCAGAAGCAGAGCAAAGCAACGATTAAAAGATGCGCTCCTTAAAACCCAAGCAAGGTCGGTCCTCCTGGCTATCCCGTTCACTGTAGCTGTGCACAGCAATTTCGACCAGAGGAGGGAGGCCTGGCTTGCAACGTGGCAAACTGGTTGGTCCCACCAGCTCAAAGGGGAAGATTCCTTGCAGATCTTCCCTGTTGTTGATGTTTGAAGATTCGGACGTGCAGCAGGGCTTCACAGGGAGGTTCAGTCATGGTAGAGCTCCTCTTCTATCAGATTCTCTCCAGTTCTCTCAATCCAGTGGCGACTCTGCCTTCTCAGTCCCAGAGACCTTATTTTAGGCAGTTTTCCTCCATTCACTCAGTCTGGCTGTCAATTACACAGCAGGGTGGCTGTCCCGGCGGGGCAGTCACCACAGCCAATCACACAGAGTGCGACGAGCGTCTCCAAGGAGACCCTGTGCATGGAGTTTCAAACCCCTCCCTCACATTCTGTCCACCTCAGACATTCAGGCGCCTAAGGAGGG